>NC_140496.1:16145433-16850433 GCF_964271855.1 Acomys minous
TATATATAGAGAGAAAGAGAGTCACGCTATGCTCCAGAGAACCCTGAATAACACGGACTTCTGAGGAAGCATTCTCCCACCAGCTACTGCATTCCACGCCCCTGTTAATCCACAACAGGCTGAATGGACCAAAACATTTCTCTTGCAGCATAAAGAGCAAGTTCTCTTGTCTAACACTGAAAACCAAACGTGTCGCTAATGTCAAACAACATGATCCAGACCCGTGTTAGAGCAATCGTGTGTGGATCTGCTTGTGTGAGGGGTTAACTGACTGCTTTATGGCATCAGAACCGTCCTAACGAGCCGCTCTGTTGAAGTAACCAAATGTGTGTTAGAATTCCAGGAAGAGAGAGCTGGCGAGGTGGCTCAGGAGGCTAAAAGCTCTTGCTGCTCTCACAGGGGACCTGAGTTTGGTTTCCAACGCACACACTGTGTGGCTCAGAACTATAATACAGTCCCAGTGGATCTGAAACCCTCATCCGGCCTCCATAGACACTGCACATATGTGCTACACGTACATACATGCATGCATGTAAAACATACTAGACACAAAACAAAATAATCTTTTTTAAATCTTTAAGAAGGTAGGAAGAGATGGCTTTAGTGCTCTTAGAGTGCTAGATGCTCTTCCATGGGTCCTAGGTTCAATTCCCACAAAACCCACATAGCAGCTCACAACCGTCTGTAACTGCTGTTTCGGGGATCTTGTGCCTTCTGGCTTCCACAGGCACCAGGCACACAAGTGGCGCATAGACACACATGCAGGCAAATATCTATACACATAAAAATAAATAAGTAAATCTCTTTGTTAAATTAAGAGTATGGGAAGGGAAAAGTCAAATCATCCTTAGGTGCTACTTCAAAACAACCAAGGGTCCACCTTGCCCTCGCATAGCATACACAGGTTCTGTTGACACTTACTAATGGCTTTCTTGATTATCTACTTTTGTGTCACAGTGACCAAAAACCCCAGACACAAACAGATGAAGTCAGGAGAGATTAGCCTTGAATCACGGTTTCAAACTCGTTGCAGTTCCCCACAGCAAGAAAGGCAGAGCCCAGTGATTCCCCGTCTGTGGTGGCAGGAGCATGTGGCAGGGATGCTCTCGTGGCAGTAGAATAGGAAACGGAAAGTGGGAACAGAACCTTCTCCGAGATAGAAAGCAGCCAGGGCAACGCAGGGAGACCCCCATCTCAAAAGGAAAGGAAAAGTCACACTTTTCTAGTTGGACTGGAAATGGGCATCTCAGCCCTCTGAACTGAACTGAAAATTGAATACATATGCCTCTCCAATAGCCGCTCTTCCACAGGGCTTCCCGATCTTAGTAAACAGGATCCTGCACGCTTTGCTGGCCTCTGGAGACAGGGGACACGAAGGGAGTACCCAGACACACATACAGATGAAACACCTATACATATAAAGTAAAACTTAATCCTAAAAAAAGTTTGAAGAAAACGAAGAGTAAATTCATCCAGCCGGTTTCCTTATCCATGTGACCGGATTAGAAGTCACCTAGGAAACATAGCTCTGGGCATGTCTGTAAAGGTGTTTCCAGAGAGGACTGACCGAGGGTTGTTTTCTCCCCTTTCCCCTCCAACTCCCTAGAAACTGGGCTTGGCCACCTGGCTTTATTTGGAATGACTGTGTGTGTAACCTCCTCATGGAAGAGGGTAACCACTAATGCTCATCTCTTTAGCATAGTCTCCCTCCCCTCCTCCCCTTCTCCTCCCCCCTCCTATCCCCGTCCTTTGTCCTACTTTCCCCTTCCTTCCCCCCTTCTTCCCCCTCCTTTCCATCTCCTTCCCCCTCTTTCTCCCCTCCTTTCCCCTCCTTCCCCTTCCTTCCCCCTCCTTCCCATCCTCCCCCCTCTCCTTCCCTCATCCTTCCTCCATCCTTCCCCCCTTCTTCCCCCTCCTTTCCCCTCCTTTCCCCTCCTTCCCCCTCCTTCCCATCCTCCCCCCCCTCCTTCCCTCATCCTTCCTCCATCCTTCCCCCCTCCTCCTGAGCTGTGGAGGAGCCAGGATGAAGCCTCATACATCTACAGTGGGCCCTGTATGAGGGAGAAACAAATGGTTCTTCTTTTTTTAAGGATTTTTTTTTTGTTTAATTATGGGGGTGGTGCACCTGAAGGCAGGTGTCTGCGGAAGCCACTAGCAGGTGTTTGGTTTTTCCCCCTGGAGCTGGAGTTACAGGCAGCTGTGAGCTGCCTGCTCTGGATGCCAGGAACAGAACTCAGGGTCTTCTGCAAAAGAGGCAAGTGTGCTTAACTTTCGAGCCGTCTCTCCAGCCACAAATGCATGTTCTCTTAGGCCACTGGAATCTGGGGACTGTCTAGCACGTGACTGGTCCTCAAAGGGTCCCAAGTAAACATCTAAATCTGACTGGAGTGAATGGTATGGATAGTTGCACAGCAGCCCGGGGAAGCGGAAAGCTATACCACAGTGATGCAGTTAGAAAATAATTGTGCTTCATAGCTTAGACCATTTACAGGGTCTCGCTCTACTCAGGGCTAACCCTGGAACTCACTCTGTAGCCCAGCTTGACCTCAACCCCACAGTAATCTTCCTGTTTCAGCCTGGGATTACAGGCATGAGCGACCAAGCTCAGCTAGCACCTGATGTCTTTCAAAGACAATTTTTGTCCAATCGCGTTAACTGTAGAGGCTTATTATTGGATAGATCTGACAACATACTTCAGGAGACACCAGCTCTGAAAAGAATCTTCATTTGCAGGCAGGAATAAAAGAGAATAAAGTCCAAAAATTCTAGACTTTGCAAAGTCAGACAGGCGAGAGCATTTCATCCCAAGCTGGAGGAAGATTAAAATAAGAAGGCGTTCTTCTCTTCATCCCTGTCATAATAATCTGCTCTAACCATGACATTTGTCGTATATTTCACCCAGAGTCCAGATCACCCACATTCATGTCTGTCCCCCATGCGCTGCTCACTCTTTTCCATGGGTGTTACTGCTCAGGCCTCTGAACACTGTGGGCCTCCGGGTTTTGTCCAAGGGCATTTTCAAATTTTATATATGTCCTCATTCCTTGGCGATCCTGTGGCACTAATGCTATGCGTACGCTGACAAATGCCTAATTTCTGATCAGAATTCTAGCTATGTCAGCATGGTGGCAAAGTGCTCGTAGTCCCGGCTACTCAGTCTGAGGCGAAACAATCACTTGAGTCTGTGAGATAAAAGGCAGCCAGGGCAACACAGGGAAACCCCACCACCACCACCACCTCAAAAGGAAAGGAAAGGGCATGTCAGCCCTCTGACCTGAACTGAAAATTGAATACATATGCCTCTCCAATGGCTGCTCTCCCAGAGGGCTTCCCGATTTCAGTAAACAGAAATCCCATCTTTCCGCTTCCGGTGATGTTGATTTTGGTGTTCCACTTGTGCCTCCTCCATATCCAACCTGCCAGCCACACTCTTCACTCTATTTTCTCACTCTAGGAAGAATCTGAGACCTTCTCACTAGCTTTCTGCTCTGAATATTATACCCCTAACCCCTAACTCCTCTCCCTATATTCTGGCTGGTCATCTTGAAGCTGTTCAAAAAATATTGGCAGCCAGTGTTTCACTTCAGACAAGGCTAACCCATGCCACTTTCTCAGGCTCGACTCAACTAGAGCTGTGGAGATGGCTTAAGGGTTAAAGCACCCGCAGCTCTTGCAGAAGATCCAAGTTCAGTTCCCAGCACCCATGTCAGGCAGCTTGCCTCTTACTCTGCGGGAATCTGACCTCCTCTTCTGGACTCTGCAGCCAACTGTACTCATGTCCACATACCCATATACAAACAGAGATGCATACACATGATTTTAAAAATAATAATAAATGGGTTAAGAAAAAAAAGTATCATAGGCCCTGAGTTTGGGCTTTCTCGTGACCAGATGACAAAGCTTATTTCTGCTCTTAGTCTCTGCAGAGGATACAGGAAACACATGGCATCTAAGGAACCGAAGACGTCTCTTATCAGACATCAAATGTGCTGGCATCTTCATTTAATGCACAGCACAGTGAAAAGAGGCTTCTGTGGCTGGTGAGTGGCTGTCACAGCATCAAGGGTACCTCAGTGCCAGCACCTAGGCGAAGATCTATGGTTCCTGGCTTCAAGATCGAGATTGATGCACAGTGGCATCACTGGTCATATGATCTGTCTGAAACTAATATTAAAGGCTTACGTAAAATAATTATACTGAGAGGGGTGGATCCCAAGGTCATACAGGCTTTGTGGGCTTTAAAAAAAATTCAAGGAGCCTGCCCTCGAAACTAGGACCCTGGACTCTTTGCACTCCATTCAAAGCACTTTCACACTTACGCATGCATATATATGTATGCGCGTGCACATACACATACACAGATATACTCATGTGTGTGCGTGCGTGCGTGCGTGTGTGTGTGTGTGTGTGTGTGTGTGTGTGTGTGTGCACATACTGTGTAAATGTCTTACAGAGCCAGTGAGATGGCTCAGTGGGTAAGAACACTTGCTTCCACGCCTGACAACCCGAGTTCAATCTCCAGGATCACATGATAGAAGGAGACAACTGAATCCTATAAGTTGTCTTCAGATCTCCACATGAGCACCTACATTCAAACACACATAGACAGACAGACAGACAGATAATTGAGGGAGAGAGAGAGAAAGAGTAATAAAATTTTAAATGTTTAAACGTCTTAAGAATCAACTTGCCCTTTGTGACCCTGGGACAACAGACAGGAACCTCTCTCGGTATTTGGTTTCTTTATAAACCCGATAGAGAGCCTAGAATCAATAATACCTAAAAATACCTAATTTCCCTTCCAGGACTAAAGCATAAATTATCTGTTTTATATTCAAGTGATGCCTTCAGAGTTCAATACCGAGACAGACATTTGCACCCTTAAGCAAATATCACTCTCTAGACCAGCTTACACATGCCAGGAGGCTTGCTTTTGGGCTCAGCAAACCAGCTCCTAATGACCCTGCTCTTCCCACACTGTTTTCTCCTGACACCCAGAAAATTATTCCTCGAAGTTTCCAAGACTTCCTGGCACCCATCTCGTAAGATGTGTTTTGTAAATTGGCCTGCTCTAGTTTTAAGGTTAGATTTTTTTTTTCAATCTCAGAATTCATGTTTCAGTTTAACGAAAACCAAATCCTCTTACAAAGCGTGTGTCGACAACCCAAATGCCATCATGGCTGAATGGCAGTGACTTAGATAAGCCAGCATCGGCCCCAGAGCCTAGACAACAGGTCCCAGCATCGCTCCGATGATCTGCTCTGATGGACAGGTGCTTAGCATTACTTGGAAGATCTCCACCTTAAGTCTTATCTTTGCTAATAAACTCCCTCATGATAAAATAGGATAGAGAGTCCAGGACCAAAGCAGACATTTTAGCTCCCCCTTCTCTTGTTGCCCACAACGCAGCCTACCAGAGAGACAGCTGGGTGGACATTTTAGTTTGGTACATTTAGGGATCAGCAAATCCAAACTCAAAGGCATTTTTTTTTCAGTAGGCAGGAGTCTACCTAGAGGCCCTTAGGCATTCTTTTTTTAATATATTTTATTAATTTATTCATATTACATTTAAATTGTTATCCCATCCCTTGTATCCTCCCATTCCTCCCTCTCTCCCATTTTCCCCGTACTCCCCTCCCCTGTGACTGTGACTGAGGGGGACCTCCTCCTCCCTGTATATGCTCATAAGGTATCATGTCTCTTCTTGGTAGCCTGCTATCCTTCCTCTGAGTGCCACCAGGTCTCCACATCCAGGGGTCGTGGTCAAATATGGGGCACCAGAGTTCATGTGAAAGTCAATCCCCACTCTCCACTCAACTGTGGAGAATGCCCTGTCCATTGGCTAGATCTGGGTAAGGGTTTGAAATTTACTGCACATACTGTCCTTGGCTGGTGCCATAGTTTGAGCAGGACCCCTGGGCCCAGATCTGCCCCTCATAACGTTCTTCTTGTAGGTTTCTAGGACCCTCTAGATCCTTCTATTTCCCTATTGTCCCTTGCTTCTCTCACCTAGAGTCCCAATAGGAAGTCTTCCCCTCTGTCCCAGTTTCCTGGTAGGTGAAGACTTTCATGGGACATGCCCCTTGGGCTAGTGTCCAGATATAAGTGAGTGTATACCTTAGGCATTCTTTATGGCCGGCCACCTAAGTAGATCCAGAAACCCATCCAGTGACACCGCCCGTG
Organism: Acomys minous; assembly: GCF_964271855.1. Classification (NCBI taxonomy): domain Eukaryota; kingdom Metazoa; phylum Chordata; class Mammalia; order Rodentia; family Muridae; genus Acomys; species Acomys minous. The sequence continues at coordinate 16,151,617 of NC_140496.1, forward strand.
CTATGTAGAAAAAGCCCCCTCTAAACTCTGGCTGGATACACTGTCCTCCTCGCACACAGCAGAGCTGGAATCTGTGACCTAGAAAGGCAGATCCGTGGCGAGAAGGCTGAAGAGGCAATCCCCACTTGCACCCTGTTGTTGTTACGGTGCTACGTGCCCAATATTCTCAGCGCCTACCAAGAAAACGGCATGTGTGTGCCCACTTATCCCAATCCCGGGCTCGATTAAGAGAATTATAAATCAGTACCCCCGGTGTGAGTTGAGTGCATGTTGTTCAAAATGACACTCATTTGCAGGAACAATTATATTCATTTATAACCACCCGGTCCATGAAACATCCTCTTTTTCCTTAGTTTAGGAAACAGTCATCAAAATCCCGGCTCAGTTAAACTATTAGAGGCATTTTTTTACTCTAAATCTCTGTCTTGATGTTCCTAGCTTTAGAAGCGTAAATGTTTGCCTTTCCTGTGCGCTCATCCTTGCTGCCGGCTGCCTCCCTTGTGCATCCGTTGTGTGCGGGGTCATGGCAGCAGCTCACCTCTTAAACAGCCTCTATAGAGATGCCACCAGTCGGGACCTGCCGATCAGGCTGATGAACAGGGTGAGAAATCCATTCACTGTGAAGGAGTAAACTCCGTGTTATCCTCAGTGCTTTCTTACTACTCTTCACCACAGACTCTGCACATCAAACACGAACCGAAGCCTGGTGCATGTCCCTGGCAGACAGAAGGGAGCTAAGGTGCAGGTTCCTACTCTATTTGCTGCCTTCTCTGTGTCCCTGATTCCAAGAACAGCAGCTCTGGAGCTTTTACTAACTGTAGCCCTGTGGGATAGAGAGATGGCTCGGCAGTTAAGAGCACTTGCTGTTCTATCTGGAGAACCTATTATTCTAGCTGCAAAGAATCCGATGCCTTATTTTGTGTCTCCTGAGCACACATGCAAACATGTGAACACATATCTATGTATATATGTACACACACATGCACACATACATACATACATACACACACACACACCTAAAATTAAAATTTTTTATGTGCTCCTGAAAAAAAAATGAGTACTCACAGCCTTTCTGTATCTTGGCTTTTCTTGTTCTGTAAGCAAGATATCATCCCCCACCCCCGGGCCCCCACCACCACCAAAGAAACTGTCCTTCAGTGGGCTTTTCTGTGACTTCAGTGTGGCATAGCCACAGTTTAAAGTCACGCTTGGTCTCTAGGCTTGAAAACGTGATTGTCCTGAATGAAACCCACACCCTGTGTGAGCCAATTTCTGTCGAAAGTACAGCACTCTTTCCTACACAGCCAAACTGAGTGACGGGTCCTCGGGTCCTCGCAGCTCACTGATTGCCCGAGGTCTAGGAAAAGCAGTAGCTCAGCCTCTTGTACACAGTACCAGTGGGCATCCCTCCCCGCCAGGGCAGCCATGTTAGGCTACTGGCTTCTCACTATGATGCCATTTGCACATACATGAGTGCGGTCCACACTAACTCTAGTTTCTTACCTAGGATTTCTTGAGCATCCTTCAGGGCATAGAGCTGAGAAGGTGATAAAGGATAGAGAGAATGAAGGAAAAGATGAGCGCATGGGAGGACAAAGGTGTCTCTTTGTTGGTGCTTCGGCTCCTCATTTTCTTCAAGGAATGCTCAGCTTCTTTACTCACTGCTCACATATGCATATGTCTGCATGCTTGTATGTGTGTTGTTACGTAGGTACATGCACATGCTTGTATATACACACTTGCATAAATTACATCTTTGTAATTTATAAGTTGGTGGGTCTGGCTAATTGTGGTGTGTGAATCTTTTCTATATTTGCAGCACTTTTTAGTAAAGTTTAAAATTAAAAATTAAATAATAAATTATATTTTTTATTCCTACTATATTCTATTTTTAATCTTAACATTGATTAAGATTAATCATGTCCTTGTCTGTCCCACCACCCTTTCTGCTGGGCCTACCAGTCTTTATCACCGCTTAATTGGTTCCAAACCAAAAGAACTCAAACTCAAATTGTTTGAGGTTCAAGGAGAAGAATATCACATGAACCCAGTAGACAAGAAAGATGCAAATACTGGAGAGAGAAAGGAAAATGGCTATAAACATAGGATTTGGGCCAATGAAATGGCTCCGTGTATAAGAGCACTTGCCAGCACAAGCCTAGTGTCTAACTCTCTGGAGCCCAGGGGGGAAAAAAACCTGCTGTGGTAACTCACATCTGTGATCCCAACACTCCTACAGTGAGATGGGCAGCAGAGACAGGAGAATCCTCCTTAAAGTTCATGGACCAGTTAACCCGAAGTATGAAAAGAGACCCTGCCTCAACAAGGTGAAAGAAGAAAACTGACTCCCAAAAGTTACCCTCTGACCTCTATTCACAGGCCTACATTCACATTATACAAACATATCATACGCATACATGCGCACGCGCACACACACACACAAGTTGTTGTTGTTGTTGTTGTTGTTGTTGTTGTTGTTGTTGTTATAAAACAATTTTTATATTTTTTAATAGGCTGAGCATGGTGGCACACATCTATAAATCTGGAATTAAAGAGGCTGAAGAAAAGGGATCACAAGTTCAAAACCAGCCTGGGCCACACAGAGAGAACTTACATTGGGGAAGAAACATTTCCATAAAACTTTTATTATGTGTAGGAATCACTCACTAGCAATTCTGTGCTCAAATTATTTTAGGAGACATGTCCTAACTAGAGGTCACAGTGTCGCCAGTGGTAACTAGCCAGAGATTTGTCATATGCAGCAAGCACTGTGAGTTCAAGAGGCACAGTCTGGAAGCCAAATTGAAAATTCCCATTTCCAGAATCTTATCCTGGTCAATAAAAGACTGTGTACTACAAGAGTCCAGCCAAGAGGGGAAACATACTTCTTTTCTACATGTGTCAAAACAAGATTCAGAGTCTTGAAGCAAGAGGAAAAAGATAAAGTAGTCTGTCAGCCAGGTGAGAAAACTTCAGACATTTTTATTCTCAAGCAAATCTGGAAGGCTGTTTGCTTCGAATGTAAAGAAAGGAATATGGAGTAAATTGTTGATTTTACTGCACAGATTAACTACTCCATAGGAACAATAACACATAAACTTCCAAATGCCTTGTGCCCCCCCGCCATGTAATAACCCGCTTAAAGTTGCTGCCTTTGATTTTTTTAATTTTTTTTTTTTAGTGATAAAAAACGTGAACTCAACAAATAAATAGTCAAATTAAGATGAATTGGATGTGTTTGGAATGTTGAGAATCTATTTACATTTTAATAAGATATTTCCTCAGTGTAGGTCTGAGATAAATCTCCCTAGAGAAGAGGCTGGGACACAGAATTAAGAAGAAAGACGTGCCCTTGACGATTTGGAGTAAAGGAAAGATAAGCAGAGGGTTGTTTAATGGAAACAGCTGTGGATGTAATCCCTTCAGGAAGAAAAAAAAGCTGTACAAATACAACATGGGGGGGGGCGGGGGGAATGGCTTTAGACAAGGATAATGGGAAAACCCTGGATGCTTTGAGAACTCATGCTAAGGAGTGCATGACTCAGACTTCCCTCTAAGCCAAAGCCCGGCAAATGGGTGTGTCTCGCGGATAGCTTTAAGAAAGGCAAGATGTTGCGCACAATATGTTACTTGTGAGAACGATTAACAAGAGTTTCTGAAAGTGGCAACAGAAGGTTGAAAAGGAAGACATGGGCCTAACAGGGTACAGAGAGAGTCAATAACAACGGGCTGTGCTCTGTAGTAAAAGTCAGTTATTATTGATTGGTGGGGGGCGGGGTATGTGCACCTGTGTGCACGGAGCCAGGAGGAAGTGGTAAGAGTCCCCCTTATCACTCCTCACCTATTCCTTTGAAGCAGAGTCTCTCCCTGCACTCGGCGTCCGTGTCTCAGCCAGGCTGGAAACCCAATGAGCACCAATAATTCTGTTCTCTCTGTTCCTTGTGCAGCTGGGCTTGGCAGGCATTTGGGGAGACATACAGCTTGTTATGTGGGTTCCGGGAGCGAAACACTGTGGTCCTCAGGATTGTGCAGCCAGATTTCTTAACCACTGAGCCATTTCTTGTGCCATGTTGCCACCAATAAGTGTAGCCATAAAGTGACAAGTGTATTCTGTTCTGGTCTAACCTTAAGGAAACCTTGTTAGTGATGGGCATACCGTCCGTGGATGTCATAGAATTCCATCCGTTACATTGTTGTAACGACTACTTGTATTTCTGCAAAGCCTTGCACAGCTTACGGAAATACGAAATAGCCCTGCAGCTGCTACTCCACAAGTCATACCACGGTAACTGACTAACCGTTACATAAGAGGAAATAAGGGTATGGTTAGTTAGGGGATTGTGGCTCTCGTTTACACACCCCCTCATACTTCAGGGATGCCCTTTCTACCTCCAAGAATATGATGCCCAATGCTTGCGAGGTTTTTTTGTGGTGGGTTGGCTGCTTATCTTGGCAGTACTAGGGATCGAACCTAGGGCCTACCACTGAGCTCTATCCCTGGCCCTGGTTTATATTTTTCTCGTTTTTAAAGACTGGAGACTTTTTCTATGAAGGAAACCAGATGAACAGAGATGGTAGTTGCTGGGGAAAAGAGAGACAATTCTTTCAGGAGTGTTGCCACCAGAGCAACGTGTCTATGCTCCCAACAATCCTTCACCCAGACTCCGACAAGCAAACTCATTAGGTGGGCCAGTGAGATGGGTCAGCTCATAAAGACTGCTCACCAAACTCAGTAACCTGAATTCAATCCCTGGGGACCACATGATGGAAAGAGAATCAGATCCAGAAAGCTGATCTGTGAGTTACACACACACACACACAGACCTACACGCACATATGAACATATGTCCACACTATGTAAAACTAACATATGCTAATAAAGAATAAAAGAAAAAACATGAGCAGAGAAACACCCAGGAAGACCTGTTTCTGGAAAAATCTGAGGTTTCCAAGATACAACTCTCTCCTAAAAACAATGGCTAGGGATGACAGTGGTGGCGCACACCTTTAATCCTAGCACTCTGGAGGCAGAGGCAGGCTGACCTGTGTGAATACAAGGCTAGCCGGATCTATTAAGTGAGTTTCAGGCCTGCAAGGACTATTTAGTGAGACTCTGTCTCAAAAACAAACAAAAGGATAAAAAAAGAAAGAAACAATTGAGCTAGAGAGGTTGCTCCTCAAAGCACTTTTCCAGCATGTGTGAAGTCCTGGGTTCCAGCCCCAGCACCATGCAAAGAGAAAAATAAAGATGCAGTTCTGACTTCTCTAAACCCTTGACCCCTTGACCCCTTGACCCCTTGACCCCTTGACCCCTTGACCCCTTAGCCCACAGAGCTCAAGCCACACCTCATGGCTGAACTTCAACCTTGGGGATTACTACAAGAAACTAAGCCCAGATAATCAATTAATCCAAGGATGGGGCGCTAGCTCTGTAAAGCTTAGCAAAGGTCTTTCCTCCCATCTGGTGCATTCGTTCTCACTATTCCTTATGAAATCTACATTTTCTCTGCTCCAAAATTAAAAACAGGAGTAAAGTTGAGCAAGGTATTTCTACCAATAAATGTAGTCTCCACAGATCTGTTCCTCCTAATAGCTCAAAGCAGCCTCCAGTGGTACAACCACACGCAGAATGGAAGTGCTGAACAATGTGGGGCTCGTCCTCCATCAGCAAGCCTGCTCACTGCCTCTTAATGCCAGCACGGCTGGCGAGGATCCTTCATGAGGGAAAGACAATCTCCAAGCTGAGAACCTGGACCCTTAGTTTCCCACAAACTGCATGAAGCACGAAGCAAGCAAAGCAGGCAGCAACGAGCTGGGCAGCTAAAGTGGCTTACTACCAAGCTAGACAGCCTGAGTGAGAGTTTCCAGGGGCCCATGCGATAGAGAACCGGCTTCTGCAGGCTGTCCCCTATCTATTTGTCCATCTATCATCTATCTGTCCATATCTATATCTCTCACATGCATTGTCCCTCTCAAATAATATTTTAAACAATTTTTTAAAATTCAAGTGCATTTCAAGTATGCAGATATTGACTATTGCTATTAGTATCCCAGTAGACAGTGCAGAAAAAAACTAAAGTAACTATTCCCATGGTTTCATAAAGCTTGAGCTTTTAATTTCATCCTTGCATTTTAAAACAAAAATGTTTCTTCAGTTTGAAGAAAAGAGCAGGTTCGCTAATGCTTCCCGTTAGTGTGTTAAAGGGGAGGTTCTTTCTGTCCTTTTGGTTTTGTTTTGTTTTTTTTTTTCCTTTTCTTTCAATAGACTAAGTGGTCTCAAACAGATCTTTGCAGCTTATTTAACTGACGGTGTTAGAGATCTGCTGTGCCCAGAACCTTGCTAGTCATCATGGCTATAGGGAAACCACAAAACCTAGCTAAGGACAGCCCTCCTCTCTCTCTCACTGTCCAGGACTATCTCATTAGGTTTTCCTCAAGGGCTTGGGTAGGAATGGGAAGGGTTCGGTAAAACACTCTGTAAGGTTAAAAGTTGACAACGGAGTGGAGCAGGAAGACATCCAAGGACACGTCCCACAGCATCTGTACATGGAAAAGGGCTGCTGCTGCAATGAGAAAGGAGGGGACAGGGCTGGGCTAGGGGCAGTGTTTTTATTATTATTTTTAATTATATGTATGTATGTGTCTATGTGTCTAGGCACACATGATTCTGGGTGGAAGCCAGAAGAAGGCATCAAATACCCGGGGCTGGAGTTACAGATGGTTATGAGCTGCCTGACATGGGGGCTGGGAACTGAACTTGGGTCTGCTGGGAGAGCAAGTGGTCTTAACTGCCCAGCCACCTCGCCAGCCCCCAAGGTTGGCTTTGAACATCTTCCACTAGTGGCTGAACAGAACTGCCACACAAAGCCCAGAAGCTGCCATCCCTTGGTGGGCTGAAGACTCCAAGCCATCAATCACCCTAAGAGGTCTCTGAAAGGCAAGAACACTGGAGATATAGGAACGCTGCAGCCTGGCTGGTTTGTTATCACAGAGAATGAAACATCTCAGCATAGAGACGGTGGCCCCATATGGACACAATCCAGAGAACTCTAAACGTTAACGCCTGACTGTACCCCTACAGCATAGGCACCTTAGATTATCTTTTCCTGGGAGCTACCCTCTCCATTCTTCCTGCTTCCTTTCCCCCTTTATCCCTATCCGAACGTGGCTTCATTTCAAATCTCATCCCTCAGACGTAGAACCATACATAAGACTTGCTTGATTGGATCCAGCTACAACACACACACACACACACACACACACACACACACACACACACACACTCTCAATTGCTTGTAAGCTGGTGTGATCGTTTTAACTGTCAGCTTGGCACAATCTACAATAACCTGGGAAGAGACCCCCACTGAGGAATTCTGTGGATCAAGTTGACATGTCTTTGGAATAGTGTCTTGACTGTGTTAACTGTGACGTAAGGAGATCTGCCACTGCAGGGCGGCGCCATTCCCTGCCATCTTAAGACTGCACTGAGAGTAAAGAGGGGAGCTGAGCACAAGCACGAATGCATTAACTCGTGATTCTCTGCTCTTGATTATGGGTGGGGCTGTTTCAAGCTCCTTATGCCTTGGTAACCTGAAATTGTGAGCATTTCTCCCGTGAGTTGCTTTTGTCAAGGTATTTTATCATGGCAACAGGACGTGAAACTAAGACAGTTTGCTTTCTATTGCTGTGATTTAAAAAAAAAAAATGACCAAAAGCAACTTAGGGAGGAAAGGGTTTATTTGGCTCACAGGTTACAGTACAGCATCAGAGGAAGTCAAGGCAAAAGTTCAAACAGGGCAGGAACCTGGAGGCAAGAAGTGAACAAGAGGCCGTGGAGTACCATTGTTCACTAGCCTGCTCCTCTTACGCACAGAGGACCAGCTCATTCTTTTAAAAATATTTTATTTATTTTGACTCTGTGTGCATGTGGTGGGTGGGGGAGGAGTGTGTAATATGTATGAAAACATGCTCCACAGCCCCAGGTAAAGGTCAGAGGACAACCCTGTGGGGTTTGCTCTCTCCTTCCACTCTCATGTGGCTTCCAAGGATGACTTCAGGTCAGGCTTGAGAAGCAAGGACCTTCACCTGAGAGCCATCTCCCTGGCCCTCCATTTTGTTCTGTTTCTCAATCTCTTACGTGGTTGATACAGATGCCAGCTGTGGCGTCTCCTTAGATTCTGCTAGGAAGTACAAAAGGACATAGCAAGGAGAGACGGTCGGTTTTCTATAGGGTCTCTAAAGGTATAGGACTTGGAAGACAGCAACGGCAATCTGAACTGTAGTTACTGGCCCACAGGGTCTCCCTGCGCATGGCAAGAGGCATCTCTGAGAAACGGTGGTTGAACTGAGGCGTGTGAGGGCCGGCTCCCTGGGACCAGCAGTTAGTTGTTCACGAGGAGTTGTGAAAATGTGCCAGGACGAAGACTTCAGGATGCTGTGAAGTTTCTAAACCTTTTCAGTATCTCCACTGCCACATTTAACAAAACAAACCCTGCAAAGTGCTTCGCCCTCTCTACAGATGAGTCAACAAAAAGAAATTCTTTTAGCTTTCATCTCAAACAGAGCCTTAAACATATGCTAGCCCAAAGCTTTCCAGTTCTCTGAAAAATCTATAAGAAATGGAATTCAAATTCATTCAGGACTTCTTCCTACCACTCTTAAGTTTAAGGAGTCATTGATCGTGTTTCGGAAATAAAGGGCCATTCTGTTTTCAAAGCATCTGTAGAAACGACCTTCTTCGGTTTCTGTATCTTGTGGAAATACAGACTCAGGCAGGTGTGGGTAGGGTGCCCAGTGCCTCACTGTCTTTAGAGTACAATCCTGCAAGTTTGCACTTCCTTCCTGAAGGCAGGACTCGTGTCTGGCAGACCTCACATTGGCAACTGATGGGCACCTTCAAAGAGCTGCTTGACAGCTTTGACAGGTAGATCATCCCAATCCTTTGGCAGAGAGGGGGAGAGACAGCCTCATGGTGCAAGGCCGGCTATTTTGATCAGGGAACCTTCTGTTTGATCTCTGCGTGTGTCTGCTTGGATCTGAAGAGGAGAAAGTATACTATGAGAAGCATGGCGGAACAAAGGTCCCTGGATCATGATGGGCTCCTTCAATTATCATCAGACTATTTTTTAATGAGAATTATGACGACGTTAGATTAAGAAGATAAACCTCCACAGAAGGAATGAAGCCCCTTCCCAGAATCTCTCTGTGTCCAGCCGAGAGGCACTTAACCCTGTGGTGTCCAAGACTGAGGAGAAAAGCATTTAACCTCTTAATCGTCGGGAATATACCATACAATATGTAAAATCTCACTTTAGCTGGAGAGATGGCTCAGTGGCTGCTCTCCCAGAGGACCCAATTTCAATTCCCAGCACCTACATGGCAGCTCACAACAGTCTCTAACTCCAGGAGCTCTGACACTCTCACACAGACACACATGCAGGAGACACATCAATGCACATTAAATAAAAATAAGTGAATCTTTTTTATTTGACTTAAGGGTTTTTTTGGTTTTTGTTTTGTTTGTTTTGTTTGGGTTTTGGTTTGGTTTGGTTTGGCTTTGTTTTTTGAGACAGGGTTTCTCTGTGTAGCCTTGCCTGTGCTAGACTCACTTTGTAGACCAGGCTGACCTCAAACTCACAGCCTCCCGAGTGCTGGGATTAAAGGCGTGTGCCACCATGCCTGGCCCTTGACTTAAGTTTTTTAAATGATGTATTATATTTTTAACTTTTATTTTGTTTTAAACGTATGTGTATATGTGCTTTCAGGATTCAAGAGAGTGCACTGGGTTCCCTGGAGTTGGAGCTGTGAGTGCCTGAGGGCTGCCTGACATACACGCCTTTAACCACTGAACCATCTTACGAGTCCTGTTGTTCTTAGTCTATTAAGCTAGCTCTTTCACAATTTTAAACACATACATAATATATTCTGTCTGCTCTCTCTTAAATTTGGTTTTGATCTGACGCATCATCTCCCAAGGAGGGTGCAGGGTTAGGACGGACACCTAAATCCACTCTCTGTACACCATCACGGGTCAGTTTTTCCTTGAAATTGCTCGTTAGCTTAAGCACCATGATGCATTACACGGAGGATTATGGAGAGGAATTTTATTACCCTCATATAAAAAGATGGACAGTGGCTGATTGTTCTCCTTCCTAATGCCATGGGAGCAATCTGGGCATTTGTGTGCAAAGGAGAAGATCAGCCATGAGTGGGAGCAGAATTGCTCATCCCACGGTGCATTTCATGAGCATCAATCACAGGACATATTAGGGCATGTATCTGTGCTGGAATCATATGCAAATATGCATACACATCATACGAATGTGTCTGGTCACTTTCATGTGGCCTCCAATTGGGGGTCTTATCCCAGAGCTTCAGAGGAAACTGACAATCACTGGGATCTTGCAATACTCACGGAAATATTTTTCAAAGTGAGTTTTCTCAGTATTTGAGAGATTTAGATCATCATCAGATCAGAAAGCGATGCTGACAATTATGATTCACAAGACTAAAATTGTTCCGTGCTGCTGTCCAGTAAAATTCGATTGCACTGATTTCTTTCTTTTAAAAAAAAAAAACTGTCTTATTCCCCAAATCAATACATTAAAACATAAAAAAAAAATCATGTGTATTTATGGGCTGTCGTGTGGCGTTTGGTATATGGATACATCATGCAATATTTAAGTCAGGTTAAGCTCACCCTCAACTATTTGTCACTTAACTTACAGTGAAAACATTCCAAGTCATCTCTCTTAGCTTTTAGGCTGTGCGCTATATTGTCATTATCCTAAGTCACTCCTCTGTGAAAAGCCGCACCAAGTTTCCCAATTCCCTCTGAATGTAACGTAGTGTCTGCTGATCCCCTCCCATCCCCCACCGAGGCTCTTCACATCCTCTGTTCTAGTCTTGGCTTCATCGAAATTAGCTAAAAGGTTAACCAAGGGTCTCCTGTATGAGTAAGATCATACAGGACCTTACTTCTCTTTTTTTTAATTTATTTTTGTTTTTTAAATGAGCTTTATCACTTTTCACGCATATGTGTGCACGCGCATATAGGGGCCTGAGGTCCTCACCAGCAGTCTTCCTCCCTCTCTACTTCACTAATGGAAACAGTCTCTTAGACAAAGCCAGAGCTCGCCCGTACAGTTAGTCTAGTTAGCCGGCTTGCTCTTGGGATCCCTAGTGCCCACTTTCTGAGCACTGGGATTACAGACGGGCCGCCATGCCCATAGGCGTATATGCAGCTTGGGGGTGGATCTGAACGGTGGTCCTCACCGTTGGGTAGGAGGTGCTTTAGCCATCAAGCCATCTCCCCATCCCCCATTTTCCTTTTTTCTTAATTTATTTATTTTGGTTTTACGTCCCTGAGTGTTTTGTCTGCACATATATAGTGCATCCGGTGCATGCAGTGCCCACAGGGGTCAGATGAGAGCATTCCCCATGGCACTGGAGCTATAGATGGCTGTAGGCAGCTGTGGGGTGCTGGCAATGGAGCTCTGGTCTTCAGTAAGAAAACCATATACTCTTAGTTGCTGAGTCACCTCTCCAGGCCTCCTATTTTTTTTTTCTCTACGTGTCTGTGTGTGTCTGTGTCTGTGTGTGTCTGTGTGTCTAGGTGTGGGTGTGAGATGAAGCCAGAAGAGATGCTGGATCCTCTGAAGAAGCTGCCTAGTGTGGATACTTGGAACTCAGGTCCTCTGTAAAAAGCAGTCCATGCCCTTAACCACTGAGCCATCTCACCAGCCCCACCTGCCCCAACTGATTTTTTTTTTTTTAAACACAGGGTTTTTCACTATGAAGTCTTGCCTGGACTAGAACTCACTACATAGACCAGGTCGGCCTCTAACTCACCAATCCCAGTGGGTTGGTGTACTGGGATTAAAGGCAGGAGCCACCACGCTCAGCTCCAAGCTGTATTTGAAATAGTCTTAAACACAAAGTCTCAGTACGTAGCCGAGCCTGACTGGATGGTCCAGGCGGTCTTGAGTTACAGCGATCCTCCTGCCACTGCTGCCCAAATGCTGGGATTTCAGACCTTTGAGGTCATACCTGCTGCGAGGCAGTCTTCATTTTATTATTCATTTACTTTCTTTTTTTTAAATTTTATTAATTTATTCATATTACATCTCAATGGTTATCCATCCCTTGTATCCTCCCATTCTTCCCTCCCTCCTATTTTCCCTTTACTCCCCTCCCCTATGACTGTGACTGAGGGGGACTTCCTCCCCCTGTATATGCTCATAGGGTATCAAGTCTCTTCTTGGTAGCCTGCTGTCCTTCCTCTGAGTGCCACCAGGTCTCCCCATCAAGGGAACCTGGTCAAATATGAGGCACCAGAGTACATGTGAAAGTCAGACCCCACTCTCCACTCAACTGTGGAGAACGTCCTGTCCATTGGCTAGATCTGGGTAGGGGTTTGAAGTTTATGGCCTGTATTGCCCTTGGCTGGTGCCATAGTTTGATATTCATTTACTTTCTAAAGTAGAATATCACGTTGCCTAGGCTGACCTGAAATGCTCTCCGTAGCTCAGAACGTCCTTGAACTCTCAATTCTCTTACCCGGCCCAAACCCCAGCTAGGATAATGACGTACATCGTAACTTCCAGTTTCTGTGGTTCTGAGGACTGAGCCTGGATCCTTGTGCAGACGAGGCAAGCTCTCCGTCAACTGAGCTGCGTCCCCCACCCTAAAGGCTCCTTGTGTCGACATCTTTAACATCACCTATAACAATTCTTTTGACAATACCAATGCTAGAACGATATGGTCATTTCTTTTGTTTAGGGTCTGCATCTTCCCAATGCTTATTGATGGTGAGCGTGGAGCTGGCCATGCCCACATCTTCTGAGGAACATCTGTCTAGACCAATTATCCCACTTAAAACTGGGGTGGGGGGAGCTTTTGGAGGGGTGTATATACATTCTGGGTACCAGTCCCCTGTTGGGTGCATAGCTTTTCTATTTTTCATTTTTTCTATTTTGTGGGTTATCTCTCTATGGTATTCACTGTTTCTTTTCATTCGTTTGCTGGATAGAAGTCTTTTAGCTTAAAATAATCTCATTCGCAAATAATAATTAATAATAATCATCATCATCATCATCATCATCATCATCATCTCACTTGCTTTTATTGTCTATTTTGGGGAGGGGGTCTTAATGTCCTGCTTTATTCTCCTTATGTTTTTTTTCTGAGTCATTTCACCTTATAGTAAGTTGTTGGTTCATCTTGATTTTTTTTTTAAACTGGTGGGAGATACAGGTTTAGTTTGACTCTTCTACATGTAGACATTCAACTTCCAACCACGACTTTCTGAAAAGACCATTCTTTCTTCACTGCTGGCTCTCTTAGTAACTTTGTCAAAAAAAAAAAAAACCTACATGGCTATTGGATGGCTCAGCAGGTAAAGGCAATGTCCCCAAGCTTATCAGTGTGACTTCAATCCTCCAGCCCCACATGCTGGAAGGAGAGAAATGACTCCGGCTAATTGTCCTCTATTCTCACTTATACTGTGGCATGCAAGTGAGCACATGCGCACACACACGTGCACGCACGCACGCACGCGCACGCACACACACGCACACGCACACACGCACAGTTGGCTGTAGATCCGTGGGTTTACTTTTAGGATCTCAATTTTGTTCTCTCAGCCCCTGTGTCAGCCAGTTTCTTAAATGAGTTCTTAAATTGCTTACGTATAATTATAATTTGATCTTTGGTTTAAGATAAAACTCATACTTCCATTATTTTATTCTCTGCCGCTAATATATTTGCTATACTTTTTCTTTAAAGCCTGTCCTTCTCGTGGCTATTCTAGAGATTATAACACGTCTCCTCAGCTTATTACTATCTAATAGACATTCTTACAGGAATATGAGGCCCTGGAGCACTGAACGGCACTGATGGTGCCAGCTCTCACTTGCATTATTATGAGAGCTGGAGGGGGTGGCCTGGCAGCTAAGAGTACTGGCAGAGCTCTTAGGATGGGGGTTCCCAGCATCCTCTTCAAGTGGCTCACAACCACTTCTAACTCCAGTTCTAGGGGGCCTGGACACTAGGGGGACTTCTGGCCTCTGTGGACACCAGGCATACAGGTTATGCACATACATACATTCAGGCAAGATGTTCATACACATAAAATGAAATAAGTAAATATTTAAAAAATGAAAAAGGTTAACTGATTAATAAAATATTTTTTTAAAAAGTGTTTGGCAGCATTATATAGTTTGAGATGGAAGGTTATTTTACATTAGAAATCGATAAATTACCCCTGTCCAGAAGAACCTGGTAAGAAAACATTTCAGTACAGAGGCTACTCAGCCCTTGAAATGATAGTGGTAAAACTATGGGAGCAATTGTTATTTTATTTAAGAGCTTCGTTACACTTTTTTTTAATTTATCGGGGTGACTGTGTGGAGTTCAGAAGACAGCTTCTGAAAGTCCATTCCCTCCTTCTACCATGTGGTTCTTGGGAATCAAACCCAGATCATCAGTCTTAGGAGAAAGTGTCCTTATCTGCTGAGCCATCTGGCCAGCCAAGTAATTTTATTTGTAATGAATAGCTATTTAAACATAAATGTCCACATGTAACTGCGATACTAGACAAAATACCTTAGAGTGGGAATATTAAGACAGTAATGAAAGGCTGTGATAAATAAGTGTTTTGAGTCCTGAGTATTTACAAATAATTACTAGAGAGGGCAGGCTGAATTAATGAGAGCTGAAACAGGCCAGCGATGGCAACGTTCTTTTTTCTAAAGGTGGCATAACATAGAACCTATAAAACAGCCCATAATTATCTAACTTTTAAACTATCAACCAAGAAACCTATACTCTACAAACATTTAAAATCTTTGGCAATCAGAAATTATTTCAGTACCTCTCCCAATGTCCCTGTGTCATTTCTGGCTTATTCTGCATGGGTCGTGTTAATGTCAGGTGCTTTGTTTTATTCACTGACCCTTGGTTAACAGAGTCCACCACCCAGTGGGTATAATTAGATATCAGATGAACACTTGAACGTATGTTCCTTTTCTAAGTCTACAGTTCTTTGACTGTAACTATAGTGAATATTAGTATCTATATACATTTTTTCCTCCCCCGTCACTTTCACTTTCATACCAGCCAGAAAAGTGTGAATCTCTCCTCTCTTGTTGACTTCCTGGTTTAGAAATCTGCGTGTTAAATGTTAATTTTATTGCCAAGAGCAACGAGTCTTCTACTCTTGGAAGAGAAGAGAAGGAAATCTTATGTAATGAATTTATAAGAAGCCTAAGGGAATGCACCTATTTTAAAATGTCACATGACTCTCAAATCACCTTCACGTAGAAACCTAAGCAAACTGCCGGTCACTGCACTGGTCACAATGTCAACGTCAGAGAGACTAACATTTCCCTGACTGTATTTTTCTCTGTGCTTCTCATAGCCTCATAGAAAGGGCTTTTTAAAAAAAGAAAGCTCCTTTTTTTTTTTTTTAATGTGGTTTTCGGGTTGGTGGAAGTCTCAGAAACAGTGTGAAGTTTTTGGCCTTAGCCTTGTGGAACTGCAGCGCAAGGACACGGCTTTGTGTCAGGTCTGATGAGAGTATTTTCTAAAAATGGCTTCAGAAAGAAACTGGATGTCTGAAGTCTTGCAGGATTATGGTCCTCCTGCCCACTGTGGCATTTCTGGGGAAAGTTCTACCAGGACAGTGCCATCTGTGCCAGTCTGTGGGATGAATCGCTTCTTCACGCTTCGGATTTGATTCTCACCCCCTTTGCGTCCCTGTCTCCTTTAAAAGAAATCTTGCCTGTGCAAGTGCCGTCTGCCTGACGACTTCTGTGATTGGCCTACAGACTGTGCCCTGCTGCTGTGTGGAACCTTTTCCTTTGCCTTAGTCACAGGACATGGCTGTGTTGTCCAAGTGCCCTTCAGAGTTGCTTAGCAACATGGCACTCACTCCGGTCTCCACTGTGCAGGGGCACGAGGCCGGGAGGGGACAAAAGCACAGAGTGCTAGCCCACAGAGACCGCACCGAAATCAAAGGCCCCTTTCCTCCTGAAAATCATTGCTTGCTCAGAGCAACTAATTTCCCAGGAAAGAGGAATATGAATTAAGAACTCTAGCTTAAATGTTTCTCTAAGGCAAGAAAAGATTTCTTGGTTAAAAAAAAAAAAACTGGTGAAGGGCTAAGGATCTGGCTCAGTTGGTAGAATGTTTGCCTAGCATACATAATGTCCTAAGTTTGGTTCCCCATACCATGAAAGCAGGCGAGCTGGTATATATCTGTTGTCCCAGCACTTGGGAGGTGGAGGCAGTAAGCTCAGAAATTCAAAGCCATCTTTGGCTACCTTGGAAATCCGTGGGTGGCTTGGGCCTGTATGAGACCCTATCCTATTTCCCTACCAAAATAAATAAATATATAAGCCCATAACTTATAACTAACTACCAAATTGGACGTTTTATCACAGCGCTACATAGTATGTGCTAATTTCCTCCAAAGATTTCCACATACTACAATATGTACGTAATAAACATCAGATGTTCTGCTCACTACCCATGCTGGCTAGTTTTTGTTTGTTTGTTTGCTTGCTTGTTTGTTTTTGTTTGTTTTTGTCTACTTGGCACAAGCTAGAGTTGTCTGAAAAGAGGGAACCTAAAATGCTTCTACTGTTCTGGCCTATACGCCAGTCTGTGGGGGCACTTTCTTAATTAATGACCAATGTGGGATTGGTCCGGATCACTACAGTCAGAGTAACTTGTAAGCAGGTCGTGCTGGGTGGTAGAAGAAAGCAGGCTGAGCAAAGCCGTAGGGACCAAGCCAGTAAGCAACACCTGCCCATGGCCTCTGCATCAGCTCTTGCCTCCAGGTTCCTGCCCTGCTTGAGTTTCTGCCCTGACTTTCCTCAATGAGAAACTGTGATACAAAAGTGTAAGCTGAAATAAACTCTTCCCCCTACCCCCCTCACACACCCTCCCCACCCCGACCCAAGTTGGTTTTGGTCATGTTATTGCATCTTAGCAATAGAAGCTCTAACTATGACAGCAATAGAAAGCAAACTAAAACAAAGGTAGGCAGTCAATGCTGCTGCAGAGTGTTGACTCAGCACTCATGGTTTACAAGGATGACGGTGCATAACATTTCTATGAGTGGAGTAGGTGCATTTTATTTCCATGCAGCTCAATGCAACAGGCTTATTACTTCCTTAGAAACCAAGACATCCTGATTGCAAACATGTAGAGATGCCTGCAGTATGATTACTTGGGTCCACATATATCCCTAGGCTAGAGTTTCTTCATGAACTATATATCCTTTTTCATATTGAACAATGTATCCCAGAATTCTCTGGTGATGAAGAGAGGCTCTAAAGGTCGTGCCACATACAGGAACACAGGAAGTTGCAGGCTGCGTTCACACGGGACAGCAGCACAGAGCCATGCCATCGCTGTCTGAAGCCTACCGTTTCTTCCTCAGTAACTGAACATCAGGTGTGTTCTATGAGAGGAGGACGGAGACTCTTCCTAAATGCCTGTCCACTCAGTCGCTCCCACATGCATTTACTGGCTTGCTTCTGTCAATGTGCCAGCCACTGTTGCTGGTGCAGTCATTTGTGGTAAATTATTCTATCTCTGTAACATGTTATTTGGAGGCAAATTGGCACTACTCACAAGGAACTTTGGGTTTAATTAGCATCTAAAAATTTTAGACAGCCATAATTGTATATGGCCAGAAACATTACCCATGGTTAATTTGCATGTTGTTCCTAGTGTCCCTGTGATGAGGACATTGAACAATCACTACTTTATGTCTCATGACGCTGTAGACTAAACTGACGGCAAAGATCACCAAGCTGATGAAAGGCGGCACAGAGGACTTTTAGGGTCATGATGAACTGCGAGACAGTTTAGCACCCCTATATCTCACATGCAGCATCTCCCTGGAGAACTGTGTCCTGCCTAAGCGTTTGTAGCTTCCTCCCACAGCTGT
Organism: Acomys minous; assembly: GCF_964271855.1. NCBI lineage: Eukaryota > Metazoa > Chordata > Mammalia > Rodentia > Muridae > Acomys > Acomys minous. The sequence continues at coordinate 16,169,576 of NC_140496.1, forward strand.
CTGGCTTGGTTATCTTCGTCCTGGGAGGCTATTAGCAAAATCATACTTCAGAGGTTGCAGGGGCTCGCAGGTTATCCATCAGGCCAACTCCATTTCCAACAGAAAACTATCTCGTGCACTCTGGGCCAAGTGACATTTCTCCCTCCCTACATATCAGTAGCACAAAAGTTGCAACTCCCTCCATCTTCGGAGTCCGAGATTCCTCCTTCCTTTGTAATGGGATTTTCACTGAATCTTTTCTCAGGTTCACTGGCTGCTTCTATTGAAAAAAATTCTTTGTTTCCCTTTTTAGTTCTTTTTTGTTTTAAATTGTGAATAAAGTAGTTATTCAAACCTTGACCCTGAGAAATTTTAAGAGTGCCCAACACTGTCAGCCCTCAACTCTGTATCATATATAAGAAGAGAGAAAGAAAGAAAGAAAGAAAGAAAGAAAGAAAGAAAGAAAGAAAGAAAGAATTGATGCTCTGTGGAGGGAAACGGGACTCAAAGAAACAAAATACATTGTCTATACATGAACGGAGTTACCATTCCTTTTGCTCTATTGTTTCAGTGTTCTGTCTTGATGTAGGATTTTGATCCATAGCCCAGGCTAACTTTCAGCTCACAATCCCCCTGGCCCATCTTCACAGGTGCTCAGATTACAGGCATGTGCCACCATCCCGGCTAGAATTAAAATTCTACAAGAGCTATTTTATGTCTCTGTAAGTTGTAAATTACTGATAACAATGAAAAATAATTCCTCTCTGTAGAAATGCAAATTCTAAGAGAAAATTGGCTTCCATCCCCCAGAACAGAGAAGCCACAGTTCTCTTTTGTGAGCTTTAAGATGGATTTGTTTATTTTATGTATATGAGTGCTTGACTACATATCTGTAAGTGCACCACATGCTTGTCTGGCGCTCACAGAGGCCAGAGGAGAATCAGATACTTTGGGTCAGGAGCTGAATGTTGTGAGCCGTCCTGTGGGCACTGGGAACCCAACCTGGGTCTGCTGTGAGTGACCCATTTCTCCAGACCTTCTGTTGTGCTTTATGGACATCTACTAATTCCCTTACTGACTAATCAGTTAAACAAACTCCTCCTTTTATATTTCTATGGGACTTCTTTTTTTCCTTTTTATAAATTTTCATTTGGCTGATGCAAATGACAGAGTAATTTAACTAAGGTGCTAACCAGGGAAACTACAAAAATCAGAGGAAGACAGAGCTATATCAACAAGAGTAAATCAGCCATGGTCTCCCATGTTCTCCTAAGCATAAGCAGGCCCTAATTACTCTGAAATCATGAAGTTATCCTGTAATTTTCTTTAATTATCATTCTTACCTTCATATTGGAGTCTAAACAGAAAGTATTAAAGGAGGAACTGGTGTAGTAGCACACAGCTGTTACCCCAGAATTTAGGAGGCTGTGGCAAGTGGGTTCAAAGTTCAGGTCCAGACTAGATGGGACCCTACCTCAAAAACAAACAAGTGACTAAATGTAGATGATAACCACCTGGAACACCTGTCATAGCAGACCATCGGGAACAGAGTTGAACCACTAAGAAGGAAGATCAAGTTCAAGGCTGTGGTTGCAATAGAGAAGACAGACCAGTAACACCGAGGAAGGGGAAGCAAGCTATCCGGATGAGCCCTGATAGGCTGTGGTCATATGGTGGGGGAGGATGTCCTCTTCTGTTAGAGGTCTAGGGGAGGGGAACAGGGCCAGAGAGGGAAGGAGGGTAGGAACAGGAAAATACAAGCAAGGGGATAACAATCAGACTGCAATATAAATAAATTATAATAAATTTATTATTATTATTATTAATTTATTCATATTACATCTCAATTGTTAGCCCATCCCTTGTATCTTCCCATTCCTCCCTCCCTCCCATTTCCCCCCTACTCCCCTCCCCTGTGTCTGTGACTGAGGGGGACCTCCTCCCCCTATATACGCTCTTAGGGTATCAAGTCTCTTCTTGATAACTTGCTATCCTTCCTCTGAGTGCAGACAGGCCTCCCCATCCAGGGGACGTGGTCAGAGATGGGGCACCAGAGTTTGTGTAAAAGTCAGATCTCCTTCTCCACTCAACGGTGGAGAATGTCCTGTCCCTTGGGTAGTCTGGGTAGGGATTCGAAGTTTACTGCCTATATTTTCCTTGGTTGGTACCATAGTTTGAGGAGGACCCCAGGACCTAGATCTGCCTGTCATAAAATTTTTTAAAAAGAAAAAATATCCAATTTACACAAAAGAAAAAAAAGTAGTGGTTGTTGTTGTTGTTGTCGTTGTTGTTGTTGTTTTGGGGGGTTGGGGTTTGGTGGGGGTTTTTTGTTTGTTTTTTGTTTTTCTTTTGTTTTGTTTTGTTTTGTTTCGTTTTTCAAGACACGGTTTCTCTACACAGCTTTGGTTGTCCTGGACTTGCTTTGTAGACCAGCCCGGCCTCGAACTCACAGAGATCTACCTGCCTCTGCCTCCCAAGTGCTGGGATTAAAGGTCTGCACCACCACACCTGGTGGGGAGAAAAGTTTTTAAATGTCTACATTGCCAGGGCTGGAGAGATGATGGCTCAGCATTTAAGGGCAGGTCCTGCTCTTTGACAGTACCTGAACTCAGTCTCCAGCACCATGTTTGATGGCTCACAGCCACCTGTAATTCTGTCTCCTGGGACTCCAGTGCCTTCTTCCGTTTACCTCAGGGACCTTCACTTGTGTATTTACACACAGAGATATGTACGTGCACAGAACTGTAAAGTAATGAAAACAAATCTTTAAAGCTTGAGGTTTGGGAGGGTTGGGGAGGGGACCCAAGGTTGACCAATCAGAGTCCATATTTTAAAAAGTGGAGCAGGGCCTTGCATACCTGCCACCTGAGTGCTGGGAAGGCAGAAACAAGAGTGGGGACCCTAGAGCTTGGTGGCCACCGGCCTAGCCAACCCAGTGAAGTCCTTGTCTGAAGTAATAAAGTAGAGATTATTGAGGAAGTCACTCAGTGTTGGCCTCTGACTGACCTTCACATACAAGTGCACACACATGCATGTGCACCCCTCAGCATCCACATGCGCGCACACGCACACACACACACTAAGGTGGGGGAATGCCACATAGTTCCTGTACCTTACAAAAAGGAAACAAAATTTTCCCTTATCTTTCCAACAGCAGTGACCCTACAGCTAGGAGTAAGATTCTGAAATTAGACACACCACTCAGACTCGGGGTGTCTGGGTGCTAGCTCCTTGATTGTTACATTTCAAAGAACCTTGAAAATTACAGTCCTTGGTCCTGGCTAGAAGCAGCCAGAGACTATTTACATCTCAAAGAGGCAAAGAAAGAATTTACAATTACAATTTCTTCATGTGTAAATGCTCTAAGAAAAGAGAGGTCAAGGGCTGGGAATTAGGGAGAAACCCAGACAAAGTTTAACAGAAGCTGCGGGGAACATCAAGGCCACCCTGGTCAATATCTGTATCATTATTTCATCGCCATTTCACTGAAACTTGAGGTTGGCAAAGGCATTCTCATCCATCTCCTCACTTTCATCTCCATAATCATTAAGATTCATTCTGCAGATGATTTAACTAAGAGTCCAAAAGGTCAAGCCGCTGGCCTCAGGTCTCCAATAGTTCTCAAAAGCTACAACCCAGAATTACACCCCAATACCTGATTTTGAATTGAATGCATTTAAAATGCCAGTATATGCTACTGACGCCACCCTGTCTTTGCAGTGTTGAGCTCACTGGCTGAGTAGGGTCCCTCAAATCCTACTGTAGTTATGAATTAAAGCACTGGAGTACAACAGAAAGCTGTGAGAAGACAAGCTGTGTGGGTTTGGTATGTACCTTTCAAGAAAATAGAAACCAAGGTGTTGAAGAGATGGCTCAGAGGTTAAGAGTGCTTGCTGCTGTTTTAGAGGACTGAAGTTCAGTTCTCATCGCTGGCATTAGCAATTTAGCATGTGCAACTCCACCTTCAAGGATCTGATGCCCTCTATTGGCCTCCAGGAGTACGCACACACATGTGTACATACGCACAGAGAAAGAGACATGCGCACAAATAAATAAGTGAATAAATAAAAAGAAACAAATTTTTTTAAGAACAAAAATAGAAGCCATGAGTGATGGTACACACTGTAAACTCCCCAGCATTTGGAAGTTGGATGAAGGAAGATCAGAAGGTAACCTTGGCTAACAAGTTCCAGGCCAGCCTGGGCTATGTAAAGGAGGAGGAGGAGGAGGAAGAGGAAGAAGAAGAAGAAGAAGAAGAAGAAGAAGAAGAAGAAGAAGAAGAAGAAGAAGAAGAAGAAGAAGAAGAAGAAGAAACAGTCAATGAAATGATGTGAGGCCTCTCAGTTTTAGATACACACGTGCTTTCTGTCTCTTGGTTATGCTGAATTGAAACACAGAGAGATCCAGTCAGACAACAAGGTGGCCTCCTGGTTATAGCAGAAGAAACAATGGTCCCACAAAAGACATTCAGGACCAGTGTTACCTTTTCAGCAAAAAGGGTCTTTCCAGATGTGATGAACTTCAGGAATCTTGAAAAGACAATCCTGGATTCTCCAGGTGAGGTCAAAATGCAATCACGTGTTCATTAAACAAGGGATGTGTGAAGATTTCCACAGAGAAGATGTAAGGACGGAACAGGAAAACAGGGGCTAGAGAGATGGCTCAGAGGTTAAGATCACTGTCTGCTCTTCCAAAGGTCCTAAGGCCAGTTCCCAAAAACCACATGATGGCTCACAACCATCTATAACAAGATCTGGTGCCTTCTTCTGGCCTGCAGGTGTTACATGCAGGCAGAAAAAACACTGTATATATAATAAATCAATATTTTAAAAAACAGGAAAACAGGTGAAGATTCTGCCCTTGAGTCTGACAGAATACTGCTGGAGAATGTCAGAGGGCACCAGAAGCTGGAAGAGACAACAAATTCTCCCCTGGGACTCTAGGGTAAAGCCCTGCTCCACCTTGAGTTTGACCCACTAATACCGATTTCTAACTTCTGCCTTCCAGAACGACAAGAGAGTAAATTTCTGTTCTAAGCCTCAAAGCTTGTGTTAATCTGTGATAGTCACCACAGAAAACATACGTGGACATTGGCAGCAAGAAGTGCGGTGCCTCTGTAACAAACAAAATTGTGCAGGTGACTTTGGATTTCAGTGATGGACGAAGGCTGGAAGAATTTAAGGCACATGGCACACAGAGTGATTCCAAGAGTCTACTGACAGAAATGTGGATGTTACTGGCCCTGCTGGGGGAAAGGAATGGGTGGCCCAGATGCTAGGCAGATGCTCAGGTGTCAAAGTGCTTGCCTAGCATGCACAAAGATCTGGATTTGGTCCCCCGTGTTGCATAACCTGGCATGGGGGTGCATATCTATAATCCCAAAATTCACAAGGTGGAACAAGAGGATCAGAAATTCAAGGCTGTGTGAGACCCAGTCCCAAAAAAAGGGGCAGGGCAGGAACCTATTAGAGAAAGCCTAGACCATCACTGAGACTGTGTCCACTGCTATAAACAGAATATTATAGAGGCAGGAACAAGATGAATGGTGCTCAGAGGGGTCAAACATGGTCATAGAAACTGGCACCTCAGGAAACTGTGGCCTACCATTGTATAAAAAGCAGAACTTGTAAATAATGTGTGTGGATGGTTTAGCTAAATACATTTTAAGGTTTATTTTTATTTACGTGTGTGTGTTTAGATGAGTGTATGTCACATGTGCGCAGGTACCCACAGGGGCCAGAAGACAGCGTCAGATCCCTTGAAACTGGAGTTAAAGATAGTTGTAAGCCACACAACATGGGTGCTAGAAATTGAATCCAAGTCTGCTGGAAATTAGCCACTCAACAACCTCTCAAGCCATAGCTAGGGAGGTTTGTTTTGTTTTTGTTTGTTTGTTTGTTTGTTTGTTTTGTTTTAAGCAAAGTGTTAGAGATACAGCCTGATTTTTTTTTCTTATTGTTTATATGAAAATGCTAGAAGAGACACATGGAATAAAAGGATCATTACAGGAATGGATGTGGGCCTGGAGAGATGGCTCAGTGGTTAAGAGCACTGTTTGTTCATCCAGAGGTTCTGAGTTCAATTCCCAGCAACCACATGGTGGCTCACAACCACCTACAATGTGATCTGATGCCCTCTTCTGGCCCACAGGTGTACATACAGATAGAGCACTCTCATACATAAAATAAATAGATCTTTTTTTTTTTTTTTTTTTAAGGAATGGATGGATGAGTTGGAAAAAATCTTATCCAATTGTAAAAGATGCTGCAGTGAGTTGACTTTTGGAAAAACAGGGTCTGGAAAGAAGTCCAAAAGCAGAAAACTCCTACTAGGGCTTAAAGTGATCCAGTGTGAGGAAAGGGAAAGTGTGAACACCTGAAGCACCTGAGGTAAGCAGCGACGGTTCAGTTGGTCCAGGGTGTTCTTGTGGTAAGCCGGCAATCTATGTGATGAAAGTCTTACCCTTAGCATGAAATATTGATGCTTCCATTAAAAAGTGAATTATTTTGCAAGGGTAATTAAATGTAGGGATCCAGAGACTAGCATCTAGCTCACATGACAGCTATGAATTTGAGATGATTGACAGAATATTTAAAGACCTAATGCTGGAGGAAGTCACTAAAGAAGAGGCTGCAGAGCCAAAAAGAAGAGATGTTTTAAAAACTAAGTAAAGGGGAGCTGGAGATGTAACTCAGTTGATCTAGTGCTTGCCCAACATGCGCAGAGCTCTAGTCTGATCCCAGCATGGCATAAAACAGATGTGGTGGCACATACCTGTAATCTCAGGTCATTCTTAGCTACATAGTGAGTTCAAGGCTAGTCTGAGCTATGTGAGACCCTGTCTCAAATAATAATAATAATGATGATGATGATGATGATGATGATGATGGAATTTCAATAATTAAAACTCCAGAAGAAGAGGAACAGCAAAAGAGACTGAGAAAGAGTGGGGTAGATGGAAAAGCCAAAAGAATGCCGTTTTCTGCTAAGTCAAGGAAAGAAAGTATTTCACAGAAGAGATTTTTTTTAAAAATACAGATGAGACAGTAAATAACAATAAACCAATTCCCCCTCACACATGTGTACACGAGCACACACATGTACAGACACATGTGTACATTCATGCACATGTGTGTACATGTACATGCATGCATATACATACATACATACATACATACATACATACATACATACATACATACATACGGCAGGAGACACTGTCAACAGAACAAAGCGAAAGCCCACAGACTGGGAAAAGATCTTCACCAACCCTACATCTGAGAAAGGTCTAATATCCAAAATATATAAAGAACTCAAGAAATTAAACACTATCAAACCAAATAACCCAATTGAGAAATGGGGCTCAGAACTAAACAGAATTCTCAACAGAGGAATATCAAATGCTGAGAAACACTTAAAGAAATGCTCAACCTCCTTAGTCATCAGGGAAATGCAAATCAAAACAACTCTGAGAATCCATCTTACACCCATCAGAATGACTAAGATCAAAAACTCAAGCAACACCATATGTTGGCAAGGATGTAGAGAGAGAGGAACACTCCTTCATTGCTGGTGGGAATGTAAACTAGTACAACCACTTTGGAAATCTATCTGGTGCTATCTCAGAAAAATGGGAATAGGGCTTCCTCAAGACCCAGCTATTCCACTCCTTGGAATATACCCAGAAGATGCTGCAGCACACAACAAGAACATTTGCTCAACCATGTTCATAGCAGCCTTATTCATAATAGCCAGAACATGGAAACAGCCTAAGTGTCCCTCAGTAGAAGAATGGATAAAGAAACTGTGGTAAGCTGGGCATGGTGGCGCACGCCTTTAATCCCAGCACTCGGAAGGCAGAGGCAGGCTGATCGCTGTGAGTTCAAGGCCAGCCTGGTCTACAGAGTGAGTCCAGAACAGCCAAGGCTACACAGAGAAACCCTGTCTCAAAAAAAAAAAACCTCAAAAAAAAAAAAAAGAAACTGTGGTATTAGGGGCTGGAGAGATGGCTCAGGGGTTAAGAGCACTGCCTGCTCTTCCAAAGGATCTGAGTTCAATTCCCAGTACCCATATGGCAGCTCACAACTGTCTGTAACTCCAGGATCTGACACTCTCATACTAAGGCACATTAAAATTAAATAAAATATTTTTAAAAAAAAAAAGAAACTGTGGTACATTTACACTATGGAATACTACTCAGCCTATATTAAAAACAAGGAATTCCCAAAATTTGTGGACAAATGGATTGAACTAGAAATGATCATAATGAGTGACTTAATCCAGAAGCAGAAAGAGTCAAATGATATATACTCACTTATATTTGGACACTAGCCCAAGGGGCATGTCTCATGAAAGTCTTCACTTACCAGGAAAGTGGGACAGGGGAGAGGACTTCCTATTTGGACTCTAGGTGAGAGAAGCATGAAAGAATGGGGAAATAGAAAGATCCAGAGGGTCCTAGAAACCTACAAGAAGAACATTATGATGGGTGGATCTGGGCCCAGGGGTCCTGCTCAAACTATGGCACCAGCCAAGGACAATACGTGAAGTAAGCTTTGAACCCCTACCCAGATCTAGCCAATAGACAGGACGTTCTCCACAGTTGAGTGGAGAGTGGGGTCTGACTTTCACACGAACTCTGGTGCCTCATATTTGACCATGTCCCTGAATGGCGAGGCCTGGTGGCACTCAGAGGAAGGATAGCAGACTACCAAGAAGAGACTTGATACCCTATGAGCATATACAGGGGGAGGAGGTCCCCCTCAGTCACAGTCATAGGGGAGGGGAGTAAGGGGAAATGGGAGGGAGGGAGGAATGGGAGGATACAAGGGAGGGGATAAAAATTTAGATGTAATATGAATAAATTAATAAAATATATTTTAAAAATAAATAAATAATAAAAATACAGATGAGACAATGAATAACAATAGAACCAACTCCCCCTCACACATGTACATGTGCACATATATGTACAGACACATGTGTACATGCATGCACACATGTGTGCATGTGCACATGTTGTACATGTACATGCATGCATATACACATACATACACGTGTACATGTGCTGCAAGTGCACATGTACACACTTGTGCACACATGTACATGTGTGCGTGCATATGTGCGTGCGCACACATACACACACACACACACACACACACACACACACACACACTGGACTGAGCATTCTGGAGTCACGGGAGATATTGATAAGGACAATCTACAATACTATAGATAAAAAGCCTGACATGTTGGCTTCAGTGAAGACTTAGGAGAGAATTTGAAGACAGTGTACATAAGAAATAAAATCAATTTGACTGGAAAGTTGATTGATTTTGCTTTTTAAAACCCCACAAATTTGGCCAGAATGAGTTGTTTACTAGTTTAAAAGAAAGATTTTGCTAAGAGACAGCAGGCTGCTAGAGATAGGGAGGAAATGAGTAACTGCCATGGCTGCTCAATTAGAGAGTTTGGAATTAAAGGAAGGGCAGTAAGTGGATAGCTACTCAAGGTCGGAGGGAATGCAAATACCATGGCCCTGATCTCCTCAGACTGTGAGGTAAAGCGAAGAAGGTAGCGAGGACTGGGGTAGCGAGGGCTGGGGCAGCGAAGGCCGGGGCAGCGAGGGCCGGGGTAGCTAGGACCGAGGTAGTGAGGGCCGGGGTAGAGAGGGCTGGAGTTCTTGAGAAGTTGAAAATTAGGTGAATCAGCCAGGCATGGTAGCACAGGGCCTTTCCTCCCAGCACTCGGGAGGCAGAAGGGGGCAGACTTCTGTGAATTTGAGGCCAGCCTGGTCTAAAAAGCGAGTCCAGGGCAGCCACGGCTACACAGAGAAACCCTGTCTCAAAAAAAACAAAAAGAAAATGAGGTGAACAAGCACATAAATGAAAAAAAAAAATCCTACACTTGGGAGTCACCCAGTGCTGTGGAAGCTGAGGCAAAAGGACAGGTGTGAATTCAAGAACAGCATGGGCTACACCCGTTCCAGGCTGGCCTGAGGTTTAATGTGAGACCTACTTCAATAAAAGTGAAAAAAGAAAAAAGGAAAAAAAAAAAAGTTGGGGAGAGATAGCTAAGCAGATAAAGCCACTTGCATGCTTTGATCCCCAAAACCTACATGTTGGAAGGAGGGAACTAACTCTGGAAAGTTGTCCTCTGACCTACACACACACACACACACACACACACACACACACACACACACACATACACTTTTTTAAAGGAAAGTAGAATAAGGAGAAGGCTCTACAGGTAAAGCACTTGCCATGTAAGCGTGAGGTCTTGAATTCAGATCTCCAGCATAAAAACCTGGAAATGATCTGCATGTGTGATCCCAAGGCTCAGGAGGCAGACACAGGAAATGCCAAGGAGTTGCCAGCAGCATGTCTAGTCCAACACAGCACTTCACATCCCCTTCAGTGAGAGACCTTGTCCCTCATGTTTTCATTAAGTGGAGGTCCAGAGGTCCAGCAAGATGGCTCCACAGATGAAAGCACCTGCCTCGAAGCCTGCTCGTTGGAATTCGATCCCTAGAGAGCATGTTTAGATGAGAGGAGAGCGCTGGTGCCACAAAGCTGTCCTCCGACCTCCACATGTGCACTGTGACCACAGACCCACACACTAAAAATATTTTTTTAAAGATTTATTTATTTATTACATATACTGTGTTCTGCCTGCACATGTGCCTGCAGGCCAGAGGAGAACACCAGATCTCATTATAGATGGTTGTGAGCCACCATGTGGTTGCTGGGAATTGAACTCAGGACCTCTGGAAGAGCAGTCAGAGCTCTTAACCTCTGAGCCATCTCTCCAACTCCTAAGAATATTTTTTTAAAGGAGAAAAAAAATATTCCTAGAACCAACTCTGAGACACGTGGCTTATTTCATATGACTATATATCTACTCTGAAAATATTATATACTACATCATGGTGTCGTTATTTTATAGGTGACAGAACGAAGGCTAATTAACTCCACCAAGGTTTCTCACTATAACCAGCAGGCATGGAGGCGGAGCAGCCACCCTCTTTTCTAATCCTCTCTCCTTCCACTTCACCTGACTATATTGCTGTCCATCAGCAGCCTCATGAGGCAAGGAGAAACAGAATTTTTTAACGTATTGAACCTGACCTAGTGATAAATGGCTTTATTTCATCCTAATAAAGCTGGCAAGTAAACAGAAGCCCTAGCCAAGGCTGCGTTTGATGACACTTTAAAAGAAGGAGGCACAGCCAGGTGTGGTGGCACATGCCTTTAATCCCAACAATTTGGAGGCAGAGGCAAGCCTCTGTGAGTTGGAGGCCAGCTTGGTCTACAAACCAAGTCCAGGACAGCTAAGATAACATAGAGAAACCTAGTCTTGGAAAAAAAATTTTAAAAAGGAGGCACAAACCAGGCACATTGACACATGCCCATAATCCCAGCACTCAGGGAGGCAGAGGCAGGCAGATGCCTGTGAGTTTGAGACCAGCCTGGTCTACAGAGTGAGGCCAGGACAGCCAAGGCTACACAGAAACACCTTGACTCTGGGGAAAAGGAAAAAGTAGGAGGCACAATACTGAAAGGCAAACGGTGCTTGTTTCACAGATATGAAATAGAGTTTCACTCCTCTACTTTTGATTGCTGTGTGATGTTTATGAGCCACTAACAGTCGTTGCTAGCAAATCTCTCAGGACCTTAGTGGTACCTTAACCAGCCCACGAGCACTGGGTTTAACCAGCAGTAGGAGAGAGTGAAATCAGGGGTTATGTGGTTTCTACGTGTGCCTCGCTTCTCCTTCCAGCCTCTCACGTCGCAGGCAGCACTTCCATGTCCCTCTCCATGCTACTCTTTCAGTGACAACAGCAGCCACATTCGCAGAACACATATGCCGCAGCGATAGTCCAAGAACAGCCAGTCTTGCTGTTCATTTATTCACCGGTGTAGCTAAAATCATAACCACCAAGGCTAGTGGTTCCCTAGCCTTCTCTTCCCTCTGAAGGCGTACTGTTCTCTGAATGAACAACTTTATACCCTTTATGTCTGATCAAACCCACTAATAACTACTAAAAATGCCAGAACCATGGACTATCAATGCTGGAAGTGGCTTTTTAAATTTTTACTTCTTGGATGGGGGAACACACCTAACAGTGCTCGTAAGAACCTCCAAGGATAACTTGTGGGCGTCGGCTCTCTGTTTTCGCTATGTGGGTGTTAGAGGTAGAGCTCAGGTTGTCTGGCTCACTGGCAAGTTCTTTAGCCTGCTAAGCCACCTCACCAGGCCAGAAGGGATTATTTTTAGGTCACCATACCAAATGGATGGATCTATTCTAAAGCTGATCAAGCAGTCCTCCACAATCCTGGAGAGTGTTCCAGGATCCTGGAAGATTATCCTATCCAAGAGAAAGCTCAGGCTTACAGAGATGGCTCGTTCAGGGAAGCATTTGTCATGCAAGCATGAAGGCCTGAGTTCAGTGCCCAGAATCCACATATAAAGCTAGGTTTGACATCACACCTCTGTAATCACAGTGCTGAGAAGGCAGCACACAGAATCACTGGGGCTTGTTAGCCAGGCAGCACAGCCAAGCTGGTAAGCTCCAGGTTGAGTAAAAGAAACCACCTCAAGAACAAAAAGTAAAAAAGTTGAGAATGACCAAGGATGACTAACGTCAACATTTAGGTTCCATACTCTCAGGCACACATGACCATCTACACCCATACCAAACAGACAGGCAGAAGAAGGAGGAAGAGGAGGACGAGGAGGATGAGGGAAAGAAGAAGACGAAAAAGAAGAAGAGGAAGAAGAGGAAGAAGAGGAAGAGGAAGAAGAAGAAGAAGAAGAAGAAGAAGAAGAAGAAGAAGAAGAAGAAGAAGAAGAAGAAGAAGAAGAAGAAGAAGAAGAAGAAGACAATAATAATGATAAACCATAGCATCCATATTGTCTCCTGGCAGCCTACTTTGACCTAGACTCGGCCTGTCCATAATTATGTTACACTCATGTTAGCAGACAAGGGCTGAAGAGATGGCTCAATGTAAAAGCACTTGACAGTCTTGCAGAGAACCTGATTCTGTTCCCAGCATCTACATGGTGGCTCACAAACTGACATACATGCATGAAATGTAACATTTTTTAATGTTCAAAAAAAAAAGAAGAAACAAATGTCAGTTGTGGCCAACATGAGTTAAAACAGGTCACCCAGATTAAGAAGCAGATCATCCATTTAGTGCCTCAGCAACGGGGTGAATGTCTGCCCTCTACATAAACTTACTCGTAGGAATCCCTGTGTTCTGATCAGCTGTAGATAAAGCATGCTCAATAAGAAACCTAGGAAATAGCAGGATGTGGTGGCACACACCTTTAATCCCAGCATTAATGAGACAGAGGCAGACAGATCTCTGTGAGTTCGAGGACAGCCTGGTCTACAAAGCAAGTCCAGGACAGCCAAGGATACACAGAGAAAGCCTGTCTCAAAAAGAAAGAAAGAGAGAGAGAGAGAGAGAAAGAGCGAGCCAAACAAATAATCTCCCAAAAAAAGATAAAGAAAGAAAAGAAACAAAAATCCTAGAAGGAAAACACCAGAAGAGGATTGATAATTGAACTTTATATGGCCATGTAAAAGTACGTGTAAAACCACGTAACTTAGCGGTATCTAGTAAGTAGCTGTTTTAAATTAAATTATTTGTTAACATTAAAATGAGCCCTGGGTTTTTTAATCACAGTGAATTCACTGTGGCAAATGAGATACGAGAGAGAATAAATGAACACTACTGAGATCATGGTTAACGTGGCCGGGTTTCTGAGCTACCTGCTTGCGACAGGGAAGAAGGAGCGACACCGACCCAAATGAAAGCTGCAAATTGTGCATCAGTAGGTTTGCATACGACGAGAGAGAAACCGTGATACGGATTTTCTTTTTGAATTTTCCAATTTGTGCTATTTTCCTCTAATAACTTCTGCTTCAGTGATTGTATATTGATCTTCGCTACCTGTTATTTTTCCCTAAATGCTCTATTTGTATGTTGGTGGGGGCGGGGGGATGACACTCTGTGAAGACTAATCCGAATTCTCATCAAAACTACCTCATCTCTCAGCGTGCCCGGCTGTCGTTAAAATAACTCCAGATTTTTTTTTTTTGCTATGAATATTCAGGAATTTGGCTTTCTTTTCCTTCATATTTGATCTTTATTTCTGCCTTGAGTCATTTCACAGTTAATTAATTTCTCTACCTTCCAAATAAGAAGAAAGACAAAATAATGTAAGCCATTGTAGTACTGTGAAAGGAGGAAATACAGAGAACTAGGCTGGTGTTCTGAATCACAATGACAGTCAGACATTCCGGGTTCCCAGCCTGTTACCTTTGGCTCTCCTGAGAGACCTTTGGCCTGCTTAGAGCCAACTATGTCGTGCCTGACCACATATCTGTCAATAACACCACCAACTGCCAAGTTTTGCTTCCCCATCTATGAATCTTAGATCAATTAACTGACCATTTATATATATTTATATATATAATTTATATATATATATAATTTATTCACATTACATGCCCCTCTCTAGTATCTTCCCAGTCTCACCCTCCCTGCCTCTTATGCCCCATTGCCCTCCCTTGACCTCTGACAGAGGGGAGGCATTCTCCCCCACCATCTGCCCTCAGCCTATCAGGACAACCTCGATCCCCTTCCTCTGTATGTCGGCAAGGGGAAGGGATCAAATGGCAGGCACCAGAGTTGATGTCAGAGGCAGTCCCCGCTCCCCTAGTCCCGCCCACCACCACCACCACCTGCCCACACCTGGAGGATTCAACAGCTCTACATTGAGAGCTTTGCTTAAAAATCATCGGTTTGTTACGAGTATTTTCAAACATGGAGCACAGGAAAGCCACCCTGCAGGACAGTCTGGCTCGAAGTCTACTCTCTTCAAGCCTTTTCTGGCCAACAGTGCTGTGGAAACATGGACGTATCATTTAGAGAAAACCCAGCCTTTGCTTGTCAAATGTAAAACCTCTCTCCTTTCCTGTCTCTCCTTCTATCCCCTCACTGGCCAATACTCATTCCTATACCTTATTATATATATTATTTCTGTTTTCTTGCTTAGTTTTGCCTTTTATTTTTGCTTTTTTAAGACAGGCTCATATGTAGCCCACCACGACCCTCATCCTGGTCCATCTTCCTCTACCTCCTAAACACTGGGATTACAGGACTGTACCACCGAAGTTGGCCCAAACTCAACTTAATTTGTTCTCTTGTCACTGTTATTTCTTCATAATCAAGGTTGTCAGCAATTATAGGAACATCTAAGAAATCACGTTAGATTTCTCTATAGTAAGCTTCTTCTCAGCAACGCTGGTAAAATATACAAATAAAAGCCAGCAAGATAGCTCAGGGGATAAAGGTACTTGCTGCAAGGCTGATGACCTGAGTTCAATCCTACACTGTGGAAGGAAAAAAACCAACTCCGGTAAGCTTGTGCACATGTGCACTATGATGCATGCTCACACACACATCAACATGCACATGCATGCATGGGCACACACACGATAAAGAAATAAATGTCATTGTAAAAGATAAGTAATAAAACTAAGTGAAAAATGTAAAGCCAGCCTTTCTGTGGTTCTCTGAATGTATTGATGAACGGGAAGAAAGCCTGAAGGGGAACCAGCTAGGCAAAAGACTTAGCCAAGCACTGCTATTTTGACTGGCAATTCATTGAAAAAAAAATCAGAAATAGTAAAATGAAAAATAATTATAAGGTCACTCTGCCTTAATGATTGCTGTATCCCCAGTACCTATCAAAGTAAATTTTCATAATGGGTTCCTATTTTTTTTAAGATTTATTTGCTGGGCGTAGTGGCGTATGCACGCCTTTAATCCCAGAAGTCGGAAGGCAGAAGCAGGCGGATCACTGTGAGTTCGAGGCCAGCCTGGTCTAGACAGCGAGTCCAGGACAGCCAGGGCTACACAGAGAAACCCTGTCTCAAAAAAAAAAAAAAAAAAAGGAAAAGTTAGAGCCAGTCATACTGGCATATGCCTTTAATCCCAGCTATAAGGAGACAGAATCAGGCAGGTCTCCATGATTTAGAGACCATTTTGTTTGGCACGGTAAGTTCCAGGACATCCAGGGCTATAAAGAGAGAGACCCTGTCTCAAAAAAAAAAAAAAAAAGAAAGAAAGAAAGAAAAAGGAAGAAAGAAAGCTGAAGAAGACCATATGGGAAAAGCTGGTCATGGTGGTACACACTTGAAGCCTCAGAACTGGGCAAATGGATGTCATCTTTAACCACACAGTGAGTGACAAGACCATCCCGGAATACATGAGACTCTGTGCTGAAAAAAAAAAAAAGGACAGAAGGAAGGAGAGAGAATAGAGGTTTTAAAAAAAAAAGGAACATAGAAGAAAGAAAATGAAGGGGAAAATGGAGATCAGAATTAATTTGACCCCAATTTCATGTAAATATTATCATCAGGCAAAGAGAAATGCCATTCCTGGCACACGGATCAGGTTCCAAGGAACATGGGCCAGTAAGGAAAACGACTCGATTGGGCTGGAGCTGCTTTGGGAAACAGTTAGATGGGAGGTCCAAGGCCAAAATATGAACAGCATTAAAATTCAAGTTGAAAGAGGCTCGTGACAAGCACCAAGCATGCTGAGTGTGGCCAAATAGGGTATTTTTTTTTCCTGCGCGCTGGTACCTTCTCTATTTCACAAAGGCCATTTTTCCAAAACATAAGTGAATCTTTCTTTTTCATGGTCTGTGTTAGACAGAAGAGCCCAGGATGGGCCGGAGGACAAAGACAATCTTACTCTCAGCCTGGGAAGATGCTCAACAGCTAAACCACCTGCTGTACCAGCATGAGGACCCAAGTTCAGACTCCCAGAAGCCACATAAATGCCAGATGAGCCTGAAGGCCTGCCTGCAATTCCCGCCTCAAAAGTGGAGGCAGGGGGATCGCCAGAGCAAACTGGCTAGTGGGCCTAGCCATGTTGGCGAGCTCTGGGTCTGACAAGGATCTTGCCTCGATGAATAAAGTGGAAAAGCTATCAAGGATGATTCCAGACATTAAATCCCAGGCTTACACACACACACACACACACACACACACACACACACACACACAACACACATACACACATACACACACACACACACACACACACACACACACACACACATACACAGTGGAAATAGAAACAAAAATCTTATTCCCTAGATTTCATGGTAAACCAGGGGGAAAAAAAGCACAAGAAGAAATAACAAAGTGTCAAATGTTGGTTCCCTCAAAAATGCCACCAAAACATGTGCTGATTAAATAAAGCTAAAACCATTGCTCATCGCTATAAGGGAAAATTCCGAGTCAGCAGAGTCTAGGTGATGTCCCCAGCAAGGGCAGGGAAGGCCAGGGTTGTGATAGACACTGAGACTGTAACATCAAGTTTAAGGCAGGGCATCCATTGTAAAAGTTTGATTGGAATTGAGTAACTGCACATGCCTGTAATCCCAGCTACTCAGGAGGCTAAGGCAGTGGAGTCACAAGATCAAGGCCAGCCTGGACAAATAGAAGTAAATAGAAACCATGACATAATAGTTTAGGATTGGTGGAAACCATAAGTAGGAATTTTAAGGTCAAGAAGTCCAGGAGCCTTGTGTAAACTTCCTCCTGATGACTATGCGTTCCTAAGGCTCCATCAGCCCTTGGAATGAAAAAGCCAAGTCAGTTAAACCTTCTTTCTTTCTTTCTTTTTCTAAAGAGAATTTCTCTGTGTTGTCCCGGCTGTTCTAGACTCACTTTGTAGAACAGGCTGGCCTCAAACACACAGCGATCCTGCCTCCTAAATGCTAGGATTAAAGGCGTGTGCCACCATGCCTGGCTTAGACCTTATATCTTCCTAGGAAGGAATTTCATAGAATGTTCAAGTTCTGATGAAGGCAGTGAAATAGTAAAGTCTTGTTAACGTTACCAGAGTCTTGTAGGGCATGCAAGCAAAGAATAGACAATGCAGAGTCAAAGACGGAAGAGCCTAGACTGCTACCTTCAAAGAAGAGGTTGTCTTTCTAGAAAGACCTTTAAAATGAGCAGAAGTTTGCATAGTTTACAAGACAGAGACAGAGACAGATTCGAACATAGAGAGAAAGGGAGACAGACAGACAGAAAGGATTCAAAACAAAAGCAGTGAGTTCTACTTTAATACTTTAGCAACTCAGAGGACTTCGCTGTGCATTAAGTTTTCATGTAAGCTAAAGTTTCATCTTTAAAGGGAGGTACAGCCGGATGTGGTGGCACACACCTTTAATCCCAGCACTTGGGAGGCAGAGGCAGGTAGATCTCTGTGAGTTTGAGGCCAGCCTGGTCTACAAAGTGAGTTTAGGACAGCCAGGGCTACACAGAGAAACCCTGTCTCAAAAAAAACAAAAAACAAAAAAAGAAGGGGGGGAGGTACAGGAATGTTGGATTGTGGGTACCAAAATACAGTGAAACAGCAAGCATAGGCTCTAAGTCCTATAGCACAGCAGGATGACTTTGACCTATTCTTATTATATATTTTACAAAGGACTAGATGAGAGAAGTTTGTAGGCTCGAAACACAAATAAATTGTAAGTGTATAAAGAGCTAGGAGCAATGACGGCCCTAATTTGGTCATTACACTGTGTATATGTGTATTGAATTATCACACCATTCCTGTAGTATGTATGATTATTATGTAGAAATTAGGAAATAATTTTTCTGGGCATGATGATATACACCTGTAATCCTAGCTCTTGGGAAATGGGAGTAGGAAAAGGAAGGGTTCAAGGCCAGCCTCAGTCACACAGCAAGTTCAAGACCACCCTGGGCTACATGAAATCTTGTCCCAAAAATAAACAAGGAGCTGGAGAGAAGGCACAGTGATTACGGTTTGTTGGGGGGTTTTGTTGAGTTTTTTTTTTTCATGCACATTGGTCGATTGCCTGTATGTATATCTGTGAAGATGCCAGATTGCCTGGCATTGGAGCTACAGACATACGGACAGGCATGAGCTTCCATGTGGGGGCTGGGAATTGAATCCAGGTCCTCTGGAATAGCAGCCAGTGCTCCTAAACTGCTGAGCCATCTCTCCAGCGCCAAGGTTCAGTGGTTAAGAGCACTTCTTGCTCTTCCAGAGACAAACATGGTTCCCAGAACTCATTTTAGGCTGCTCACAACTCCATGTAGCTGCCAGTTCAGAGGATCCAATGCCCTTTTCTGGCCTTTGTACACACACACACACACACACACACACACACACACACACACACTTTTAGAAATAATTATTATAACTATTAATTTCTTGACTGCTCCTGAAAGCACTTTTGTGTTTAAGATTAGCTACCAAAAAAAAAGAGTATAATTAAAGATGCAACCATTAGACCATGTGCTTTTTTAAAATATACACTTTTTAAAAAACGTATTAAGGCACACAAAACCTCACACCCAGCCAGGGAGAGAGAAGAAAAAGGAAGTACGGAGTTCACAGTGGAGTTTAATGCCTCTGAAGTAGTGTAATGACATTCAAATCCTCTAAGAAAAGAGAGGAAATATTCTTCAGTGCTGAAAGCCAGCGCTGAGGCCACTCACATCTCCTTCCTGAATGTCGGAGAATCTTCAGCAGCCTAACCTGGAAATGAATCTCAGTGGATTAGGACTGCCGTGCACCGTAATGGAAGAAGTGGCCCTGAAGGAGACTTCATCAGAGAATAAATTTCAAAATCAAAAGCACAATTTGGTTCGAGAGAGCATCGGGAAACCAATCAGCACCCGATGCTCCTGATAGCACACACCAAAGCCGACATCTCCATGCCTCTGGTGCCCTCGTCCGGTAAGGGTCAAAGGACTCCCAGCTTGCTAGTTGCTGAGTTGGTCAGACCCAAGTCTACCAGGCAGTGATGAACAGGGCTCAGATTCGACAAGCTGTAAGCCTGATAACCCCACACCTGAGAGCCTAGACAGATTCAAAACAAGCAGCTAATTAAACCTGGAGCAGTAAGCTATCATCATCCGAGATTCATGGGCGTCCAACGAGCAGAAGAACTAGGAACACGGCATTCGGCAACAGCTGTCACCTGCTATAATGTTCTTTAATTATCTTAAAATCTGTAAGAACTGACAAATGGGTGACAAAATGCAATTTTCTGTGTCAGGAAGCGAGAGACAAGCCTGCGTTACTTTGATGAGAGGAAGCACTGTAAAACCGTCTCTCTCGGCTCTCCTTATTGGGAGAGGGGGGGGATTGTTGTCACCCAACCCTGGTCTATAAACACACTCATTATGGGACTCCTGGAGGGACACGTTTCCTTCTTTATAAGATTGAGTAGGAGAGATTAAAATGGGTTGGGGAGGGGGGCACGAGGAGATGGCTTATCAGATAAAGGAACTTGCCACCAAGCCTGAGGACTTGAGTTCGATTCTGGGGACCCATATAGTGGAAGTGAAACTGATTCCAAATTGTTCTTTGGAAATCCACACATGCACATGCATGTACACATACACAGAGAGAGAGAGAGAGAGAGAGAGAGAGAGAGAGAGAGAGAGAGAATATCACACACACACACACACACACACACACACACACACACACACACACACACCTCACTAAAAGCCTTTTGACTTGTCCCCACAACCTCAGTGCTTATTTCAAGTTTGGCGCTCCATCCCGCCGTACTACAGACATCCCACAGCACTGCATTCTGGGATGATCATTAGCAAAGGCCCACCCCAGCTCCCTCGAATCATGCCGTGCCTCACTCCATAGATCCCTCCAGGTGCCTCGCCCCTCCAGGCTGCTGCGATGCTCATGACCTCGGTAAGGGTTCCATTAGTCTCATCTCATAGGGTCATTATAGCCTGCCGAACTTGCATGATAGCATCCTTTGTTCCTTTAGGGTAAGTTTACTTCTATCATTTACGCAGTTTTGCCAGCCTTTATGGGTCAAAAATGTTCACCAGAACACAAAATAAATTGCAGAAAGAAAGGTCACTGGGTAGCAAACAGCTCTTAACAACATTAGCTAGAAAACCACATCCTCCATATGAAGTCGTAAAGAACTCATAAGCCAAGAGCGCTGCACCACTCAGGGTCCCAGGACATAAAACAGAGGAAAATATGAGCTAGCTCACATTGGCCAAGAGCATAGGGTGGCCCTCAGAGTCTAAAGAAAGTTTATATAACAGTACTACACAGACCTATAGCTATATGTAGTGAAAATGTGTACATTGCTTTATCTTTTGTTGGTTCTTTTTTCTCACCCTCACCCCCACCCCCACCCCTTGAGTCAAATAGCACAGTCGATCACTCAGAGGATGTTGACAGTCTAACGGGATCACTAATAACTCTTAAGACATACAGTCTTTGTAACCTGTTCTTCTGAGGCACCTAACAGCATGAACGTGTGCAAGTAGAGTTTTGAACCATCAGAACAGAATTCTTATATTAAAATTTAAATTTGCATGACCATATTTCTACCCACTAATTAGAATAAAACTGTTGAGATGTTCTATTTAAGAAGCCCTTTATGCAGTTTGCACTTATGAATTCTTTTTCATGTAGATTAGCAGTGAAGTTGGTCTTTTGTGTGTGTGTGTGTGTGTGTGTGTGAGAGAGAGAGAGAGAGAGAGAGAGAGAGAGAGAGAGAGAGAGAGAGAGAGAGATCTAAAATATAGACTCTCTAGGGACAGGCTGGTTAGCATCAACACTGCAGCATGATTCCACCCTTACTGACCTGGCTTTGCTAAAATATGACTTTGAACTTGTCCCCCAAGACACAGCTAACGTCTCCTGGAGGTCTAGATCCGTACCCCTGACTTTCCAGCCCCGTCCACTTTTCTTTTTGCTATACGAATGTGCCTTCTTGGTTCCCTGCCCACCATTTCTTGGACAAACCATGAGTTCCCACAAGTACATTTTCTTGGATTTCCTCAGTTTGGTGGAGTACTTTCCTCCTATTCTTTTATTTCCGGGGTCAATATTAGACCCATAATCACATAGACGAAGCCTTCTCCTGCCTTACCCACTCAGCAACAGCAAGCTCTGTCTCTCTCTATTGCTCCTACTACAAAAGACTTCCCCCTGGCTTCCCAAAGCATACAGAATTACACAAGATAGAATGCTTAATACCATGCCCTTGTGCATCAGTGTTTAATTATTTCAAGCTTTTAAATCCTCTGCTATGAGACACTAAATATGCTAGAGACATGCATGGCCTCATCCATGAAGCGGAAGGCATAGGCTGAAAAAATCTAGATTTTCTCTCTTTTTTTTTTTAAGACAGAGTCTCACTATCTATTCCTGGATAGTCTAGAACCCACTATGTGAGGCAGGCTAACCTGGAACTCACGGAGATTTGCCTGTCTCTGCCTCCCAAGCGGCCAGATTAAAGATGTGTGCTCACCACACCAATTCTATGTTTCTTCTTGCTCTAAAATGTGGAGGCTCACTCTTGGGTATATAAACCAAGAACACTTCATCTTACCACAGAGACACTTATTCAGCCTTGTTCATGTCTTCTCTACTCATAATGGCCAGAAATTGGAAACAACCTAGATGTCCCTCAACAGATGAAAACGGATAAAGAAAACGTGCTACTTTTACACAATGGAATATTACATTCTGACTGAGGTAACCCAGACCCAGGGAGACATACATACTCATTTATATATGTGGATATTACCTGTTAAATCAGTGATAAACAAGCTACAGCCCATAGAACCACAGAGGTGAGGCACAGAACAAGGGACCGAGGTGGGACAGGGACAGATAGATCTCCCTAGGAGAGGGAAATAGAATAAATACTTTACGGAAGCCAGGGATGGTGGCACAGGCTTTTGATCCCAGCACTCAGGAAGCAGAAGCAGATGGATCTCTGTGAATTAGAGGCCAGCCTGGTCTACAAAGCGAGTCCAGGGCAGTCAAGGATACACAGAGAAACCCTGTCTCAAAAGAAAAGAAAAGAAAAGAAAAGAAAAGAAAAGAAAAGAAAAGAAAAGAAAAACAACAACAACAACTAAAAAAAAAAAGTCAAGGATGGCTGTGGGGTCAGGCTGGAATGGGAGGAGTAAGTAGGGAGGGGGAGGGAAGAGGGGGATGAAGGAGAGAATACAGGGACAGACAACTAAAACTAAGGACCATGTGAGGGGTAGTATGGAAACCTGATACAACAGGAGCTTCCTAAAACATAAACATATATTTAGGCCGTCAAAATGAAATTGCCAAATAATGGGGAACAGAGAGCCCCAACTGAACATCTCTTGTCACTAAATGAAGCTTCTAGTAACAGGGACAGGTTACATCTAATTGAGTTGTTGGCCAAAGGGATCCCAAGGCAACCCTCCAACAACCCAGGCTGTTGCCAAGACTATAGGTTGCTCTCCACAAACTGACAGCAAGGCCCCATTGCTGAGGGCAACACCCACACAACTCCGTTGAACACGGAGAAGGTGATCTGGTGCCTACATGGAGCCTTCACCCCTACATACTAGTGTCCTTGGTACAGAGAGGGACTCTGAATCCTACCAAAGGAGAAACATAAACATCAGCCTCAAACCCTTTGATCTACAATGGTGTCCTGCCTGCAAGGTATGCTAGGGCAATGGTGGAACAAAGCTTGTGGGAGTAACCAACCAGTATCTGATTTGACCTAAGGCTCACTCCAAGAGATGGAACCCATACCCAACACTGCTTGAGTAATCAAAACCCTAAGAGTAGATAGATAGCTCAGGGACCTCAGGTAAAATCAAATACAAATGTTATTTTTTAAAAAAAATAAAATAAAAGTTAGCAATAAAATGACTCCTAATGACATTCTGCTATACTAATAGATCAATGCCTTGCTCGGCCCCTGTCAAGAAGCTCCTTCCTGCAGCGATGGAAACAAATAAGCCAGACATACAGAGAGTGAGAGACTTGGCACATCTGCCCTGAATGGGATGTTGCTATCAAGCCCTTCTCCCTCTCCCCCCACCCCAGGGCTCAGAGAACCCAGTGGAAGAGGCAGAAACAATGTAAGAGCCAGAATAGATGGAGGATGCCAAGGAGAAGAGGCTCTCTAGATGAGCATAACTGATGCATATATGAACTTGCAGATACTGAGGAAGCAGGCATCATAGTGTCTGCATCACATGAGGTCCTGGAGCTGAAAGGCCAAGTGGGGACACACGCCCCCATCCCTAACCCAGAAGCTATCTCCAAGTGATAACCACTTACAAAAGAAAACTTAGTTTTCTCTGAGGGAGTCTCACTGGGGTAAACAAAATACTCTTAAGTGTTGGCTTGCATGCCCAGAAAACGAACTCAATGGCATCGTTGGAGATCCCTTGTCCCATAATGTCATGTCAGGGTTTTGTTGTTGTTGTTGTTGTTGTTGTAATCTTATATCTATTTTATATTTATTTCTCTCTTGTTATCCTACAGGTCCTTCCATTATGTATATGTTACGGCTTGCATTTTAGTGTTTTTATGGGATCCCTGGGTGTGCGAGCAAGTGGGTCTCTCTTGTGTTTATATCTGTTTCCTGTGCCTTATCTCAGTCTCCTTTCCCTATGTGTTTTGCTTTGTCCTATTCCAATGAGTTAGGTTTTTTTTTAATCTTATTATATTTTATTTGTATTATTGTTCCTTAGGAGCCTGTTGTTCTCTAATGAGAGACAGAAAGAGGGTGGAAAAGTAGAGGAAGTAGAGAGGAACTGAGGGAAGCAGCGGAAGAGAAACTGTAATCAGGACATATTATGTGTGTGTGTGGAGGGGTTATCTTCAATAAAAGGAAAAAAAAAAGAAAAAGAAATAAAAGAAAATAATTTTTGGAGATACTCCCTGGTCCCCTTCTCTGGGAGCGCCAAAGTGATCAACACAGATACCTGGGGGGAGGGAGGGGGAGTAACCAGCCTCCCCAGGACTCAGTCAAGATCAAATCTAGGGCTGGGGTCTAACTCAGTAGTAGGCCCCTTGCCTAGCATGCATGAGGCCCTGAGTTTGATGCCCAATACCACCACATACATACA
Organism: Acomys minous; assembly: GCF_964271855.1. Lineage (NCBI taxonomy): Eukaryota > Metazoa > Chordata > Mammalia > Rodentia > Muridae > Acomys > Acomys minous. The sequence goes on from NC_140496.1 coordinate 16,194,537, forward strand.
ACATACATACATACATACAAACATACATACATACATACACACACATTAAAATGTAAATAAATAATTTTAAACCAATTATTGTGATGAAAATAGAACAGAGCATGCAAGGATATAAAATCTGAGAAATATAGTCCTACCCCCACCACAGAAAAAAAAAAAAAGAGCAGATCCAAAGTGAACTTTCCTTGTATCCATCAGTATACAGAATAATAGAAAGAGTTTTCCAAGCTGGGGCGATGACTCAATTCTAAAGTTTTGGCAACACAAACATGAGAACCTGAGTTTGGTCCCAGCGTTCACATGAAAAGCCAGGCATGGCGGCAACTTTATTCACAGAGAAGCAGAGATCTTTGACCCCTGGGGCTGGTTGGCTGGCCAGCCTAGTGGACCTGGTGAGCCCCATGTCCCAGTGAGAGAACCCCTGGCTCCCAAAAACAATGTGGACAGAGTCTGAGGAACAATACCCAAGGCTGACCTCTAGCCTATAAGTACACATACACAATTAATTGGTTAAAATATTCTTAAGTAAGAAAGGGGGCTAAAATTGAGTGTGGTAGCACTTGAGAGGTGTAGGCAGAAAAATAAGAAGTCCAAGAAAGGCCATCTATCTCTATAGTAAGTTCAAAACTGAATTAAATGGGACCTCTCTCTCTCTCTCTCTCTCTCTCTCTCTCTCTCTCTCTCTCTCTCTCTCTCTCTCTCTCTCTCTCTCTCCCCTACATACACACACACACACACACACACACACACACACTGACCACACAGTGAATTCAAAGCTAATTCTGCGAGATCCTGTCTCAATCTCTAGCCCCTCACCCGCCAAAGCATACATACAATATATATCCCAGTAAAGAGGAGATGTAGCTCAGTGGCAGTGTTTGCCTGGTACATATAAGGTATTAAACATAAGGTGTGAGCTGGGTGTGGTGGCTCACATCTTTAATCCCAGCACTCAGGAGGCAGAGGCAAGTGGATCTCTGTGAGTTCAAGGCCAGCCTGGTCTACAAGAGTTAAAAGGTGGAAGGTGACCGTGGATGGCATGTAATTTATTTAGCCTACATAAAGTCAGGCTGGTGTCCAGTAAATGGCGAAGCCAAGGCGTGAACTCAAGTTTCCCTGATTCTGGCACTGTCATATGAACCTGTCTTGTCCACTGCCCATCATCTCTGGCGCTGTCATATGAGCCTGTCCACTGCCCATCATCTCTGGCGCTGTCATAAGAGCCTGTCCACTGCCCATCATCTCTGGTGCTGTCATAAGAGCCGTCCACTGCCCATCATATTTCTGGTTCACTACTGCCCATCATATTTCTGGTTCACTAACAGAGCCGAGATTCTTTAATTTAAGACGTGATACTCTGCGCTCAGCGACTTGGCAGCACTGGGCACTTCCTCACACGCTTCACACATTTTTTTTTCCCCTAGACTTAACACCTACTGCATTCCTCCCTGAAACCACGCTTCTATCCAAATTGGATTCCTTGCTTTTGCCAAATCGTTGTTTGTTCACACTCTTTCTTCGGTCCAAAGTGATCTGAACCAATTTCCTTTTACACATACAGTCTCGTTAGTTTCTTGCTGAATGGGGATAAATCCCTAGCATCAATGAGGATAACGCGTACTTGTCATACATGCCCTGATGTAAGAACATTCAAAACCGTGGGTTAAGGTGCTAAGATGGCTCATCACTTTCTACTCTCCCAAACCCTGTGTCAGGTGGCTCACAATCACTTGTAACTCTAGCTTAGCGCATTTGATACTCTCTTCTGGCCTCCAAGGGCATCTGCACACATGTGGCATATATTCACGCAGACATACCTATATATAAAAAATCAATTAGCTTTAAGGCAGTTTAAGAATTATCCACTGGGCCAGCAAGTTGGCTCAGCAGATAATGATGCTTTGCCAACAAGTCTAATGACCTGAGTTCAAGCCTTGGGATCCACATGGTGGAAGAAAAGTTGTCCTCCTCATATGCACTATGGCGCATGTCACACACAATGAATAAGTGTGATTTTTTTAATTTAAAAAAAAATGCATGTTGCCAGGCATGGTGGCGCATGCCTTTAATCCCAGCACTCAGGAAGGCAGAGGCAGTCAGATCTTTGTGAGTTTGAGGTCAGCCCAGTCTACAAAGAGAGTCTAGGACAGCCAAGGCTACACAGAGAAACCCTGTCTCAAAAAACTAATAATAATAACAATTATTATTATTATTATTATTATTATTATTATTATTATTAATAACATGGCAGCACATGACTGTAATGCCAGCACTCAGGAGACTGATGCAGGAGGATTGACATGATTTGGCCCATACCAAAAGAAAGGAAAAAAGATAAAAAGAAAAGGGGGGACTAGGGAGGCAGTTCAGTGGGTACACTTCCTACAAAATCGCGAGGACCTGACCTCAGATCATCTGCGCCCACGTCAGACTCCAGGCACAACCATACAGCTCTGTGTCCCTAGTGCTGGAGAGCAGAAACAGGAGGCTCCAGGGAGCTCGCTGGCCAGCTAAGCCAGCTCAAGGGTCAGCACCAGGGTCAGTGATGGGTCCCATGTCAGAAAGTTAAAGCAGAGAGCCGGGCGTGGTGGCGCACGCCTTTAATCCCAGCACTCGGGAGGCAGAGGCAGGCGGATCGCTGTGAGTTCGAGGCCAGCCTGGTCTACAAAGTCAGTCCAGGATGGCCAAGGCTAAACAGAGAAACCCTGTCTCGAAAAACCAAAAAAAAAAAAAAAAAAAAAAAAAAAAAAAAAAAAAAAAAGAAAGTTAAAGCAGAGAACCATAGAGGGAGACATCCAGCATGACCCCTGACCTTGGACCCCTGACCTTCACGCCTGCCTGTATGGACCAGCATGCGCAGACACCACATGCAAATACACAGAAAGAAAGGAGGAGAGAAGAGTGAGTGGGTTATCCAGGGAGATAAAGCCTAGAAACAAAGACCCAGACGAAGGTACGAAATACTCCAAGCGCATCAATTTTGATCTCTAGAGGAAGAAAACATCACTTTTTGTTTTATTCTTTGAGACAGGATCTCATGTAGCCCAGGCTGGCCTCAAACTTGCATTTGCTGCATACCACAAGATGACCACCTTGAGCTTGTATCCCTCCAGCTTCCCCGCCCAGCCTGAGTCACTATGGCCAGCGCGGCCAATGGTGTTTTTATTTAAGAAGTAAAACACTTTGGAAGAAATGGCTAAGTGTTAGATCTAGGACATGGAATACATAAAAACTAGACGGTATGCCACCACCCCTGAAGCAGAAAGATCCTCTGACACACTACCAAGACACTGCCAAAACAGACAAATTGAAGAGGCTCCAGCTGACCAAAGCAGTGACAAGAATAATAACTTCAAAGAATGCACACACATCAAACGTATTTTTTAAATGTGCTTTTTAAATGTTACTGAGACAGGAAAATAATAAAGCTTCACTAACAACCAGTAAAGTAGCTAGAAAAGCCATGCGTTTTTATGGAAACTGGAAGATAAGCAAAGAAATCAAATATTTGACCTGCTTTCCACACCACAGCTATACTACAAGGTGACCAAATATTTGATGAAGAAAAGTTCCTTTTCATGGGAGGGGGAATGGTTGGATAGCAACATTTGCCAAGTCCCAAGGAAGGTGGGCAATGGTTATAAATGCCTTTAACATTCTGGAAGAGACGAGCATCTTGTAGTCATGACGAAAATGCCCAACACCATATGAAACACTCTTGCCAAGAAAACTGCGCCTCTTGTCAAGTCACGCTTCTGAATATAATTATCAATATTCTAGGAATAGAGTCGGCAGAGAGGCTTGGGAATATGTGCAGGACAGTTAGCCTGCCCCTCCTGGGAACAATTGCACCGCCCCTCAGGGGTGTGGTCCATCTCATAGTCAATGAGGTGTGTGCTTTGTCTTGCTTCTGAGATTCCTGCTAGGATGTCATCCCAGTAGTCTGTAGTGGCAGATGGCCTGAAACGTCCCTGATTTCACAGCCTTGTCTCCATCCTTATCCTGTATGGTTCCCCTACTTTCCCTTCACTGTCCCTATGGCTTGCCAACTCCCCGCCTCAGGGTCTGCTTTGGGAAGAATCCAAACTAAATATACATCACACTGATGACAAGAGAGCTTTCCCTAAGATAAACTCACTTTAAAATGTTATTACGGGGCCAGCAAAAAAAAGTTCCCAGGTAAAGGTGTTTGCTGCCAAGCCTAAGGACATGAGTTTGACTCCTGGGACCCAGATGTAGAAAGAACCAACTCTTAAAAGTCGTCACCTGAAGCCAGGCAGTGGTGGCGCATGTCTTTAATCCCAGCACTCGGGAGGCAGAGACAGGCGATGAGGCCAGCCTGGTCTACAGAATGAGTTCCAAGACAGCCAGGGCTACACAGAGAAACTCTGTCTCAAGGGGGAAAAAAATGTCATCTGACCACCAGACATGGAGGCTGGCAAACATGTAGACTTTGTTATCATTATATGCCTGGGTAGAGACATCATGACGGAGCCAACTTATGCAATTGTGGGCTGGCTTACAGTTCCAGAGGGTTGGCCTACGGTCCTCCTGGCAGGAAGCGTGGAGGCAGGCAGGCATGGTGCTGGACCTTAGCTGAAGACTTACATCTTATCTGAGAGGGAGAGGGAGAGAGAGAGACTGGGCCTGGTGTAGGCTTTTGAAACCTCAAAACCCACCCGAAGTGATAAACTTTCTCCGACAAGGCCACACCTACTCCGACAAGGCCACACATCCTAATCCTTCCCAAAATAGTTTTGCCAACTAAAGGACCAAGCGTTCAAATATATGAGTCTATGAGGGCCGTTCTGGAATAAATGAGAGCCAGGAATGGTGACACATGAGTTTAATCCCAGCACTCGGGAGTCAGAGACAGGTGGACTTCTGAGTACAGGGCTAGCCTGGTCTGCAGCAGGAGTTCCAAGACAGCACAGAGAAACCATGTCTTAAAAAACAACAACAACAAAACCGCACAAAGGATCTGGGGGTGAGGGGGGTGGGGGAGGGCTGAGAAGAGTGGAGGGAGTGGTTAAGATCTAATGTATGAGAGAAGAATAGAGGGAAAAAAGAATATACTAGCATCTAACCAATATTTATCATGCAATATATGTGTATTTATCTCAGTAGTTGCACTTGCTCTATTCTAGTTTATATTTGAACAGAGAAACTAAATTACTTGAGTCTGGGGATGCACCTGGGTTGGTAGAGTGCTTACCTAGCTTATCTAGCATGAACAGGCCCTAGGTTCAATCCCCAACACCAAATAAAATCAGGCACGGTGGTACATGCCTGTAATCCCAGTACTTAGGAAGTAGAAGCAGGAATCGAAGAAATTCAAGGTCATCCTCAGCTGTACAGCAAGTCCAGGCTAGCCTGGGCTCCATGCTACCTTGTCTCGAAGGAGAGAAAAAAAAAAAAGAAATTAAACAGCCTAACCAGGATCACACAGCCAGTAAATGATGAAAATAATATTGCCTCCTCTTTTTATTATCATTATTTGATGCGGATGCTGTTACACTTGGGGTGAGTTTGTGGGAGAGTGTTTGCTTGCCGTAATATCTTTTCCTTGAAAAAAATAACAGAAGGCTCATGAGCCCTCATTTTAAAAAATATATATATATATATATAAATGACTAGAAACCCTTGCTTTGTTATGCTTTCTGAGAAGAAACAGGAAGAGATGAACAGACTCATCCTTTTATCCTGTTCCTTCCCCAATAACAAGGGTGCTCTTTTTTTCTTCCTCTTCTTTAGGAAAAGAAATATTTTGAGCACAGAATTGAGAGGAAACACTCTGGATGGATAATCGCGTCACTCCAGTCTTCCTACCCACAGAGAAGAAAGACTTCCTGAAGTTTAAGATGTCACCTCTCGCAGAGCACATCAGCAGCTCAAGATCAGAAAACGCGCATAGCCAGATCACCAGAGAGAGCGGAGCAGAAGCACGGAGCCGGCTTTGAGATCTGCAAGAGGCAGTCCCCGTCAAAGGACGTCTTTGTTAAAATAGAAACATCAAGGGCATAAATACGAACAATCTTTGGGACAATTCTTTTGTAGCATGTACCAGAAGCGATAAATGCTGTTCCAGATGCTTCCTGGCCCTTGGACATTTCAATGCTGGACATCACTGGACTGAAATGACTCATTCTTGGATGCAACCGTCCTCTGGCTTAAGAACATGCCAGAAGAATATGCAAGTGAGCAGGGTTTTCTATTTATAAAACTTATCAGACCACTTATACTCATGTTTATCAAAATATAAGTTATGTTTACATTCAAATTTGGAATTTCAGTTCAACCATTGGCACAAATGCATAAACATGCATGCATAAAATGTTTTACTCGATCAATACTCTTTTTTGTTTGGTTTCTTTTTGCAGAGAGGTTCTTATAGGCCAGCTTAGCTTTGAACTCACTGTGTAGCCACGGATGACCTTGACTTCCTCATCCTCCTGCCTCCACGTCCTAGATAACTGAGATTACAAGTGTGCACCACCACACACAACTGCAATCAATATAGTCAAGATCAAAACGAGAGAGAAAAGTAAATAAGTGAGGTGCTACAAAACAATGTGACATAGGACAAGCATTCGCCCTTACACAGTGTTATCTCAGCTCCTCGTCTGTGGCTGGCTACAACACACCTAGCCAAAGCAACTTACGGATGGGAGGGCTTACTTGGGATTTTATTTTAATGGTGCAATTTATCAAGGAAAAGAACTCATGGCAGCAGAAATGTGAGCAAGCTAGTCACACTTACCCAACACCTGGGAGCAGAGAGACAGCAGTGCTGCACCATCGATCACATTCTGCTTTTTCGGCAGACCAGGACCCCAGCCATAGAGCAGGTCAGGACTCCAGCCCATAGACTGGTGCTGCCCACAGTTGAAATAGTTCTTTCCAATTCAACTCAACCTAGAAACCCCCCTCCTGTCACGCCCACCGGTTTGTCTCCTAGACAACATTAACCATCACAAATGAAAAACCCAGTTCCCAACCTCGTGGGTAGTATAAGCCTTCTCTTTTGAAGTTATTCATGTCTCGATATCTATCCCCTCTGGCCCTGGGACTCACTCTGTACATGACTGGCCCTGGGTCTCATTATTTTAAGCATGAACAAAGGAAGCAGCTGTGGGAACACATGCCTGTGACCCAGCAGTCAAAAGGCTGAGGTCGGGGCTAGGGAGATGGCTTACTTGTTAAGAGCATTGGCTTAAGACCATCTACCAAGGGTCTGATTCCAAGCACCTACATGGGAGCTCACACTATTTGTAATTCTACTGCCCAGGGAATCTGATTCTTCTTCTTCTTCTTCTTCTTCTTCTTCTTCTTCTTCTTCTTCTTCTTCTTCTTCTTCTTTCTTTCTTTCTTTCTTCTTTCTTTCTTTCTTTCTTCTTCTTCCTCTTCTTCTTCTTCTTCTTCTTCTTCTTCTTCTTCTTCTTCTTCTTCTTTTTCTTCTTCCTCTTCTTCTTCTTCCCTTTATGGGCACTACACACACAAACATGGGCACTGTCATACATATAGGCAAAACATCCATGCACATAAATTGATGATGTTGATGGTGGTGGTGGTGGTGGTGGTGGTGGTGGTGGTGGTGGTGGTGATTATTTTTAAAGACTGGGGTAGGAGGATTTCAAGTTTGATGCCAGCTTGATCTATATAGAGAGACATTGCCTCAAAACAGAGGGTGGCATAAAAGGCCCAAGTAGCTATTTCTCAAAAGAAGATATACAAATGTTCAAAAGGTATATGGGGAAATGTTCAACTAATCATCTAGGGAAATAAAATTGAAACCATAAAATAAAGTACTGCCTCACATGTGTTAAAATAGCTGTTATCAAAAAGATAATGTTAAGTAAACATGGAGATAGTTTCTAAGTGGAAAAACTTGTCGACACTGTTGGTAAGAGTGTGAATAAGTGCGGTCATTATAGAATATTATATGGAGGTTCCACAAAAAAATTAAAATAGAATGACCATGGGACTGGAGAGATGGCTCCGAAGTTAAGAGTACTTACTGGTCCAGGCAGTGGTGACACACACCTTTAATCCCAGCACTCAGGAGGCAGAGGCAGGCAGATCTCTTTGAGTTTGAGGCCACCCTGGTCTACAGAGTGAGTCCAGGGCAGCCAAGGCTACACAGAGAAACCCTGTCTCAAAAAAAAGTGCTTACTGTTCTTGCAGAGGAACTAGACCGGGTTCCCAGCATCCACACTGAGTGCTAGTAACCACCTGTAACCCCAGTCCAGGGGATCCAACGCCCTCTTCTGGCCTCCTTGAGCATCTACACACACATGGTGCACAGAAACTCACAAAGGCACAAACGTACACATAAGTTTAAAAAAAAAATTTTAATAGAGGGCCAGAGAGATGGCTTAGCAATTAGGAGTGTTAGCTATTATTCCAGAGGACCCGGGTTTGATTCCTAGCACCCACCTGGCTAATGACAGCCCGTAACTTCAGTTCTAGGGGATCCAATGCCTTCTCCTGGGTTCCTCAGACACTGCATACACATGGTACATATACATAAATGCAGGGTAAACACCCATACACATAAGATAAAATCAATTTAAAAATAAATAAGATCTCAGGAAATTTAATATTTAATTTATGTGTATGAATATTTTGCCTGCGTGGATGTCGTCTGCATACTATATGTGTACAGTGCCCTCAGAGGTCAGAAGAGGGTGTCAGGTTCCCAGGACTGGAGATATAAATGGTTTTGAACCATCATGTGGGTACTGGCAATTGAACCTGGTTCTACTCCTAACTGTTGAACTATCTCCCCATACCCTAAAAAAAATTTTTTTAATAGAATGACCATGTGATCCTGAAATCTCACTACTGGGTGAGACTCCAAAGGATAGGAAAGCAGTACATCAAGGAGATGTGTACATTGCTCTATTTGTTGGAGAATTATTCTTTTTATTTTTCTTGACATCTTGTTGATTGTAAAATGGACATACACACTTATTAAACAACAAACCAGATAAAAAGTCAAAAGTGAAACTGAAGAGATAAAACTGTCAACAATTTCAATAATTTTTGATATGGAATCGATGTCAGGGTCCCTCAAGAGGCCACTGGAAGGCTGGCAAAAATGACTCAGAGTCAAAGAAGCTTGCTGTTAAGGTTGATGGTCAGAGTTCAATTCCAGAACACACATGGTGGAAGAAGAGATCTGAATCTCACAAGTTGTTCTCTGACCTCCACAAGCATACTGTGGCACAAGTGTACACACACACACACACACACACACACACACACACACACACACACACACACCCTGTGAGATAACTCATATTAAATCTCTTGACTTAGCCTTGCATCATGCCTAAACATACCAAAACGTCATGACCTGTACCATAAATGAACACAATTTGTATTTGTCATGCCATTAAAATTAACTGGGCGTAGTAGCACACAGCTATTATGTTAGCACTTAGCAGGTAGAGACAGGGAGATCAGGAGTTCAAAGTCATCCTTAGCTACATGGGGGAGTGTGAGACCTCAATAAGACCCTCTCTCAAAAAGAAAGGAATAAGAAAGAAAAGACGAGGACACAGAAAAAGAAAGTTATAAAAATTGTTGACAGTTTCATCCCTTCAGTTTCACTTTTGACTTTTATCTGGTTCATTGTTTAGCAAGTGTATATATCCCTTTTACAATCAACAAAATGTCAAGAAAAAGAAAAAGGCAATAGATACAAAACAAAGAGATTCTCTCCTTGGCAAAATTACTCACCAAGATTTCACAAGATGCCAGACAGGGCAGTGCATGCTTGTAACATCAGCATTTGGTGAGGTTGAGATACAAAAGCCTGGAGCTTGAGGCAAACCCTGGCAACACAGTAAGACATAGATTTCAAACTCTGTAGAATCCTAGGAACAGAGAAAGACATAACACAAAAGCTGCTGTCACAAATTCACAGCCAGCCTAGGGTCCATAAGTGAGACCATGTCTCAAAATGGAGATGGGTGGTAGGGCATGGTGACCCAGCCACCCGCGAGGCACTCATGAGACAGAGGCAAGCAGCTCTTTGCGAACAGGACAAGTGGGGGGAGGGGGCTCTATGACCGCTGTAGCCAACAGAGTAAAGAACAAAACTCAGGACACAGGAAGATAGAGTTCAGGTCAACACAACTAAATAGCCAGTGTTGGTTCAAACTTCAGGAGTCTGCCCCTGAGTTGGTAAAAACTTTCCTGGTGATAATTAATTCAATCCCATGTGCACAATAAAGCTTAAGACATGACTACATCAAAACTCTTTTTTTTTGTTTGGTTGGTTTTTGTTTGTTTGTTTGTTTGTTTTGTTTTGTTTGTTTTTTGAGACAGGTTGGGAACCACTGACCTAGTGCTGATCCGAGAGCCCAAGGACATCTGTGTCTCCCTCAGGGGAGGAGTGGCAGACAAAGCACTGGAGGGCTGGAGAGATGGCTCAGGGGTTAAGAGCACTGGCTGCTCTTGCAGAGGACCTGGGTTCAGTTCCCAGCACCCACAGTGAGGAGCTAACAACCACCTCTAACTCTAGTCCAGGGACCCAGTGCCATTTCCTGGTCTACATAGAGAGTTCCAAACCAGCTAGAGTTACAAAGTGAGATCATAGATAGATAGATAGATAGATAGATAGATAGATAGATAGATAGACAGACAGATAGGTGACGGATAATGCTATCAATAGGTGACCTAAGATTATCTCTAAATAATGCGTCACTGAATATTTATTTTTCAAGACAGGGTTTCTCTATGTTATCTTGGCTATCCTAGACTGGCTTTGTAGACCAGGCTGGCCTCGAACTCACAGAGATCAGCCTACCTCTGCCTCCCAAGTGCTGGGATTAAAGGTGTACACCACCATGCCCGGCCCACTGAAAATATTTTAGGAAGTTGCAGCTAGAGAGACGGCTAGGTAGTTTAGAGCACTTGTCGCTCCTGGAGAGAGCCAGGATTCCATTATCAGCACCCGTATAGTGGCTCACAACCATGCTTAACTCCAGTTCTAAGAGATCCAACTCCCACTTTTAAACTCATACACGTAAAATTAACTAAATGTAAATCTTGTCATAAATAAAATTAGGAAATTGGAATTTGAATTCTGAAGGGTTTTTGTTTGTTTGTTTGTTTGCTTGCTTGCTTGCTTGCTTAAATCTAGTTGAACAAGACATGTCTGTAGTTGTTTTATTTTTTATTTTTATATTAATTAATTCTTTTTTACATATACATTTATATTATATATAATTAACTATATACAGAAAGAAGAACCATGAAACAATCAGGAATTACATAAATGTTACATTCATAATGTTTTGCCTATTTGTATTTGGCAACCTTGAAGAAAACATCTTTCCTATCTTGGTGAGTCTAAAATTCTGAATGTAAATCAGTATCTACCATATCTCATCTCTATCAACTGAAAATATCTATCTAGATCTAAAAACATCTTAACCCCTAAACAACTAAGCTTAATTGTAAGACTAAACTATGTGGTCTTCAACCCCATCAGAGACTTGAGAAAGAATAAAATTAATTACCTGAGTAAACAGGAAGTGCAGTTAGCAGCTTCGAAAATGAGAAGATGACAGAGACAGTTTGCTGCCTGAACAGTCACGCAAAACTCTCTATAATGTTGGAGCATCATCTTCAGCCTTCTGGCCCAATATACCTGATATTCATATTTGTGAGACAGGAACTATTGAGGACTGGTTTACCCTGTCTTGGCAGAGTTTAGCCGACTCTGCCTGTATCCAAGCTTGCCCATTTTTAGGCAGAATTCTGTCAGTGGCCGAAACAAGGACATTTTGCCCAGTGGCTATTTGCCACATTTGAAGCCATCTCCATAAAGAGATTCTCTGATACTCATCATCTTCTTTAAGGTAGGCTGGGTGTTGCCAGCCTGTCTTATTGTCAATGAATCTTTAAAATAATAAAAAAAGCATCTTTAAATGCCTTATTTAGTATGTCTCTGAGGTTTTTGAAGATCTTATCTAATTATTTTATCTTATCTACCTATAGAATCATATCTATCTGTTAAACCTAGGATATATATTCTTGTAATATAAATAGAGTAGTAATTGATATGACCATGATTTGATTAACTAACAATTAACTTATATAACTTACTTATCCTAAACAGCCTGCAATAGCACTTTCAAAGTATTGGAGGTAAACCTTGCATTCTACTTGAGTTGTGTGGGTACAATACCTCATATTAGACTAGAAATGTATATAATGTGGGTGAAGAATAATCTTACATTTGAATTCTATACCTATATATCAAAATTAAACTTATCTTGCATCAATATACAAAATTCTATACCAATAAACTAAAAATAACCTTGTAACAATTAAGGCCTTAAGTTGAGGAGTAGATTCAATAATCTACTTTTTGTTCTATCATCCTTAAGTATTTCTTTCTTTTTCAACCCCTATCTCCAAACGTAAGAAAGAAAGATATAAGAGAGGGATCCCTGACTCCAACCTCTTTTTCTCTCTGAATAAGGCCAATAGTAACTTATAATCAACTCGCAGTGAAAATAAACATCTATAGCCCAGGAAAGCAACCAAAAACCCACCCAACCCTACTTAAGGGAAATGGGGTATCATTCTCTTAAGATTTCTTCTGGCTGATTTGGGACAAATAATACTTTTGTAGGGACCCAAATAAAATTGGGGAAAATTGTTAAACAAGCTAGGAATAGATAGCATCTGTGGTCCAGTGTCACAATGTTGAGAAATTCCAAGCTTTTTTTTTTTAATGATTTATTTATTATTCATACAGTATTCTGCCTGCATGTGTGCCTGTACACCAGAAGAGGGCACCAGACCTCACTATAGATGGTTGTGAGCCACCATGTTGTTGCTGGGAACCGAACTCAGGACCTTTGGAAGAATAGCCAGTGCTCTTAACCTCTGAGCCATTTCTCCAGCTCTGAGAAATTCCCAGCTTAGTAAAAGTCCTGTGTGGGACAGTCTGAAATGCTGGACCAATTGGGATTGGAAGCTTTTTTCAAAGCTGTCCAGGGAGCTGTCTTGTTCTGATGAGGAACAGCAACTGAAGCACTTGGGGCTGGAACATGAAGGATGCTGAAAGGAAAGCATCCTGTCAGGTCTGGTCCAGTGTTAGTGCCCAGTTCTTCTGTTGTTGTTGTTGTTGTTGTTGTTTGAAACAAGGTTTCTCTGTGTAGCCTTGGCTGTCCTAGACTTGCTTTGTAGACCAGGCTGGCTTTGAACTCACAGCGATCTGCCTGCCTCTGCCTCCCAAGTGCCGGGATTAAAGGCGTGCACAACCACGCACAGCTCAGTGCCCAGTTCTTTTGTTCAGAAAACATATAATTTCTCACAAGCTTCAGAGCTATTCTCATGTCTGTTTGTCTGTCTGTCCGTCTGTCTATCTGTCTGTCTGTCTGTGTGTGTGTGTGTGTCTGTCTGTCTGTCTGTCTGTCTCTCTGTGTGTCTCTGTCTGTCTGTCTCTCTGTCTCTGTCTGTCTCTCTGTCTCTGTCTGTCTGTCTGTCTGTCTGTCTGTCTGTCTGTCTGTCTCTCTCTCTCTCTCTCTCTCTCTCTCTCTCTCTTTCCCTCTCTCTCTCTCCAAGTGTCCTAGTTGGCCTTCTGTTGCTGTGATAAACACCGTGAACAAAGGCAGTTTGGGAGAGTAAAGAGTGTATTTGCCTTACACATAGGAACCCCAGTCCATCATTGAGGGGAGTCAGGACAGGAACCTGAAGGTGGGAGCTGACACAGGGCCGTGGAGCATGCTCCTTACTGCCTTGCCTTCTATGGCTTTCTCAGTCTGTTTTCTTAGAGCGCCCAGGACCATTTGCCCAAGGGTGGCTCCACCCACAGTGCGCTGGCCCCTCCCACACCAATCATTAATCAGGAAAACGTTATTATCCCCGCCTCCCCATAGACTTGCCTGCAGGCCAATCTAATGGAGGCTATTCTTTAACTTGGGCTCCTTCTCTAATTCTCTAATTTGTATCAAGTTAACAGAAACAAATGGTACAACAGGATGTTCACCTTTCTTCCTTTTCATGTTGTTTTTGTTTTTGTTTTGTTTTGTTTTGTTTTGTTTTTGTGTTTGTTTTTTGAGACAGGGTTTCTCTGTGTAGCCTTGGCTGTTCTGGACTCACTTTGTAGACCAGGAAGGCTAGCTAGCATTGAACTCACAGAGATTCACCTGGCTCTGCCTCCTAAATCCTGGGATTACAGGCGTGCGACACCACACCTGGCTCTCTTTTTCTTTTTTTTTTTTTTTCTTTTCTTTTTTTTTTTTTGGGTGTGTGTGTGTGTGTGTGTGTGTGTGTGTGTGTGTGTGTGTGTGTGTGTAGCTGCCAGTAGAGGCCAAATGAGGGCATCATTTCCTCTGGAGTTAGAATTATAGCAACTGTGATCTACCTGACATGGGTGCAGGGAACTGCAGCGTCCTCTTACTACTGAGCCATCTCTCCAATCTAGGGTTTGGGGGATTTTTTTTTCAAGACAGGGTTTCTCTGTGTGGCCTTGGCTATCTTAGACTAATTTTGTAGACCAGGCTAGCCCCAAACTCACAATGATCCACCTGCCTCTGCCTCCCAAGTGCTGGGATTACAGGCATGCACCACCACACCCAGCTTAGCGGTCTCTTTAAAGCCAGGATCAGCACTGATAAAAACAGGGTAAATTATGCCGTTACACTTCCCAAAGAGCAAAAGATTACGAGGTGTGATGTCCTGCACTGCTAATGCCAACACTTGGGAAGTGAAAACAGGAGCATCAGGAGCTCAAGGCCATCATCAGTTCCAAAGCAAGTTCAAGGTCACCTTGACCCAGAATCTGACTTTAAAAAAAAAAAACTTTTAAATAAATACATAAATAAAGCAAAGGTCTTACCCACTCCAAAGAAGGACAGACACCATGGGAAAGTGGCACATGTGTCCTACGTGTTCTTGAATTAGGGCCCCCGCTACTGATTCTATCTTACTATTTCATTTCTTTCAGCATAAACAAAGAAGATACCTTTGTAAGCCTTTGGCACCCTCTTTTGGGCAACCTGATATTTCAAAACTGAAATTCTTCATTTCTGAGGACACTGTTAGCAAATTGAAACTGAGTATGCGGAGACAAATATAGGTTTAGATATAGATGGTTTAGATTTGGGAGGTTTTATTGAGCTTATTTTTAGAAGAGTTTCATATTTGCAGAAAGATTAAACAGTTAGTACAAAGTCCCATCTATGCCTCTCCCTCATGAATTTCTCCTATTATTACCATCTCACCCTGGGGGCCATGTGTTCAAGCTATTGAAACAATACTAATCCGTTATTATTGACTGACGCTATAGTACATGTGGTGTACAGATGTCTGCTGATTCCAGGGGTTGTAAAGATTTCATGGATCCACTATTATAGCATCACAGAGAATAATCCCACTGCCTTAAAAATCACCTCTTTCTGCCTGGCAAGATGGCTCAGTCAGTGAAGGGACTTAGCATGCAAGCCTGGAGTCCCCGGAACCCACATAAAGGTGGAAGAAGAGAACAGACCTACAAAGTTGACCTCAGAAAATCATGTGTGTTCACCGGGGTTGGCAGCGCACACCTTCAGTCCCAGCACACAGGAGACAGGGGCAGGCGACTGCTGTGAGTTCGAGGCCAGCCTGGTCTACAGAGAGAGCCCAGGACAGCCAAGGCTACACAGAGAAACCCTGTCTCCAAAAAAACAAAAAACAGAAAAAGAAAGGAGGAAGGAAAGAAAGCCATGTGTGCATCATGGCACATGTGAACCACACACACACACATGTGCATTTTCATACACAATAATAAATTTTTAAAATGTCTGAGGGTTTGTTTCATCTCTTCACTTTTTCTTATTTCCTCAGACTCTGGCAATCACTCCTTTTCACTATCTTTTTAATGTTGTCTTTCAATTTTTCTTATGGTGGAATAACAAAATATAACTCTATTAAATTTATTTCACCTAACACATCCATTTAAGAGTCCTTCATATTCTTACCATAAATGAACAATAAACATGTGGGGGAACATTCACTCTAAAAAGCAGTCACGTTGGTGCACGACACTGGAGAGCAGAGGCAGGCAGGTCTCTAAGTCTGAGGCCAGACTGGTCTACAGAGCAAGTTCCAGAACAGCTAAGGCTACACAGAGAAACCCTGTCTTGGACAAAACAAAGAAAGAGGAGGAGGAGGAGGAGGAAAAACGTTCACTCTGGCCAACAGAGAAATACAAAATAAAAACCACATTGAAATTCCATCTCAACCTAACCAGAATGACAACCATCAAGAAAACAAATAACAAAGACTCATTAGAATATGGACTAAAAGGAACCCTTATACCCTGCTAGTGGCAGGTAAACTAGACCAGCCACTACAGAAACCAATATGGAGGTTCCTCAGATAGCTGAAAATGGATCTTCCATGTGATCCAGCCACAGCACTCCTGGGAATGTATCTAGAGGATGACAAGTCAGAATGTCACCGGGAACCCACACCTTGCTGTTTATTGTGAGAGACTCACAATATCTAAATTATGGAAGTAACTGAGGTATCTGTGAGGAGAGAGCTGATCAGGGAGAAGAACGTGGTGAAAGAGAAGATGGTCGGCCTACACACACAATAGAATTTCACTCGGCCATAAAGAAGAATGAAATTATGTTATTTGCAGGATAATGGATACAAATGGAGACCACTTTGTCAACCAATTTGTCAGCCTCAAAAAGACAAATATTACATGTTTTCTATTTTTTGTGAATTTTTTATTGATACATAAAAGTGTGTGTGTGTGTGTGTGTGTGTGTGTGTGTGTGTGTGTGTGTGTGTGTGTATGGGAGAACTCCAGAGACACAGGTCAATATTGGGTGTGTCTTCCTCTATGGCTCTTTTTTTCTTTTTTTTTTTTAAGATAGGCTCCCACTGAACCTGAAGTTCACAGAATTGGCTAGACTAGTTGGCCAATGAACCCCACACTCTGCCTGACTCTGTCCCCAACACCACTACAGTTTCAGTTGCTTGCCACCACAGTCAGCCTTTGCATGGGTATTGGGCATCTGAACTCAGTCCCTGATGCTTAGGCCACAAGAGTTTTCTCCACTAAGCATCCACCCAGCCCCACCTCTGCTCTATTACTATCCCATTGTGTGGATGTACCAAAGTTTATTGGCTTACTCCCTCTTGAAGAGCATCATCTTAGTTGCCTCCAACTTGGAGCAATTATAATTAATGCTGCTATGAACATTTGTGTGAGGGCGTTTTGTGGACATAAATTTTCAGTTCATTTGGATAATCAGGAGTGTGATTTCTCTACCATAGGAGAATACTATATTCATCTTCGTAAGAAACTGCCTGTCCTGATTTGCTTTCTGTTCCTGTTACGAAACACCGACCAAACCAACGTTGGGGAGCAAAGATTCTACTCATCTTTCACATCCATATCACAGCTCATCACTGAGAGCTGTCGGCGTAGAAACTCGAACAGGAGCCAGGACACAGAAACTGAAGCAGAGCGAGACCATGGAGGAATGGCGCTTAGTGACTTGTTCCTCCAGCCTGGCCCCCTACCTTTCCTAGGCAGCTCAGACACACCCACTGTGGGCGGAGCCCTCCCACATCAATTAGCAATCAAGAAAAAAACTCCTCGCAGACACGCCCACTGGGCCAGCCTGAAGGAAGCATATTTCCTGTTGCGGCTCCCACTTCCTAGATAAGTCAAGTTGACAACCAAGATTAACCATCACACTGCCAGACCAATGATGGCGACTCCTGCCATTGTTTTTCCAGAGCGAGAGCTCTGTTTCACAGCCCCACCCATATTTACTCTCCTGGGATTTCAGCCATTCTGAGACATGCACACTGGTTTCTCTCCATCTTAATTCAAAATTCCTCAATGTCATGGGCTCTATGTGTTTTCATAGGCTCACTGCCATCGGTATATCTACATGGTGTCAGTCCAGGTCTTGGCTTTTTTTTTTTTCCTCCCCCACCTCCCTTTTTTCAAGACAAGGTTTCTCTGTGTAGCCTTGGCTGTCTTAGACTCACTTTGTAGACCAGGCTGACCTCAAATTCATAGTGATATGCCTGCCTCTGCCTCCCAAGTGCTAGGATTAAAGGCGTGTGCCACCACGCTCGGCTGGCACATTGTTTTTAACTGACCTGTTTACTTTCTTATTCTTAAATTCTCTGCTTGTTCAGAAGCAAGTCCTTTCTTGGTTCTGCGTGTTGCAAATATTTTCTCTCAATGTGTGGCTCCTCTTAGTCTTTTATGTTTTTTTTTTAATTTATTTATTGGTGGGTGGCATAGACACACATGCCATGGAGTTGGCGTGGAGTTGAGAAGACAATTTACAGCCGTCAGTTCTCTCCTCCCACCATGTGGGACCAGGGATCAAACTCAGGTCCTCAGGCTTAGCAGCAAGCACCTCCACCCACTGAACCATCCTACCACCCTTTTCCATTCTCTTTAGAATGTTTCTTTAAAAAGAAAGAATTTTAGCCAGGTGTGGTGGTGCACGCCTTTAGTCCCAGCACTCAGGAGGCAGAGGCAGGCATATCACTGTGAATTTGAGGTCAGCCTGGTCTACAAAGTGAGTGTAAGACAGCCAAGGCTACACAGTGAGACCCTGTCTCGAAAAAACCAAAAAAGAAAAAAGAAAAAAAGAAAGAAAGAAAGAAACAATTTTAAACAAGTCCAATTTTCTTTCAAGGACTGTGCTTCTAGACTTGTATCTAAAGCCTTGGTGTCAAATCCAAGCTCTCCTATGTACTCTTTTAGAAGGCTTATAGTTTCAAGCTTTACATTTAGGTCTGTTGCCAGTTTAATTTCTGTTTCAGGGGTTAGAGAGACAGCTCAGTCAGCAAGAGCACTTACTCCTCTTCCAGATACCCAAGTTTGGACCCCAGCACCTATATTGGATGTCTCACACCCATAATGTCAGTTCCAGAATATCTGATTCCTTCTTCTAGCCTCTACAGGCACAGAGAGAGAGAGAGAGAGAGAGAGAGAGAGAGAGAGAGAGAGAGAGAGAGAGAATGCATGCACAAAAGTATTTTTTTTAATAAAAGAAACCAAAACCTTGCAGAATAAGACAGTGCCTCACTACATAGCTATGGCTAGCCTGGAAATCACAGCAATCCTCTTGCCTCTGTCTCCCAAGTGACAGAATCACAAACATGCGCACTCACAGTGCCTGATAATTGCAAAGCTACTTCAAATCTCACATGGCCTCTCTCTCTCTCTCTCTCTCTCTCTCTCTCTCCTGCTGCTGCTATTACCTTTGAGGTGTACTTTGGGACATGTATCCGCACACCAAGAGCACCTTTATCTGGTCTCTGTTGGTGGTGTGTGCACACATGTGATGTGAAAATCAACACCACCCTCCAGAGATTCATGCAAAGCTTTGGGTGCAGACGTGAGTCGGCTGCAGGAAGTCACACCATCTCTTCAGACTGATGTGTCCTTTGATTTCTTTCCTGGCCTCCCGCAGTGGCTGGAAGATTTTTGTTGTGTGCAAGACAAGATAGACCGCCAAGCTTTCAGTATGAGGTTTTTATGTTGATCTGACCAGGTAGTCCAACTGTGGACTGTGCCCACTGTAGCCTGAGTATGTCGGGGCTCGGGGCCTTGATTTCCTCTAGCTTCCTGGTTTTTGCTCTGCTGTTCCATTGCTCACTTCTCCCCAACAGGCTCTCTTTAAATAGTGTATGTACCTTATGGCTCTGGCTGTCCCTGGGCTTGGAGCTCTGGCAATGGTAGCGAGGTACTGAGCTGGGCATGCCTCTGTCATCTTATGGATCGGTTCTGAGAGTCCCTGGACTGGGACCCCCAGAATGACCACCACTTTAGCCTTTTCTTCTCTCTTTATATGCGACAAGATGGCTAGAAGGAACCAGGGTCATTTAAGGATTCTTCTAAGACAGGTTAGGCTCTATTCTAGCAGTGTCCTTTTAAGGACAGGTCTTTTTTTTTTTTTTTCAGAGGGGGGGGTGGAGTTGGTTTTTCGAGACAGGGTTTCTCTGTCCTTGGCTGTCCTGGACTCGCTTTGTAGACCAAACTGGCCTCAAACTCAGAGATCTACCTGCCTCTGCCTCTGCCTCTGCCTCTGCCTCTGCCTCTGCCTCTGCCTCTGCCTCTGCCTCTGCCTCTGCCTCTGCCTCTGCCTCCCTAGTGCTGGGATTAAAGGCATGCACCACCACAACCAGCTACGAGGACAGGTCTTGTACAGAATATTCTAGATGTCTCAACATGGCCAGTTTCCTTTGCCCCCTACAGGAAGCCCCAGAAAGTTTTCTCCAGTTATGTTCACTGGATTGTTGGAGATAAAAGTCACCAACATGTACCTTGTTCACTAATGTTTACACATCAGGAATGTTTTGGTTGTTTTTGTTTTGTTTTGTTTTGTTTTTTGAGATGTGGTCTCTTGTAACTCTGGGTGGCCTTGCTTCTCCTTGCTATGTAGAAGACCATGCTGGCCTTGAACTCACAGAGATCTATCTGCCCTTGCCCCTTTTGAATATTGGGCTTAAAAATATGTAGCACCAGGCCCATTACCATGAAGCTTTTGACTCTCAAACTCGTCCACACTCAGCCTCTAAATAACTGGCTAGTAATGCAAGCTGTGCTACTGGTTAGCAGCTCGCACTGGCTCAGAATCTGGCCACATTTCCTAGTAATCACCTGTCTCTCCGGATAGTGGATATGCCATGAAAGTGACTATGAACTCGGCTGCCACAGGTGTGATCTGCAACACGCCTGTGCAGACAGATGCTTTTGTGCTTTTTTAATTATTCATAGATCTTTCCCATTCTAACACTGTTAAGAACTAAAATGAATCTCCCCAAAATTCATGTTACAACCCTAACTTCTGGTGCTATGTGAGTGCTTTTGGAGATCGAGCCTTTAAAGACATAGTTAGGAGGCAAGTGTGGTAGCGTACGACTGTAACCCCAGCATGGTGGAGTACGGCTGTAACCCCAGCATGGTGGTATACGACTGTAATCCTAGCATGGTGGAGTACGGCTGTAATCCCAGCATGGTGGTATACGACTGTAATCCTAGCATGGTGGAGTACAGCTGTAATCCCAGCATGGTGGTATACGACTGTAATCCTAGCATGGTGGAGTACGGCTGTAACCCCAGCACGGGGAAGGTGGAAAGAAGCAAGACTGTCAGTTCAAGGACTTCTTGAGTTACCTAAGATGAGGCCAGCCTAGGCTAAAGAGACCCTGTCTCAAAATAAACAAGAGGACTATTTAGGTTAAAATGGGGTTTTTAGGGTTGACTATAATTCAGCATCTTTGTAACAGGAATAAATCAGAACACTGGTCGATACAGAAGGAAGATTATGTAAAGGCACCATGAGAGGACAGTCGGTGACAAAGCAAAGAGAAGGGCCTCAGAAGAGACTTCTCTAATACTTAAAGATTTATTTTTCTATTACTATTATGTATACAGTGCTCCGGCTGCACATACACGTGCAGGCCAGAAGAGGGCATCAGATCATGTTATAGATGGTTGTGAGCCACCATGTGGTTGCTGGGAATTGAACTCAGGACCTCTAGAGGAGCATTCAGTGCCCTTAACCTCTGAGCCATCTCTCCAGCCCAACTACCCTAATACATCGATCTTGGGTTTTAAACTCAGAATTACAAAAAGATACATTTTTTGGTTTCTCGGGTAAGCAGTATGCAGTACTTCGATTTGGTTTCCTTTGGTTTGGTTTTGGTAGGGTCTGAGAGTTGAGACAAGAATTCACTGTGAACCCTTGGCTAGCCTGGTTACACAACCTTATAAAAACACTGAAAGTCACTAAGTTGTGTACTATAAACATCGTGAACTTCAGAGCAAGTGAACTATATATAAAAAACTATTAAATCGCCGGGCACAGCAGTGCTCACCCATAACCCCAGCACTTGGCAGACAGAGGCAGGCAGATCTCTGTGAGTTCGAGGCCAGCCTGGTCTACAAAATGAATCCAGGACAATCAAGGCTACACACAAAAAAAACCCTGTCTCAAAAAACCAAACAAACAATTAAATCAAATAATGCTACTGATTTTAAAACCCTGATCTTAAGAATAAGGCAAATATCTATAAGAATGAGACAGTACCAGCTCCCCTAATTTTGACACACATTCTCAATTGTTTAAAAGCTCAATATTGCCATCAATGAAGCATTTTCATTTTCAGCTCCATAATAAGATGGGCCGTGGTTGTCATTGTTCCTCGTCTGACATGTGATTTGCTTTTATTTCCACAACACAGTGAATTTTGATAGATCACAGTAATTTCAATCCAGAAGGATCTTTTGACTGTACGGGTGAATTAGAAAGATATTTTTATGTTGCCTATTTGAGATAACAGGTCTTAGTGCCACGCTTCAGGCAAAATACATCAAAAGAATGAAGTGAAGGTTAAGTTTCCTTTTGGATCTCGATTTTTATAACATCACAGAAAGTCTTGCCTAAAAGCGCTCGAATTATTCAACGATGAGACATTCTATACTCTCCACGTTCAGCCAGAGGGAAAGCACAAAGGCCGAGCTGAGATACTGGAAGGTGAGGGGCATTATTCGCCTAATTATGCCCTTCGAGTCTCCAGCCCCGGAACAGAACACAAGAACCCTGCTCCAGCAACGCAAGAGGGGCGCACATGCGGAGGCAACCCCCGTGAGAAAAGAAGCCATACAAGCTCAAGTAATGAAGCGTAACTTGTGTCAAACAATTATTACCATTTTATTCTACCCAAATCAGTCGATTAAATATAACTGTGTGACTAAATTAGTTTCGGATAGCTTTTAATCCCAACTTGATTTTTTTTTTAATTATCTCGTGCATTTACTTATTTCTATGCAAAAAGCCCCTCTCATTTTAATGCTATTTGTTGCACAGCCGTGTTTACACGCACTTTAAAGAAGGTCCATAGGGGTCTTTACCCCCAAGATGTCTATTTACTAAACTAACTACTCAGAGATCCTCATCGTAAGATGATTTCAAACATAAGGAAATCCACTGATGTACCAGCCAGCAGCAACGCTGTTGCGCATTACTGTTTGATCGGTCCAAAGCCACATCCTGTACCACACAGGCAGAAGCCCCTGGGAGCCTGCTGCCACCTGGTGATTGTTCCTTGACACTGATGATATTGACAATGGGCATGACCTCAGAGTCTTCTGAGAGGACTCATTTAATCCCCTGTCAGTGATGTTGTATTCAATCATCCCATGGGTGGCAGTTCTTCTCTGGGCCCTTGTGATGCAAAGATGAGTAAGAAAACTAGGTCCCTGGGCTAGGGATGCTAGCTCGCTGCTAGAGTGCTCGCCTGGCATATGCAATCTCAAGTGGCACACAGGGATGGAAGGAAGGAAGGAAGGAGGGAGGGAGGGAAGGAAGGAAGGACAGGAGGAGAGAGAGAGTGGGTGAAGGAGAAAGAGGAAAAAGGAAAGGAAGAAAGAAGGAAGAAAGGAGGAGGAAAAGAAAGGAGGAGGAGAGGGAAAGAGAAAAGGGAAGGGAGCAAGGGAAGGATGGAAGGAAGAAGGAGAGAGAGAGTCCCTAATCTCAAACAGGCATGCATTTTGGTGAAGGGAAACTGTCCTGGCTAATTTTCATGTCAAGTTGACACAAGCTCAAGTCATCTCAAAGGAAGCAGTCTCAGTTGAGAAAACGCCTCCATAAGATCAGGCTGTGGGCAAGCCTGTAGGGCACTGTCTTAATTAGTGATTGATGGGGAGGGCTCAGCCCACTGTGGGTGGTGCCACCGCTGGGCTGGTGGTCCTGGGTTCTATAAGAAAGCAGGCCATGGGCTGGAGAGATGGCACAGAGGTTAAGAGCACTGACTGCTCTTCCAGAGGCACTGAGTTCAATTCCCAGCAACCACATGGTGGCTCACAACCATCTATAGTGAGATCTGGTGACTTCTTCTGGCATGCAAGTACATGTAGGAGCAGAAATCTGTATAATAAATAAATAAATATTTTTTAAGGAAGGAAGGAAGAAGGAAAGAAGGAAGGAAAGAAGCAAGCAGGCCATGAGGAGCTAGGCAGTAAGCAGCACCCCTCCATGGCCTTTGCATCAGCTCCTGCCTCCAGGTTCCTGCCCTGTTCGAGTTTCTGCCTTGAACTTCTCTCATTGGACTGTGGCTTAAGATACATGGCTCAAGCCAAGATACATCACTCAAGCCAAATAAACCCTTTCCTCCCCAAGTTGCTTTCGTCTTTTTGTTTTGTTCTGTTTTGTTTTGTTTTTTAAGACACGGTTTCTCTGTGTAGCCTTGGCTGTCCTGGACTCACTTTGTAGACCAGGATGGCCTCAAACTCACAAAGATCTGCCCACCTCTGCCACCCCAAGTGATGGGATTACAGATGTTACAGATGTGTGCTACCACACTAGGCTTTGGTCATGGTATTTCATCACAACCACCTATAGCCTCATCTCCAAGGGAGTCCATGCACATGCCTAGTGCCTTCAGAGGCCAGAAGAGGAAGTAGATTCACTTGGGACTGGAGTTACAGACAGCTGTGAGCTGCTCTGTGGGTGCTGGGAATCAAACCTGGGTCCTCTGGAAGGGCCCTCCTGACCTCTGAGCCACCTCTCCAGCATATATATATATATATATATATATATATATATATATATATATATATATATATATATATATATATATGTATTAAACACTATTTAGAAAGATGGGCAAGCAGAGGAAAGAATTTACTTTGTTTTAATAACTAAAAGGAGGGCTGAGCAAATGGTGGTGGACATTTTTAATCCCAGCACTCAGGAGACAGATGCGGGCGGATCGCTGTGAATTCCAGGACAGCCTGGTCTACAGGGTGAGTTCCAGGACAGCCAAGGCTACACAGAGAAACCCTGTCTCAAAAAAAAAAAGAGCAAAAACTAAAACTGAAAGGAGGCTGAAGTTGGCTCCTAGGCTCCGTTATTTTAGAAGAGGCTTATTCTTCCTGTTTGCCCCATGGCCTCTGTCTTCCCTGGGGTTAACTGGGATGAATAGATGACACATAAATAGATAGATAGATAGATAGATAGATAGATAGTTAACTGACTTATTTTTTAAGTGAGGGTTGCTCAGACCCACCTGGAACTTCCGGGTTCAGACAACCCTCCCCGTAGCTGAGCCCACAAGTGCATATAAGCACACAGCATCAAGTCCCTTTCTCCCCCTGCGTGACGCATGCATCCTTAGGAGGGGACTGTCACTGCTTCTTTGTGTTTGGGCTAAGATCAAGTATGGAAAAAAGACAGTTATCCGCCTGTGTCTTCTCGGGTAGAAAATGTCCTCCAGACCTTGCTGTGTGGTTACCAACTCTCAGTACCTTCCAGACTCCTCTAGATGGTTGTGCCCCCCCACCCCACCCCCGTGGTTGCTCAGGTCCCACTCATGTCTCCATGTGAAGACAGGAATCCACTTGGAACAGCAAACACGTTTTGTTTTAATTCTCTCTCTCTCTCTCTCTCTCTCTCTCTCTCTCTCTCTCTCTCTCTCTCTCTGTGTGTGTGTGTGTGTGTGTGATGAGGGGTAAGTGTGAGTGCGTGCATGCCATGGCATCTATCCTGGGGTGGGACTCAGGTTACCAGGCTCGCACTGAAGCACTTTCAGCCGCTGAGCCCTCTGGCCAGCCCAAGGGACTGGACACTTACCACTTATCTATCACTCCCCTTGAGCTGGTCCTTATGTAACAGACCAGTGTCAGCCGGGCGTGGTAGGGCACGCCTGGAATTCCAGCACTTGGGAGGCAGAGGCAAGTGGGTGGCTGTGAGTTCGAGGCCAGCCAGGTCTACAAAGTGAGACCAGGACAGCCAGGACTATAAGAGAAACCCTGTCTCAAAAAATAAAAAAATAATAAATATATAATTTTTTTAAAAAACCAGACCAGTGTCCTTGTAAATATATTTCAATCTCTTTGGAGATTGGAATTTTCCCTAGCAACTCTTATCATTTCTACTACTAAAACCTAATGAGGAATGAGTCATAAATCATTTCCATCTACAGTGTAGATTATTTTAGGCAAAATATATTAATAAATCTTACGCTGACGTTACAATTCCACAGACATAGCAATAAAATGGAGCTCAGCGAAACAGACCTGGGTACCCAAACCAGGACCAAATATATCATCTCACGTTGTTCAGCGTATCTCCTAACCCAGAAAAGCTTTGCCTCCTGCCTTTCCCGAAAAGCGTCTCCGCTGTACAACACTGCCACCTAGTGGTCACTTTCAAAGCTGCAACCCAACTTCCCGGTTAACGAATATCCGGAACTGGGGTTTAGCTTCTGGCCTGAGAACCAAGTTTCAATGGCACCAAACAAGTAAAAAACGGTAGTCACTAAGGGGAAGGACAAAGAGGTTAAGTAAGGGGACGTAGTTTGTTTCCTGTGGCTGTGATAAACTTGGGGAGGAGAGAGTTACAGTCTAGAGGGAAATTAAGGTTGGAAACTTGCGGTAGAAACCTAGAGCCAGGATCTAAGATAAATCTCAACAAAAATAAAATATATATATATACATTCTGGACTTGGGCACGATAGACAGCAGAGAATTTTAAGGCTAGGGAAAGCATTCGGGGCCAGGGAGACGGCTCCGAGGTAGGAGCTTGTACTGCTCTTGCCGAAGACCCGAGCTGGGTTCCCAGCGTCCAGCACGTCAGGCAGCTCCCAGCTGCCTGTCACCCCAGCTCCAGGGCTCTGACACCTCTAGCCGCTGTAGCACTCACACACACATACTTAAAGGTCTTGGCCAGGCATACATAGCAGTGCAAGTCTATAAATAAATAAATAATGAAGCCCTGGCTTCAATCCTGAGTACCACGTAAACCTAGGATAGTGCACACACCTGTAATCCCAGGACCCAAGGAAGAGGATCGGTGGGTCAAGGCCAACCTCAGCTAGAAATTAAGTGTGTGTGTGTGTGTGTGTGTGTGTGTGTGTGTGTGTGTGTGTGTGTAGATATATAGATAGAGAGAGAGAGATAGAAAGAGAGAGAATCCATCCATCCAAGGTTTCTTTCTTCCTCTTTTGCAGAGACTAGAATTAGAGAGTTAGCTATTGCGCTGTCTCTTTCATTCCTCTATTGCTATAGTGCTTCACTCTGCCTTCCCGTTTGCTAATCTGCTCCTTTCTGTTGTACCCAATCAGTTGGTAGATTCGTCTGACATTTTAACGTTCAGTTACTGCTGTTCAGCTCCTCTACCTCAAGCAGCTCTGAGCGCGATGAGAACAGACTCTCGGGAGACAACTTCAGCGAGGCAGCTCGATTAATGGGGGGGCAGGGGGGCGCGGGAACAAAGTCTACTTAAACCTTTGGAGGGTGGGTGGGGCTTTCAGGGTGAGCGTACATCATTGGCCAGAGCAGGGGCACTGGGGATGCCTCATTTGCATAAGGAGAAATTCCAGGTGCTGCAGGATAGGGACAACAAGCTTAACATGGCTACCAGGCTATGTGACCTCCTGGGGGGGGGGGGGTGCAGAGGTGGGGGGAGTGGGAGTCGGGTACAGGGCTATGTGTGCAGGGATATGCCGACCTGGGGCAGAGGGGGGACGATCCTATTCCTGCCTACCTCAGGACGAGATTTCCAGAGTTTGGACATGCCTCAACCAACTCTTGCTCTGGCTGGCTTCCCCGAGTCCCACAGCTCCCAGGCCCCACAGGTTACTATTCATTTCAGGTCTATGAGATTTGAATTCAACCCTTTCCGTGAGAGATTGGATAAAAATTCCAACTCCTGGGCTGACAAGATGGTTCAGCCAGTGGGTAAAAGCACTTGCCACTAAGCCTGAATCTGATCGTCAAAATCCAGAGAGGAAGACTCCTATAGGTTATTATTTTCTGACCGTGAGAGGTGTGCCATGGATTATGTCTACATACACACACACACACACATACACACACTCAAACACACACACAAAAAAAGTAATGTTTTTCAAATTCCAATTACTGGAATAAAAATTCAGTTTTTGTTTAAATATTTTTTCCACTTAAGTTCTTTAGTCAACACCAAGTGTTTGTTTGTATCTCTAAACAAACAACAGGAGTTGTCCTTCTCAGCTGTGGCCTTGGAGAAGTTTCTTCTGCTGGGCTCGATGCTTCACTCAGCTTGGATTCTTGTTTTGTTTTGTTTTTGTGAGACAGGGTTTGCCTACATAACCTTGTCCTCCTGGACTCCCTTTGTAGACCAGGCTGGCCTCGAACTTACAGAGATCTGCCTGCCTCTGCCTCAAGTCCTGGGATTAAAGATGCACGCCACCATGCCTGGCCCAGTCTGTTTGGAGTCTAACCCTGCGCACCTCTTGCTTCCTCCTCAGCCAGAAAGTGCCTCGGGTAGTTCACTGTGCCAACTCTTGGCTTCCTACCTGGCTCACCACCTTCCTTCTTCAGGGATTACTTCCGGTAAGGCTTTGCTGCTTTTGTAGCTCCTCTTGCTCATCGAAAGCATCTTGTGGCTTAAACTTTTATTGTTGTTCTAGTGAGATGGGTGATTTGCCATGATTTAGTCACTTGATTTTCTTTCCTTTATTCAAAAAAGAAAGAGGACCTTAAGGATTGTGTGTGTGTGTGTGTGTGTGTGTGTGTGTGTGTGTGTGTGTGTGTGTGTTAGATCCCCCCCTGTTGCTGGAGCAGCAGGCAGTTATGAGCTGTCTGATGTGGATGTCAGGAACTGAGAGCAGCAAGCTCTCTTTTTCGGTTGTTGTTTGTTTTGTTTTGTATTTTCTTATTTACTTATTTATTATTATTTATATTCAATTACATCCAGATTGTTCCCCCTCACTCCTATCTTCCCTCCCTCCCTCTTCTGCCTTATTCCCCTTCCCTAAACCTCTGATTGGGGGAGACCTCCCCCACCGTCTGATGACAACATATCAGGTCTCATCCAGATAGCCTGCTAGAGAGCACCAGTGTTCATGTCAGAGGCCGTCCTGGCTCTCCCCACAACCCTGGAGAGTGAGGTATATCTGAAAGTATTGCAATTCACAGACGATATGATAGTTTACATAAGTGACCCCCAAAATTCCACCAGAGAACTCCTACAACTGATTAAAAAAAAAACCTTCAGCAAAGTGGCGGGATACATGACTAATTCAAAAATAAAAATCAGTAGCCCTCCTGTGCACAAAAGACAAATGGGCTGAAAAAGAAATTAGCAGCAGCCAGACGTGGTGGCACACACCTTTAATCCCAGCACTTGGGAAGCAGAGGCAGGCAGCTGGCTGTGCATTCGAGGCCAGCCTGGTCTACAAAGCAAGTCCAGGATAGTCAAGGCTACACAGAGAAACCCTGCTTTGAAAAAACAAAAAAAAAAAGATGCAAATATAAATGTTAGTGATAATATTGGACTACTAAAAAAAGAACCTCAGGCAAAATTATAAAATGGAATAGTTTTTCTCCAATGTCATTTGACTTCCTTTTCCCACCATTTCTTTTCCTTTTTTCTTCTGTTTTGTTTGTTGAGACAGGGTTTCTCTATAGCCCTGACTGTCCTGGAACTCCCTCTGTAGATCAGGCTGGCTTTGAACTCAGAGATCTACCAGGATCAAAGGCATGGGGCACCACTATGACCCAACTTTCCACCATTTCTTATATTTGCCTTTTTTGTTTTGTTTTGTTTTTCAAGACAGTTTCTCTGTGTAGCCCTGGCTGTCCTGGACTCACTTTGTAGACCAGGCTGGCCTCAAACTCACATCGATCTGCCTGCCTCTGCCTCCTGAGTGCTGGGATTACACATGTGCACCACCACACCCAGCTCAGTTTGGTTTTGTTTTTGTTTTTTTAATTATGTGTATTTATTTGGAATATGTGGTGCACAGATGCTATGGAGCACGTGTGGAAGTCAGAGGACAATTTGGAGTCGGTTCTCTTTCTCTGCCACCTGAATCCCTGAGATCAAACTCAGACCATCAGGCTTTGTGTGACAAGCACTTTCACCTGCTGAGCCATCGCAGCAGTCTGTGTTTCCATTTTCTTTCTCCTGGGATGCAATGTTTTCACGGTGTCCCAAACATACTAACTTGCAAAAATCTCAGTCTTCCAGGAGAAGTCTACCAAACTAAGGAAACAGGAGAGCTGGAGAGTTGGCTCAGAGGTTAGGAGCGCTGAGTGTTCTTCAAGAGGTCCTGAGTTCAATTCCCAGCAACCACATGGTGGCTCACAACCATCCATGGTGTTGCCTGATGCCCTCTTCTGGCCTGCAGTTGTATGTGCAGGCAGAGCACTGTACACATAATAAGAAGTAAATAAATCTTTAAAAAAGAAAGAATTAGGGAAAGGACAATGATGGGCACCAAGAAATTACACGCTTGATGCAGAATCGCTTTGGGTTTTGAGACTGTCTCACTGTGTAGCCTAGACTAGCCTTGAACTCTGGTCCTCATGCCTCTGCATCCCCGCTCCTGGCACGGCAGGTATACAACCCACTGCTGCATCAGGAAATGGTCTGTGAGTTTGCATGTGTGCTAGAGGTCAACCCCAGTTATTCCCTTGAACGCTGAATCTTCCCACCGACACCTCCCAAGCACTGAGATCACAGGTGTGCGCCTCCACGACCGGATCCCAAAGTGACCTTTGACCTTCGAGAAGAAGAGGAGAAGAGAAAAAGGGTTGTGGTTGAGAGCCAGCAAGATGGCTCGGTAGGTGAAGGTGCTTGCAACCAAACCTGACAGCCTGAGTTCAATCCCCATAGTGGAAAGAGAGAACCGACTTTTGCACGCTGTCTTCCGACTTCCATATGCACACTGTGCAGCATCGGTCTTTACTCCCTGACCTAGTTAGGGTTAGTTACTATTGCTGCGGTGAAACACCAGGGCCAAAAGCAACTCAGAGAGAAAAGGGTTTCCACACCTGTTCGTCACCAAAGGAAGTCAGGACAGGAACTCAGTCAGGGCAGAAACCTGGAGACAGGAGCTGGTGAAGAGCCAGTGGCGGGGTGCTGCTTACTGGCTTGCACCTCAGTCTGATTTCTTACAGAACCCAGAACCACCTGCCCAGGATGGCACCACCCACGTCAAGCTGGGCTTTCCCACATCAATCCTCAATCAAGAAAATGCACCGCACACCAGTCTGATCAGGGCATTTTCCCAAATGACTCTAGTCAGCCAGCACACAGCCTGCCGCCTAAATACACGTTGATATCTGGGGGCTGTGCTGCCACTGGGGGCTGTGGTGGTGGCCGAGGCCTGTGCTGGGACAGAGACCATGTTGAAGCTCATGATCCATGCTCCCACTGACTGTAAAGGGCAAGGAAGCTACTTTTGCCGTGGCACTGATGACTGAAGAAACACAGTTGAAGCCGGGGTCGGTGGCACACACCTGTAATCAAATGTAAGGCAGAGGGCTGGAGAGCAGGCTCAGCTGCTAAAAGCACTCGCTGCTCTTACTGAGGACCCAGGATCAATTCCCAGCATTCACGTCAGGTAGCTCACAACCACCTGTAACAGTTTGAGAGCACCTGATGTCCCCTTCTGGCCTCCTGCACTTGTGTGTTCGTTCACAGTGCACATGCAGACAAGCAGGCTCACAAACACTCGTAAATAAAACAAAGATATTAATTTAAGTAAGACATTTCTTGTTTGTTTGTTTGTTTGTTTGGAGACAGGGTTTCTCTGTGTAGCCTTGGCTGTCCTGGACTCACTTTGTAGACCAGGCTGGCCTTGAACTCACGAAGATTCGCCTGCCTCTGCCTCCCAAGTGCTTAACTAAGACATTGTTTAAGTAAGGTAGAGATTGATAAAGAAAAATGCTTGAAGTTCCCTTGCCTCCTCCAGAGCAGGGACAGGTGAGTTCACCTGTGTGTGTGTGCGTGTTTGTCTGACAATTTATGGTTTCTAGGAGAAGGCATTTTCGTAAGTGGCAAGATGTCCACGCCCCTATAAATAGCTCCTCATCGAAGCTTCCCTAAGCAAGCATAATTAAACTCATTGGTTAAGGAAGGAAAGAAGGCCAGGCAATGGTGGCCATGCACACCTTTAATCCCAGCACTCAGGAGGCAGAGAGAGTAAGTTCAAGGCCAGCCCAGCCTACAAAGCAGGTTCCAGGACATCTAGAGCTACACAGAGAAATACTGTCTTGAGAAAAAGAAAAAATATATATATGAGCTAGTGTTTTAACTCTGCAACATCCTAAGGAGATGAAGAACTTCACTGAACAAAAAAACTAAATGGGAAATTTGAAAAGAAAGGAAAATCTTGGGCTTCTTTACCTTTTATAGTCAGCGGGAGCACGTGACCGTGGACTTCCACGTGATTTTTCCTTTAGGCCCCCTGGCTCTGTTCTGTCATCTTTCCTCCCAACCTCCTGAGTTCACTTTTTTTTTTTAAGAGTTTTAAATTTATTTTATGTACATGGAGTGCTCTATCTGCATGTACATCTGCACGCCAGAAGAGGACATTAGAGAATATATATAGATGGTTGTGAGCCACCATGCGGTGGCTGGGAATTGAACTCAAGACCTCTGGAAGAGCAGACAGTGCTCTTAACTGCTGAGCTTAATTAACTGCTGAACTCCAACCCAAGTTCACTTTTTTAAGAGCATCTTCCTGTGTCTCTAGGTTTCCCGGGGACTTTGGGGGCTCTGCGCACTCCTCTGCCACCACCTCCCCACCCCTTGGAAGCTCCATGGGTCTCTCAGGCTCCTTGGAGCTGCTCCGCTGTGGCGGGTGCTAGCTTCAGGTTTTCACCGTCGATGGCGACGGTGATGTCTTACTTGTTCCTGGAT
The DNA here is from genome assembly GCF_964271855.1 of Acomys minous. NCBI lineage: Eukaryota > Metazoa > Chordata > Mammalia > Rodentia > Muridae > Acomys > Acomys minous. The sequence continues at coordinate 16,227,233 of NC_140496.1, forward strand.
CTGGTTCTGCGGCACCGGCTCCTCCACCGGCTTCAGCAGCTGGTGGGTGGAGTAGACGTTGGAATGGACAGACTCACGGCGCTGGATCTGGGCCGGTACAGCCGCAGAGTTGGCAGGCGGCCCGTGGGTGCATTCTTAACACTTCCCAGGACAACACGCGAGGAGTTTATTTTGTAGAATTGAGTTAGGGAGCAGAATAATGGAATTTCATTGCAACTGTCCTTTATAATTTGTATGAGAAGTGTTATTTTCCTATGCCCTCGCTCCTGCTCTGATAATTTGCAGATTCTGTTTTTTCTTTTTGTTCTTATGTTAGGCCACAGGCTGCTGTGTAGGAGAAGAGATTGTGATGTATTCATATTCCAGCATATGCTATAGTAACTAAACAAAAATCACTGGAGACAGGGAAAAAAAATTACCTCCTCTGCTCCCCTCCCCAATGGGGGAAGACGTGTTAGCAACCACTAAAGCTCCTGTGTGCTCCCGCTACAGAAGATTGGAATATACAGCTGTTTATTTCATAATTCTAAGTCGGAATTAGCAAGTGTGAAGATAATACTACACACTTCTACTCATTTCATGGAGAACCAGGGAACTGCACCTAAAATATAAAGAAGTGTCTTAATCTGAATGCTATACCTTGCCAAGTCAAGTAGAAATGTGTGGCTTCATGTACCCAAGAAACATAAATAAATAAATAAACAAATAACCACATAAATTTTCAACTCTAACTCGGGGGCCATCTGCCAGTATTTGTCACGATGCGCTCAATCACTCATTTCAGGAAAAGATTCCTCTTTGGCTCTGCTTCCAGAAACATCTACATTACACGGGGCCTGACTAGCAACACGGTTCGACCAGCGAGGATGCTTGACGCCAAGTGTGAAAACCTGGGTTCAATCCCAGAGACCCCCACGGAAGAAAGAGAAACCTGGCTCCCACAAGCTGCCCTCCGATCTCCACACAAGCTATGGCGTGCAGATAAATAAATACGTTTAAAGTTCAATTATACTGGCTAGGTCGGCTCAGTGGACAGGAGCACTTGCTGAACAAGCATGAAGACGCATACTTTTCAAGTAAAAAAACTCGGGCATAGCCAGGGGACCCTACAACTCCAGCACAGTGGAGATCGGGAGGGTCACTGGGGTGTGCTGGCGGCCAGCCTAGCTCCAGGCTCAGTGAGAGACCCCGCCTCAAGGGAACACAGCAAAGAATGCTGGAGCAGGCCACCCTGCATCCTGCTCTGGCCTCAGCACACATGCACAGGCACATGCACACAGAACATATATGCACATACAACACACACACACAGTTAAATAGTACTCTGTGATGCAGATAAATTCTAATTATGTTAATAATAGTACCACCTGTTTGCTTTATTAAAACCAAACAAGCTTCCACAAATGGTGTATACGTTCACAGAAATCTAAACTATCAGGAAGGTTGAAGACTGTAAGGGTTAAGGTTAGGGTTAGGGTTAGAGTTAAGGTGTTAGGGTTAGAGTTAGGGGCTTAGGGGGGCTAGGGTTAGGGTTACAGAGATGGCTCAGAGGTTAAGAGCGCTGTCTGCTCTTCCAAAGATCCTGAGTTCAATTCCCAGAAACCACATGGTGGCTCACAACCATTTATAATGAGATCTGGTGTCCTTTTCTGGAGTGTAGGTATACATGCAGGCAGAACACTGTATATATAATAATAAACAAATATTTTTTAAGGGGAGGGGCAGGAGTAACTACTGCAATGGAGCAAAGTCATGCCTCATCATGACCACAAGGTGGTGCTAATACACTATGACTCCATCAAGGAAAAGCCATCAGTCGGTGGAATCAATCAACGTCTGGCAAAGGGCATGGACACTCCAACACCCCTCCCAGCGGAAATTCTGCCCCAGCTAGACACGGTCGTGTGGTCTTGATCAGCATCAGAGTATATAGAGCGTGGAAGGTTAACTGAAGAGGGGACTCCACCTCTGCCTCCTCGATGAGGAAGAGACTTTTGGTGATGTGTTTGCTTTGGGGTCACCCATATTCTATAAGCATCTATAAGCAGCCCCTTGTCCACACTATATAAGGAAGCCTAATAAACACCTGCTTCACACCCCAGATCTCTTCTCAGAATTTCACCGATTCTGCCACTTTTCATAGCTCTGTTGCACATCTTGCCTTTGCTCCATCCAGAAGGAGCGTCTTTTCATGGTTTATTAGTTCAAAGACAAAGATTTACCTAAACTGTTCCCTGTACAAAATCAAACGAAACGCTTGTTGACAAGACCCGAACACAAAGTTATATTTATTTTCAATGATAACAGCTACATGACACCTGGGCGGTGGGGGGTGGGGGTGTTCACTGAAGAGCCGGCCAAAGCAGGAATACACCAAGGGTGCCATTTTGGTTTAGTTAGATTTCAGTCCAGCATGTTTCTCACTGACAGTCCTCCTTGCTTTATGTACATGAATAGTGGGGGGGTGGGGGGGAGGTACAGTGGGGGAGTTCAGATTAATCAGACTAATCAGCACGACTGCCCCCACTCACTGGAAGGTCCAGGCAGCCTGGGTGCATGTGCAACAGCAATGATGGCACAGATGCACTCACTGGCGAGAAACCAAGGCAGGCAGGTAAGCCCCCCCCCCCCCCACTGTTGCCTTCTCAAACATCTGTATGTCCTGGCCCACTACAGAAGATGACGCTACCCACTCTGAGGGCCTTCCCTCTGGTTAATCCTCTGTAGGCTCAGTTTTCGTAACCAATATATTTTATTACAACTTATTAATCGAGCATACCTCACTTATAACCCGACTAACCAAAACAATAAGAAAAGAGGATTAAAGAACACAACAACAAAACCATAAGGATATCAGTTCCGAGGAATGATTCTCCCAGCGTACTCAGCAGGATTTCTTCTGCTGGAACCTGGAGTAACCAGAACCCGGAACTTCAGCAGGAGCTGGAGCCCTGAAGCTTTCCCTCCAGCGGTCCTCTCTAGGAGCATCTCGAAGTGCAGCGATGAACAGCCGAAACTATCCGAAGTCTCCAAAAGGCCCGGCCTCCAGTTCTGGGCTCATTTATTTATCTCCTCCCAGAGTCTGTTCATTGGATCTTTTCAGCTGGCAACAATCAAGCTCTGTTAAATTGGAATAGGGCCTACCTTAACGGCCTGCTGGTGTATATGCAGGCAGAGTACTGTATACATAATAATAAATAAATGAATCTTTTTAAAAAAAGATTTATTTATTATTTATACAGTATTCTACCTGCATGTGTGCCTGCAAGCCATAAGAGGGCACCAGATCTCATTATAGATGGTTGTGAGCCACCATGAGTTTGCTGGGAATTGAACTTAGGATCTTTGGAAGAACTTACAGCACGAAGTGGTTGGTCTTTAATGGATTAACCTCACCTGTTCTCTCACAAGACAGTTCTGATCCTGCACTTGGGATCTTTTGTTTTATTTTTCTAGACAGGGTTTCTCTGTGTAGCCCTGACTATCCTGGACTCACTCACTTTGTAGACCAGGCTGGCCTCAGACTCACAGTAATCCGCCTGCCTCTGCCTCCCAAGTGCTGGGATTAAAGACATGTGTCACCACTGCCCGGCATGCACTTGGGATCTTAAAAAACAGGTTTCTCTCTCCTTCAATCCTTCCTGGAAATGACCTCACAAACCATCCCAGAGGTATGTCTCTTAGTTGATTCAATTAAGTTGATAATCCATATGAACTGTCATAAAATGTAATATACAGTAAGTTGTAAACTGCTTTGTGTTTTGGTTTATACGCCTTTTGAGACTCAGGGTATAACAAATTAGATCTGCACAATATTTGACAAAACTGGGATTCTAGCTCTGTAAAGCCAGATGACAACTTCACTAAGGTTATGATCATCCTAAGCGCATATCGAAAGCAGTAATTTTTACCCATTTTTAGAGTCCTATCAAGAGAGTACACATTTTAAACAAATCCTACCATATAACCCCTCTCAATTTCCCAACTAAAAGTCACTACTACTTAGTGAGAATTCTGTTACCAGAAGCGTATCATATGCCTAACGTCATCCTCAGAAGAGGGTTAAGGTTAAACACTTCACTTATACCATGTGCCACCAGAAGTAAGCTACATATTAAGTATGAGACATCAGCTCCTCTCTTAATAAACAAAACAAACAAGATAAACCAAATCTTTTTTTCAGTGCATCTAGGTAGTAAACAGAGCGAGGCCGAGGTGGGAACACTACGTCCTCCGACTGGCGCTCACCAGAGCCTGAGCCCGTTACCACTCTCTAAGGCGCTTCAAGCAGAAAGGGTCCTGCTGGTGGGAGGTGCTGGGCGTGTGAATACCCAGGGTGCTGTAGACAGGGCCTCACACCTGCTCACACCCCAGCTCACTTCTCCTTGGCTCTCAGAATTTCACCAATTCTGCACTTTTCATAGCTCTGTTGCACATCTTGCCTTTGCTCCATCCAGAAGGAGCGTCTTTTCATGGTTTATTAGTTCAAAGGCGAAAATTTACCTAAACTGTTTCCTGTACAAAATCAAAGGAAACGCTTGCTGACAAGACCCGAACACAAAGTTATATTTATTTTCAATGGTAAAAGCTACACGACAAAGGGGACCAAGCCACTAAAGTCTAAGTCTAACACAATTTTCAGCAGAAAACCTATCTTCCATAAAATTTAAAAACAACACATCACAATCAATAAGAGTCCAACCAACAGCCCCCCTTGTGGCTGAGGATAGCTATAAATGTGGAACACAGAACTGTAAACTTATAGCACAGAGATTGTTTGAGGTGCGTGCGTGTGTGACTTGATTTTTTTCTTTGATTCTTGACTATGAAGTCTATATATGACATCTTTTATAATGTTGAAAGGGTGGACGCTACTAGGCTAGGGTTTTATTGTACACAAACTGAGAGATAAGAGAGCAGATACATGCTGGACACCTGACTCAGAACTCACAGAGCAACAGCCGAGGAAGGTGCAGAAATCGCCAATACTGTTAGCGGGCTGGCTGTGGGATCTCTGAACACAGTGGAAGCCAGAGCTCCCTGGGGACGGGAAGAGTCAGGCCAGCCCACGCATGTGCTCTGCAAGTACATCTTAGTTCTAGACTCTTGGTTTGAGACTCTCCATCCAAAGCAACTTCTGCGAAAAGACAAGACGTTAGTTACTCACAAAGAGTGAAAAAACCCTATGCCTCTGCATCTCCAACTTTGCCTTTGTCACGGGGCTCTTGTCACCGATACAACAGGCGCTGCATTCCAACAAAGGGTCACTACTACACAGAGCAACTGCCGGGGTTTAGATTTCCCCGAACACGGGGACACTTGGCTTGGACAGCTCCACTTCCAGTGTCTTCTGTTTTATCCTGCTACATAACACCGGTTCTCTGTAAAATCCGGGGCTCCCGGCACAGCAGCGCAGGTCGGTCTCAATTGTCACGGGCTGTCTATGTGAGCATCCGCCATACCTTTCTCGTTATCTTGTCCATTACTTCTTCCGGAATTCAATCCTCTGAGCGACATTCTGAGCTCCAAATTTTTTGACCAGTGCACTTCTAGTGTCCTCATCGTCCTTCTGCAAATCTAAGTCATCCTGTCGGGACCAGATGGGATACCCGTCAGGCCTCCGTCCAGACTCTAAGAAGGAGGAGGTGGCCTCCAGCTCACCACTGTTTTTCAGGAAGGCCTGTGTAACTGTTGATAGATCCAAGTTAAACTTTTCCATTAGCTGCCGGATGATCTTAATGGCAGTTCCCACTTCCTGGGTAGAAACTTTTGGTTCCTCTTCCTCCTCATCTGGCTGTGTTTCCGAATCTTCCTCAGGTGTGGGCGGATCATCATCACACATCGTTATATGAATTTCAAAGTCGGGGCTCTCACCCACCTATAAAGAAGAAGGAGAGAGACCAGCTCCTGCTTATTAACCCTTGAACTTCTGCAACACGTATTTTCTCAACTGTTCCCTGAATCTTCACACAACCGTCCCAGCGGGTTCCCTTTGGTCCCTCCCATATACCTTATATGTATCATGCTGACATGTGTACATACACATATGTGGATAATATGTGGAAGGGCAGTATGCTGTGTACATCGATACATATATACTTAAGTGATTATGAAATGTAGGTATGTGTGAGAGAGAGAACATGTGTAAACTGTACAATGTTGCTTCCAGATTGGAAGTTCCCTAAGAAGAGGAACCGAGCTGTGTTCATCACCACAGCTCTAATGCCTAAAAGCACTTGGAACTCAGCACTTAAAACTGCTGGGACTAGCCAGGCGGCGGCGGTGCACGCCTTTAATCCCAACACTTGGGAGGCAGAGGCAAAGGCAGGCGGATCGCTGTGAGTTCAAGGCCAGCCTGGTCTACAAAGTGAGCCCAAGGCAGCCAAGGCTACACAGAGAAACCTGTCTCAAAAACAAAACAAAACAAACCGGCGGTGACTCTACCAGGGTTTCCAAGCTGCATTTAGGTAGATCACAGAGCATGCTATGTGAGAGCCATGCCTAAGAACTACTGTGAGATTGACAGTTGAAGGAAAATGAACAAAATATCAAATAACCAAACAATACACAAGCTACAAAAGGTGATAATCCCTTAGTTCTGGCAATGCTATGCATTCATACACTCACTATTTATAAAGACTTAACTTTCTTCTTTTATGCTGAACACTAGGTGGATACGGTGATACATCCTTCTAATCCCAGCATTCCTGGAGGAAGGATCACCCATAAACTCAGGGCAGAAAAACCTTGTCTCAAAGGGAAAAACAAAAGTTAATCCATAGGATTGTTTTGGTTTTGGTTTTGGTTTTTAAGACAGGGTTTCTCTGTGTAGCCTTGGCTGTCCTGGACTCACTTTGTAGACCAGGCTAGCCTCACACTCACAGCAATCCACCTGCATCTGTCTCCTGAGAGCTGGGATTAAAGGTATGCACCACCACCGCCCGGCTAATCCTGAGAAAAAAAAAACAAATATAATTTGGATAAAAAATTTAGTCATCATCATTAATTTGCAGCACCTATCTTTCTCAAAAGCTAGGTGGGATTCCAAAAACATATTTTAAGACAGAATAAATATAGAAGAAGAAAAATATTTCCAAAGCTGTAAGCACACAGGATTTTAAATGCTTAAACAAAACTTACCAGATAAATTTGAAAGTAGATTTATGCTGAGAAGCATAAACACATTCTAAAACAACCCAATAAACAGTTCTAACTTTGAAAAGCACTGAGGTCAAAGCGTTCAAACCAGGGTACTTTACACTGTTAAAAATACAACTCTCCCACGGCATGTGTCTTTAATCCCAGCACTCGGAAGGCTGAGACAGGCAGACCTGACACAGGCAGTTCAAGGTTTGCCTAGTCTACATTGCAAATTCCAAGCCATCCATGTGAGACCCTGCCTCAAATCAAGCAAAAGAAAAAAATATTTGTCCCTGTTCAGTGTGATTTCCCCCCTAAGCCACTCATCCTATCCTGCCAAACACTAAAAGCTTGGTGAAGCCGAAATCCAGTTCATATCTATTATCTCTCCTCCTCTGCCTTAAACTTCTCTCTGACATTCTTGGCCTCGGGTGGATGAAAAAAAAAAATCATTTAACCAAATGAGAATGGAGGCAAAGGGGGAGGGAGAGTAAACTGAGTTAGTATACCCCAGCTTCTTCAAACTCCCGAGAGGCTTCCTCAAACAGCTTTTTGACGGCCTCATCACTCTCCTTGGCCTCTCCCTTCACACACTCTTCCTCAGGCAAGTCTGGCGGTCTCTTGTTCTGTGGTTCTGGTAGAGAAAAGAACAGCAGATCAGCGCGACTCCCCTGGGCAAACCGTCTGTGTCAGTTCTGTGTGTGCAGTTTGTTTTTGTTGTTGTTGTTTTTAGAAAAATACCCCTTTGTTATTCAGAAGTGTACAAAGAGCATAAGATAGGCACACCTGATAATTCTCACGCTTGTTTCCAAAAAACAAGCCACAACCCCAACACTCAGGAGCCCGATGCAGGAGGGCCAATTTTGAGTTAAGAGGCTAGTCTGGGATTAAGTTCTAGGCAATAGCGTGAGGACAAGATGATGTTAGGTGTGGTGGAGAAAGTTTATTGTAGGTTTGAGGGAGAGCACAGCCCGAGGCATCTGGAAGGATCTAGACTGAACTGGGCCCTGAGAAGAGAGAGGGAAAGAGAGAGAGCACCTGGGAACCCAGAGACCAAGAGACTGGCACAGCCAAAATGGCTAGGTCACGTAGGAATCAGCGACGATGGGGAAGAGAAGCCCAGGCCAGTCCCTCAGGCTGGAGAGGTTGAGGGTGGGGGCAGGGGGTGGGGTGTGTCAGAAAGGTAAGGAGGGAGAACCTGGCAGCCTGCTCTACTTTGCTATGTTAAATAGGCATCTACACTAGCCTCGTCCTGTGTTTGAGACCTAACACCAGCCAGCCAGGGCTAAAATGCATGGCCCTACTAAAGAAATAAAATAAAATTCTGGCCACCAGGCTGGCCTTGTGCTTAAGGAGAAATCAGTTCCTATATTTGCCTGCATCTGCCTCTGCTCCCAAGTGTGGCTGCCCACAGAGCCAGCAGAGGGCATCAGATTCCCTTGAGCTAGAGTTCCACGCAGCTGTGAACCAACCAGCTGAGGGTCCTCTGACCAAGCATAAAGACCTCCGAATCAACAAATCTTTCTGGCCCTAAAAAATGTCTTCACCCTTTTAGGTTTCATGACAATATCATGCTATATTATTTTTTTAAGATTTTTTTATATTTTAAATTATGAATACATGTGTGTTGGAGGAAGTGTTATATGCACATGTGAGGACATGTGAGCATGGGTGCTGGAGAAGTCCAGAGAGGGTATGAGATCCCCAGATCTGAGTTACCGGTAGCTGTGAGCTCCCCGAATTTGAGTGCTGAGACGTATGGCTGTCTTAACATCAAGCCATCCCTCCAGCTCCACATGCAATATTCACCCACAGTTTCTTAGCCATTTCATGCTTTTAATTTGCATGTTTAACTATCTTTTCATTAAAGCATTATTTTAGCACACAAGTTGAATTCATTTTACTTTTCAGATTGTTAAATGCCATGCCAGCACTCCCAAGATTGGTGATTTTTTTTTCCTTTTCTTTTCTTTTTTGGGGGGTGGTTTATTTGCGACATGGAATCCCTGTGCAGCCTTCGCTGTGCTGGAACTTGCTCTGTAAACCAGGCTGACCCCCCCCCCCCCAGACCTCAGAGATCCGCCTGCCTTTGCCTCCTTGAATGCTAGGATTAAAAGCATGCACTACCACCACTGGACAAGACCAATATTTTTTTTGTTGTTTTGTTTTTTGTTTTTCGAGACAGAGTCTCTGTGTAGCCTTGGCTGTCCTGGGCTCCAGGCTGGCCTTGAACTCACAGCGATCCACCTGCCTCTGCCTCCCAAGTGCTGGGATTAAAGGCGTGCACCACCACGCCCGGCAAGACCAATAATTTTTAATCAAAGGATCCTGACCACCCGGACATGTGGCCATGACCTCATAGCCGGAAGTATCTGGCTTCACACTACTTCACACTCTTGGTGGCCCGGCCACCCTCCCACCTTAGGGCTCTGGCACTTGCTATTTCTTTTGCTTGCAATACTCTTGCCTAGGCGACCTCCTGGGCTGCCTTTTCACTCTTTGGTCTCTGCTTAAACATCAATTTCCCAGTGACCTTCTCTTATCCTATAGCAAATGACCTCTCCCTAACCCTTACCGGATTTAGTTTTCTCTATAGCACTTATGCACTGCCCAGCTAGCATGCTACACTCAAAATCCCCAGGATCTTCACCTGCTGTTGCAGTCCAACTGGACAAGTGAGTCTGGCACTCAAATGTAAGTTGAATGAGTGGAATGAATCTGGAATGTCACTTTACCAAAACCAAAAAATTTAAGCATGCTGAAATAGAGAAACAGATTTTTATCTTCCCAGCCAGGAAAATAGAGGTCGGGAGAGAGCATGCCTTTTTAAAACAAAAGGGTCTGTCATTTAAGCTGTCAATATCAGTTACACAGAAAAGGAAGCTATTTTAGCCAGACACGGTGGCTCAACTGTGTCATTCCAGTACTCTGGAGACTGAGGCAAGAGGGTAGTCACTAGAACTTGGGGGGCCAGCCTGGGCCACAGAGTGAGATCCTGCCCCCAAAACAAACTAACACCACGACTTAAGTAAGAAAGCAACGCTGGGCGCTATATCCTTCCTACCCATAGCCAAATCCCAATCTCAAGTGCTTGGAAATTCACCTCGGCTAAGGAAGGAAAACCACAAAGTAACCTTGCTTCCTATATGGAATTAAATTATTCAAGTAAACCATTCACTTAAACATTCAATTAAACCAAAACATGGACACAAACTGGTCTGTCATGCCTTTCACATAGCTTATACTGAACAGAACAGAATTTAGGCTACAACCTAACCCTTTGTCAAAAAAGGAGGGGGGAGAGGGAGAAGGAGGAGGAACAAAAAAGAGGAAGAGGAGGAAGAAGAAGGAGAGAAAGAACGAAAGAAAGAGAAAGAGGAAATCTCTGAAAAAACATAAACAGATCACACTATTACCTCCTGGAGGAAAAGTGGATAGCTGTGGGTAGGAAGGATAGAAGTTTTTCATATGTACTGTACTCTATTCCTTTTGAAGTCCCAGCCATTCCGGAGGCTTAGGTAGTAAGGACATTTCAGCTGCAGAGTTGGGGACAGCCTGGGCAACAGAGCGAGAGCTCAACTTCCCTGTCCTCCCATGCCCAAACCAATCAACAAACAACATCCAGTCAATAGGAAAGAAGAGTTAATGAGAAGATAAATGAAAGCCAGAAAGCAAGAAATAAGAGGAAACGGCGGACTTTCACTCGGACCTCAACAGAGGAGAGGGGCTGAGCTATGCCACCAACGGCGCCAAAGTGAACCCTGATGGGCGGGCAGCCCAGGAGGTGCAAGCCTCACCTCCGCTATCCGCCGCCTCCGGGTCCTGCTCCGCCTTCCTCTTGAGCTTCTGGGAGGATGGGCTGACCGGGGCATCCCCGAGCAGGTACTTGTGCTCCTGGCCCCGCAGATGCTTGAGGTACCGGTCCTTGAGCGACTGCCAGGAGTGCTGCGTGAGCGAGCTCTTCTCCATCGCTTTCCACAAGGCGTTGCCAGTGACCGAGCTGGGCGAGCGGGCGTTTTCCTTCACGTAGGTCAGGATGGCCACGTCGTCCGCGTCTGTGTAAGCGATGCGCCCGGTCAGGGGCTGCGGCTCCGGCTCCGTGGAACCCTCGGTGGAAGCCCCGGGCTTAGTGTCCGGAGCCTGCTCCGTCAGGCCCAGCCGGTAATCCTCCAGCTCCAGCCTCTCGTTGCGCTCCACGCAGTCTAGGATGTACTGCGTGGAGATGAAGTCGCCCGCAGCTTCGGCCAGCGCCTCCCCGGGCTGAGCCAGCAGCACGGCCCCAGGCTCCTGCACCCTGCACACCGTGCCGCCGCCATGCAAGATGAGCGTCGACAGCCGGCGCTTAGCCTGGCTGGGCCGCACGTAAAACGACATAGCGCTGCCGTCTCCCCTCACGAACAGAGTGGAGGAGTGAGTAGGTCCATTGGGGTCTTTACCCAGATCCATTGCTTCGGCCATGGCTATCGCTCCGGGTTCCAGACTAGCTTCCCCGGATAAAGCCAGGGAGATAGTCTAGCGTCAGAGCCCAGCACTGCGCCTGCGCAGCGAGAGCTCAGCCTAGTTCCTGCCCTCTTGACCGGAAGAGGCGGGACTTTGAGCTCTGACCTGGAAATTCTAGCTCTACGCTAGTCATTTTTTTTTTTTTCTTTTTTGGGTCGGGCCAGTGGGGAAGATGGCCACGCTGCAAGAGAGTGAAATCAAAGTGGATGGCGAGCCGAAACTAAGCAAGAAGTAAGTGTCGCTGAAGGTCGTTTAGTGCCTCTTGTCGCAGTGGCCCGATGGGAAGTACCTGGCGTCTTCCCGCCAAGGCGACTGTGCCAGGGGCTTCTCTGTCCTCTCCGGTGAGTGAGCACATGCTGTGGAGCCGTGATGCAGCCCCCCGGAATCTACAGCCCCCCGGGATGCTCAGGGGTCAGTTGCTGTGCCTGGTGTCTTCCCTCACTGTAGGGACGGCCATGCTGAGGAGAAGCCAGCACAGAAACTGGGAGGTAACAGGAAAGAAAAGTGAAACTAGCTTTCCCCCTACGGTTTAAGAAATGTGTGTGGGTTTTTAAAAAATGAGCCACTCCTCCATGAGTAAATTGGAAAATGGTTAAATATCTTAGCTCTTCAAAGCAGAACTTTTTACATTTTTATTGGCCTATCGAAGTTAATTCTGCACCTTAGATGTTAAAAGGGGTACGTTCTGAAACTGTTGGGCGCTCACCCATGTGCGTCCCTCAAAGGATCTGTAACAGGTGAGCAAATGGTCTTATTTAGCGGAATACACCGGGTTCCCCTTGCACTGCTCTGTGTGTCTTTGTAAAATACTCCAATTCCGAGAATTGGGTGGGTGAGCGTGGACAGATAAGATTAGCCTCCCTTTAACTGGCCGTTTTATAGTGTCTAAATACTACACTCTAGTCGAGTGTACCTCATTTGAACGACAGAACACGATCAGTGACTTGTATGTCTTCTTAATGCCCGGAACCACACAGTGTGTGGCCTCCAGAGCTGTAGGAAATAAATAGTTTAAGCTACTGATACTGTTCATGGCTGCCTGAGTTAGTGCACTAGCGGGTCGATCCTCTTGTTGAGCCCTGGGGGAAATACTAGAGCCGGTCTAGATAAGAACTGATTTTTTTTTTCCCCTTTTATGTCTAGGTTTCTGCTTTATGTATTTTGGGGGGATTTTAAAGGAAATGTTTAAATATATGGGTTGCTAGCGCTGTAATTGCGTGAGTTTATTAAATTGGTAGTTCAGGTAAAGTTAGAAAGCCTTTCAAATGACATTTCTTAAATACACCTACCACTTTTTTCTTTTATAGTAACATTTACCTGTTAAACGCCATATCTAAGCTCAGTAGTAATCTTTTTTTTGTTTTGTTTTGTTTTGGTTTTTGGTTTTTTTGACAGGGTTTCTCTGTGTAGCCTTGGCTGTCCTGGACTCGCTTTGTAGACCAGGCTGGCCTCGAACTCACAGCTATCCGCCTGCCTCTGCCTCCCGAGTGCTGGGATTAAAGGCGTGCGCCACCACGCCCGGCTCAGTAGTAATCTTGCAAGAGAATTATTAACTTTTCAAACTCACAAACTATGACCCTGGGTAGTCATTTTTGGCTTGGTTTGGTTTGGTTTTTGGTTTTTCAAGACAGGGTTTCTCTGTGTAGTCTTGGCTATCCTGGACTCAGTTTGAGGACCAGGCTGGCCTCAAACTTACAGCGATCTGCCTGCCTCTGCCTCCCCCTCCCGAGTGCTGGGATTAAAGGTGTGCGCCACCACGCCCGGCTTTGGGTTGTCATTTTTAGGGGGAAAACAGGTGTTCCTAGGAGTTGGGAGTATGGCCTAGTGGTTGCTTCTGTGCCCAAGGCTCTTGATTTCCAGCGCTGCAAGTACTAATAATAAAAGTATATGTTCCTAGCTGCCTATAATCCCAGGATCTTTGTGAGTTCAAGGCCAGCCTAGTCTACAAAGTGAGTCCAAGACAGCCAAGGCTACACAGAGAAACCCCCTCTCAAAAAAACAAAGAAACAAAAAGTGTACGTTCCTATGTGTCTTTTAGCACAGATCTAAAACTCTGGGACAGAGATCTAAAGTGAAGTCTATGATCGTCCTCGTCTAAAATAAATCAGGTGGTTTTGTGAGGGGGGGGGGAGGCTGGTTGTTTGGGTTTGGTTGCTCGGTTAGTTGGCTTTGTTTTTTGAGGCAGGGTTTCTCTGTGTAGCCCTGGCTGTCCCGGAACTTGCTCTGTAGACCAAGCTGGCCTCTGCCTCTACCTCCAAAGTGCTGGGATTAAAGTCGTGTGCCACCATTACCGACTTTTAAAATAAAGTAGTTTTGAAGTATGTTCCTAGCTAAAATAATTTTTTGTGATTGACATTTTCTCTCTCCTGCTCCCCCCTTAATTGTTCTTGGAATTTCTTGGTCTGAAATCTTTACTAAGCACCATTTTATGTCTGATATTATCCCCAGAGTTAAAAACTGATAGGCTATCTGCTCAAATCACTCACCCTCATATGAGAGATTCCTCCTTAAATTATTTAAGCAGAGTAGAGTGTGGTCCCCGCAGATCTGATGCCATGGTGTTGGTGACACATAAACATGGTGTCATGTGATCCAAAATTCCACACTGGTCCTTCCTTTGACAGAGAGGCTTTCCTATAGCTGGTTCCTGTATGGTTTATTTGTTTCCTGAGGCAGGCTGTTCTCAAGCTAGTAGGTTCAAATAATCCTTCTCAACCTCTAGGGTAGCTGGGACTGTATCCAGTATTCCATCTTTTTTAAAAGATAGATTTGTTTATTTATTTTATGTATATAAGCACTCTCTTTGCATGTACATCAGACCTCATTATACATGGTTGTGAGCCACCATGTGGCTGCCGGGAATTGAACTCAGGACTGCTGGAAAGCAGTCAGTGCTCTTAACTTCTGAGCCACCTCTTCAGCCCCCAGTGTTCCATCCTCAGGGGAGAAACCGCACTTCTGAGCCCCATATTTTACCTTCCATACTTTCTTATATTGTGAACGTTTCTGCGTAGAATACTTATTGACTTGCGTTTGAGTTTTCTTTTTTTTTTTTCTTTCTTTTTTTTCCCCCCCTTCATTTTCCTAGACAAGGTCTCTCTGTGTAGCCTTGACTGTCCTGGACTCACTTTGTGGACCAGGCTGGCCTCGAACTCACAGCAATCCACTTGCCTCTGCCTCCCAAGTGCTGGGATTAAAGGCGTGTGCAGCCACCACCCGGCTGCATTTGAGTCTTTAATCCTGGACATGAAGCTTTTTTTCCGTAGTCAGGACTGAGACCATTGGCAGATGTTAGTAGTCAGGAGGGACTGAAGACAGAGGAACGTCACACGTTAGTACGAATCTCAGCTCCCCTCCTCAGGAGTGCAGGTTGAGTGGATGTGTGCTATTTGTCCCCTCTGACTGTACATCTCTGTTTCCTGCTAGGTGGTGGTAATCATTAGTTCCAGGGTGTTCTGCCATGTTGATGCAAGCTGCTCTCAGACTTGCTAGGGGGTCCCTGCGGCACCCCTCATGGGCACAATGGGGTCAGAGGGAACTTCAACCAGGCCACCTTGCTCCTTTCACCACGCTCCACAAGGACAAGCCACTTTCTGATAGGAGAAGGTTGGTGCCCGTTACCTTCTTTATCACTCTGAGAGCAGAACCTTTCCTTCAGTGTCTGTTAGCAGCCAAGGCTTTGGCCATGTTAAGGAAACCACTCTATTGCCCAAGCCAAGAGTCCCTGCTTACTTTGTAAGTTTAGTGCCCCTCTCTTTGCTTTCTCCTCTGTTTTCTTCTTCTTTTCTTCCTCCTTTGGCTGTTTTTTCGTTTATTGAGACAGGGTCTTGCTAGATAGACTAAGGTGTCCTTGAACTTTACTATGTAATGAGGCTGGCCCTAAATGAAAACTCTTTCTGCGCTAGGATTGTAGGCATGTGCTACACCATACTGCCTTGAATATGGAACTTTTTTTTTTTTTTTTTTTTTTTTGGTTTTTTGAGACAGGGTTTCTCTGTGTAGCCTTGGCTGTCCTGGACTCCCTTTGTAGACCAGGCTGGCTTCGAACTCACAGCGATCCACCTGCCTCTGCCTCCCAAGTGCTGGGATTAAAGGCATGCGCCAGCACGCCCAGCTTGGAACTTCTTTTAAATTTATTTACCTTTATTTTATGTGCATTGGTGTTTTGCCTGCACGTATGTCCATGTGAAGGTGTCAGAAGTTGGAGTTACAGTTGTGGGCTGCCATATGGGTGCTGGGATTTGAACCTGGGTCCTCTGGAAGAGCAATTGGTGCCCTTAACTGCTGAGCCATCTCTCCAGCCCCAAAATATGAAATTTCTAATGCTATTCTTTTTTTTCCTTTCTTTCTTTCTTTTTTTCTTTCCAGAGTTTGTTTATCAACTGTGTTCTAGTTTTGGTGCTACCATTAGGGTCTTTTCTGGACTTTCCTTAGGGTCTACAACAGCAAAACCTGATGAATGAAGCAGAAAACATTTACCTTAATAGTGGGGTGGGGTGGGGTGAGGGGACGGTACCAGATGGCCTTAGAAGTCTGCTGACTGAATTACAGAATGATGACCCAGCGGACAGCTAGAAGGATGAATAGAAGGCACACTGTATTTAGAAAGGCTTGTCTGTTTTGAAGCAATCACAATTGTGTTGCACTTAAAGTGTAATCAAGTTGTTTTGTTTTGTTTTAATTTCGCTAAGTTCATATTGAAAATGAAGGATCTAGCACGAGCAATGGTGCATAATTATAATCCCAGGCGCTGGGGAGGCAATCCCATTTCAGCATGAGAAAGGAGCTTGGAGGTTAATTCAGTATTAGACCCCTTGCCTAGCACGCGTGGATCCCTGGGTTCAACTTCCAAACTACAAAGCAAAGGAAAGTGAAGGATGCATTTAAAGGCCAGACAGCATAACTTAGGATCTTTTGCCATGGTTCACTCTTGAAGAGTTGTCAGTTGGGAAGAATGGTCCATAAATTCTCTTTGAATAATGAAGGTATTCTGTCTGTCTAGGTCATTTTCTTTTTCCTGGAGTCAGATAGCACGGTGAGATCATAAGGGCCAGAGTTGCCCCATTGTTTTGGGTTTTAGTTTCAGGTAACCAGTATGAAAGTTGGATGAGATGCTTGGTTAGAAATGTATCCAGATTTGTCTGTGTTTAGTCCTGGAGGCAGAATGTAAGGAGTTAGGTAGTGGGTTACCTTTAATCCACTTTTGAGCACTAACTCCACTCTGGGCCCCAGTCATGTCTTTTTAACATCTCACTCCTCACAGCTGGTGAGAGGGTGTCTCTTCCTTCTTCTAGTTGATGAGAAGCCATTGGCCCAAGGCTACCTGAGTGGTTAGTGTTTTAGAATTTAGCGCTAGGCGGTTTGGCTACAAACACTGCATGTTAGTAGAATATTCATTCAGGTTAAAGTTAGACCCACTTTGTTTTGTTTTGAGCTGGGCCTCAGGCTGGCCTCAAAGTCACTGTGTGTCTTCTGGTGACCTTAAACTTGTGGTCTCCTGCTTCTGGGGTTACAGATGTACAGCCTTACATCTGCGTTGCTAGGGTCGAACCCAAGGGCTTCATGTCACATCTGCAGTCCCCACACACTCTGAGTGACATTGGCACTGGGGCTTCTCCTCAAGCTCTGAAGACCAGCTCTCTCTACAGCCTAACTCACTGTTCTGGGAGAGCCTCGAGGCTGACAGGGCTGGTATTACCTCATCACACCCTTAAGTGGTACTGTAGGAACTAAGTCCGTCCTGCAGATTTTCCGGGAATTCTCTGTTCCGATACATATGTAAGCTGGTACGTGTGGGCTTCTTCACCTTTGTGTATGTGGTTCCAGTCGGTTCCTCAGGCCAAGTGGAGATTGGAAATGACCTGTCACATCTTTATTCAAAGCTTAGGTTTTCTTTTTGTCTTGTTCCCATAAATACTTCCGTGACCAACAAGTTAGATTTGGGGAGTAGAATCCACAGGGGTGTAGGTCCGAGCAGGAACCTTTTCTGCAGGCTGCTCATGCTTTTGAAAAGCCATGGTGAATCTTCTGGTAGAGGACTCTGCAGGCAGCTTTCACACTGGCTGCTGTCATCTTCCCAACAGTGAGCTAAAGAGACGGCTGAAAGCTGAGAAGAAAGTGGCAGAGAAAGAGGCCAAGCAGAAGGAGCTCAGTGAGAAACAGCTAGGCCAGGCTGCCGCTGCCACCAACCACACCGCTGACAATGGTGTGGGCGCTGAGGAGGAGACACTGGACCCAAACGTGAGTTCCCTGGGCCATCGGGACCACCAGACACAGAGCTTCTGAGGGGCTTGGGGAGGGCAGTGTCTGCCTTTTATATGGTTAAAGGCATATAGACCCTGATTTTTTTTAAAGATGTATTTATTTATTATACAGTGTTCTGCCTGCATGTACACCCACAGGTCAGAAGAAGGCATCAGATCACATTATAGATGGCTGTGAGCCACCATGTGGTTGCTGGGAATTGAACTTGGAACCTCTGGAAGAGCAGTCAGTGCTCTTAACCTCTGAGCCATCTCTCCACTCCATGGCCCTGAATTTTTAATATCAACTCCAAATAAGCAATTTCAAAAGACCAGTGCTTCTGAGTTAACTACTTCCTTGGAAAGTAGCTTAGCCTACAGCAATGTCATCAGGGTGTCTTCTCTCAAGATAGACTAGAAGCTCTTCCCCCCCCCCCCAACTCCCAGACAAGGTTTCTCTGGGTAGCCTTGGTTATCCTGGAACTGGCTCTGTAGACCAGGCTGGCCTCAAACTCACAGAGATCCACCTGCCTCTGCTTCCTGAGTGCTGGGATTATAGGCATGCGCCACCACACCCAGATAGACTACAGCTTCTAATAGTTGGCAAAATACATTCCACTCTCCCGCGTCATCCTCCTTCCTGCTTTCATACATAGACACACCCATGCCCGTTCATTTGTATCACTCCAAGGCTAATTTTCCACTACTAACAGAGTTGGAAAGTTGCATCAAGAAGAAGGTTGCCAGGGGCTAAAGAGATGCTCGCTGGTTAAGAGTGCATGCTGCCGTTCCAGGGACACCCACGTCAGGTTGCTCACAACCACCTACTGCTCCTCCAGCTCCGGAGGATCCAGCTTTCTCTTCTGGCCTCCACAGGCATGCGCGCGCGCGCGCACACACACACACACACACACACACCCCTACACATACATATGATTAAAAATAAGTCTCTTAAAAGAAAAAGATCATGCACGAGTACACACACACCTACACCTACACCTACACACATATGATTAAAAATAAATCTTTTAAAAGAAAAAGATTGACAACCCCTCTGGTAGAATACCCTATATTTGCACCCTACAGGTTTCCTGAGCCTGCTCGAGGGAGGAGTCTTAACGAGTGGCTGGAAGAGTAATTAAGAAAGTGACTGCACCGTGCAAATACAGTCCACAAAAGAGGCTACCTGCAACAATTGAGTTTTATTATTTTAGATGAACTCTTTTGTTGTTGTTGTTGTTGTTGTTGTTTTTTCATTCCGTTGATCTTGCATTTTGAATTCATCCTGTGGATCTACATATTTTTAATACAAATCACATTCCATAGTCCTATTTCAAAGATTCATAGGTCTAGGTTAGTGTTCCAGCAATGCTCCTTGCAGGCTTGTGTCTCCTCTTGGTTCCCTGATGGTGCTGCTGTTTTGGAAGGTTGTGGAAGCCTTAGGGGGTGGGGCCTACTGGAGGAGGTGGTTGCTGGTGGTGGGTCTTTTGTTTTGTTTTATTTTTCAAAACAAGATTTCCTCTCTGTAGCCTTGGCTGTCCTGGAACTTGCTCTGTAGACCAGTCTGGCCTCACCTGCCTCTGCCTGCCAAGTACTGGGATTAAAGGGATGCCGCTGGTGGGTCTCAGCCCATTCATCCCACTATGCACATCTCTGTTGCCTGATCTGCAGAGATGAAGTCGTTCCATGAGCTTCTGCTGGCCTGAGCAAGCTGCTCTAGCCGCCACGCCTTCCCTGTCCTAACTGTATCCTCCTGAACTAGCAAGGAAACTAGTGAGAGCCTGCTGGAGAGGCCACGCCTGCAGGCTTCCAATTCTGAAGGCCTGGCTCTCTTTTAACAGCAATACTACAAGATCCGCAGTCAAGCGGTCCACCAGCTGAAGGTCAGTGGGGAGGACCCGTACCCTCACAAGTTCCACGTGGACATCTCACTCACTCAGTTCATCCAAGAGTACAGTCACCTGCAGCCTGGAGACCACCTGACTGACATCACCTTAACAGTGGCAGGTAGGTGGGCAGGCGTCTGTGCCGACACACGGAAGGGCCTGGGCTGGTCTTGCTCCCTCTGCCCTTGTTGGCCTTTGAGTCGGATCTTGCTATATACCTTAGGCTGGCCTCAAACTTGAGACCCCGTGCTGCGCTTTCCGGCTAGTGCTTAAGTTACCTTACTGGAGACAGTACCTTGAAATCTCCTCACAGAAGGAAGTCCAGCACCCCTGAGGCGCGGGCCTTCTGGGGAAGGGCTGTTCTCTGAGGAACTGCCTGCCTGCATATGCTCCTACTTTATAATCATAGAATTTCCTTTCACCTCCAAACTGTGGGCCCAGTCTTTTAATTTCATTTTCTTTCACTACTCTCAGATAGTTATTTCTATAACACTGTTATTTATGAATTTGTGAAGGGTTTTTTAAAAATATCTTTTTCTTGCCTTCCCCTTGGGGAAAAAAATACCTATATAATCCTTGTTACAGTACCTACGTGTCAAAGCCTGTTAATTTTTCTCAAGAGTATGTATGTGTGTTCATGTATTCATATGTGCGCATGTAGAGGTCAGAGGACAGCTTCCAGTGTCGTTCCTCAGGCTCTGTTGCTGTCACGCTTTTATTGGGACATGGCCTCTCACTGGCTAAAGCTTGCTGAGTAGGCTGCCTGGCCAGCAAGCCCCAGGGCCACTCTTGAATCCACCTCCTCCAGTGCAAGGGTTACAAGTGCATGGTGCACCTAGTATTTTTTTTTTATTAATAAGATTTGTATGTGTGTGTGTGTGCGCGCGCGCGCATGCACGCCAAATATGTGTGCAAGTGCCCAAAAGAGTGTCAGAGATGCCCTGCAGCTGCTATACAGGCAATTGTGAGCCTCCCAATATGGGTGCTGAGAATCAGACTTGGGTCCTCTGGAAGAACAGTAAATCATAACTGCTGAGTCATCTCTCTAGTGAACCCCTAATTACAGGGGTCACCATCATGGCCACTAAAGCTTTTTTGATGTTAGTCACTTTGACTCAGTACATGACTGTTTTTAGGTATAGGATCTTCATCTTGGTTTGATTTGGGTTTAGATTTATTTCATGGTTATGAGTGTGTTACCTGCAGGTATGTGTGTTCATGCCGGGTGCCTACAGAGGTCAAAAGAGGGAGTCAGTTCTCCTGGAATGAGAGTACAAATAATTGTAAACCACCATGTGGTTGCTGGGAGCCCAGCCTAGGTCCTCTGTAAGAGCAGCAATTGCTCTTAACTGCTGAGCCATCTCCAGCATTCCCCGTGTGTTCCCTCCCTCTTTTTATTTTAGATATTTTTCTTAAATTGGATATAATTTTTTGGCTTGTTTTTTTTTTTTTTTCCTTGCCTTGGATTGCTTTTGAGACTGTTTGAAGACGATGAATTGTTAGTTCTTTGAAGTAATTGTAATTAACAAATCCTTTTAATTCTACTTACTTTGTATGTGTGTCAGAGAAAAGCTTTTTCAGAGTCTCTTCTCTGCTGCCCCTTGTTTTGAGGCAGGGCCTCTCTTGTTTCTTTCACTATACTGTGTACTCCAAGCTAGCCTGCCCGAGGCTTCTGGCAGATTCTTCTACCTCTGCTTCCTCCCATTGAGCCACCAAGTCCAGCTTTTTATGTAGGATTCCGGGGTGGAATTTGTGTCAGGATCTTTGCCTAGCCTCTTTGACGTGCCGCGGCATCTCCCAGCCCACAGAAACCTTTGTCGCTTAATGTGTATATGAAATTCGTCCTGGGTTTGTTTGTTTGTTTGTTTGTTTGGGGGTTGGTCTTGAACTCACTGAATATTCAAAGATGGCCCTGTTGCCTTTGTCTGGGACTACAGGCATGTGCCACCACAGCTGGCTTATGTGATGCTAGGAGCTGAAGTAAGTGCATGCAAGGCAAGCACTCCCCACTGAGCTCTACACCCAGTCTTCATTTTCTGGTGTGTTTAAAGGAAGACTGGTTTCGTTCTCAGCTCACTATACTCTGCTTTGGGGCAAGTGTTCATACACGTAGTAGCTGGTTACAGTTCTTGGATTTCCTAGGTCTCTTCCTTTTCCTTGCTTTATAGTGCCTTATAGGGCCCTGCCCTGGGAAGGAGCCTGCCTGCTGAGCTTAGAGTTCATGGGCTTCCTGTTCCATCCCCTCTAAGTAGCTTAGCATGTATGGAGTACAAGTCTCTGCTGCTGCTCTCTAGCTAGCCCAAAGTGCTTGCATTCTTCAGTGAATGCCCTTTGCCGTTTGGTAGTTCTTCAGTTCTCAGATGCCCACTCCTTACCCACTGCTTTTTTCCCTACCTATGGAGGTAGGAAAATAAAGGGCATTGCTTATATTTTAGGGTTCTGAGGAATATCTTCTTCCATAACTTGCCCGCCCCCAGGGTTTCTCTGTGTAGCCTTGAGCTGTCCTGGACTTGCTTTGTAGACCAGGCTGGCCTCGAACTCACAGCGATCTCCTGCCACTGCCTCCCAAGTGCTGGGATTACAGATGTGTGCCACTGCTCTCGGGTATGCACTAGCCACTTCTTAAATCTTTACATAAAAGATGGAAAAACCTGTGTTGTCACTACCACTGCCATCATCCAGAGTCCACTGGCCATCTTTAAAGTGAGGTCTTGCTGTACAACCTTGACTAACTTTAATGTGATTCACTGATATGAAGAAGTGGCAGGCCATGCACAGATTGCCGTGATCAGTGCTACATAGGGAGCTTAAAGGGTTTCTCTTCCTCTCAGTATCTTTGCTGTTTTCTTTCTAGGTCGCATCCATGCCAAGAGAGCCTCTGGCGGAAAGCTTATCTTCTATGACCTTCGAGGAGAGGGGGTCAAGTTACAAGTCATGGCCAACTCCAGGTACATAGAAATAGCCAGTTAAAGATCCTGTGTTGCTGGGCGGTGATGGCACAGGCCTCCAGCACTCGGAGGCAAAGGCAGACAGATCTCTGAGTTTGGAGTGAGTTCTAGGACAGCCAGGGCTATATACAGAGAAACCTGTCTCAAGAAAACCAAAGTAAAAACTAACTTGTGTCATTCCCCACAGTAACGAAGGGATAGTTGAAGACACAGGCTAATGTGGTCCTATTTTCCCATTGCTGTTTAAAGTTAGGATGGTGCCCAGGGCATGGTGGTGCATGCCCTTAATCCCAGCACTTGGGAGGCAGAGGCAGGCGGATCTCTGAGTTCGAGGCCAGCCTCATAGACAAAGCAGGACAGCCAGGACTACAAGAGAAACCCTGTTTCGAAAAACCAAAAAAAATAAAAAGTAAAGAAATAAAGTTAGGATGGCAAGCCAGGGAGTGGTGGTAAATACCTTTAATCCTACCACTTGGGAGGCAGAGGCAGGTGGATCTCTGATCCAGGCCTGTCTGATCTACAAAGCAAGTTCAAGGACAGCTGGGGCTACCTGAAGAAACCCTGTCTTGGAAAAATAAAAAATAAAATAAAAAATAAAAGTTAGGATAGCAAGGAGTGGGGCGTGGCTGGGTACAGTTGAGCAGAAGGTGAAAGGCTGGAAAACAGAATGGCTGTCCTTACATATAGGGCAGTTAACAAAGCAGGAGTCACCCAGCAGTTGTCCCTGAAGCAGGGGCCCCTCTCGGCCTCATTGGAACAGTCAGTGAAGGTTTGCTACACGAGCCAGGAGTCTGTATGAATGTGAAGAGGTGTACGTTGAGTTACTTTTCCTTCCACTCAGGAATTATAAATCAGAGGAAGAATTTGTTCGTATCAATAACAAACTGCGCCGGGGAGACATAATCGGAGTTCAGGGGAATCCCGGGAAGACCAAGAAGGGTGAACTGAGCATCATCCCGTATGAAATCACGCTCCTGTCTCCCTGCCTGCACATGCTGCCTCATCTTCACTTCGGCCTCAGAGACAAGGTAAGTTCTGCAGCTGTGCTGGCTGTTCCCTAAGACAGGTGCCACCTACCGCGGCGCCATCACATAGAACACTGGTTCCTAACTGTTGCTTTTGGTTTAGGAAACAAGGTATCGACAGAGATACTTGGACTTGATACTGAATGACTTTGTGAGGCAGAAATTTATCATCCGCTCTAAGATCATCACGTATATAAGAAGTTTCTTGGATGAGCTGGGATTCCTAGAGGTAACCAAGGGTGAAGGGTTTTGGTACTTGCTGGCTATGCTTGTCTCTCACTCTCCCGTCTTCCTTTTCCACAGCGTTTCCTGCCTAAGGAGAACAGGCCCTTGCCAAGTGTCTTTGTTCCACCCTGCTTAGTGCTTGTTAGGAAATCAAGACCTTACTTCCAAACTAATGTACCGTCCATCTGCTAATGATGCCATGTTCAATAATTTTGGAGGGTCTATAGTATTAAAAATAGTCTTTAGAAGCTGGGCGTGGTGGCACATATTTTTAATCCCAGCACTTGGGAGGCAGATCATTGTGAGTTGAGGACAGCCTGGTCTACAAAGTGAGTCCAGGACAGCCAGGGCTATACAAAGAAACACTGTGTGGTGAGTTGAGGGGAGAGAGAGACAGAGAGAGACAGAGAGAGACAGAGAGATAGAGACTGACTCTCTTTGGAAGCTAGGTATGGTGACACACACCCTTCACCAAAGCACTTAGGAGCATTAGGAGGCATAGACAGGCAGATATATGCACACACAAATACACTAAACACATTATATGCTTGCTACATATGGAGTACACGTGTAAATGTTTTGGAGTTTTATGTTTGGTTTAAATACAAATTGTAGTCATGCTATATGTACCATGTGATAGACCTGCTTTTTGTTGTTGTTGTTTTGAGGGGTGTGTTGACATTTTCAATTCCAGAATCTGTTTTGGGTGTGGTTGGGGTATGTGTGTGTGTGTGTGTGTGTGTGTGTGTGTGTGTGTGTGTGTGTGTGTGTGTGTATGCACATGTGTGTATAGGTTGAATGCATCTATGTGCATGTCCAAAAGATAGAGGAAGATGCCCAGTGTCCTATATAACTCTTGGCCTATTTTTCTAAACTATAACTATATGTGGGTATGTGCATTGGAGTGCCAGTGCCTTTGGAGGCCAGAGGACTGGATTCCCCGTGCAGCTGCAGTGTCAGGTGGTTGTGACCTACCTGACATGTGTATTAGGGCTTGAACTTGGGTCCTCTGCAAGAAAAGTCTGGGCTCTTAGCAGCTGAGCAACTCTCCAACCCTCTGCTGCTTCTTAAGAGCGGATCTGTTTGCTATATTGATACTTTGGGTTGTTTCTGATTCTCTTTTGTACTGTTTCAGTGAACATCATACATGTGCACTAATATTTTTAACGTAGATATTTTGTGTGTGTGAATGTATGTGAGACAGGGTCTTTCTCTATATCCCTGGCTGTCCTAGAACTCACTATGTAGACCAGGCTCACCTTGAATTCACGATATCTAACTGCTTCTGCCTCCTGAGTACTGGGATTAGAGGCAAGTGCCCACACACCTAGCTTGTAATTTGAATTCTAAACATAGACTAAGTTGAAGGACAGAAGTTGTAAATACTGCAAATGCCTTAGTTCCTGTCCTATTGCTGAGAAGAGACACTATGACCAGGGCAAGTCTTTTTCTTTCTTTTCTTTCTTTCTTTTTTTTTTTTTTTTAAATGTATACAATGTTTTGCCAGCATGCATAACTGCAGGCCAGAAGACAGCATCAGATCACATAGATGGCTGTGAGCCACCATGTGGTTGCTGGGAATTGAACTCAGGACCTCTATACATGCAGGTAGAACACTATACATAATAATAAATCGATAGGTCTTTTTTTATTTTTTTTAAGGGCCAACACCTACTCCATCCAACAGGGCTGCACCTGCTGATCCTTCCCGAACAGTCCCACCACATGTGGACCAAGCCTTTAAACAGATCAGCCTATGGGGCCATTCTCACTAAAACCACCACAGTAAATTAAACCTACAAGTTGCAGCATCCATTTAGAGTTCTGTTACAGCTTGCCAGTGAGTACAGTGCTGTGTTATTAGGGATGAGATTCTAGAGAGTCAAGCATTCACATTGCAAAGTTTTACTCTGTTATACCACAGGCCTAGACTATGTTACATGGCACAGGATGCACTGTCCTCAAGGCCCCTGGTCATCTGAGAATTGTTTCTTTCTGTCTATTTTAGATCGAGACGCCCATGATGAACATCATCCCAGGGGGAGCTGTGGCCAAGCCTTTCATCACCTATCACAATGAGCTAGACATGAACTTATACATGAGGATCGCTCCAGAGCTCTACCATAAGGTACTCGGTAACCATCGCCCATCTCCTTCCAGTAGCAAGAGCCTGGGAAAATCACTGCTAGACCAGTTCAGTCAGACATGAGGAACAGGAACGGTGGACCAGCCAGGAGAGTGCTCTTGTTCTTCAGATCTGTTAGCTATGATCCTTACAGAATTCCCTTGTGAGCAGCTGTGGATGGAGGGCTTGTATTGTACAAGTGTGCACACGTTCCTCTCTCAGTTCCCCCAAGAGCTCCTCGCCCCACCCCCACCCTCACCCCCAGGCAAGGTGGCAAGCACCTGGTCTATACAGTGAGTTCTAGGCCAGCCAAAGCTACGCAGTGAGACCCTGTCTAAAAAGAAAAAGAAAAAAGAAAAGAAAAAAAAATCTACCACTGAACTACATCCCAGTACTTCTGAGTTTAGTCTTTCATAAAAGAATTTTCATTGATTTTAAGTTCTTTCTAGAACTTAAGAAATAAATCTTTTCAAATTAGCCGTATAAACACCAAAGACTGTCAGCCAAGATTCTCAGGTGCAGCCACAAATCTAGTCAGGCAGCCATCATGACCTTGAAAGCCAGGGAGGCATGCCTGGAAACCAGAGCTGGGAGTGGCGATGAGTCATATCACTCGGGGCCTGGTGTCACAGGGAACACTGTCCGCTGCTGGGCACAAGTCACTGCACCAGGATCTCTGTAGCCTGTTTGAAAGATGGCTACCTCTGGCTCCCTTCACCAGAGTGAGTCCTATGTAATACTTACACCTATGCTGACATGTCTGGCAGGGTGGAGCTGGGTCACTTGCCTGTAACCTAACCCCAGAAGAGGCTTTGGAGAAACTCAGACCCGACAAATAAGAAACAGCAAAGATACAGGAAGAGACGCAGGAGTCGTGCACAGCCAAATAAAAACAAAAAGCAAAACGACATGTGCTCTAGATGTCTAAAGTCAGCAGAGTGCTGGATATTCCAAGTAGAGAGCGTGTGAAAGCTGTGAAAACCACTCAGCTTTTATCGGGGTTGCTAACACATGGCTGGCTTTTTGTTAGATGCTGGTGGTTGGTGGCATCGATAGGGTTTATGAAATCGGGCGCCAGTTCCGGAATGAAGGAATTGATATGACTCACAACCCTGAGTTCACCACCTGTGAGTTCTACATGGCCTACGCAGACTATCACGACCTCATGGAGATCACAGAGAAGATGCTGTCGGGGATGGTAAAAAGCATCACGGGCAGCTACAAGATCACCTACCACCCAGACGGGCCAGAAGGCCAAGCCTACGAGATCGACTTCACCCCTCCTTTCCGAAGAATCAGCATGGTGGAAGAGCTCGAGAAAGCCCTGGGTGTGAAGCTGCCAGAAACCAGGCTCTTTGAAACAGAAGGTAAACCACTCCACTCCACTAGGTGGCATCCCTTCCTGTTCGGCTCTGAGTTTGTTTAGGTCAGAGCTGAAATGTCGCACAGGTTGTATTTATAAGCATTTTTCCTAGAGCGCAATTAATGTTCCCTGTCCTAACTTGCACATTTCTGTTACAGAAACTCGGAAAATTCTTGATGATATTTGTGTTGCAAAAGCCGTTGAGTGCCCCCCACCTCGGACCACAGCCCGGCTCCTTGATAAGGTGAGACACCACGCTTGGACGCGTCCAGTGCTGGCCAGAACTCTGATGCCCAGGAAGTGGATCCACTGGGAGAGTTCCTGCCTGCAGTTTCACATGAGAGCCTTACAGAGGCACAGGAAAATTGAAACTTTGAACTGGGCTTGGGCAATGTGCAGCTCACTTAGCAAGTCAATGCCAGGGAAAGGGGGTGGCTCAATCCCCATGAAATAGAAACAAAAAGAAACTTTAGCTATAATATTATTCTCTGTGCCAAATAGTTCATGTATATAATTTTTAAAGATTTGTTTGTTTGTTTATTGTGTACACCTGCACACCAGAAGAGGGCACCACATCTCATTATAGATAGTTGTGAGCCACCATGTGGTTGTAGGGAATTGAACTCAGAACCTTTGGAAGAGCAGGCAGTGCTCTTTAACCTCTGAGCCATCTCTCCAGCCCTGTTCATGTATATTATCTTAGTCAATGCTCCCTGCCCTCTGCACAAAGCTACAAGATGAGCCCGTGGGTGTGGGGGTTACAGCGTGCCCTCGGGCAGGGCTATCAGCCATATTCAGGCACCGCATCTAGTTGTGCTCTGTTTTCTCATCAAGCTTGTTGGAGAGTTCCTGGAAGTGACCTGCATCAGCCCCACATTCATCTGTGATCACCCACAGATTATGAGCCCTTTGGCCAAATGGTAAGACACAGTTTGTTGCTGCCTGAAAACCCCCTAAAGTAGGCTATGGCTGCTGCAGCTGCTATACCTCTGCAGTAGAACATTTACTTAACACGATTCTCGGCTGTGCCCTAGGTTCACTCTTCAGTACTGCTTTTTAAAAACAACAAAAAGAAGTTAATGGTGTAAAGTGACAGTGTGTTTTGATATCCTGTGTTGACTTGGTGGTCTTTTTGCACCGTGTATCGACAAAGTAGCTAAGGTGGGAGTCCTGCCAGGGCCTCTGTACATGGTCTTTCTGGCTGTAGTCTGGCTTTTGTCAGCATGGTTGTTGGGTTCCCAAGGCAAGCATTCCAGAAGAACTAAGCCTGAACAAGCAAATACATGCTAGGCCTTTCCTGATACCTCCTTGACCAAAGCAAGTAGGCAGCCCAGAGTATGAGAGCCGAAGGGCACGGACTCAGGCTATTCCACAGCTGCCTCGCCTCACACTGGTACCAGCGACTGGTGCTGAGCATCGGTGAGTTCCACACTTCATTAGGAGAGTTCTAGATTCATCCTCTGGTCTCACGTTCCCAGGCATCGCTCCAAAGAGGGTCTAACCGAGCGCTTTGAGCTGTTCGTCATGAAGAAGGAAATATGCAACGCCTACACGGAGCTGAATGACCCCATTCGGCAGCGGCAGCTGTTTGAGGAACAAGCCAAGGTAAGGAAGGAGAGTGAGCTGACGCCTTGTTCACCATGAGCTCACGCAGCAGGAGGGACCAGCCTAAACCTCGCACTGATGTACTTTGTTGGTGTTTTAACCGACGCCTAGGAAGCTTTATTTTATGTCTGCGGATATTTCTGCCCGTGTGTGTATCGGTGTACTGCCTGCACACCGTGCTCAGGGAGGGCAGGAAAGGGCATTGGTCCCTGCAGCTGGAGTTATAGATGGTTGTGAGGCCCTATCTGGGTGCTGGGCATCGAACTCTGTAAAGGAAGTGACAGTTAAAGTAGAGCTGCTGGTTTTGTCTTTGAGACAGCATCTCAGGTAGCCAAACCTGGCCTGAAATTCCTTGATCCTCTTATCTCTACTCCAAGGGTTGGGATCACAGGGCTGCATTACCAAACCCAGCTGAGACTTTGATATACGATTTGTAAGACGAGTTTAAAATCACTCTATGGAGAACAACACTCATCTTGCAAAGACATTTAACAAGGCTACTTGTTCTTAACTTTTCCTTAAACTATAACTCTCTATTGGGGGGTGTCGTTTTCTTTTGCATTGTTTTTTGAAACAGAATCTCTCTCTCTCTCTCTCTCTCTCTCTCTCTCTCTCTCTCTCTCTCTCTCTCTCTCTCTGTCCCCCCCCTCTCTGTCTCTGTGCCCCCCCCTCACATCTCTCTCGCTGTCCTGCAGCTCACTATGTAGTTTTGATCCCCCTGACTGCTTCCCAAATGCAGCAGCAGTACTTTGTTGAGGTAGTTTGAGGCACATGAAGATGTAAAGGTGGTGCCGTGAAGGCTCCTGTCATAACGGCATGAGGAGCGGTATTAAAGGGTCTGCACTGGTGGCCGCCTTAGGGACTGAGACAGCCTCTAGTGCCATCCTATAGCAGCTGAGGCCCAGTCTAGCTAGAGCCCTGAATCCCCAAGCAGAGAACAGTTTTGTCCAGAGAACTTTATCTACATTCTGAGACAGATTTCAAAACTACTGTGTGCTGTTCGTATAAAATAATGAGGACTACCTATCCTCCTTGACTCAAGATGTTACTGTTTAGCCCTGGCTGGCCTGGAATTAGTTATGTAGACCAGGCTGGCCTCCAACTGAACCACAACAATGTACAATCACATCCAACTTAAAATACGGGTTTCAGGACTGGAGAGATGGCTCAGTGGTTAAGAGCACTGCCTGCTCTTCCAAAGGACCCGGGTTCGATTCCTAGCACCCACATGGCAACTCACAACTTTCTCTAACTCCAAGATCTGACACCCCCACACCAATGTATACAAATTAAAATTAAATAAATATTAAATAAATATTTTTTTAAAAATACGGGTTTCATCCCTGAGGTAGGGTTCATCAGTCCTAACCTCCAGGTCTCTGGAAGAAATGGCTAAATGCTAGAATTACTGGGAAATCTATTTCCAGCAAGCCTTGAGAGTCAGGAGCATCTTTGGTACCCCTTTTGAAAGTTTTCATGTGTTTGTGTGGGCACTGAGATGACCTAGAACAATGGTTCTCACTCAGCCTGTGGGTTCTGATCCCTCTGGGGCTCTCAGGTATTTACATTAAGATTCATAATAGTAGCACAATTACTTATGAAGTAGCTATGAAATTTTTTTATGGTTGGGATCACCATAGAAAAGTACTTAGGAAGTAGCAACAAAATAATTTTACGACTGGGGGTCATAACGGCATGAGGGGCTGTATTAAAGGGTCACAGCATCAGGGGGGTTGCGAACCTCTGCTCTAGAGGAATAATGCATTTCACTCTCCTAGGCCAAGGCTGCTGGTGATGATGAGGCCATGTTCATAGATGAGAACTTCTGCACCGCCCTGGAGTATGGGCTGCCCCCCACAGCTGGCTGGGGCATGGGGATCGATCGACTCACCATGTTCCTCACAGATTCCAACAATATCAAGGTACGCGCAGACTTCCCAGTACATCTTCCCAGAGCCTAGAAGGCCTGGCAAATAAAGGAGAGCCTGAGGAAGTTCCACAGCGCCCTATAGGAGGAGACTAAAGGGCAGCTAACCTTACAGCTTTTTCAGTTGTTCCTCTTAACCCCGCCCCCATTACCCTACAGGGTTTCTCTGTGTCTCCTTGGCTGTCCTGGACTCTCTTTGTAGATAGACCAGGCTGGCCTCGATCTCAGAGATCCACCTGCCTCTGTCTCCCGAGTGCTGCAATTAAAGGCGTGTGCCACCACAGCCAGCTTAGTTGTTCCTCTTGAGACAGGAGATACTAATAGTTTGCTTTTCTTTCATACCAGAGAAATGCTAAGCTCTCTCTTCATGTATTGCCTGAAATCAGTCAGTTCTGTGAGGTGTAAAAACTGATTTTATTGTATTTTATAGAGAAAGAAATCCATTTGTTGTTAGTTTATTGTTCCTGTTTTTGAGACAGGGTCTCGTGTAGCCTAAGCTCTCTTGGAACTCCATCTGTAGTTTACCTTTGCTGTTGAGCATGTCGCTCCTTTAGCATGAGATGGCTGGTATCAGATGGCGGTGGAGACTCAGGCTCTACCAGCCTCTGATGATACCAAAAGTGTGACCACCCTTTGTGCCATGCACAACAGAGGAAGCAGGGCAAAAATCCAAAACCAGCCCATTAGGAAGGCAGGGCTGGTGAGCCACTGGCGGTCAGCACTGAGCCAGCGGTAATGATGGAGCAGGCCTCGTGGCTGTATAGGAAGTTCCGCCATCTCTGCCTGACCACCAGGCATCCGGCAGCAGTTCTCACCCAGAATAAATGGAGTGGAGGAATGGCAAACAAGCACGCCAGCCAGCCTTTATTTATAAACTTTGGGGTGGGGGGCGGGCGCTGATTGTGGTGAATGTTTCTGAGAGGACTAAGGATACTTAATCTACATATAGTGGAACAGCACCTCATTTACATGCAATAGCGTGGGGTCCTATCACAAGAAGGAAAACATAGTACTTAATTATCCCGTGAGTGAGGAAGTGACTTCTAGGTAAGATTAAAGGTCATTTGCCGGAGGCTAGGATCTCCTTGCCATAGGGTGGGGTTTGCTAAACCGGTTTTCTTATCAGGAAATGGGTGATCTCTGTCATCTTCCCTGAGGGCTATGTGAGCTTATACAAAACCTGAAGTTAACCAGATCAGTTGGGAGTCATAACCCAGCTGAGAAAAGGGATTCACCATCATAGACCAGTGCAAACTGCTAAGCGGAGAAGTCGGACTTGGACCTTATCCAGCAGAGCCCCGCATGTATTGAACTTGAGTTCCTGGTCTCTCCGTCTCTACCTCCTGAACACTGAGGTTATATTATTGTGTGCCTAGGAGGAAGTTCGCTTTTGGTTTGGCTTAGGTTTTTGTTTGTTTGTTTTGTTTTCAGACAGGGTTTCTCTGTGTAGCCCTGGGACTCATTCTGTAGACCAGGCTGGCCTCAAACTCAGAGATCCCTCGGCCTCTGCTTCCTGAAGCCGGGGTTACAGGCCAGTGCTGCTGTGCCCTCGCTGCCCTGGTGCTTCTTAAGTATGCTTCTCTCTCCTACAGGAAGTACTCCTGTTTCCAGCCATGAAGCCTGAAGACAAGAAGGAAACTGCAACAGCCGCTGAAACACAAGGAAGCCCAGCTGCCGGCCCCTCTGTCTAGGAGATGCGTGCAGCTCCGGCTCTCCACACTTCAGCACGTCTGATCTGAGGGGCTCGTGTATGGTGCCGTCCATCTGGCCACTGCAGTCCAATCACCACAAGAGAGAATTAAAGAACTTCTTTTATTCCTGTTACCAAATAAACTATTTCTCTCTTTACCTATGCAATGTCACATTTCCTCCCCAGACTGTTGGTCTAATGAATGTTTAGAACTCTTGTTGCATTTGTCTGTTTAAGATGTGTTTGTTTGTTTGTTTGTTTGTTTGTTTTTGAAGGGGGTTCGAGATGGGGTTTTTCTGTGTAGAACCCTAGCTATCCTGGACTCCTTTTGTAGACGAGGCTGGCCTTGAACCTACAGAGATCCGCCTGCCTCTGCCTCCCAGATGGCTGGGACTAAAGGCCTGCACCGGACGTCTAGCTTTAAGATTTATTCTTATTATTAATTATATGTGTGCGTTAGAGTCAGGTGCCCTCTGGGGCCAGAGTTTTAGGTAATTGTAAGCTGCCCAGCATGGATGCTGAGAACCAGAGCAGAGTGTGCTCTTAACTCCTAAGCCAACTAACTAACTCTCCAGCACCATCTGCAGTCTTTGAACAAATGTGTATTGATGTGTGTTCAATACTAGCCATGTTCTGAAATGCTGGAAACAGCAGGGAACAAAAACCAAACCACTACTTCCATGGAAGTCACTTTTATTTTCTTTAGGGCTTGGGTAGGATGTCCAGGAAGAACCAGACCAGATCAAGTGCATTTTTCTTTTCCGAACTGAGCCATGGAGCTCCGTTACCAGCCAAAGACTACATAGACCAGCATGCTTTGCGGGCGGAGTTGAACAAAGCTGTTCTTGAGCACGTCACTTCCATCATGCAACCTGGTCTGCGGCGACTAGTAGAATAGCTCGTGTGGAGGGCGCGGCGCGTGCATAACAGGGTCTCAGGGCCTCCGTGACGTCTCGGGGCCAGCTCTACACAGCTGGTCTTGTGTGGGAGGAGGCTGTGAGGACCCGTGTCCGCTGCTCCCGCGGGGAGGAGTCTCACGACCCAGCTAGGCACTCCAGTCACGTGGAGCCAGCCACCTCAGGGTAGGAAGAATGGGAAAAGTTTTTTTCAGCTTTTTGTGATGTTATTTGTGGTCAAAGAAATGCCTCCTTGAACTTCTTTTTCCTTTTCTTTTTGTTTTTTTCGAGACAGGGTTTCTCTGTGTACTGGCTGTCCTGGACTCACTTGTAAACCAGGCAGTGCTCGAACTCGCAGCTATCCACCAACCTCTGCTGGAATTAAAGGCATGCGCCACCACGCCCGGCCTTTTTTTTTTTTTTTTTAAAGCTTCTTCTAATGAAGGAATTCTTCAAGGTCTTTAAATAGGAGTTTTAGACAAAATTACAAGGGACCCAAATACCGAAACATTAAACAACTGCGTCAGCTTCCTGAGTGAAATGTAGTTTGGGCTGCTTCCTCCCTTGGCTTTTGCAGTTTGTAATATATACCTCTGGTTTAATTGCATGTTGATGGCAAGTGTCATACCTTCACAAAATAAACTGTTCTGTGACGCCTTCCTGAAACTAACAGGGTTCTCGGATCTCCCATGCGTATGCTCCTAGAAACACAAGACTTCTCTGCGTTAGACTTTAACGTAACAATCTCTGTCAGTCCCCACCAGAACAAGCATTACCGTTACTGCACAAAGGAGCTTGCGCTTTGCAGAAGTCTTAGAAACACCTTGCCAAAACATCAATAAAAAACTATTTTGTTGTTCGTTCTACAAATGCCCGGCTGTGTCTAGCCATTGTATGAGCTCATTTGGGAAGCTTTTCATATCATCAAGTCAAGATAAATCCAGTGAGCACTAACAGCCAAGAGCAGCAGGATTTCTCCACAGCCCCAGGCCTCTCAAACCTGATCCACTTAATGTTCTGTTAGTTTGTGTATAAATGGCTTTATGTGCCCATTAAAATCCTTCCTCCCCACAAGAAGTCAAATTTCCCAGATCCCCAGATGCTGTATTTTGTAATGTTAGTCACGGTCAGCAATGTTAGACACTTGTCTTTATTCGGATTTATAAAATAATGTTAATACTAGCCAGGCAGTAGTGGCACATGCAAGTTCCAGGACAGCCAAGGCTGTTACACAGAGAACTCCTGTCTTGGAGGGGAAAAAAAGTTAAATGCTATTAACCATGCTTTAACAGATGTGAAAACTAAAATAATCTACCCAATACTCACAGTTAATCTGTGGTAAAGCTGGAGTTGAAACCTAGAAAGCACAGCTCTGTGCCCACACTCTTTGTTTTGTTTTGGTTTTTGGTTTTTCAAGACAGGGTTTCTCTGTGTAGCCTTGGCTGTCCTGGACTCACTTTGTAGACCAGGCTAGCCTCAAACTCACTGCGATCCGCCTGCCTCTGCCTCCCGAGTGCTCACACTCTTAAGCACGGCTGTTGTAAAAATGTGAGAGACTTTTGAAATTTGTTAGACTGAGGTAGATTTACTTTTCTGTTCAGGAGAGGTTTCCAGAAAGAAACCTCGTAGGATGACAATCTGCCCAAAGCAAGCCGAAATCTGAAAGGACAGAATAAAACATAGTGAATCCACATTCGTTAGCCTATAATTTATGTAAATCTTGAAGAAATAACTTGTGGGATTGGTGGCTTCACTCTTTATTAAAGGCGGGCGGGAGGGAGACTAGTGGGAAAACGTGAGCCTGAGTCTGAGCACTGTCTGACTGCACTGCAGTGCGGCTCTAACGTCATTGGCACGTTTCTGATGGTTCGGGCTTCTTAGCAGGGCCTCAACTCCAGCTCCACCTATGTGGACCGCGGATGAGATTGCTCAGCTGTGCTATGCACACTATAAAGTCCAACTGCCCAAGCAGGGGAAGCCTGAGCCAGACCGTGAGTGGACTTTGTTGGCAGCTGTGGTGAAGATACAGTCTCCAGCTGCCCAGGCTTGTGACACCCCTGAAGAGCAAGTGCAAGGTGAGACCTTTTTATCACGGTAGAACATGCTATTTCAGAGACCGCGCTAGGCTGGGTGTGAATTGTAGTGTTCGGTGTTTTCCCACGACCTCCACCAGGTGGCGCATTACTCCAGGTGGCTGCAAACCTCCCCAAAGGGAACTGTGGTCCTGGTTGAATCCACTTTTGAAAATCATCCTGAGCTCTTATATTTATGGTTGTGAGCCTAGCCTTTAACGGCTGAGCCATCTCTGAGGGCCGGGCGTGGTGGCGCACGCCTTTAATCCCAGCACTCGGGAGGCAGAGGCAGGCGGATTGCTGTGAGTTCGAGGCCAACCTGGTCTACAAAGTGAGTCCAGGACAGTCAAGGCTACACAGAGAAACCCTGTCTCAAAAAACCAAAAAAAAAAAAAAAGAAAGAAAATCATCCTGAGAACAAAGAAATGTGGGCTTATTAAACCTGAACACTAGGAAGCGTTTAGCCTCTGAGAGTTCACTTACTTAATGGTTTGGTTTTCTTCCTCGCAGTGACAAAGGAAGTGGTTTCAATGGGAACAGGAACCAAATGCATAGGCCAGTCCAAGATGAGGAAGAACGGTAAGCAAAGATGGGGCGCTTAACACTTGTCTCTGTGCAGGGCCATGCTGATCTTTACGTCTCCTTGTCAAGGAAAAGAGGCCATACTGGTTGGCGTGGCTGACCCCTCATTTACTACTGGTTGCCCCCCGCCCCCCCAGTTGGAAAACTACTTTTTGTTTTATTTTTTAATTTATTTTTTGGTTTCTCAGTGTAGCCTCAGCTGTCCTGGACTCGTATTATAGACCAGGCTGGCCTCAAACTCACATCAGTCCACCTGCCTCTGCTTCCCGAGTGCTGGGATTAAAGGCGTGCACCACCACCATCCAGCTGTTTGGGTTTGTTTGTTTGGGTTTTTTTTTATAATTTATTTTTTATGTGCATTGGTGTTTTTGCCTACATGTATTTCTGTGTGAGGGTGTCAGATCCTGGAGTTACAGACAGTTGTGAACAGCCATGTAGGTGCTAGGAATTGAACCTGGGTCCTTTGGGAGAGCAGTCCAGTGCTCTTAACCTCTGAGCCACCTCTCCAGCCCCTTGTTTTTGTTTTTTTGACACAGGGTTACTCTGTGTAGACCAGGCTGGCCTTGAACTCACAGAGATCCAACTGCCTCCCTAGTGCTGGGATTACAGGTGTGCACCACCATGCCTGGTCCTGGCAGACAATATTTTCATGTTTAAATCAATGGTTTCCTGAGTTTTTTTGTTGCCACATACCTGAGAGGCATCCAGGCTTAATAGCAGGTAGAGGAAGCAGCCTGAGTGGCTTCTGAAGCCCCAGAAAGCGATCTTGAAGTAAGTAGGCCTTTGACATTGACAGGAATGTGGATGTCCCTTCCACTCTCCTAGCCCTGTCCCCTGTGTATGAGAGAACTCTCTCAGGCCCACTATTGAAATGGGTCACCATGGGCATGAACATGGTACCATGGTATAAAAGAT
This sequence comes from Acomys minous, assembly GCF_964271855.1. NCBI lineage: Eukaryota > Metazoa > Chordata > Mammalia > Rodentia > Muridae > Acomys > Acomys minous. The sequence goes on from NC_140496.1 coordinate 16,264,374, forward strand.
CTTCCATCCCTGATTTACAGACACGAGTTCAGTCTCTAGGTAGCAGAAGCCTGTGAGAAGCTGAGGTTGAATCTAACCTCCAAGGCCTGCCTGGGCTAAAAGGTAGACTTGAAAAAAGGCTTAAGCAGCTTAGTGAAGTAAAAAAAAATGTCTGGGCTGATGGCACATTCCCTTAAGCCCAATACTCAGGAAGCAGTGAGACCCAGGACAGCCAGAGCTTCATGGTGAAACCCTGTCTGTCACCAACCACTCTGAGTTGTCTTCCAGCCTGTACATGTTTATAGTACACACATCATGACACATATGTACAAAGTAACTTAAAATGTAATAAAATTTCTTTTAAAAAAAAAATTCAATCCTTTAAAAAAAAGTTCCTAGAGAACCACTTGCTTGGCTTATTTGGCTTTTCTTTTTGTTTGTTTGTTTAGTATTTTGAGATACGACCTTACTGTGCGGCCTAGGCTTATCTAGAACTTGCTATGTAGTTTAGACTGGCATCTTGTGAGTAAAGGATCCTACATATTTTTGCTTGTTTTTGTTTGTTTGTTTTTGTTTGTTTGAGACAGGGTCTCTCTGTGTAGCCCTGGCTGGCCTAGAGCTCCCTGTGTAGACCAGGCTGGCCTCAGCATCACAGAGACCCCCAGGAGGTAACATGCCATCCCGAGTGCTGGCCCGAGGCACTGCTGCATATTTTACCGGCTCCCCAGATCCCACGTCCCCATTCACCCCATATGTCCTGTCCTTGCCACAGGAGACATCCTCAATGACAGCCATGCTGAGATCATAGCCAGAAGGAGTTTCCAGAGGTAAAGCCATCCTCCCCAACATGTCTGGGGGTGGGTAGGGTTTACATTTCTCATAAGCTCGAAGCTAATGCGGATCATGTCACTCTTAACCACCAGGGTCCAGGCTAGTGGGTCTCAAACTTGGGAATACCTCAGAATCGCCTGCTAAAACCCAGGTTCCTGGGGCCGGAGTATAAACTAGTGATAAAGCGCATGCCTCACACATCAGGCCTCTGGGTTCAAACTCAACACAGGGATGGGAGTGGGGAAGATGGCTGGCCTCCCTCCAGAGGGTCTGACTTTTAAGGACTCTTTTTCTATCATTCTCACAACCCCAGGTCTCTATCAGTCTCAGTGTTCTACTGTAGTCACCCAGCCAGAGAGCTCTGTTTACCACAGAAGTGTATTGTTTGATTTTTATTTTTGTTTTGGTTTGGTTTTGGGGTTTTTTTTGTTTGTTTGTTTGTTTGTTTGGGGGTTTTTTTGTTTTTTTTTTTTTCTGTTTTAATGATTTCCGCAGTGCTGGGAATGAAGCTATGGGTGTGGTATGTGCCCTCAGCATGCATGTCAGGTGCCCTGAGCTGCCAGCAGCCTAGCTCATTCTGATATCTTGCAACCCTCAGATACCTTCTCCATCAGCTCCGGTTGGCAGCCATCCTGAACGAGGACGCTATCTTTGTTCCGGGAACTCAGAGAGGACTGTGGAAGCTCAGACCTGACCTGTCCTTTGTGTTTTTCTCTAGCCACACACCCTGTAAGTACAGTCAAGCCTTAGGAGTCACGTTGCATTGACTGCTTCCTTACGCTTGTCTTGCTCCCTGAGGTACACCTAATGGCAGTGACTGTTATGTACACAACCACATGTCTACTGAGGGACAGCAGGAGGCAGGAGTAGGGCGGTGTGCAGTCTCATGCGATAGTTCTCAAAGTCAAGATTGGGCAGCTGCAAGCTTAGCCCCTACAAAGTACAATATAATTACTGGGATTCAAAAGCCCAAAGTCTTACTACAGTAACTTATCCTAAAGTTCATTTCATTCATTCATCTATTTATTGAACAAATATATACTTCTCTGGGTTTTTTGTTTTTTTCTTTTTTTTTTTTTTTTTTTTTTTTTCTTGAGACAGGTTTTTTTTTTTAAAGATTTATTATTTATTTATTATCATGTATACAGTGCTCTGCCTGCATGTACACCTGCATGCCAGAAGAGGGCCTTAGATCACATTATAGATGGTTGTGAGCCACCATGTGGTTGCTGGGAATTGAACTCAGGACCTCTGGAGGAGCAGTCAGTGCCCTTAACCTCTGAGCCATCTCTCCAGCCCCCCAAAACAGGTTGTCTTTTTCATTTATTTATTTAAGAGAGAGAGAGAGAGAGAGGGAGAGAGGGAGAGAGAGAGATTGTGTGTGTGTGTGTGTGTGTGTGTGTGTGTGTGTGTGTGTGTGTACGTGTGCCATTGTACATACATGGAGGTCAGACAACTTGTAGTTCTCTCCTTCCACTAGGTGGGCTCTGAAGGTGGAACTCAGTATATCAGGCTTGGCAGCAAGCACCTTTACATACTGAGCCATCTCCTTGGCGTAGACAGGTTTTTGCTAAGTTGTCTTGGCTGGCCTTGAACTCAGTTATGTAGGCCTTGAACTTCAGCAGTCCTTCTGCCTTGTCTCCCAAGTGCTGGGAATGCAGGCATGCTCTACCCGGTGTTTTTGCACTTTTACAATAGTCCTGCTGTTGGTCTGCCTTGCCTTGAACTCCTGAGGTTATGGGAATGTGCCGCCATTTGTGCCTATCATGAACCTGTATTCTCTGTCACAATAGGGATACTAAGTATAAAGCAGTGGAAAAGGATCTGGAGAGAGAACTCAGTGGTAATGCACTTGCTTAACGTAAGTAAAGGCCTGAGGGCTATATCCAGGAAGTCAATCTGCTAACAACTACACAGACCAGTGGCTGTGGCAGCAAACTGCTCTGTGAGCATCTGTGCAAAGCAAGAAAACCCAAGGCTGTGTAGTAGGCAATTCAAAAGTAAAGGTTGTAACAATTCTTGGGTTTTTTTGTTGTTGTTGTTGTTTGGGGTGGGGGGTGAGACAGGGTTTCTCTGTGTAGCCTTGACTGTCCTGGACTCGCTTTGTAGACCAGGCTGGCCTCAGACTTGCAGTGATCCACCTGCCTCTGCCTCCCGAGTGCTGGGATTAAAGGCGTGCGCCACCACACCCAGCTCTAGTCTTTTTTTTTTTAAGTGAGAGGATGGTGATTTGAGGGAGGGTAGAGGTCATTAGTGAGATGTAGACAATGAGTAAAAGTTGAGAAGGACAGTTGCTCAGACTTCGTGATTATATGAGGAGGAGGAAGCAGCAAAGATGGCTTCCAGGTTTCTCCTCAGAGCTTTGGAGGGAGGATGACACTGTGTGCTGAGAAGTGGGAGCAAGAATGACTGTGGGGTGGGTGGCTTAGGTCCTGACTTCCTTTTGTTAACTGTGATCATTGGATTTCGTTTTGTTTTATAAGATCTTCAATAAGCTGGCAGCCCTCTGTCGATCTTAAAAACTCTGGAAATTGTTTTGCTGGAGAAAAAAAAATCTTCAACCAACTGATCTAACCCCCTCTGTTCATGAGTAACCGCTTACAGTGTGGTGCTCCCCTACCCTTGCTTTAGCTGTAGGGAGGAGGAGGAGGCACGCTGCCTAGCAAATGTGACTCCTGCCTGCCTTGACATTTACTTCTCTTCACTAATTAATAATTGGGTGTCTTGGTTAGCTACTTTAGACTCTCGGCTTTTGTGCTCCTAGTAGTGTGAGTCAGCCTCTCGTATCCAGGCACTGTCATGACCACGTCTCTGCGCCTACGGAGTAGGAGGTGGGCCCCTGCGAATTCTCCAGAGCTGCTGTCACTGTCACCTTGTAAGGTCTCTGGAAGGCAGCCAGGCAGGCTCTCCTCTGACATTTCTGCTCTGATTCTCTCTTGCCTTTCCCACTCTCTGGCTATAAAGACTCCAAGCGTACTTTTCACTTAGGCTGTTGTTTGAAGAAATAGCTCCCTTCTCAAGTGAGCGCTGTGCTTTCTCCCGACCTTTGGTTTCCGTGGGCACAGAATAGACAATAAATCCATAAACCAGCACAGGGAGACACTGGCGCTTTTAGAAACACTGGACTTGACTTGCAGTCGAGGCCCAGCCTTTTGTTCATTGGGCCTGAGCTTATCGCCTGCCTGCCTCTTCCTTCATCTCTGTTCAGCAGGGAAAACAAATTGACTTTGGCTTAAGGCCATGATTTTTTTAAGCTTGCATCAGATTGACCTACTCAACTTACTAAAACAGACTTCTAGACCCCACCTTCAGAGTTTCTGCTTTAGCATTGTATATTAGTCCCAGTAATTCACTACACACACATAAAACACACACACAGTGTTAGGGACTGAGCTCGGAATCTCCTGCACGCTGGGCTATCGCTCTACCACTGAGCTATCTCTCCAACCTCACAGTTTGCATTTCTAATTCCCAAGGGACATTATTGTCACTGGTCAGGGAGACTCAGTTTCTGAGAATTACTGGGGAAGGGGTGTCTCTTCATGCAGGTGGGGATGCCTCCATCATTCCAATGCTCGAGTTTGAAGAACAACCTTGCTGTCCCATCGTCAGAAACTGGGCCAACAACTCACCTGTAGGAGAGAGTGATAATCTAGGGGATCCTAAAAATAAGAGCAACTGTGAAGACCCTGACAGTCCCCTAGCCAAGAAGATGAGGTTTGGAACACCTGCCGGGTCGCTCTCCAACTGCGCGGCTCACCACGGGACACAGGAAAGCGGTCCAGTCAAACCAGGTGTCAGCAGCTCTGATCTCACCAAGGAGGGACTGGGCCCTGTCAATGGAATAGCTCCAGGTAGCCTCAGAGTGCTGGACGTACATAGGACGGGCGCCAAGTGTGTCCCTGGAGAAACCGGAGACTTGAGGAAGCCAGGTGCTGCCTACCACCAGGTGGGGCTGCTTCGAACAAAGCCAGGCAGGGGAGACAAGACATGTTCCATGTCCTGCAGTGACAAGATGGCAAGGTGGAATGTCCTTGGATGCCAGGGTGCACTGCTAATGCACTTCCTGGAAAAGCCCATCTACTTGTCAGCTGTGGTCATCGGGAAGTGCCCGTATAGCCAGGAAGCCATGAGGAGAGCACTGACTGGCAGGTAAGAGGCAGCAGTGAGGGTAGGGGAAGGTGTGAAGGAGCCAGAGGCGTCTCCACCAGTACACTCAGCAGATGCATGATTAAGAAAATATAAGTCTTAGGTTTGCATTGTATATACAGTAACTTAAAAAGAAAGGTAGACCAGAAATGCTCTACAGTTGGATATTAAGTGATTTCTTCTGTTAAAAATAGCATTGATGAATATTTAATGTAGAAAGATGTTTATGATGTTTAAAGAGCAATTTAGAAGATGAAGTGAGCTCCATCTTGATCTTAAATTATGTATGTGCACAGAAAGCTGTAGGAGGCGGTATATCGATAATTATCTCTGAGTCACGGTGTAGGGGTTGTTTTTCCTCTTTGTTAATGCTGTACATTGTCATTTTTCTACTGTGTACTTGTACAGTGGGCAGAACAATTGCGAGGGCTGGGGAATGTATCTTAGCTGGACGAGCGCTTACCTGATTGGCATGAAGCCTTAGGTTGAATCTCAGCACTGCATAACACTGGCATGGAGACATAATGCTTCTAACTGTAGCATTAGGGAGGGGAAGCAGGAGGGCCAGAAGTTCAAGGTTACCCTTAGCTACATAGGGAGTTGGAGATCCAGTCTCAAAAAAGCAGGCAAACAAACAATAAGAAACAGTATAATTGCCATTATACTTAACAAAAACAAAAACCTAAACTAATATTAGTTTTAATCCCAGCACTCAGGAAGCTAAAATAGGGGGATCCAAGTTCAAGGCCAGCCTAGGCTACTTAACGAGATTCTAACTGAATCTTGGCAAAATAAACAAAGACCCTGTCTCAAAAGATAAGGTGACTGTACAGCTAGTGGGTGGTACAGTAAGTGAGGCTTAGAGAGGCATCATGGGGACATACAGCCTGGGAGGCAGATTCCAAAACAGAACCTAGTGTTCCCACTGCAAGGCATGTGCCCAAGAGAAGTGAAAATGCACATCCTCACTAAAACATACACACAGCTTATATAGCAGCATGTTGAAATAGCCCCAAATGCAAGCAGCCCAGATCCTTGTCGATGGATACATGAATAAGATGCAGTGTATATCTGGGTGTGGTGACACACATCTTTAGTCCCAGCACTCAGGAGGCAGAGGCAGTTGGATCTCTGTGAGCTCTGAGGCCAGGCTAGCCTACATAGTGAGTCCCAGGACAGCCAGGGCCTCTGGAAGAGCAGAGAGCCATCTCTCCAGCCCAATAATAAATTTTTAAAGTTTTTTGTTGTTGTTCTTGTTTTTTCAAGACAGGGTTTCTCTCTGTGTAGCTTTGGCCATCCTGGAACTCACTCTGTGGACTAGGCTGGCCTCAAACTCACAGAGATCCACCTGCCTCTGCCTCCAAAGTTCTGGGGTTAAAGGCGTGCACCACCACACTCGGCTCAATTTTTTTTTGTTAAGATTTATTTATTTACTATGTCTAGTATGTGGTATTCTGTCTGAATATACACCTGCAGGCCAGAAGAGGGCACCAGATCTCATAGATGGTTGTGAGCCACCATGTGGTTGCTGGGACTTGAACTCAGGACCTTTAGAAGAACAGCCAAGGCTCTTAACCTCTGAGCCATCTCTCTAGCCCCAATTTAAAACTTCTTACTGTGTAGAATCTATTCTGGCATGTTTCACCTCCTACCTCAATAGATTCACTCAGCTACTAGGGCCTCTGACTTTCCTCAGGCCTGGGCTTGCTGAGCTACTGAGAGTCTTTCCCTAGGTGCATCTGAGCTGACCGCGTTTCCCTTATACTCAGGTGTCAGGAAGTCTTGGCTTTGCCCAGAGGCTTTGAAGTTCACCCACTGAAAATACAGCAGTCAGGTTTACTGTTTGAACAGAGCCGCTGTGCAGTGCAAGTGAGAAGAGCTGACGGTGCAGGCCGACTCGTTCCTTGTGGTGCAGGTAAGGGATCCAGGCTAATTTACCCCCAAGTAGCCTCTCCTCTGACAGACTGCACTGGGAGGGTCTGCGATGTGCAAGCCTGAGGACAGTGGTAGTAACTTCAGTGTGTCCTGGGAAGACACCCCGTGAGATCCTGTCCCAGCCTTCTGTATTTTCAGATTAGATGTGGCTATTATGAGAATTAAGAAATTGTGTTAAATTACACACACACACACACACACACACACACACACACACACACTTGCCAACAAAACTGATAGCTCGAGTTTGATTTCTGGAACCCCCATAACGGGAACAAAGACCCCGTCTCCCCTTAGGTCGTCCTCTGACTTCCATGTGTACATCATGACAGACATAAGCCTCTCCCCCCAATAAATAAGTACTGAAATTAATGTAAGCTATAACAGGAATCATGAACCCTTTGACGAAGCAAGCATTAGGTTCAACCTGTTCTGACATCATGTCCAGCTTTCATGTTGCTGTAGAGTCAGAGAAATGTTTTTGTGAAATGTTGGACAAGTTTTATCTTTTTTTTTTTAAGAAAAGATTTATTATATTTATACAGTATTCTGTACCGCATGTGTCTGCACCCCAGAAGAGGGCACCAGATCTCATTATAGATGGTTGTGAGCTACCATGCGGTTGCTGGGAATTGAACTCAGGACCTTTGGAAGAGCAGGCAGTGCTCTTAACCTCTGCGCCATCTCTCCAGCCCCAGGCACTCCTAACATGTCACCCTCCCTCTTTCATTTATGTATATGTTCTCTCCCTCCCTGCGCCCACCCTCTCTGTTTCTCTCTCTGGTTTGTTAGGTGTGGTTCTGGGTTTGGATGCATTTGCTTTTTTGTAGCCTATTGAATCCAATTAGTGCTGACTGTTGAAACATTGTCTCATCTTGGCTGGATGTTTAGCAGGTAACCATAGCTACAGTTGTACAGCAGCCATAACATGTCCAGAGACCAACATTTCACAGCCCTCCTCCCCATCCTCCGGCTCTGTCATTCACTCTGCCTCTTCCGTGATGCTCCCTGAGGCTTGGGAGTCAGGATTGATACATTTGTCCTGTTTAGGGATGGGCACTCAGCAAACACTCTCAGCACATAGACCAATCATGAGTCTGTATTAACTGTGCCCACTGCAGAGAAAACTCCGGTCAAGATTGAGGGCAGCACTGATTTGTGGGTAAATAATGTTTTAACCCCAGAATCCCTCTCTTCATAGCTATCAGCTGGAGTGCTGTTCCTGAGCAGCCTTTGGATGTTACAGCCAATGGTTTTCCACAGGGAACAACAAAGAAAGAAATTGGAAGCCCTCGGGCCAGGTACAGCTTCCCAGGGATGGGGAGAGGGTAGCTATGGACTCATTCCTTCTTTCTCATTTCCCGCAAAGGAAACGACCTGCTCCTCCTCCTCCCTCGCCCTCAGAAATCCCTTATTTGCCACATTTACTTTCTCCATGGATTTCTATCTTCTGGATACTTCCGATAAGTGAAACAGTTTCCTGTGTGGGCCTTTGTGTGTGTCTGGTTCATCCACGTAGCCGTCTCCACAGTTCGCTCATGCAGTGTGCATTGATTCTTCCTTCGTTGTATGGCTAAGTAGAACCCACTGCATAGCTTCATTTGCCTTATTCTCTCATCTACTTTGGGGGTAGTTTGCTTTGGGCTCTTATGGATAGTGCTGGTGTGAACAACTGGGTGCCTATTCTTGTATACTTCCTCTTAGGGTTGTACATAGGAGTAGAAGTGCTGGTCCATGTGGTAACCATATGGATAGCGTGTTAGAAATGAGTGAGCCGTTTTCCTAGCAGCTCTACCAGGGACGGTTCCCAAAAGCAGTATGGAGGAGCTCCAGTTGCCTTGCGTCCTGCCCAACACTTGCGTTTACTGTCTGTTAGGTATGAAGTGCTAGCTCCTTGTTTTCCCTGTATCTCCCAGTGACTAATAGTATGCGCATCTCTTTGTGTGCTTATTAGCCACATGCATATCTTCTTTGGAGAAATATCTGTTGGCGTTCCTTGCCCATATTGAAATTGGTTTGGCCCTACTCTTATTTTTAGATGACATTCATGTATTTGGGGGACCATGTGGATGTCAGAATGCATTTTGTGAGGTTCAGTTCTCCCCTTCCACCACGTGGGTCCCTCAGGTCTGTATGGACCAGGTTGGCCTTGAACACACAGAGATTCCCCCCCACCTAGGTAATATGCCCCCATAATTGGTCCTTTTTACTTTTTAAAAAATATTTTGGTCTGTGATCCCAGCACTTGGTAGGCAGAGGTAGGTGGATCTCTGTGAGTTCGAGGCCAGCTTGGTCTACAAAGCAAGTCCAGGACAGCCAAGGCTACACAAAGAAACCGTGTCTCAAAATACAAAAAAAAAAAAAAAAAGATTTTGGCCTTTCTATTTGTTTGTTTTTCAGACAGGGTTTCTTTGTATAGCCTTGGCTGTCCTAACCCACTCTGTCCTGTCCACCAGGCTGACCTCCTGCCTCTGCCTCCTGAGTGTGCACCACCACAAGCGGCTCTAAGGAGTCTTATGTAATTCAGAGTTACAAACATTTATTCAGTGCTTTTGTTTTGTTTTGTCCTGTCTTGTCCCTGGCCACCATTTGTATTTGTTAAGAGGCCTGAGGGCAGGACCTGTGAACAGAGCAGAGCAGAGGTCAGCACTGCAAGTTTCCTGCTGCACTCTGGCCCCACTCAGCTTCCGTTTGCTGCTTGGCTCATAGAAAGGGTGTTCTTTGCTTAGTCTCACCCTCATATTTCTAAGGCCCAACTCAACACCACTACCTCCTGAATCAAAAGGATCATCTCTGCAGATTCCTGTGGTGCTGTTCTCCAGCCTGTCACAGTGTGTCCGTGCTCCCTGTGTGACCTGGAGTGCCTCACAGTCTAACCCTAGCTCTAGCACTATCTCCAGTGTCTGTGTGGCTTGGGGGCAAGGCCAGCTGCATTGTACTTTCATCTGTACAGTGGCAGTTCGTGGACAGAAGATGTCTTAGTGACTTTTCTACTGCTGTGACAAAGCACCATGACCAAGGCAGCCTACAGAAGGAAGCATTTAATGGAGGCTTACAGTTTCAGAGGCTGAGTCCATGGGGAGTTATTGGCAATAGGCAGGCTGAGAGCATACATCCTTATCTGTAAGTAAGAGGCAGAGAGAGAGAGAGAGAGAGAGAGAGAAGGGCAGATTCTGCAGAAGCTCGAGGATTGGAGGGGCCAGTGTTTAGGTATTTAGGTCCTGGCACCATTTCTCCCAGGGACACCAGGGATTCTCTGAGCTTCCTTGCCAACTATAAACCTGCAAAGCAAGTTGACCAGTGTGAGAACCGGTTGAGGTAGGTATACCTTAAAGGGCATTTTGCTAAAACTGATTTCCCGTTTAGCCATCTACTGATCTCTGTAACATTATTGTGTGCACGAATTAGAGCTCACTATATGTTAAGACCAGCAGCTGCTAGGAGAGGCGGGCTCCTCCCTGCTTGTCCCTGAGTGACTACATTGTGAGGCCACCTCTGGCAAACTCCTCCAGGGATCTCAGATGGCATTATTAGAGTTGCAAGAAGGGAGTATTGACAATGACAGGGGCCACAGAAAAGATGCTCATTTTAGTAATTTTGATTTTTACTCTGCCTCTTATCCTAAAGGAAAAAAAATCATTTATGCCAGTTGAGATACTATAATACCCTGGGAAAAAATCATGAAACAGCTCACTGAATTAAAAAGAAAAGGGTGAACAGGAGTTTTTGTTTGTTTTTTACTTATGTGTGTCTTTTGGGAGGGAGGGTGGACAGGGTTTCTCTGTGTAGCCTTGGCTATCTTGGACTCACTTTGTAGACCAGGCTGGCCTAGAACTCACAGCGATCCGCCTGCCTATGCCTCCCAAGTGCTGGGATTAAAGGCATGCACCGCCACCACCCGGCATATGAAGGACTTTTAAAAAATAAAAAATACAAAAAAAATAAAATAAAATAAAAAAATAAAAATAAATAAAAAATACAGGGAACAAACTAATTAAAGCTCCTGTGCTCTCTCTTGCAGTAATCAGCAATGTTAACAAGGACTGGCCATCTTAGTGCGTGATCCTCTCTGCTGAAACGACCAGGGCTCTTGGAAAGCAGCAGCACCTAGAATAGTCTTGCCATCCTTCCATAGATAATTCCATAGTTTCTACTGGCTATGGCTCTCCCTGATAGGGACATGACTCAGGTGGTTCCTGTGTTCTGCTATAGAATAAGACTTAAGAAAAGGGGCTGGAGAGATGGCTCAGAGGTTAAGAGCACCGGCTGCTCTTCCAGAGGTCCTGAGTTCAATTCCCAGCAACCACATGGTGACTCACAGCCATCTACAGGATCTGTGGCCTGCAGGCATCCATACAGACAAAACACTATACATAATAAATAGAGAAGAGCTTGGTGGCCTACGCCTTTAATCCCAGCACTCCGGAGGCAGAAGCAGGCTGTGAGTTTAAGGCCAGCCTGGACTACAAAGTGAGTCTAGGACAGCCAAAGCTTCGCAGAGAAACCCTGTCTCGAAAACAGACAAACAACCAAAAAAACATAATAAATTTTTAAAAAGATTTATTTATTTGTTATGTATACAGTGCCCAGATCACATTATAGATGGTCATGAACCACCATCTAGTTGCTAGGAATTGAACTCAGGACCTTTGGAAGAGCAGTCAGTGCTCTTAACCACTGAGCCATCTCTCCAGCCTCCAATAATTTTTTTTTAAGGGCTTAAAAAAAAGACTTGCTTCCCAAACAGAGAACGGGTCTCTAGGCATCTACCCTATCCAAGCCAGGGCCATGTACCTGCTACCAATCACCCACCATTGAGCTATACTCCCAGGCTCTAATTTGCTTTGTAGGCATACCTCTTTTTTTAGAGTGGAGACGGAGCTGACTGTATAGCTCAGGGAATTTGCTCCTGAGTGCTGACCACGTGTGTGCAGCATCTTCCCATTACTAATGAGATGACTCAAGCAGAGAACATTCAGAGTTTCCTCTTGGCTCTCCAGGGAACAGGTGTGCTCCCAGGAGGGCGTAGACTCTCCGCGCCGCCTTTGTGCTGTGCCACCGTCATGGTGGTGAATAGCTCCCAGCAGGCCTCCTTCCACCCAGTGAGCTGGTGGCTCGTTAGCCTTGATGTGGACCTGCTCTCCAGGCTGTGGAGCATGACATGGTAGAGTTTCTTGTTCTTGTGAACAAAGTGTTCTGACATGCTTCATCAATACTCAGGAATAAACCAGGCTTCACGGTACATGCTTTTAATCCCAACACTCAGGAGGCAGAAACAGGCAATATTTTTCAGCTGAATTCTTTTTTTTTTTTTTTAATATGCATCATAAATTTTTTTTAGATGTTATGATTTTGATTTTTTTATTAAATACTTTTTATTTTTATATATACATTTATATTATTACACACAATAAACTACTCAGCTGAAGTCTTGACTAGTTAATTAATTTATTAGTCAATGCATATAGACAAATGTTAAAATTATATTTTCAATAAAATTGCTAGGTACATGAAAAATTACCATTTTTGTTGCCTTTAGTGCTCACCCTTTGAATGTGTTCTCTCTAATGTTTAATAGGAGACTTTATTTTATTTTATTTTATTTTATTTACATCCTGACTGCAGTTTCCCCCTCCCTCCTCTCCTCCCAGCCCCTACCCCCACCCCAACCTCTCCTCTGCCTCCAACACCCATCCACTCCTGTTTCCATTCAGGAAAGGGCAGGCCTCCCACGGAAATCAGCCAAACACTGGCATATCAAGATGCAGGAAGAATAGGCACCTGCCCTCATAGTAAGGCTGACAGAGGCAGCCCAGTATGAAGAAAAGGGTCTGCAAAACACAAGAGTCAGAGACAGCCCCTGCTTCCACTGTTAGGAGTCCCTCAAGACCAAGCCACACAACTGTAACATATGTACAGAAAGCCTAGGGGTGACTTTGTCCTCGAATAATAATTTTCTGAGTAGTAATTAATTAACCTGGCCTTTGCCAACACCGATACATGAGCATGTGCCCAGTATTTAGTTGAATGACTTGTTTCAGTCTCAGGAGACTGTCTCAGCTGCAGGGTCTTAGTGGAAGTTTTAACTGTTGGTGCATAGATTCTGCTAGGCCTTCCAACTTTATTCAGGTGGAAAGAAACAAGCTTTTTGATACAAGTTGTTTTGGGTATGTCTTTCTGGTACACATACAGTCACCCAGCATTTAGTTATTTATAGAAGCCTCCTATTTGCAATATTGACTGCCTGCCAGACAAACTGTTTGTATTCTTTATGGCAATAGAAATTAATGATTTTTGGAAATGGTTTGGTGGTTTTTGGTTTTGGTTTTTCGAGACAAGGTCTCTCTGTGTTAGCCTTGGCTGTCCTGGACTCACTTTGTAGACCAGGCTGACCTCGAACTCACAGCGATCCGCCTGCCTCTGCCTCCCGAGTGCTGGGATTACAGGCGTGCGCCACCATACCCGGCTATGTTTTTTGTTTTTTTGAGTGAGTCATTCAAAATAGGGCTTCTCTGTATAGCCTTAGCTGTCCTGGAACTCCCTCTGTGAACCAGGCTGACCTTGAACTCAGAGATTCACCTGAGTTCTTAGAATTAAAAGCATGTACCACCACTGCCTGCCTTTAAGTGAGATATTTGTGTCAAATCCAGGAACCATATATATGGTTACATACATACACACACACACACACACACACCCCTATTCTGTTCTTTTCTATTATTCTGTTTATCCCTATAACAAAACCATACTCTTTATGGTTTTTAGATCCAGTCTCCCCCTTTCCCTCTCTCCACCTCTTCTCTCTGTCCTAGATTGTCTTTGAACTCTGCTCCTCAGCCTGCTGGAATTGTGTATGCACCACTACTCTTGAGTTAAATATATTTATCTCTAGCTTTAAAAAAGATGATATCTGAGCCAGGTGTGATGGCACACATCTGTAATCCCAGCACTCTGGGAGGCAGAGGCAGGTGGATATCTGTGAGTTCGAGTCCAGCCTCGTCTACAAAGCGAGTCCAGGACAGCCAAGGCTACACAGAGAAACCTGTCTGGGGGGGTGGGGGTGGCAGGGATTGACATGGAGAGATAGTTCAGCGGTTAAGAGCACTGGCTGTTCTTCCAAAGGTCCTGAGTTCAATTCCCAGCAACCACATGGTGGCTCACAACCATCTATAATGAGATCTGGTGTTCTCTTCTGGCCTGCAGGTGTACATCCTTCCTTTCTTCCTTTCTTTGGATTTTAGAGACAGGGTTTCTCTGTGTAGTTCTGGCTGTTCTAGACTTACTTTGTAGACCAGGCTGGCCTCAAACTCACAGCAATTCACCTGCCTCTGCCTCCCAAGTGCTAGGATTAAAGGCGTATGCCACCACCTAGGTCTCAGTCTCTCTCTCTCTCTCTCTCTCTCTCTCTCTCTTTCTCTCTCTCTAATTTTATTTTTATTGGGCTGGAAAGATGGCTCAATGATTAAGAGTACTGCCTGCTCTTCCAAAGGCCCCAGGTTCAATTCCCAGTACCCACATGGCAGCTCACAACTGTCTGTAACTCCAAGATCTGACAACCTCACACCAAAGCACATAAATTAAAATTAAATAAAATGTTTTTTTAATTTTTATTTTATGTATATGAGTGTTTTGCTGGAGTGTGTGTATGTGAACCACCTATGTGCAGCTCACACAGAAGCCAGAAGAGAACGTTGCATCCTCTAAAACTGGAGCTGCAAACAGTTGTGAGCCATTCTATGGGTGCTGGGAACTAAACCCAGGTCCTCAGGAAGAACAGCACACAATCTTAACTGCTGAGCCATCTCTCCAGTCTCTCTTTGATTTTTTTTTCCTGTTTGATTTTTTTAAGGTTTATTATTTATTTTTAATTCTTTGTATCTGTGTGTGTTTCTGTTTATATGTGCATGCACATGAGCCCAGGTCCCTGCAGAGGCCAGAAGAGGATAGCAGATCCCCTAGAGCTGTGGGCACCTAATGTAGATGCTGGGGACTAAACTTGGGTCCTCTGCAAGAGTAGCAAATGCTCCTAAGCACTGAGCTGTCTGCCTAGCCCCAGTTTGTTCCTTTTTTCCTCCCCTCCCCCCCCCCCCAGTACTAAAGATCAAACCTAGGGCTTTATACATGTCCAAGGTAAATGCTCAAACCTGAGCAATAGCCCCACCCCTCAATAAGTTTTTATACTTTTATTTTGTTATTTTTAATTATTTATTTTTTATGACTTGCTTACATAAGTCTTTCACATTGCCATTAGTCCTCCTCTATGAAGGTGTGTTAGTTATCTGTCGACGTATAGCCCATTATCTACAAAATGGCAGCCTTAAATAACAATAAACATTCTTCATAATTTCTTCTGATTCAAAATAAAAAAAAATGAACATAATGAGTGATTGTGTCTTGGGATTTGAGAGGTCAGTTATGGCATCTGTGGTTGCAGTCCCCTGAAAACTTGAAGGGGGTTGGGAGGATTTAATTCTAAAATCGCTCAGTCATGTGGCAACAGGTCAGTGTCACTTGCCAGCAGGATATTTCGGTTCCTCACAACACAGATCTCCCTAGAGAGGCAAGGGATGGTGGCCCCTGCCTGGAAACTGAGGCAGGAGGCTCATGACTCAAGCCCAGCCTGGGCAATGTATGTATTAGAGTATACTATAGCAAGACCTTTTGTCAGAGTGGGGGGGAGGGAAGAGGTAGAAGCGGGGGGCACCGCTGAGGAGACCCTGCAGCTCGGTCTACACTTCTAGCAGAGTACAGAGGGGAGGAGGGTCTGGCACACCTGCGCTCTGTGGTGACTCCGATGGTGTCTCCGATGGTGGCCTGGCACATAGTCAGCACTCAGTCATTTTTTTACTTTCTTTTTCTGAACAGATCCCGGATCAGCAAGGTGGAACTCTTCAGATCATTCCAGAAGCTGCTGAGCAGCATTGCGGAAGACAAGCAGCCGGACTCCGTCAGGTGACATGGTCCCTCCCTCCGTCTTCCTGTCTCTAAAGGGCTCTGCTCTGGTTCTGGCTTGTGCGTGGTGAGACCCCTGGCAGGCACCGGGCTCGGCGACCCCGTGGGCCCTCACTGGCCACCCACAGAGACCGGGAACATGTCGGTCTGCGTCAGTGTCTCACCTGGGTTAGAGGAGGAGCTACTCTTGCAGTAAACACAGAAGGTTAAGAGGAAGAAGGTTCCGTTTCAGTTTTACTTACTTACATATTGTTTATTTTGAGCTAGGCTCTCACTGCCAGATTGGCCTGGAACTGAAACTCACTATATAGGACAGCCGCGCTCAACCCCACAGCAGGTCGGCCCCAGCCTCCCAAATGCTCGGACTGCAGGACAGGTCTGTGTGTTTTTTCATCGTGTCATCTGACTGATTGGCTGACTTTATGGTGCTGGCAATGGAACCCAGGGCCTCTGTGGGTAAGCCACACTGTTTTCCAGGACCCTGGGACTCAAGTACAGTTTGAAATTATCCAATTAGTGGATCCTGCCTCTACTAATAAAACAATTGGCTAAAATTAACCTTAAACCTGTGTTTACTGCAAGAAGCACTCTCTCTGTAGAACTGGGGTCTCCTCCCCAGAGGCCTCTGGCCTGCACTCTTCCTCACTCATGTGAATGTGCACACACATGCATACGCACTTAAAAATAATAAGAATAGGGGCTGGTGAGGTGGCTCAGAGCCTAAGTGCACTGGTCACTCATGCTGAGGACCCAGGTTCAACTCCCACTACCCCCATGGCGGCTCACAACCACCTGTACCTCCAACCCCAGGGAATCTTCAGGCTCTCCAGGCCTTCATAGGTACACAGGCACAATGAACGTCGATCTTACACATAAAATAACTAAAATACTTACTAGCAGTAAAGAGCAGGAGTGAAAGCAGGATAAAATTGAATTTGTAAGACAAGTCTCAGCCAGGTGCACGCCTTTAATCCCAGCACTCGGGAGGCAGAGGCAGGCGGATCACTGTGACTTCCAGGCCAGCCTGGTCTACAAAGAGAGTCCAGGACAGTCAAGGCTACACAGAGAAACCCTGTCTCGAAAAACAAACAAACAAAAAAAACCTATCTGATCATACAAGGGCCATACAAAACTAGTGTTCTGTGATTCTATCCTGCTTAAGCATGTATGGCTTTAACATGAACTCCCTGCCGAGTGCTCCCTCTGCCCCTGCTCTGCCTTTCAAAGAGTCTGTGCAGTTGCTCTGAGGGCAAGCACTCCAGTGAGAACTGTGCTTGATGACATGTGTGCATTAGGGCGCAGAAGCTGGACACCTATCAGGACTACAAGGAGGCTGCATCTGCCTACCAGGAAGCCTGGAGCGCACTCCGGAGCGTACAGCCGTTTGCGTCCTGGATCAGAAACCCACCTGACTACCACCAATTTAAATGAAGTCTTTCTGGTATCCGGACCCTTCATACTGACCCACCTCTCCCTTCGTGCTGAGAACAACAACAACTCTGCTTTTCTGGTTGTTAAATAAGAGAAGAAAAGAAACGCCTTCCCCCCAGAGTGCTGCACCTCTTCGATGTCACAGAGATGGAACCCAGAACAGCATGCATCTGTACTCAGTTGGAGTGGCTCCTTGCTCAAATGGCCTCTTGCTGATGACCTCGGTATCTGCCTTCAGATGTGCTCTGTTGGTTCTTTAAACCACAACGTCGGAATTTGGAACATGATGCTTTTAAAGTCATCTGCAGCAGCTCCGGTTTATCTTCTTCCATTGATTTGGCAAGTATGTATTGGGAAGCCGGGCGTGGTGGCGCACACCTTTAATCCCAGCACTTGGGAGGCAGAGGCAGGTGGATCGCTGTGAGTTCGAGGGCAGCCTGGTCTACAAAGTGAGTCTAGGACAGCCAAGGCTACACAGAGAAACCCTGTCTTGAAAAAAATAAAAATGAAAAAAAAAAAGTATGTATTGGGCTGAAATTATACTGGAACGTCTGGAAACTTCCCAGCTTCTCTGCAGCAGTAAACATGTTCCGCATCTCCAGCCTTCCTCTGGGAGCCATCACTTCCCAGTCAGGTATGGCTGAAGTTAACTCTACTCTCAGGCTCAGCGCTGGACTAGCCTTGGAAAGCATAGCTCTCAGACATATCGAGAAAAGGCTTGTTTGTTTGGGGGTGTTTTGCGCCCACACTGTCCTTGACTTTCAGTCCTGCTTCAGCCTTCCACCTACCAAGATTATGGGCGTAAGCCACCGTCATAACTACCCCACGCTATTCTCACTCTCCACCTCCCACCCTCTTCTTCTTGAGACAAGATGCTCCTCTATAGCCCAGGCTGGCCTTGAACTCACTTTGCAGCTTTGGTTCTGATCTTCCTGCCTCTGCCTCCAAGATTCTCCTCTGATCAGTGTTGTGAGAGCCATTATAATCTTGTAACTGCTAGTAGCCGCCATCTTTTCCTACCACACAGAGACAGCCAGCCAAGAATGAAGGCAGCAAAGGAGAAACAGCCAGAACAGCACCCAAACTATGTGAGGCAAATGCCTACTTTTGTTTGTTTTTAATGTATTTATTTCTGGGGGCCCACACACACTATAGTGTATGTGTGGTGGTAAATACCTTGAGCAGTCTCATCAGGTCTTTATTGTTTCAATTAAACCTATCATTTTTTTAAATTTAGTTCCAAAATGCCTTAAATTCCTATAGAAAATAAGCAGCAGACCCAGCAACTAACCTGACTTAACTGTCGTCTAACAGGTAGCTCTCAGGTGACTCCCACCTTGGATAACTGGCTGGAAAATGAAATTCTCCTTGTTGTTGTTCAAGGTCACTACTTTTTATAGGTTTCTGTTTTGGTTTTGGTTTTCTAAAACAAGATTTCTAGGTGTAGCCCTGGTTGTTCTGGAACTAGCTCTGTAGA
Source organism: Acomys minous (assembly GCF_964271855.1). NCBI lineage: Eukaryota > Metazoa > Chordata > Mammalia > Rodentia > Muridae > Acomys > Acomys minous. The sequence continues at coordinate 16,283,128 of NC_140496.1, forward strand.
CCAGGCTCTGAGATCCACCAGCCTCCCCAGTGCTGGGATTAAAGGTGTGCACCAACACGCCCAACCTAGTGGCACACTCTTTAATCCCAGCATTTAGAAGGTAGAAGCAGTCAGATCTCTGAGTTCCAAGACAGCCAGGGCCACACAGAAACCCTGTCTTGCCGGGTGTGGTGGCACACACCTTTAATCCCAGCACTTGGGAGGCAGAGGCAGGCGGATTGCTGTGAGTTCAAGGCCAGCCTGGTCTACAAAGTGAGTCTAGGACAGCCAAGACTATACAGAGAGAAACCCTGTCTCGAAAAACCAAAAAAAAAAAAAAAAAAAAAAAACTGTCTTGAAAAACAAGCAATGCTTAGAATCATATGTACACCTTAAAGTCACATCTCTGTAATACTGGCAGGTGCTTGCTTGCTTTTAAACTGTGTCTCATAAAGCCTGGGCTGCCCTCAAACTCCTTTTCTTCCTAAAATCTCAAGCCAGAGACCTGTCCTCTCCAGACAGATATCCCACTTTTCTCTCCTGTTTTCTGCCACCAGCAACACTATGGTATCTGGGCCTGTGCCAGTCTCATGGCCGTAATAGTGTAGAGCCAGAGTGGCTTCATCTGACTTGTGTCTTTCTCATGGTCCTCTCCAGGCGCTGGCTGCAGCAAGCCTGCTCTCTGTGGCAAAGTTAGACGGTATGAGTTGTAAAGATGGAACCAACGCCATTTGGTGTTCAGGGCCTGAGAACTTGACCACCACCACCATCACCACCCCACCCCCGAAGTTTCCAGGGAGAGCCACAAACATACAGCTAGTAACCCTTCCTAGGAGCTTGTACCCAGGGCTGACCAATCAGAGCTACAGGTCACAGTGACCAAAACAAATGAAAATTTCCCTCCTGTAGTCTGGCCCTGGTCTCCTTGCTTAGCCCTGGTCCCCCAGTCAATCGGCTTAAAGGGCAACTTTCCTGTACCCCTCTGACCTATCATAGAACAGCAAGGCTTGGAAACCATCCCTCCCTCCCCTCCCCCCGCTGCAGTTTTTTCCTTTAAAAACCCTGTTCCCCTAGGACTAGGGGCTACCATCTTCCCTCCTCACGAGGGGGCTGGTGGTCCAAGCTCTGAGCTTGACTAATAAATGGGACCCTGTGTCATTTGCATCTGGCTGGTTCCTGGTGGTCTTTGGGGTTTTCACAACTTGGGCATTACACAGTCACATTTCAGGACATTCATGCTTGGTTCCACCCCACTGGGACTCCAAGACCAATGCCAGGTACAGGCCAACCAGCAGGACGGTTTGCCATAATCATCAGAGAAACTAGGAAGAGCAGAAGAAACCTAGGGCCTTCCATGTGCTGAGCAAGTGTTCCACCACTTAGCTGCACTACACCCAGTATTTTTTTTAAGTTAGTGGAAAGGATTTTGTATTTTAAGCTGTTGAAACACTAGACACCTTCAGAAGTGAAGTGCATTCCTAAGTAGGGTCTAAAGTTATGAGTGTGTGTGTGTGTGTGTGTGTGTGTGTGTGTGTGTGTGTGTGTTTTCACATAGTTCGTCCTTCAGGGTGGAGGAATGCCATGGTAAATGCTGTATTTTATGGAGTTCACCAGTGCCAAGCATGAGCTCACTGTCTGAGGAAATGAAGTTACTGTGGAGAAAATGCCCTGGCCGCCACTGCCTTTCTGGAGAAATGTGGTCCCTGTCTGATTTGCTTGTATCTGTGGCCACTGGAAAGCTGCCCCACCCAAGCCTTCATAATTTTGGCCTTAAGACAGTGTCCCAAAGCCAGAGTTTTCCAGTTTTGAAACTCCAGCTCTCTTTTCGCTAGTTAAGTTTTCCAACACCACTTGCCTCCTGTGCCGGTGAGAAAGCCAGAGCTGTCGGGAGCCACACAGTACACAAAGGTCACTGAAGGAGGAAGTGGCCTCCAAACAGAATGTGTGTGTGTGTGTATGTGTGTGTGTGTGTGTGTGTGTGTGTGTGTGTGTTCTTTCCATGGGCCCAAGCAAATCTTCCCATAGGAACTAAGTGTTATCCAGAGGGAGCGGCTAGATTCCGAGAGAGGCAGGAAGCACCCATGCACAGGCACCCAGCCTGAATGCGCCTGGTCTCAGAGCCAGCGAGGCAGAGATCTTACAGTGTCTTCATTTTCTGAACAGAATAGCTCGTTTTATACCTCATTTTGAATCACAGAAAGCCTTGACTTTCTATGTATGTGAATCTCTAAACCTAATTGTTAAAAAAAAAAGGGGGGGGGGAGCAGCAGATAAAGTTAAAGGCCAGATCTCTGGCTTGAAGGCCAGCCTGTTCTACTGAGCTCGTTGCAGGATATCCAGGGCTACACAGAGAAACAGTCTCTTGAAACAACAACAACAAAACTGAAACTAGGCCCGGCGTGGTGGTGCACACCTTTAATCCCAGCACTTGGGAGGCAGAGGCAGGCGGATCGCTGTGAGATGGAGGCTAGCCTGGTCTACAAAGTGAGTCCAGGATAGCCATGGCTACACAGAGAAAGCCTGTCTCCAAAAAAAAAAAAAAAAAAAAAAAAAAACCACAAACCAAACCTGAAACTAAAACAGTGTCTATGATTGGACCAGGCTGCTTCCCTGTAAAGCTGTCTGGGTAGATCCGAAACAACTTTTAGGTACTTTTTGTAGCCCAAAGGAAAGAAGAAAATTAGTCAAGATACTTTAGAGGTATAAGCAAGTAAACCTTTGAATTCAATGATTTTTTTTTAAAGCTGGGGCGAGCACTTGTCACCATCTGTGGATTGCTGCTTTCAGTCTCTGAAAACAAACTAATATGTAGCCTCAAACCAAATGAAAAGGACTATAAATCGGAGTGGGCATGGCCGTGCCTGCTGTGCTAGCTGGATAGGAGGAGGCTCAAGAGAACTCTAGAGGGAAAATGGGCTGTTCTGTTCTTTGGTTGGTTGGTAACTGTCTGGGTTGAGGCCCAGGCTGGCCTGGGAGGACTGATATTCCTACCATAGTTTTCCAAGTGCTGTTCTCACAGAAGTGTGCTGCTAACAGTCTGTGTTCTAACTGAGGTGGTAAGTACAGGAGCGCAGGTCTGTCCTTTTTTTTTTTTAATTTTTTATTTATTTTATGTATACGAGGGCTCTATCTGCATGTACACCTGCACCTTGGAAGAGAGCACTAGAGGGTATAGATGGTTATGAGCCACCATGTGGTTGCTGGTAATTGAACTCAGGACCTCTGGAAGAGCAGACAGTGCTCTTAACCACTGAACCATCTCTCCAGGCCCAAGACCCTGTCTTAAAAACAAGCAAAAAGCCGGACGTAGTGATGCACGCACACCTTTAATCCCAGCACTTGGGAGGCAGAGACAGGCGGATCACTGTGAGTTCCAGGCCAACCTGGTCTACACAGCGAGTCCAGGACAACCAAGGCTACACAGAGAAACCCTATCTTAAAAAAAAACAAGACACACACACACACACAAAAAGCAAATTAAACCTCATAATTGGATGTATAAAGCAGTGAGGAATTTTCTTCAATGTGTTTGTGACATGCCTATGGCCTGTTATAGTAGTGATGGGTAGGGGAGGAACTTTTGTATTAATCTAGCAACCTGGGGACTGTGAGTCTGGATTTGAAATTTTGCCCTTACATAGGTGAACCAGCAGGAGTTCGGAACCAACATTTCAAACCAAGTGTGTTTGGCACTATTTGGTGTCCAAGTGTGACACAGTCTGTGTGGGAGAAACACAGAGGCAGAAAACCATCCAAGTAGGAACCCGAAGTGCCAAATGTTGGTCTAAAGTACATGTTCCTTGAAATTGGTCCCATTCCAATGGGAAGAGCTCACTGTGGAAACAGTGATGGCCATTTGCTCAGGCGGCCAAGAGAATGAAAAGCACATTGAAACGCAGCCGCAGTAGCAGCAGCAGCAGCGTCTCGAAGGTAGAGGCTCCGTGGACCCCTCCGCGGTGAAGCAGGATCACAGAGCAGCCCTCTCCTGGCATCTGCCTCAGCTCAACAACAGGCCTTTATGTGACCCTCCCAGGGAGCCCCTGAGAAAGGGGACCAACAACAGATGCAGGATCAGTCTTGGTTGCCATTTCACTGAGTTAGGTTTTGTTGAGAAAGAAGTGTTTTTGATGATGTCACGGGTCCCTGCTACCTCCACATATTTACACATATCATTGCTCCCACATGAAGTGTTAGCAATTTCCTGGTTTTGGTATTGGTGTATGGACTCTTTTGCCCCCTGGGCAATGACCTTCCCACTGGTATTTTCCTGTAGTAATAATGTGGTTCAGCTACCCTGTGCCACCAGGAATGTCACTCTATATTAGCATCTCAGTAACTTCACTGAGACAGAGACTGGCAGGCAGAGGGTGCAGGGGGTGTGTGAGAGAACAGAATAGACTACAGCCCAGAAGCGCTCTGCTAGGGACATTTATACTACTTTCCAGTTCTACTTGAAAGCACAGCTCTGTTTGGTCTGTGTGTCTGTCTGCTCCAAACCTTTTTTTTTTTTAATTTACTTATGAATGCCTGTCTGCATATATGCCTGAGAGTTAATAGAGGGCATCAGACCCCATTCAGATGGTTGTGAGCCACCAAGTGGTTGCTGGGAATTGAACTCAGGACCTCTAGAAGAGCAGTCTGTGTTCCTTTTGTTTGGTTGGTTTGGTTTTGGTTTTTTTGAGACAAGGTTTCTCTGTGTTAGCCTTGCCTGTCCTGGACTCACTTTGTAGACCAAGCTGGCCTCGAACTCACAGCAGTCCGCCTACCTCTGCCTCCCCGAGTGCCACCACGCCTGGTTGCAGTCTGTGCTCTTAACCACTGAGTTCTCTCTTCAGCTCCTTCCTCCTCCAATTCTTAGGCTGAAATCCTAACTCCCAATTTGATGGTGGTAGCACATGACTGCAACTTTGAGGGTGATCAGGGAGAACATTCAGGAATGGGATTGGTGCTGGGGGTTTTTTGGGGTTTTTGGTTTTGTTTTGTTTTAATGCAGCTGTGGGCACGCCTTTAATCTCTGCAAAGGCAGAGACAGGTGGATCTCTGTGAGGCCAGCCTGGTCCTACAGAGCTCCAGGACAGCCAGGACTACACAAAGAAACACTGTTTCAAATAAATAAAAAGATAAGATCCACATGAGTTAAGTTTTTTGCTTGAAATACTTAATTCTAAAACAATGGATGATAAAACTGGTACAAGGCTCACAAATCCAATTTATTTTTATTATTATTTTTTTTATCATCATCATCATTATTATTTCTGTTTTGGGGTTTTTGGAGACAGGGGTTTTTTTTTTTTTTTCTTGTAGTCCTGGCTGTCCTGGACTCTCTTTGTAGACCAGGCTGTCCTCGAACTCACAGAGATCTGCCTGCCTGTCTCCTGAGTGCTGGAACTAAAGGCATGTGCCACAACTGTCCCAGTTTTCCAGAGAGCAAAATTTAAACAAACTAGGATGTAGAAAGCATGTCCAAAAAAAGAGAACCATTTTGTCCCAGATGATTCTATGCTTTATCCTAACAACACACATACATTTCTTGTCGAAATCATACAAGTATAGGCCTCCTTACTGACCTAGCAGAGCTAGGGTGAGCTGGCACTGGATAGAGTTGAATGTGGCCCCAGGATGTACTAGCTTCTGATTCTAGGAAGGTAATAAATCTTGCTCAGGGTGTCAGTGTCCTCACCCACTGGCCCTGGGTCTGTGGGGATGAAGTGGGATCGTATACAGCACAGGTTGGAGAGAGGGTTGTCCACTACACTGACAGTGACTTGCACATGGGAGCTTCCAGCCTGGGTCTGTCCTTCAGCTCAGAAACAACTACCAATCTGCTGTCTAGACTGTCCTCCAGAGAACGACTGCCAGCGGCTGGTCATAGAGGTACAGGCACCCTCCTCCTGCTTAACTCTGGGGCTTTGCCACCCACAAGGATTTTTTGTTTCATCAGTTTCTTCTTCCCTGAGAAATAAAGATGTAAAAGGAGAACCTGCTGCACTTTTTAAAGCTTTCCACAACGCAGTCCACTATAGTCTTTTTAGAATAGGAGCATTTTAATTGGCTTCTTCCAAATGCTCCTTGAAAGAAACCCTCGGAAGGGATGGGGAGGAGAGGGATGGGGGGAACGCTCTGCATCTGCGGTACAGGACTCTCCTCGTGATGCGCCTTAACTCTATAGAGAAGATGACAACTGACTCCACAGAGACCAGAGAGCACAGTGGGGGAGGGGGGTGACTGATGGAAGCCGGTGCCCAAGCCTGAGAGGACACAGGAACCTTGGGAGTACTGAGTCCAGGGATTGGGGCTTAGGGAGCGGCACATGTGGGAGCATTTTTGAGGGAAGGCATTTTTAGGTGGAGGGCATCATTCCTAGGGGTAGAGATAAGGACACAGCATGGCCAGACTGGCAGAGCCAAGTAGAGTTCAGGAGGATGCTGACATGACACATTTACATCACAGTGAGGATGTCCTGCAAGGGAGAATGGTTTTATCCTGACAACTTTGGAGACTTGGGGAAAGGTCATAAGATAGAAATTACATCTAGGGAGCTCACTGCCCTCTGTAACAACCGCATGGACAGATAATAGGACAGGGATGATAGTCAGGCGGACATGGGGTAATTGGAAGAGAACTGGTGAGGCACAGACAATGGTGGCTTGAGGGAACTGACGAGTTCACTGAAAGATTTCAAGTCAGCATATCAGAGGTACCTGCACACCAGTGTTTATTACAATAGCAGAATTATACCAACCGCAATGTCCATTTTTTTTTCAACCATCAAAAAATCCCAAGTGCTGGGATTACAGGCATCCTGTAGTTAGGCTTTTCTTTTTTCAAAGTATCTTTTATTTACTTTCACTTTCACACATATATACAATGTTTCCTGATCCTATCCACCTCAACTTGCCCACACACTTTTCATTTTTAAAACTTTTTATAGGTCGGGTAGTGGTAGTACACCCCTTTAATTCCAGCACTCAGGAGGCAGAGGCAGGTAAATCTCTTGAGTTTGAAGGCAGCCTGCCCTACAGAGTGAGTTCCAGGACTGCCAGGGATATACAGAGAAACCCTATCTTGAAACAAACAAAAACTCAAATAACTTGTGTATAAACACTTCATTTCCATGTATGTATGTGCACTTCATGGGAGCCTAGTATTGGAGGAAACAAGATGTTTGATACTCTAAGCTGGACTTACAGGTGGCTCTGAGGCACCCTGTGGGTGCAGTTAAGTGTTCCTAAACACAGAGCCATCTCCCCAGCCTCGACTATCTTATTGATTTTACTATCAGAATGATATTGAGTAGTAGTGATTGCAATTTTTTTAATTTAGGAATTGAATTTAAGGTTCTCATGTGTGGAGACATTCTACTTCTGAGTTGTATCCCCAAAACTCTGAAAAATAACTGAAACAAAATATCACTCTTTGGCACAGGCTGAACTTGTGACCCTCTGCCCTAGCCTCCCAAGTAGCTACAATTATTATAGGCACTAGACACAGCTCCTATTTTTAAACTTATGTTGTGTGTATGGGTCTTTTGTCTGTATGTCTATGTACCTTGTGTCTGCAATGTCGAGGGGACTTTGGAGCCTCTAAAACAGGAATTACAGACAATTGTGAACCACTGTGGGGGTATTGGGAACCAAGCCCAGGTCTTGAGCCAGAGCCCCTAACTGCTAAGCCATTTCATCTGCCCTTAAAGACCAGAAGATCCCCTTGGGCTATGTATAGGCTGCCCTATGTGGGTACTAGATTTTCATTTTTAACTATACGTCTATGTATTGCATATAAGTGCAGGTGGCTTGAGAGTCCAGGTGTGAGAATCTAGAGTTACAGACAGTTGGGAAACACCTGACATGTGCTGGAAATCAAACTTGAGTCCTCTGAAGTACATCCTCTTAACCACTGAGCCACCTCTCCAACATGCTTCAACACTCTCTACCATAGCACTGACGGCCCTAAACAAGCTCAGGCAGGATGGGACAATCCTTTATTCATTTTGTGCCCATGTCCAGCACAGTGTAATAAAAATAAGTATGAAGCCGGGCAGTGGTGGCGCACGCCTTTAATCCCAGCACTCAGGAGGCAGAGGCAGGCGGATCACTGAGTTCCAGGCCAGCCTGGTCTACAAAATGAGTCCAGGACAGCCAGGGCTACACAGAGAAACCCTGTTTCAAAAAAACAAAACAAAAATAAGTAAGTATGAAATGACCGAACACTGTCAACCATGTCATTCTTCCTGAAACTCTTCGTGTCTCAGTTCTGTGACCTGTAGCAATATCTGTGAAAACTACACTTACCTTATAGGCCCTTTTGGAAAATGTCAACATCTATCAGTCTGGTATACAATAGGTGTTCCATAATGCCAGCCATGAGTTACTTAAAAACAGGCATAGGGATGTAGCAAAATTGGAAGAGTGCGTGCCCAGTGTGTAAACCCTGGGCTCCATCCCCCATCAAGTTACAAAGCCAGGAGTGATGGTGCACACTTGTAGTCCCAGCCCTCAGAAGGGGCTGTAAGATCAGACTCCATGGTTGTCCTTGGCTACTTAGTAAGTTGGAGACCAACCTGGGATGAGACTGTTTCTAAAAACTTAATTTTGATGACACTTGCCTTTGGAGGTTTTTCTCGCTGTTTCTTCTCAGGCACATTTGTGGGTTTGTGGTCACAAACAGAAATAGATGAAAATGCTGGTGGAAAGCTACCTCTCCTTTCTATTTGATCTCGTTCTCTTCCGATAAAGAGATTCACCATTTCTGCCTACTAGTCCCCGTACCAAACAGAGCTGCTTGTGGCCCAAGGTCAGAGTCCTTCAAGGGTCTTTTGATTTGAGAAATGGTCTGTTGCTCCAACTTGGCCTCTAAGACATTGGCCTTGAACTCAGGGATCTGCCTATCTCTGCTCCAGGATGAAAAGGTATGTGCTATGACATCCAATCCAAGTGATTTTTGTTTTAGAAGTGTTTGTACTAGAAGGGCAGTAGTGGTATATGCCTTTGGAGGCAAAGGCAGGTGGATCTTTGGAAGCTGACCTGTATCAACCCCACCAGCCACCTAAGTAATGACTAAGAGACAGGATTTCTCTGTGTAGCCTTGGCTGTCCTGCACTTACTTTGTAGACCAGACTAGCCTAGAACTCACAGCGATCTGCCTGCCTCTGCCTCCCAAGTGCTGGGATTAAAGGTGTGCGCCACCACCACCTGGCCTACTGCCCAGGATTTTTAAAGCAGGGTTTTGCTGAGGCAAAGTTTGGGCTAAAGAACTTGATACCCTCTCTGGCCAGCACAGGCACCATGCATCCAAGTGGTACAGACATACGTGTAGGCAAAACGTCCACACACAAATAATTTAAGCTTATGATTCTCATTTAACTATATTACATCACTGGGGGATATTTGGTTTCCTTATTCTGATGATGATGCAAGGCTAACAGCCAGCAACACAGCCCATCTGTGGAAGAGTTAGGTAGGATGCCATGTTCTCAAAGATGCATGCGTCCTGACAGGCATATGTATCTACACTGACTTGTGAAAATTGTATCTTGATTTTAGAGAAAAGCACAAAGAACAAAGGTGCAAGCTGAACATGGCAGCACACACCTTTGATTCCGGCACTCAGGAGGCAAGAGGCAAGAGGATCTCTGTGAGTTCGAGGCCAGCCTGGTCTCATAACAAACTCCAGCTCTGTTTCAAATAAAAAAGCCCAGGTACATATAAAGGATGTATGTATGTCAGGTTAAGAAAAGATCAGGCTATAATACCAAAATAAAGAAATAACATGAAGCATGTGGTCCAGCCTCCAGAAAGCTGAGGCAGGTCACAAGTTGAAGCCAGCCTGAGCTATAAAGTGAAACCCTATCTCTAACAAACAATCACAAAAAAGCAATGTATAAATATGTCTCACTTGATGTATACAAAAAATACATATACATGGTGTTGGAGAGAGGACTGTATTCAAGAGCACTGGCTGCTTTTCTAGAGAACCCAGGTTCAACTCCCAGCACCCATGTGGCAGCTGACAACTGTCTGTAACTCCAGTTCCAGGTTTCTCTCTCACACACATACACACACACACACACACACACACACACACACACACACACACACACACACACAGACACAAAGGATATACAGCCAGGCGGTGGTAATGCTTTAATCTCAGCACTTGGAAGGCAGAGGCAGGCGGATCTCTATGAGTTCGAGGCCAGCCTGGTCTACAGAGCAAGTTCCAGGACAGCTAGAGCTGTTACACAGAGAAACCCTGTCTTAGGGGAGAAAAAAGTATATACACATATATTCATACTTAATTGTCCCACTAAAATAAACACTGAAAAGCCCATACAAGTCAACTTCCCATAAGCAGTTGAAATCAGAAATATGGTAGAAGCAAGACTTTTTAGGTAAACCTTTTCAGTCCTGAAATTTTAACGTCTTGACTACATTAACCAGTGAGGAAAATATGCCTTCTATGCCTTCCCTACCAGCCACCACTTTCCACCATAGGCTATGTTAACACGGCCTATATGTAACCTCTTCTCCAATGACAAACAGGAGCCATTTCTGACTTACCAAAAAGGTGAATAAAGGACATGGTCACACTATAATGCCTTTATAAGAGGAAGTTTTATTGTTAATTCATTACCTTAATAGTTTCAGAAAGAAGAACAGATTAGCTCAGTCCAACATGATTCAAAGTTGGCAAAATCTAGAGAAGCAAGTGTTCTGACTGCTAAGGATTTAATTTGAGTGCTCTTAATACTTAGCCATCTAACACTTCAGATATAATCCAGAACAGTGCATCATCCCATCCTTTTCACTCTAATATCACACTACCTCCCTCCACTACGGAAATTCCTTCATTAAATATCATTCCCAGAGGACTGGTTCCCTGGAGCATATAGCCATGAGGAAAGTGCACAAACTGAAAATAAAACTCTGTATGATAATTTACTAATCTAAGAAACAAACCTTCCAATATATTAAGAAATAAATCCAGTTACAAATGCACTAGTTGGTCTATGTGGCGGCTCTGGTAGAATAACTGAAAACGGCCGGTTATTTACAAGATACACAAGCAGGAACGGTGCACCTAGCCCAGCACAGGCCCTCAGAAGCCAAAAGTGTTCTCTCCGCTGTAGGCCACATACAAGAATCCATCTTCATCTTTTTCCTTCTCGTAAAGCTGTCCCATAGTTAGGCTTGAAAAAGAAAACAGAAAAGAAAAAAAGCATTGAAAATTGAGTCCAGGTATCAAAAGGAGAATGAGGGTAAGGAACTTTGGTTGGGAGGTAAAAATAACTCAGGTGCCTGCTGTGACCTGCAATCTGTTCTACTGAAAGAAAACAAAAGCACGACAAACTGAAGATGGGCTGAGGGCGGCTCAGCGCTACAGCCCTAACCTGGCAAGCACAGAAGAGGGCAGAGAACACAGCAAAGCAGAGCCGGGTCCAGTGGCGGGCAGGTGCCCACACTCCCCAGGCTGAAGCCTGTAAACAAGTCCACCCCTGAAGAGGCATCTCTATCTGCTTCCCCGGGCCCAGAATGCACTTCAGTGGTAGGGTGCTGACTTGCCCAGCAGGGGTGAAGCACTAGGTGGGATCCCCATTATTTCAAAAGAATAAAAGACTGCTCAAGTTTGCCAAGCCTCCAAAAATAGGATTCCTTAAACTAAACATGTGGGTGGAAAGTCAGCTTTCCTTGTGCTTGAAACAGACTGCAGTGGAAAACCAATCTCGTTCTCTGCCAGGAAACTTGAGTTGTCTCAATGAGAGTAGTAACACGTACTGCAAGCTCACGCAAGCTCGGGCCACACGACCATCCTGAGAAGTATGACCACAGCACTGTGTCACCCAGAGCCAGCAGTCCAAGAACACAGGAGGAGGAGCTCAGCTGGTAGGCAGTGCTTGCATGGCATGCCCACAGCATGGGCTCAGACCCCACCCTGCATTGCACTGCATAAAAAGGCCTAGACATGGTAGCTCACACCTGTAATCACAGCACTGACCTGCACTCACCTGTAGCTGCCTATGAATTCTAGGCTAGTCTGGCTACATAAGACCTTGTCTCAAAAACAACTAAATATATAGCAAACTAAGGACTAGTGGGGGAAATAAAGAGGGACCAGGGCCTCAACTTTGTGAAGCAATGATTCCTCCCTGGCTATGCTGCTGTTCTTTGACTAAGAACATGTGTCAAGGTGGAGTTTTTGCTTTCCTGCTTCACTTCTTTTCCCATGTGCAAGCATAGTGTGGACGGCTGTGTAGATTATTAAGTAATAATGTGTGGAATGAAAATTAGTAAGAAAAAGCCTACCCAGGTATGGCAACACATGGCTTTAAGTCCAGCACTTGGGAGGCAGAGGCAGGCAAATCTGTGAGTTCAAGGCCAGCCTGGTCTACAAAGCCAGAACAGCCAGAGTACACAGAAAAACACCGTCTCAGGGAAAAGAAAAAAGAAAAAACAAAAAAAGGAAAAAAGAAAAAGCCCACCTGTCATCTCCAATCACGCAGCTCTTGATGTGGGGCTCTCTTAAATTAAGAGCACTTCCTGTTATTGCAAAGGGCCCAGTTCTCTTCCCAGCCCGTCCATGGCAGCTCACAACCATTCACTACTCCAGATCCAGAGGATCTGATACCCTCTTCTGACCTCTGGGCAGCAGAGCAACACATGGTACATAGATAGACAACCAGGCAAACTTGTCATGTACATAAAAAGTCTAAAAAACAAAAACAACCTCTCTGAACAGCACCGTTAAATCAAACTCCCTGCTATTAAGGGAAGAAAACCCTATATGGCTACTTATAAAACAGATCACCAGCTATATGCAGCAACTAAAGTGCAGCATCTGACCTGAGATGTGCTAAGTGGAAAAACAAGACTTGAAAGAAATGAAACATCACGTTTGGTTACATGTTGAAAGACAGTTCACGTAGACCAGGCTGGCCTTGAATTCAGAGATTCTCCTGCCTCTACCTGAGTGCATTAAAGGCATGCACACTACACCTGACAATGTCACCTGTTTTTAACTTGTAGGAGTATTAAAGAGCTACAAGAATTTTTAAATCCCACAATTTTGCATGCCATTTGCACTAACAGTCATGGTGAAGAAGGAAGCTGGTTCATGAGAACACCAACTGTGTTCAACCTCAGCTACCTTCAGGATCTCTAGAGAGCTTTACAAGCATCTCCATGAATGCAATGAAATCAGATCTCTTGTGGTGGGACCCAAGTTGTTTTTTGTTTTGTTTTGTTTTTGTTTTTTTGAGACAGGGTTTCTCTGTGTAGCTCTGAAACTCATTCTGCAGACATGGGTGGCCTCTGCCTCCCAAGTGCTGGGATTAAAGACGTGTGCCACAACACCCAGCATCAGAAAACAGTTTTTTTTTTAATTTATTTATTTATTATGTATACAGTGCTCTCCCTGCATGTACATCTGCATGTCAGAAGAGGGCACCAGATCACATTATAGATGGTTGTGAGCCACCATGTAGTTGCTGGGAATTGAACTCAGGACCTCCGGAAGAATAGTCAGAGCACTTAACCTCTGAACCATCTCTCCAGCCCCCAGAAAACATTCACATAGCCAACCTGTACTGCCTCCAAGTGAATACCCTGGTAGATCTGTCCCAATGACCTAACACTAGATCCTTGAACCTCTGGCAAGAATCATCCTCATAAAAAACCAACAGAACAAAAGGAACCTCCCTCCAACAGTGCTACTCGTGCATACTAACAAATGTCCCACTCAAATGCAGCACAAGCAGGCAAAAGTGACCCTGTGAGAGATGGTTTGTGGCAGAGGAGGACATGTTCTAAGGCACAGGGCAGATGATCTTCCCTCAGAATCAGGGCCTGAGCACCTCCACTGAGCTGGTGCTGGCAGAATGGTCAGCCCTAAAACACAGAGGCAGCTCTAACACGTCTGAGAGGCAAGCTGCCCCGGCCTGAATGGTCAGATCAAGTAAGTCACACACAAGCCCAAGGCTTCCTGGCTAAGCCACTGGGAAGCATGTGTAGAAGTCACCCAAAGCCTTTAGTACAATGCATTCTAGTGCTGTAGCTCCCAGGGCTACATGGAGGCATCTAGAAAGACTGCTGCTGTGGGAAGGGGTACTGACACCTTCTAAACTCTTGATTCTGATGAATTAAGAAATGGAAAATGCCATTGGCAAACCACGGAGCCAATCTAAGGTGAGTCGGAATTCAAGTGCTGAGAGAAGTGAACTCTAGTTGCTCCTGAAGGCTGCTCCCTGTGCCTCCACTCAGGTCATTTCTCCAGTGGAGAACTGACCAACAGTAAAGCTGAGTTTTAGTAAGAACCTGGCCCAGAAGTTGCTGTGACAACAAAAGGCAAACATTATCTTTCTGCTTCTCAACAGCCCTGATAATTGGAGGAAGCTGACCTAGGGCTCCTGTGGGCTCCCAACCCCAGTGCAAGACTTGCCTTCAGCTGGAAATCAAAGGCGGGGCGTGGAGGCACTGAGTCATAACTAGGCTGGAGTGATGACCACCTGGCCAGCCATCTGCTGCACAGCTCATGTGCTTCCCTGACTTTCAGCAAGGCAGGACAGCGAGGTGAGGTAATAATCAATGACCACCACCACTGTAGAACCCTGAAAGGCACAGGCTGTGAGTTAAACAGGACCCAAATCAAAACACACAGAGCTGACTATTCCTTCCTGTCAGGTGTTTCTCTGGTACAGTCTTCTGCCATTCCTAAAACTCACCAATTCTTTTAAAACTATTCCTGTGGACAGGACAGGACTGCCATATGGGTTCCAGAGATCAAACTCAGGCCTTCGAGCTTGGAGACAAGCATTTTTACCTGCTGAGCTCCTTCGCCAGACCAGCAGCCATGTCTGAGAAGTATTTACTCAGAAATGATCACACTTGTTAAGTTTAAGCACACATCGCAACAAAAGATGGCCCCTAAGACATCTCACCACCCTTTAAGACCAAGAAGCAACCAGCCAACCACGATTTTTGGCAGCATGGGACTCCCCAGGCCAAACTGTTAATAACTTGGAGGCATTTACTCAATAACACTCCTGTTTCTATTTTCTGTTGTTTTGTTTGAGACAGAATGTCTGTCTCAAAACAGAGCTGTCTGTAGCCCTGGCTGTCCTAGAACTTACCATGTAGACCAGGCTGGCTTTGACTCAGAAATCTGCCTGCCTCTGCCTCTCCAGTGCTGGAATTAATGATATACACCACAACACACAGCTTTCTGTTTTTGTTTTAAACAGGGAATTAAGAACGCTCTTGTCTGTGCTCTAAACAAAGAACAAAGACTATTTCCAGATCTGGGTTCCCCTCTACTACCACGACTGGGAAACTTGCATACCAATGTCTTTCTCAGTTCTGCCTGCAGCAAAGCACAGTTCCTCTTCTGTGTTGAGCCAGATTCTTTCTTGTTTCTCTGTGTGGAGCAGCCTGGCCTCCAACTCCTGAAGATCCACTTGCTTCTGCCTCCCTGAGTGCTGGGATACCAGCTTGAGCCACTCTTAGGCAGAGAATTCAATTATTTATTTATTTATTTTTAGTTTTTTTCCAGAGTTTTGGTTGGTCTGGACTCTGTAGACCAGGCTGGCCTTGAACTCACATCAGTCCGCCTAGCTCTGCCTCCCAAGTGCTGGGATTAAAGGCATGAGCCACCACACCAGGCTTAAGTTCCTGTTTCTTTTTCTTTTTTTTTTCTTTTTTTTTTTTTGGGGGGGGGGTTGGTTGTTTGTTTTTGTTTGTTTTTTGAGATAGGGTTTCTCTGTGTAGCCTTGGCTGTCCTGGACTCACTCTGTAGTCCAGAGGCAGGCAGATCTCTGTGAGTTCAAGGACACCCAGTACTACAAGACAAACCATGTTTTAAAAATTGATTTTGGTTTCTGTTAGAGATAAGGCCTCACTGTATTCCCCAAGATGGTCTTTTCCTACTTTAGCCTCACAAGAGTTAAGGTGTGTATAACCCCAAACCTGACTAATAAATTCCTGTTTTGTTTTGTTTTGTTTTGATTTGTTTTGGTTTTCCAAGACAAAGTTTTTCAGTATAGCCTTAGTTGTCCTGGAATTCACTGTGTAGCCCACACTGGCCTGTAGATTTGCCTGCCTCTGCCTCCCAAGCACTGGGATTAAAGTCATATAGTCACCACCAGCTGTAAATCCTTTTATTTTTGTTAAAGACAGGGTGTTTCACAGGACCCAGTAGTGGAAGCCTGTAGTCCCAGCACTGGGGGAGTCAGAGGCAGGTGGATGTCTAAGTTCCCACAACAGCCAAGGCCATATAGAGAAACCATGTCTGGAAACTCTCCCTATGCCCCAAAAAAGAAACACAAGGTTTTGGCCCTGGAGTGATGGTGCAGGCCCTTAACCCTAGGCTCCAGGTTTTCTCCTGTCTCCTCAGGCAAGACTAACCATACAGAAGCCTCCACTGTTCTACTGCACTGCCGCTCTGCAGACAGGAGACAAGCAGCGGAGATCTGCAACTTTTCACCTTAAACAGAAGTAAGGTCTAAAATTTTACTTGGGCCTCTTTTGGAACTTCCCCCCCCCCCCTTTCTTGAGACAGGATTGCTATATAGCTCAGGCCCATATTTAAGTCCAGATTTAAGTCCCTGGGGAGGGAACTCAGTAAAGTGCTTGCTATGTGAGTGTAAGGCCCTGAGTTTAGATCGGTAAGCTCGGAGTTCAATGAGAGAGCCTGTCTCCACAGCGCTTGAAGGCTTAATAAGGTAAAAGCACTCGTCAGCAGACCTTACAACCTGAATGCCAGTGGTGGAAAGTTGTCCAAAAGTTGTCCTCTGACCTCTACAACCAACATCCCCTGCATGCATACTCACACACACAATTTTTTAAAAGTGAACATAAAATAAGCATTAGTTAAGTAAGTATACACACACACCCCCATACAAATCACACAAACTCCAGATAATGTTCTATTCTCTTAACTACACAAATTTTGTGCCCTGTGTCTTTTCCTAAAGCTACTGATATATAAATCAGATCTGGGTGTGGTGGCACATTCCAGGCAACTCCCTGAGTTCAAGGTGAGCCTGGTCTACAAAGAGAATTCCAGGAGAGCCAAAGCTATCCAGAAAAACCCTGTCATTAAAAAAAAAAAGTGGGATGGGTATGGTGGTGCACACCTTTAATCCCAGCGCTTGGGAGGCAGAAGCAGGCGATTCTCTGAGAGTTCAAGGGCTCTGTTTTTTCGAAAGAAAACAAATTTTTCTGGGAGTGATGGTGCATGCCTTTAATCCCAACACTTGGGAGGCAGATCACTGGAAGTTCAAGGCCAGCCTGGTAAAACAAAGTGAGTCCAGTACAGTCAAGGCTAAAGAGAAGCCCTGTCTCAAACAAACAAAAAACCCAAAGAGGAAAAAACGAAGAGTTGAGGTCAGAATGCTTAAAGAGTTTTTATAGCTCCCAAAGTTTTATAAGCAGCAAATGTATCTCTAAGCCAACAGCCCATCTAGTAAACATTCTTACCTGGACTGTGGGACCGTCTTGTCCACAAACAGGAAGATGGCCTTCTCAGAAGGAAGCTGGATCCTTTTCCTGATGATCCACATGAACTGAGCCACAGTGATGTCAGAAGGAACCAAGTACTTCCTTTTGTCAATGTCAACAATCTGAGAGCCTGAGACCTTTTCCACGATCACCTGGGAAAGTCAAGATAGGTTAGCAGCAGAACACACTTGTCTCGCTGCACAAAGGTCTGTGCTTCTTTCCCAAGTTCCCAGCACTGAAGAGATGAAGGGAGGGAGGAGGAAGAGCTCCAGCGCACTTATGCACAGGGCTGGATTGCCTAATGTCAAGCTCTGGCCTCGGAGTCGGCTGAGTAGTGTGGGCAAGGAAGTATGTGGTAAACTGCACAGCAGTCAATATGCCTATGGTTTACTAAGCCACACTCTGAAGGTCTAGAACTGATAAAAAATGTTATCTCTGATCTCAGCACTTCTAAGAGAAAATGGCTACAAAGCTTTCTCTTTGGGGGGTGGGGGTGGAATGGGGGACAGTGGTTCCTAGACAAGGTTTCTCTGTGTAATCCCAGCTGTACTAGAACTCACTCTGTAGACCAGGATGGCCTCAGACTTAGAGGTCCCCCTGCCTCTGCCTCCTGAACGCCGGGATTAAAGGGGTGAGCCGCCACTGCGGGCTAGGTTTCTAACATCTTATCTAGGTTTCATCTGTAGTCTGTCAATCCAGGATCCCAGAATAGATCCACACTACCGGAGAATCCTGACCAACAGGGAAAGAATAGGTGAACTAATGGTGGCAATCTACAATCCCAGTCACCCAAGAACCAAGGTTTTCACTTTGCCTGTTACTTATCTCTAAACAGGTTAACATTTGTCCTCCTAATCCTCTCCTCAAAGGAACTGTTTTCAAGCAAAAGAGTTACAATAATATGACTTTATGTCCTTCAAAAATCAATAATGACATCAGAAACCATCTCCCCAACTAAGGCAGAAAGCAGAAATATAACAACATGCTTATCGATTAAAGACAAAACTGTGACATTTCAGATTTACTGGTCAAGCACAGATGACAGAATCAGGATAAACAGAAACTGAAAGTTAAAAAGACTCAAAGTTAAAGATGAGGGTCCTGAGACAGTGTTGCCTTACCAACACTTAGTGACAGTCTCTCTCCACCACTGTTCCCCAAAGTGGTAGTGACCTGTTGCCCTGTCCTAGAACACGGTTCCTTACATAATTGGCGAGGGAGCCTAGAGGCTGCAAGCAGCTTGCTGCCCTAGATCGCGGATATTCAGCACCGATGCCCCTGAACAGCACCAGCCCCTTACGCCCCAAGCTTGGGCCGGCCCCAGCCCAGCCTGTCTGGTCTCCAACTATACCTTGAAACCTTAACTTCTCAACTGTTGCATGGCCTAGCGCGCCCGCCCGACACCACTCCAAGGCTCTTAAGGGTGACATCGGGGTGAGGGGGCGGGGAGTCCACACTCACCGGAACCCGGTCGGGGTACTTCGCTCTGATCTTCGCGGATTCCACGCATCTGTGTTCTGGGAGAGAAGTACATCAGGCTGACGGTCGCACCCGCCCGCCCGCCGGCCCCCGGTTCCCTGAACCCCATCTTCCTGTCCGCCCTTCGCCGTCCTCAACCTGCGTGCGTACGCACGCCGGAGTCCCAGTCCCCGGGTCCCTTGCCGCAGACTCCCTCGGGGACCCCCCTAACAAGGTCCGCGGAGGGTGACACGGGTTCGTGGGAAGCGCTCAGGCTGGCGGGGCCTTGGCGACCCAGGGGCCCGGCGGAGCGGCGGGAGTGGGGGAGGGGCCGCGGCCCGGGGCCCAGCCAGGCCGACCGCGCTTACCCAGCGAGTGGTCCTCCTTAAACATCCACTTCATGGCGGCGGAGGGCGACGTTGCCGGCTCTTTGAGCCGCGGACTTCGGTGAAGCGACCACAACAACAACGGAGGCGGTGGCGGCGGCAGCAAAGACTACTCGGCAGGCGGGACTTCCGGCTGCCAGAGCCTAGCAACCGCCCGGGGCGGGGCTTCCGGCGCGCCTGGTAAGTGCACCAAGGGCCTGCACGTACGTGAGGGGGCGGGGCCTAAAAGGAGACCATTTTCCCTCCCACCCACCCCCAGTCCCCCGCCCAAAGGCTCTCCTGAGAATGGATACTGACGTAAGTGGGCTGGAGAGTCAGTGAGGGACAGTAGTAATAATGACTGGAATGGGGTTTCCGGATTGTGCATGACAGGCAGATTATGGCTCAGGGCTTAGAACGCTTATAAAGGGTTCTGGTAGGCAAAGTCTGGGGCTTTGGGGAGATAGGAATATTAATGTTTGTCCGGGTGACAAGGCGGGGAGTTCAGTAAGGAGAGATAACCAGTTCCAAGCTCTGTGTGGCAATGAGTACTGGTGACAATCTATAGGTCTAGTATAGAAGTGTCACACCTAAAATTTGTTTGGTTTGGTTTAGTTTTTCCAGACAGGGTTTCTCTGTGTAACAGTCCTGACTATCCTGAACTCACTTTGTAGACCAGGCTGGCCTCGAACTCACTACACTTTGCCTCCCAAGTGCTGGGATTAAAGGCATGCGCCACCACTCCTGGGCTCACACCTAAAATTTGACTTAAACAAATCTAATTTTCTTCTACTCATGTATACATATTTAAACACTTGTGAACAAGTATCATAGATATGCATTTAATCAACAGAACATCCCCGAGCAGAGAGTCGTTATTACAGACTATGAGAGGGTGAGTGTGACTGCCAGGCATGGAGTATTTCCCCCCCCCAACCCCCTCCCCCTGCCCAGAGTTGGTAATGAGACAGCGTAGACTATGGAGCTGGCCGTGGGCGTGGCTCCGCACTCACAGCCTGAGCTGCTGGTGTCACCTGCCTTGAGGTTCACCCTTAGCCAAGTCGTAGCCGAGTCATCCTGCCGGTCCGCTCTGGGTCACCATCTGTTTATGCGCTGGTGAACATACAACACGAATATGCAATTAATTGGGCACCTGACCACGTGCTTGTGATCCTGCGGCATCTGTAGAGCCTGTGTTTGAACATTGTCATCCATCATTTCCTGTAGCTGACATTCCTGACGGATGCTGTGTCTATAGCTTCATTCAGAAAGTATTTTTGTTATTTTATATCGGGTGGGGGGATGAGGGGTAGGAGGGGGGCAGAGCAGCTCAGCAAGTAAAAGTGCTTGCTGCTAAGCCTAACATCCTGAGCTCAATCCCCAGGACCCAAGTCTTAGGAGAAGCGAAGCTACCAATGAAGGTTTTCTTTTGGCCTCAGTGTCTGCACTGTAGCAAGCATCCGTGCATATACACGTCCAGACACACACAAAATAATGTAACTCTAAACAAAAATGTAATTTAAAAAATTTAAAGACTGTGTGTCTGAGCAACAAGATGTTTGTATTCCATGACATGAAAAATCCTTTGAATATTATGTTGTATACAAAAATGCTGGTCTGGAAACTGGGAGGAATCCAAGAGCAAAACTGAATTTGCATTCTCCTTGGGAAAAGAAAGAAACTAAATATCAGGCGATGACAGGTGATATTTAGAAAAGTAAAACAGAGCGGATGACTAGAGCTTGATGCACTCACTGGTGGGATGTGATGATTATTGGACAAATTGTCATAAATTAGGAACACAAAGGACCCCTGCGGCTAGAACAAAATAAACAAGGAGTGTGCTAGGAGACAGAGCAGAAAGACCTGGAACAAACTGATAACTGCGGGTTTTATCTTCATGTGATGAGAAGTAAGTGTGGGTTTTAAGAAGGTCTGTAATTTAGTCAGACTTTCCCCCCACCCCCAAAGACAGGGTCTCTATGTAGTCCTGGCTGACCTGAAACTTGCTTTGTAGACCAGGGTGGCCTCGAACTCAGTGATGCCCCTGCCTCTGCCACCCTGAGTACAGGAACTAAAGGCATTTGCCACCATGCCTGGCTCACTCAGACTTTTTTCTAACTCATCAGGCTAACCTGTTATGTGATGGAACACCTGCAGGCCTGGATTTACTCTCCAACATAAGAAAGTAAGAAAGAGATAGAAAAGAAATCATTGGGCTGGGATTTAGTTCAGTTGATACAGAGCTTCCTGCATGAAGTCTTGGGTTTGTTCCCCCAAACACAAACCAGCTGGTGGTTTACACCCAGAATCTCTTTTTGTTTGGTTGGGTTTTGTTTTGGTTTTTTGGAGGGAGGTTGTTTGTTTGGTTGGTTGGTTTGGTTTTTCGAGACAAGGTTTCTCTATGTAGCCTTGGCTGTCCTGGACTTACTGTGTAGACCAGGCTGGCCTCAAACTCAAGGATTAAAGGAATGCACCACCACACCTGGCTGTTTGTTTTTGAGACATGTTTTCTCCGTGTAGCCTTGACTATCCAGGAACTCCCTTTGTAGACCAGGCTGGCCTTGAACTCACTTGCTTCTGTTCTGGGATTAAAGGTGTGCACTTCCACACCAGTTCACCTGTAATCTCAGTGCGCAGGAGGTGGAGGCAGGAGAGTCAGAAATTCAAGGTCATCCTCAGTTACATGTTGGGCTGGAAACAAGCCTGGGGTAGAGACTCCATCTCAAATACATCTATCAGGGGCTGTTTAGATGACTCAGCAGATAAACACAATGGCTGCCAAGACTGAGGACTTGAGTTTGGTCCCTGGGACCCACGTGACGAAAAGAAAAGAACTGAGCAGAGTGGTAGTGGCACATGTCTTTAATCTCAGAACTTAGGAGGCAGAAGCAGGCAGATTTTTCTCTGTGAGTCCAGCCTGGTCTACTGTTTTAATAAACGAAAATCCCAAACATTGGGTTTTACCAGTGAAGACTCAGGAGCCAGATGCTGGGGTGAAAACCTGCTAGCTCAGAGAGTCAGAGAAAGTACCCAGCTGACCTTCCTACTCAGCTCACATCCCAGAGGAAAAACCAAAAAGCCCAAAGCCAAAAACTTGCTAGCCCAACTGACAGTACAAGAGGCAGAAAAAAAAAAATCAAACAGCTTGTTAGCTCAAAACTTTCTTCTTATCCATTCTGGTTTCTTGTCCCACCTTTGTTGTTGTTGTTTTGTTTTTGTTTTTCAAGCTGTGTAGCAGCTCTGGCTGTCTTGGAACTCACTCTGTAGACCAGGCTGGCTTTGAACTCACAGAGATTCGCCTGCCTCTGCCTCCCCAGTGCTGGGATTAAAGGTGTGTGCCACCACACCGGGCTTGCTCCACCTCTTGACCTAGAGTTAACTTTATAAAATCTGGTGTGCAGAAAGCTCTTAGATTAAAGGTGTGTGCTACTGCTGGCTGATCTACACCTTAATTACTTGTTCACAATAAACAGAATGTTCTTGGATTAAAGGTGGGTATTAGGAAAACAGGCCTGGTTGCACACACCTTTTGCACTCGGGAGGCAGAGGCAGGAGGATCACTGTGAGTTCGAGATCAGCATGGTCTACAAAGTGAGTCCAGGATAGCCAAGGCTAACACAAGAGAAACTCTGTCTTGAAAAACCAAACCAAAAAAAAAAGGTGCATATTAAGGCTCAACCACACCAAAAAAAAAAAAACAGTTTACAATCTTGGGGCTCCCCAATGGGGGGGTGTTCTTTTTTGTTTTTTGTTTGTTTGTTTGTTTGTTTGTTTGTTTGTTTTTATGAGACATGGTTTCTCTGTGTAGCTTTGGCTGTCCTAGACTCACTTTGTAGACCAGGCTGGCCTCGAACTCACAGCGATCCACCCGCCTCTGCCTCCCGAGTGCTGGGATAACAGGCGTGTGCCACCACGCCCAGCTTTTTTTTTGGTTTTTTAAGACAGGATTTCTCTGTGTAGCTTTGGCTGTTCTGGAGTCCCTTTGCATACTAGGGTGGCCTAGAACTCACAGAGATCTGCCTGTCTCTGCCTCTCTGAGTGCTAGGATTAATGGCATGTACCACCATGCCTGGCTACTCCTAAATTCTTTTTTTTTTTAACAATTTATTTATTAATTATTTATATAGTATTCTGCTTGCATGTGTGCCTGCACTCCAGAAGGGCACCAGATCTCATTATAGATGGTTGTGAGCCACCATATGGTTACTGAGAATTGAACTCAGGACCTCTGGAAGAATAACCAGTGCTCTTAACCTCTGAGCTATCCCTCCAGCCCTACCCTCACCCCACCTCAGTTTTAACTTTTTTGTTGTTGTTGTTTTGGTTTGGTTCTTCCCCCCACCAAACCCCCCAACATGGTTTCTCTCTTTGTAGATCTGGCTGGCCTCGAACTCACATCAATCCACCTGCCTCTGCCTCAAAGGCGTGGGCCACCACACCTGGATTTAACTTTTTATTTTAAAAAATACAGTTATATTTTCTCTCAATTTTACTTTTTTGTTATTGTTGTGTTGTTTTGTTTTTGTTTGTTCCTTTGTTTTTGTTTTTTTGTTGTTGTTTTTTGTTTTTTGTTTTTTGTTTTTTCGAGACAGGGTCTCTCTGTGTTAGCCATGGCTGTCCCGGACACGCTTTGTAGACCAGGCTGGCCTCGAACTCACAGCAATCCGCCTGCCTCTGCCTCCTGAGTGCTGGTATTAAAGGCGTGTGCCACCCGCCTGGCTTTGTTTTTGTTTTTTGTTTTGTTTTGTTTTTTGTTTTTATCCCTGGCTGGCTTGGAGCTGGCTGGCCTGGAACTTAGAGATCCTCCTGTCTTTGCCTAGTGCCACTACTGCCCAACCCATTTATTTATTTATTTATTTATTTATTTTGGACCTCTTTATTTTGACTCTATGTGTATGGGGATGTTTTGCCTGCCTATGTGTCTATGGACCATGTGTATGCTGTGCCTACAAAGGCTGTTGGATCCCTGTGACTGGAGTTACAGATGCTGTGAGCTGCCAAGTGGGTGCTGAGAAGCCTATTCAATGGAAGAGCAGCCATTCTCTCCAGCTCTTTAGTCACATGTTTAATAACATTTATTTATTTATTTATTTGTGTGTGTGCAGATGAGCACCGTTACGTGTGTATGGAGGTCAGAGGACAACCTTTCCAGAATTAAGATGTATTATTTATGGGGCCAGGAGAGATGACCCAGGGGTTAAAGGCACTGAGTGCTCTTACAGAGGACCCAGAGGAAGGAGAATTGAAGGCCAACCCAGGCTATTTAGTAAAACCCTACTTCAAAACAGAGAAAATTGTGCCTTTATGTTGAAACACTGATGTTACTAAGTATTCACCGAAGTAACCAGCAAATGCTAACTTTAGCAAATGCTAACAATACGAACGCTTATACCTAACAAAGTACATCAGAATGAGCACATAGTAAATTACCTTCCATCTTTTGAACATCCGGGGAAACTGTGTCCTGTTGTCTGTCTTTCCTGTTATGGGCGTAGTGGAAGAGACACAACTTTGAAAGCAAAAGTACCTGGTCGCAGGACTGTGGCCTCATTATGAGAATGGCTTTACTTTAAGTAGGAAGCACATTGGGGTTTTTGTATCGAGACTGTATCCCAGGCTGGCCTCAAAGTCACAATGTAGCTAAAGACGACCTTGGACTTCTGATCCTCCTGACTTTACCTCACTAGTTGCTAGTGCTACAGTTTAAACCGTGCCTGGTTTAATGAAGTGCTGGGGATGAACTCAGGGCTGGATGAACTCCTGCATGGTAGGCTAGCCCTCTACCAACCAAGCTACCTTCCACCACTCGCGCGTTGAGCGTTGACAGATGTCTTGTGTGGAGATGTTTACCATGTCAACTTCTATGAACATCTGGTTTTGTACAATTGTTGGCATTGACTTTGGTGAGCGGGATATTACTGTTGTTTTCTTTTTCTTTTCTTTTTTTTGTTTTTGTTGTTGTTGTTGTTCTGTTTTGGGACATGCAAGCACCCCAAATAAAATGAATCTAATACAGGAACCGCCTCCCGCTAGCCCCACCCCTACTACAGGCTGCGTGCTTGCTATTGGTTCTTCTGCCCGCCGTCGGTTGCCGTGGAGACTCGGCGCTGCGGCCCTGCGCTCATGGCGCTGTACCAGCTCTTCTCCCACCCCGTGGAGCGAGGCTACCGCGCGGGCCTCTGCTCTAAGGCCGCGCTCTTCCTGCTGCTGACCACCGCGCTCACCTACATCCCCCCGCTTCTGGTAGCCTTTCGGAGCCACGGTGAGCCTGCCCCGGCCTGCAGGGCCACCCGGCTCGGCGCGGCCCGCTCGCCTGACCTAGCTCCCCAACCCGCCTTGTCTCCCGCAGGCTTTTGGCTGAAGCGGAGCAGCTACGAGGAGCAGCCGAACGTGCGCTTCCAGCACCAGGTGCTGCTCGTGGCCCTACTGGGGCCCGAGCCCGGAGACTTCCTCGCCTGGAGCACGTTCCCCACTTTCAATCGGCTGCAGGGGGTTCACCTACGCGTCCCGCTCGTGTCGGTGCGTGGTTCCCGCCGGGGTCCTGGAGGATCCCAGCTTGGATCATTTTGAGGGGGGTGGGAAGTCTCGTATATCCCAGCCTGGCCTTAAACTACATAGCCAGAGTCGGCCTTCAGCATCTGATCCTCCGGCTTCCACCTTCCCAGTGCTAGGAAGTTCAGTTTTGCAATGCCGTGCTCGGGTTTATGGGGAGCTGGGACTCAAACCCAGGCCTTTATGCTCCCATGCGAGCACTTTACCACTGAACCACATTCTCAGCCCCACAGCTTGGGTCTCAAGGAGCCACGGGGACTGGGAACACAGTCTCTGGCCTGTGCATGTTTAACTTTCTAGATGATAAGTGTATTTTACTCAGCTTCTCCAGGTATCCCCAGAAAGTCAGTGACGCAGTCCATGTGTTTTTCCGCAAGGGTCCAGAAGCCAGAGCCTTTCTCTGGTGCTAGTCACTCCTGAATGGAAAGGTAGCTGTGAAACCCGCTTTAGGGTTTTAAAGGCCGAGTTCTGTAAAGCCCAGGATGTCGCTGAATATGAGCGACAGAAAGTGCATGCCTTTTTCTGTAGACTTGACGAGGGGTAGGGGCGGGGGCAAGCGCTGATTGGTTGAGTTCGCCGCTCGTGCTCTGGCCAAGCCACGCCTGTCTGGACTAGGCTCCGCACACTTTACTCCACAGTGCAGCTGTCCCCTGTGAAACCGAAACATTTTACTGTCTGCAGTTTAGTGTTTACTTTCGCATAAGTCAAATGCTTCCTTACAGCCACCCCTTTCCGTTCATATTCTGAAAATACTTTCCTTTAAATGTATGGAACATCTGGCTTTCCTACTTTCAAGGCTGATCGTTAGCCTAGAAGGCAAACTTGTGTGGCTGATGGGGAGGGGAAAAAAAATCAGACTTCCTCCCCAACAGCTAAATAAGAACTTTAAAATAGTAACGTCTTGTTGGTCGTGTGACTAACTATACACAAGATCTAATTCAGAGTACTCTGCCCTTTAATTTTTCCCTTATGTATATATTTCTAATCGCGAACCCGTGTGCTCATTATGAAATATTAAAGAGGTGCAGGTTTATACATAATGTCAGAAAAGTAAAGGTTCGTTGTGGTTGGCCTATATTTGTACTCGTTATCCAACCTTACTAGTTTTAAGGTCTGTAGCTTCTTTAATGACCTGGGCAGAGTGATGACAATTTTGTTTCTAAGCTACAGGTGTCATCCAGGCTGGGGCAGGAGGATGGGCACCTTCCATGAGCAGCACAGCAAGCTCTAGTCACATGACCAAGACTTTGATATTTTAAAGTTCCTATTTAGCTCTTGGGGGGAAGTCTGATTCCCCTTACCTCCCATTCCATCAGCTACACAGGCTGGCCTTCTAGGCCAAAAAAGAAGGAGGAGGAGGAGGAGGAGGAGGAGGAGGAGGAGGAGGAGGAGGCATTGGCATATGAAGTCAGAGGACAACTTGGAGGGGTCAGTTCTCCTTCCCTCATGCCAGGGATCCTGCTTGGATTTCCAGGGTTAGCTGCAAGTGTCTTTACCTGCCAATCTATCTCACTACCAGTCGTTGATTTTATATATATATATATATGGTTCATTTTTTTCCACTATTAGGATTAATATTTTAAAACAGCTATTTATTTATTAATTTATTATTTATACAGTATTCTGCCCGCATGTGTGCCTGCAGGCCAGAGGAGGGCACCATATCTCACTATAAATGGTTGTGAGCCACCATGTGGTTGCTGGGAATTGAACTCAGGACCTCGGGAAGAACAGACAGTGCACTTAACCTCCGAGCCATTGCTCCAGCCCTAGGATTAATATTTTAATAAACAAAAAAAAAAACCTGACTAAATCTTATAGCTTTTAAATTCTTTTTGAGATGGGTTATTGCTATGTTGCCTGCTCAAGCTGACTTTGGCTGAAGCAATAGACACGTTCCAGCCCCCTAAGAATCTGGGACTACAGTCCAGTTCCACCTGCCTAGGAGGCTTAAGTCAGGTACCTTTGAATACCAGTAGAAGCTTTTTTGTTTGTTTGTTTGTTTGTTTGTTTTGTTTTGTTTTTTCAAGACAGGGTTTCTTTGTGTAGCCTTGGCTATCTGGACTCACTTTGTAAACCAGGCTAGCCTGGAACTCACAGAGATCCGCCTGCCTCTGCCTCTCAAGTTTGTACCACCACCGCCCAGCTTCAAATAAAGTGGTTGTTAACAGGAAGGAGCTGAAACAGGAGAAAAGGCACGGAAGGAAATGCAGTCAGCATTGTGAACAGGATTTGCTCTGTCTGGTTACCACACTGAATGCTGACTGAGCAAAATATGCATCTAGCACAACTGAAGGCAGGAGACGGGGCTGTGTGTATGGTAGGGGTTGCTGGGAAGAGAGGATCTCAGGCTCCAGGTTCCCTTACAGAATGTCAGCAGAGAATACTCAAAAGAGAAATGGAGATGCAGCAAATGTTACTTAAACACACAAAGAACATTTGTGAGCACAGTCACCAGGTAACTGAGGCAAAAATTTTTGCTTTGGAAGTCATGTGTTTTCTTTGTAAAACCATCACTGGACTTCTTCTTCTTCTTTGAGACAGGGTTTCTCTGTGTAGCCTAAGCTGTCCTGGACTTGCTTTGTAGACCAGGCTGGCCTCGAACTCACAGAGATCCGCCTGCCTCTGCCTCCCGAGTGCTGGGATTAAAGGCGTGTGCCACCACGCCCAGCTAGCTGATAGCTGTGAGTTCAAAGGCCAGCCTGGTCTACAAAGCGAGTCCAGGATGGCCAAGATAACATAGAGAAACCCTGTCTCTAAAAACCAAAAAATAAATAAATAAAGGTGTGCGCCATCACTCCCAACGTGTGTTTTCTTTCCAAAAGTGAAAACAAATGATTTTCAGGCTGTAAGAGTAGCTCACTGGAGAATGTGTGAAGCCTGGATTCAATCCAAATTTTTTTTTTCTAACTTTAGACAAAATTAATCCTAGTTTTACTTTAAGATTTGTTTGTTTGGGCTAGAGAGATGGCTCAGAGGCTAAGAGCACTGGCTGCTCTTCCAAAGGTCCTGAGCTTAATTCCCAGCAACCACATAGTGGCTCATAACATCTAATATGAGATCTGGTGCCCTCTTCTGGTGTGCAAGTATACATGCAGACAGAACACAGTATACATAAATAAGTAAATAAATAAATCTTAAAAAAAAAAAAAAAAGAGTTTGGTCGGTTGGTTGGCTGTTTGGGTGCTATTTGTCTTTGAGACAGGGTCTCACTCCATAGTCTAGACCAAACTTTACCTCACTACGTAAGCCCGGGCTGGCCTCAAACCGGCATCCTTTGTTTCCACCTCACAAGTATTGAGTTTGCAGGCAAGTGCCACATCGTGCCTGGAAAATTGTGTTCATGTCTTGACTTTTTGGTGGAAGGGTTTTTTTCCCCCTATACATTTCCATTGTTCTCTCATATACTTCTGGACATTTGAGTCTAAAAAGTAGTAGAAAGTTCAGTGGCCTCCAAAGCAAGAATAAGCCTTAGGCTTCATCCTGTCGTTCCTTTTACTTACTCACTCGCTACTGACTGGTCAGTGACTTAGTTAGTGTCTTATCTCTGAAAACAGAAGCCTCGCCCTTGAGAGCACTGCTTATCGTCTTCTGCTTCTGCTATGTGGTTCCAGTTTCAAATTTAAGAAACCAAAAAGGGCAGGGACTCTCTTTGATGCCTGCTGGATAGATGTGCTATGTTTTGATATGTTTGCAACGGCAGGGCTCTACCCTAAGGCTTTAATGTGCTAGGCAAGCTCTTTTATTTTTTTCCTTTGAGACAGAGTATCTCAGTGTAACTGCCCTGGCTGTCCTGAAACTTGATTTGTAGACCAAGCTGGCCTGGAAACTCACAGAGATCCTCCTGCCTCTGCTTCTTGAGTGCTGGAGTGCACCACCAACCACCCCAGGTAGCCTTGAACTTCTAATCCTGCCTCTACCTCCTGTGTGCCAGGAATACAAGCATTCACCACACTTGGTTTATACGGTGCTAAGGATGGAACCCAGGGCTTCATGCATGCTTGGCAAATATTCTACCAACTATGCGTCTTTTATCATTTTTTTAAAGAGTAGGTTTTATGGTATGGGAATTATATCTCCAATATTCATAAAAGCAGACAGATAATAGCCTAGTGGTGTGATACAAGCGAAGGTAGTAAAATTCCCTGTTGACTTACTATGCCTTATCTACTTAGCCCTAACTATTTGTACACAGAGTGAGTACTTTATAGTCAGATAGCGTATTTCAAGTCCTTTCTGTAGTATTTTGCCTACAATAAACAGTAAATGTTAGCTACTAATTCTGAAAACTATGTAACTTGGTTTATTCTCACAGAAAGCCTGTGAGGTAGAGATCGTGTTGCCATTTTAGTTATGAAGAAGTAGAGCCAGAGAAGGTGTCGTTTGCTCCCGATTTCATGTGGACACTGCCCAGCTGGGCACAGTAGTGCATAGCTGTACTGTCTGCTACTCACAAGACTAAGTCAGGAGGCTCCCAAGTTCACAAGCAAGTCTGGATATCAGTACATAACATGACAGGATAAAAAACAAAAAAACCAAGGCACATTTTATCTTATTTGCTTAATCGTATTCAGTGAAACACTTTATTTTAGCTTCACCATGTCTGGGAAAGTGTTCAAGTAACCAAAGAGGCCTTTGTGTTTAGGCCAAGGTTTGACCAACACTGGGAGGTGGCTGTGTAGTTGCTAATTTTGGAAAATGCTCCAAAGTCTCAGACAGCATTGGTTCTGCTCTAGTCAGCTCACCCAGGGCGGTATCTCTAACATCCCTATGGGGTTTTTTTTTTTTTTTTTTTTTTTTTTTGGTTTTTTGAGACAGGGTTTCTCTGTGTAGCTTTGGCTGTCCTGGACTTGTTTGTAGACCAGGCTGGCCTCAAACTCACAGCGATCCACCTGCCTCTGCCTCCCAAATGCTGGGATTACATGTGTGTGCCGCTATGCCCAGCTGTTTTGTTATTGTTTTAATGATTTAAAGTCTAGTTTTTTATTATTGTGATCCGAGAAGAGAAACCAAGTGGCCTTCTCCTCAGTGGCACAGCTCTGTAAAGATACAGGATTGGAGGCTAGAGATGGAGGTCAGAGTCTGAGTAGAGAGGCCGTGGGTCTCTGTGTTAGCCTTGGCCGTCCTGGACTTTTTAGACCAGGCTGGCCTTGAACTCACAGTGATCCGCATGCCTCTGCCTCCCTGAGTGCTGGGATTAAAGGCATGTGCCACCACGCCCAGCTCTCCTTGCCCATCTGTGTGCAGACATCCACAGAGCCAACGAGGACTTGCAACGTGATTGCAAGTCCAGAGTATCTAAAGAACTCTCTAGTTCTAGGCCACCTGAGACTTCATAGCAAAGCCGTGTCTAACAGAGATGCAAAGGGGTGGATGGCGAGGGTCTGTAATACCAGCATGGAGCATACAGAGGCAGCACTCAGGAGAAGAGGCATCCAGTCTCCTGCAGCTGGAGTTACCAATGCTGGTGAGCCACCCAGTGGGTCCTGGGGACTGACCCTGAGTCTTCTGCACTAGCAGCTAGTGCTCTTAACCACTGAGCTATCATTCTAATGACAAGTTAAAAAAAACAAAAACAAAAACAAAGAAAGCCAGGCAGTGGTGGCTCACCCATGTAGTCCCAGCACTCGGGAGGCAGAGGCAAGCAGCTCTCTGTGAGTTTAAGGCCAGTCTGGTCTGCAGAGCAGTCCAGGACAGCCAAAGTTACACAGAGAAACCCTGACTCAATAAATAAATAAATAAGCTGAACCACTGAGCTGGCTTAGCAGACAAAGTGCTTGCCACCAGGCCTGACAACCTGAGTTCTTTTTTTTCTTTTTTGGTTTTTCGAGACAGGGTCTCTCTGTGTAGCCTTGGCCATCCTGGACTCACTTTGTAGACCAGGCTGGCCTTGAACACACAGTGATCCGCCTACCTCTGCCTCCCGAGTGCTGGGATTAAAGGCGTGCGCCACCACGCCCAGCTGACAACCTGAGTTTCATCTCCAGACGCCACATGGTAGGAGAGAACCAGCTCCTGTAGGCTATCCTCTGCCCTCTACTCATGTGCCACCCCACACACAAATAGATAAATGGATTTTGCTTGGGTTGGGTTGGGTTGGGTTTTGTTGTTGTTGTTTATTTTGTTTTTCTGATATAGGGTTTCTCTGTGTATCCTTGGCTGTCCTAGACTCACTTTGTAGACCAGGTTGGCCTCAAACTCACAGAGATCTGCATGCCCTGGAATTAAAAACGTGTGCCACCACACCAGGCCCCAATAAATGTAATTTTTTAAGTTCCAAATTATATATAATAAAAAGAAAGTGGTGTGATTTATTAATTTTCTTAACTAAATACCAATCAGATTTTAGGAACTGAGCTAGAATTTGTGTTCAGGCACTAGCTCTCTGAATGTCTGCTTTTTTTGTTTTTGTTTTAATTGTATTTAGTTTAAATGTGTAGGCATTTTACTTGCATGAATGTTTGTACATCTTGTGTGTGCAGTGACTTCAGAAACCAATGATGGTTATGAGCTACCATGTGGGTGCTGGGAATTGAACTCAGGTCTTCTGGAAGAGCAGCCAGTGCTCTTAACAGCTGAGCCATCTCTCCAGTCCCCCATTTAATGACTACTTCTGTTGCTATCACTATGTCAATGTTGGGGTTTGAGCATGGTATATCCTCCTTAGGGTCATGTTTGAACACTTAGTCACCACTTGGTGGCGCTGTTTGGGAAGGTTGTGGAACATTTGAAGGTGAAATCTTGCTGAATGAGGAAGTATGTCATTGGCAGCTAGCTTTGACTTATCCGTATACAAGAAGCCTCACTTCCTCAGTCCTCCTCACTGTCCAGGTGCCCTGCTGTCACACAGACCCTCGGTTATCCTGGATCACCCTGCATCTATACCCCAGAGCTTATACTGGGAGCGTGCCAGCAAGTTAGATCATCCCAAATACTTCCATAAAAATTGCTGTTAATTTCCACCCTCTCCATCCTTCTATTTTAGCCTGCTTCATTTTTGTTTATGTCACCTTGACAGTAGCCTGGTGCTGGTGCTTTGGGTGTTTGTATGTTTTGGGTGTTGTTGTTGTTGTTTGAGACAGGGTTTCTCTGTGTAGCCTTGGCTGTCCTGGACTTGCTTTGTAGACTAGGCTGGCCTTGAACTCACAGCGATCCACCTGCCTCTGCATCCCCAGTGCTGAGATTAAAGGCGTGTGCCACCATGCCCGGTTTGGTGTTTTTGTTTTGTTTTTGGTATTCTTCCCAGTAGAATGCTGCCTTTGTACAAAGTGGTGTTTCCTGCCCAGCATTTTTGGTTTATGTATGTTTGTCTGGTAAAGGGTACATCCTTGTTTGAGGTTATTTATGTACGTATTTAGTTAGTTTTAGGATTTGTGGTAGTATTTTTGTTATTGTTGTTGCTTTGTTTTTTTTTTTTAAAGACAAATCTTGCTATATAGCTCCTACTTACCTGGAACTCACTATGTAGACCAGGCTAGCCTCAAACTCTGCCCAAATAATATGTACATTATTATTATTATTATTAGTAGTAGTAGTAGTAGTATGCCCCATTATTATTGTTAAGAGCAATTATTATTATTATTTATTTTATTACTTTAAGATGTCTGGTATTTTGAGCTGGGCGTGGTGGCGCACGCCTTTAATCCCAGCACTTGGGAGGCAGAGGCAGGCGGATCGCTGTGAGTTCAAGGCCAGCCTGGTCTACAAAGGGAGTCCAGGACAGCCAAGGCTACACAGAGAAACCCTGCCTCAAAAAAAAACAAAAACAAAAACAAAACAAAGATGTCTAGTATTTTGGTTTGTCTGTATGTGATGTGTGTGTGTGTGTGTTTGTGTGTTTGTACACCTTTGTAGATACTCTCACATGAGTATAAGTAACTGTGGGGGCCAGAGGGCATTGAACTCCCTGGACCTAGAGTTACAGATGATTGTGAGGCACCCAGTATGAGTGCTGGGAACCAAACTCTGGCCTCTGAAAGGGCATCAAGTGCTGTTAACCAATGAAGGAGATCCCCACCTCCTGTGAGACCGAACCAGGAACAAAATACCTTGTAAGTTAAGAGTTCTGTTTGCTGTTAAGACAGTTAAGAATAAGTTCCTGTGCGGGTTAAGGTTCCTGTTTGTAGTTAGAGATGTTACTTTCTGTCCCCTGTTAAGTCCTTGCAAGTTAAGATTTCTATGTGTAATTAAGAATAAGTTCCTTTCCGGGTGGTTGTGGGGGCGGCGCACACCTTTAATCCCAGCACTTGGGAGGCAGAGGCAGGCAGATCGCTGTGAGTTCGAGGCCAGCCTGGTCTACAAAGTGAGTCCAGGATGGCCAAGGCTACACAGAGAAACTCTGTCTCAAAAAAAAAAAAAAAAACCTGGCCCCCACAGGCCCATAGAGAGTGGGTGCTGAGAGTAAAGGTGTGCACCTCCACTCCTGGCTCGTTTTTCTTACACTGCATAACAGCCAACTCCTTTGCCCCTGTTACATTTTGTCTCTCACATAAAAGGGACCTCAAGAACCTAACAGGGGGCCCAGGCATTGTGGCACACACCTGTAATCCCAGCACTTGGGAGGCAGAGGCAAGTGGATCTCTGAGTTCGAGGACAACCAGGACTACAAGAGAAACCCTGTCTCGAAAAACAAAACAAAAAGAAGAAGGAGAAGGAGAAGAAGAAGCTCACAGAGGCTGCTCTCTAAAATTCCAACTTAGAGAGAAGCAGCTGGCCTGGCTAGTACCCCCGAATACAGCTTGCTTTAATCAAATAGACGTGGACTTGCTTTTCTTCTTCATCTGGCCTAGCTGAGGAAAACCCTAAGCTGCTGACCCTTCCTTCTCCTTCCAGGGGCTGGGATCACAGGTGTATACTACCATGACCCACTCCTATTTTTATTTTTTTGAGACAGAGTTTCACTCTGTAGTCTGAGTAGGGCAGCACTCCACGTAGCCCAGGCTGGCCTCAAATTTGTAGTGATCCTTCTGCCTCAGCCTCCCAAGTGTCCAGATTATGGTGTACACCACCATACTTGGCTATTCTTTGTTTATTTGCTTTATTTTGTTTTGTTATCTTTTTTTTTTCTTTTTCTTTTTCCAAGTCTGGGCAGTTTAGTACTAAAAAAGAAATTGAAGTTAGGAACACCTAATCTCGACTTGAAACACAATAAAACACCCAATTGTTTGTTTGTCTGGTTTTTTGAGACAGGGTTTCTCTGTGTATAGCCTTGGCATAAATAGATAAACGGGCTTTTGTTGTGTTTTGGGGTTTTGTTTTGTTTTGTTTGAGACAGGGTTTCTCTGCGTAATAAGAGCCCTGGCTGTTGTCTATCCTGGAACTCGCTTTGTAGACCAGGCTGGCCTCGAACTCACAGCAATCCCCCTGCCTCTGCCTCCCAAGTTTTGGAATTAAAAGCATGCACCACCACTGCCTGGCAAAATACCCAATCTTAAATCTTGTTAGACTGTTCACTAGCTGTGCCTCTGGCAAATCCCGACTTCCTGTGCGTAGCTCTTCTCATCAGTACAGTGTGGCTAGCACTCGATCGATCTGTCTGAGGCTTGGCACGTACTGTAAAGATGAAGTGAAATGAGTTCCTCGCCTTGCCACGCCCCCTGCATCCTCCCAGCATCCTCCTGGCCCCTTTCTTTTTGTAAGCAGAGAAGCCTGGTCTTGATTTTCTTGTCCAGCCCTCAGGTCCAGATTAAAAATGGCCCCCACAGGCCCATAGAGAGTGGCATTATTAGGATGTATGGCCTTGTTGGAGTGGGTGTCTCCTTGTTGGAAAAAGTGTGTCACTGAGGGGATAGGCTTTGATGTCTCAGATGCTTAAGGAAGGCCTAGTGTCTCATCCTCTTCTTGCTGCCTGTGCCACCCCTCCAGCACCATGTCTGCCTGTGTGCGGCCATGCTTCCCGCCGTGGTGATGATGGACTAAGCAACTGAAGTGCAGTGGTCGTGGCATCTCTGCACACACAGCACTCGAACACTGACTACGAGGACAGCAGCCTTCCTTCTAGCAAGAGACGCTAACACAGGAGACCGCTCCCCACCCCATTCATGCTAATGCATAAGTGCCCCGGTGACTCTTATCAGCCGCCCTGAGAGCAGAGTTCCCTCCCCCCCCCAGGAAGCTGATAAACTAGGACAAGGAGAGCGGTAGCCAGTGGAGAAGGGACGGTAGCTGACAACTAGCCTAAGAAAAGGACATTGTTGTCTTGAAGGAAAGAAATCAGGCTCTGAAAGCAGCTATCTTGAGGCCAACCTTGCTCATTTGAGAGACAAAAGTTCTTCCTCAAAGATTAGTATTAGTAGGCAAGATAAATGAGCCGAGGGGAAATGCTTCGAGGATGAGTTTAGCATTGGGTATAGATGTGTGTCAAGAACTGCTGGCAGAGTTGGGCGTGGTGGCGCACACCTTTAATCCCAGCACTCCAGAGGCAGAGGATCGCTCTGAGTTCAAGGCCAGCCTGGTCTACAAAGTGAATCCAGGACACTCAAGGCTACACAGAGAAACCCTGTCTCGGGGTGGTGGGGGAGGGGGAAGAACTGCTGGCAGAGCCGGGCGTCCCTTCTTCTGGCCACTGTCAGGTCACTGTGACACAGATGAAACCGGGGGGACCAGTTAACGACTTATTTTTAATTGCCCACATATGATCAATGGCTGTGACTTTTCTTTCTGTCTTTCTTTCTTTCTTTCAAGACATGGTTTCTCTGTGTAGTCTAGACTCTGTAGCCCAGGCTGGCCTGGAACTCACAGAGATTCACCTGCCTCTGCCTCCCTGACTGCTGGGATTAAAGGCTGGGATGTCCGGCTGGGCTGTGACTTCTTATGCCCTCCTCTGATTTTTGTCAAATATTTGTGGTTTTGGTATCTTACTGATCTGACTTAGCTTCCTTTTTTATTTTATTGATTGATGCTAAAGATACATACCCAAGGTTAAAAGCCTTGACGTGAATAATGAGGTGGCTAGTCCCAGCTTAGGATCTGAAGCAAAGGCACTTGTGGTTTAAGGATGTACAGAGAGGGGCCCTAGAGATGGGGCAGTGGTTAAGAGCACCGGCTGTTTTTGCAAAGGACCCATGAGCCTGCTTACAACCATCTGTAACAACGCTTTCAGGGCATCTTCCAGAAGTGCCCTTCTGACCTCTGTGTGTACCAGGCATGCACTTAGGCACAGACATAAGTGCATGCAAACATTCATACAAGTAAAAATGAATGTTTTTGGTTTTGGTTTTTGGTTTTTTTGAGACAGGGTTTCTCTGTGTTAGCCTTGGCTGTCCTGGACTCACTTTGTAGACCAGGCTGGCCTCAAACTCACAGCGATCCACCTGCCTCTGCCTCCCGAGTGCTAAAAATGAATCTTAAAGGAATGTACAAATAGAGCTTGGTGGATTTCTGTAGGGTGTGCTTAGAATTAGATTTTGTTTTTCCATCTAAACAAACTGACTTAGGTAGGGACGGCACTATCATACAGTGGCAAAGCACTAGTCAATCCCTAGCACACGAAAGAAAGAATGAAAGGAGTGAGAGGAAAAAGACATTTCTCTCTGGGGATCGGAGACATGGCCCAATACTGCGCGTGCAGGGGACCCTAGTTAAGTTACAGCAGCTTCAGCAGGCAGCTCACCATCACCCTTACCTCTAGGGGATCCAACAGTATCTTCTGGTTTGCAAAGGCACAGACATGTGCCAATGAATATTCACAGACATACACATAAATAAATAGCATTTTTTGGTTTGTTCTGTTTTTATGTTTTTTGTTTGTTTGTTTGTTTGTTTGCTTTTGTTTTTTGAGGCAGGGTTTCTCTATGTAGCCCAGGCTGTCCTGGAACTCAACCTATACACCAGGCTGGCCTCAAACTCAGATCTGCCGGTCTCTGCTTTCCAAGTGCTGGAATTGAAGGTGTGCGTCACCCCGCTCAACTATAACAGTTCTTTAAAAACGTAAACCTCTTTCTTTGGCCTCTGTAGAGCAGGGAAGAAGACAGGAACCAGGACGGGAAGATGGATGTGCTACATTTTAAACTTGAACTTCCCCTGCAATCCACAGAGCACGTCTTCGGCGTGCAGCTCATGCTGACCTTCTCCTACCAACTGCACGTGAGTCCGTCCTCTCCGAGCCCTGTCCTCTTCCTCCTTCTCTCTAGGGAGAGCTGCACTGCAGACAGCTCTTTTATGGACTGTTGTTGGGGAGCTGACATAGACAAATTGAATAGTTTTCATTGGGTTTTTTTGTTTTTTTGTTTTTGGTTTTTCGAGACAGGGTTTCTCTGTGTAGCCTTGGCTGTCCTAGACTCACTTTGTAGACCAGGCTGGCCTCGAACTCACAGCAATCCGCCTGCCTCTGCCTCCCAAGTGCTGGTATTAAAGGCGTGTGCCACCACCGCACAGCTCTTTTTTTTTTTTGGTTTTTGAGACAGGGTCTATCTGTGTATCCTTGGCTGTCCTGACCTCACTTTGTAGACCAGGCTGGCCTCGAACTCACAGCGATCCGCCTGCCTCTGCCTCCCAAGTGCTGGGATTAAAGGCGTGTACCACCACGCCCGGCCGGTTTTTGTTTTGTTTTGTTTTGTTTTGTTTTAAGTTTTTCAAGACAGGGTTTTTCTCTGTGTAGCCCTGGCTGTCCTAGAATCACTCTGTAGACCAGGCTGGCCTGGAACTCATAGAGATCCACCTGCTTCTGCCTCCTGAGTGCTGGGATTAAAGGTGGTGGCATCACCACCACCAGGCTTTCGTCTGGGGGAATATTAAATGATTTGATTAGCTAGTAATAGGCCAGAGGGTTCTGGGCAGAACGGTTCCTGAGTGGCACAGCACAGGCATGCCAGGCCTGTCAGCCTTGGCTGCAGACAGGTGACTCGTGCACCCCCCCAGGCTCTTCAGAGCTGACAATGGCGTCTCCCTTCCTAATGATTTCAGCGGATGTCGACGTTCGTGATGCAGAGCATGGCGTTTCTCCAGTCCTCCTTTGCCGTTCCCGGGTCACAGTTATATATAAATGGCGACCTGAGGCTGCAGCAGAAGCAGCCACTGAGCTACCGCGGCCTCGACGTCAGATACAATGTAAGGCGCGCCTTCCTTCCCCCGCATGTCACATCCTTTGAAGGAAGAGAAATTTAAGCTTAGAAAGAGCATTTCAATCGTTTTATGTTTGTCTGGGTGTATAGGTGTGCACCATAGGCGTGCATGCATGTATAGATGTGCACTATAGGCGTGCATGCATGTATAGATGTGCACCATAGACATGCAGCATGGGACCCAAGCCCAGGTCCTATAAACCATCTCTCCAGTCCCATCATGAATTCTCTCTAAATGCAGAAAAGGCGTGGTTAAAAGCATTAGCTGTTCTTCAGAGGACCCGAGTTTGGTTTCCAGCACCCAGGTAGCAGCTCACAACTGCTTGTAGTGCCACTGCCGCCGGCTCCGACACCCTCTTCTGTCCTCTTCAGGCACTGTACACATATGGTGCACAGAAAGGCATGCAGGCAAAACACACACACACACACAAATAGTAATTTTTTTGTAGATGTGAAACAGATATATACCTTGGTTGATACCCTGAAAGAAAGGGGAAACATTCTTACTGACGAACTAAATTGTCTGTTGCTTTTATTCTGTTAGTATTTGTTGTTGTTTGTTTGTTTGTTTTCGAGGCAGGGTTTGTTTGTTTGTTTTTCTTTTTAGGGGGGTTTGGTTTTTGATTTTTCAAGACAGGATTTCTCTATGTACTTCTGTCTGTCTTAGAATCACTGTGTAGACCAGGCTGGCCTCGAACTCAAGAAAATCTGCCTGCTTCTGCCTCCAAACTACTGGGGTTAAAGGCACGCGCCACCACACCTGGCACAAGACAGGGTTTCTTTAAGTAGCTTTGCCTGTCCTAGACCTAGCTCTGTAGACCTGGCCAGTCTCAAACTCACAGAGACCCACCTGCCTCTGCCTCCTGCGTGCCAGGATTAAAGATGTGCACCACCACCTGGCCGTGTGTTTATTGTTTGCTGGGACCAAACACCTGACAAAACACCTGTATTTTGCTCACATTTTCGGAGGTTTTAGTCTGTCCTGGTGGGAGAGAGGGGAGTAAAGAACTTATCCAGTAGCCAGCAGGAAACAAAGTGGAGCACACTAGGGCCAGAGCACGGGGCAACCC
Organism: Acomys minous; assembly: GCF_964271855.1. Classification (NCBI taxonomy): domain Eukaryota; kingdom Metazoa; phylum Chordata; class Mammalia; order Rodentia; family Muridae; genus Acomys; species Acomys minous. The sequence goes on from NC_140496.1 coordinate 16,323,105, forward strand.
AAAAGGACACATTTCCAGTGCTTTGCTTCCCTCAGCCAAGCCCCCACCTTTGGCAGCTCCACTCCCCAAAACCCACCCAACATCTTTTCCCATCTTGAATCCATCAATGGGTTAAACCATCAGCTGTAGGCCCTCAAGTCCTAAACTTCTGTGGAGATGCCCTGTACCCAGAAGTGTGATCTACCACTTCTCCTGAGTGCAAGCCAAGCCATATGACACTCAAGACCAACTGTCACATCTTCCAAATGAGCCCGTAAAATGTCCATGTAAATACATTTTTTAAAATACTGGACTCCATTTATTGAACAGGTGACATATGCCAGCCCAGAGTGAAAAAGTTTACAGGTGGGTGTGGTGGCATGCCCGCACTGGCAGCTCCTGCTTGGGAGACCGAGGTGGGAAGATCATTTGAGGCCAGAGATTAAAAACTCGTCTGGGTAACTGAGCAACACCCCACCGCAAACAGAAATAAGAAGAAGGCTTGCTTGTATGTTATGTTTTCTAATCACCACTGTGACTTCCTGAGACACCTGCTGGCTCAGCCCCCAGTATTGTTTATTCACAAGTCCAATGGCCAAGGCACACGCCAACTGGGCCAGGGCTGGAGGGAACATACAGCCACAAGGTTAGAATAACCTGTTTTCCTATACAAAACCCAACATGGGCACAGGGGGGGAAATCCAGCCGTCTCTCAGCTCCGCGGCCTCTTATCCTTCCCTCGGCCCCTTTGCTCCATTCGGCCACACAATGCATGGGCCCTTCTGCTGGTCTATGAACCCACAAAGCAGTTCCTGACATAGTCTCTCTCCCTCTGTCTGTCTGTCTGTCTGTCTGTCTCTCTCTCTCTCTCTCTCTCTCTCTCTCTCTCTCTCTCTCTGTGTGTGTGTGTGTGAGAGAGAGAGAGAGAGAGAGAGATGAAGTCAGTGATAGGTGAACATTGGCCCTTATTTCTATCACTATAAAAGGTAAAATTGACAGAACTAGAAAGATGGTTGGTTCCCAGAATCGACGTCAGGTTGCTTACAACCACCTGCAGCTCTACCTCCCCCGCAGGAAGATCCAGTGCCTCCAGCCTCCGTGGGCACCTGTCTCACATGTACACGTTTACCCCCACCCTCCAAGACACATACACATTTATTTATTTTAAATCATTTATTTTTCTTTTATGTACATTGGTGTTTTGCCTGCATGCATGTCTATGTGAGGGTGCCATATCCCATAGAACTGGAGTTTCAGACAGTTGTGAGCTGCCATGTGGGTGCTGGGGTTTTGACCCTGGGCCCTCTGGAAGAGCAGTCAGCGCTTGTAACCTCTGAGCCATCTCTCCAGAGCCCCCCACCCCCACCCCCACCCGTGTTTATAAATAATAAAAAATAAGACTCTAAAAGTTGATGACTGAAACAGAGATAGGTCACAAGAATGAGAGTATGGTCTCTGGGCTGGGGGGGGGGCTCCAGGATTGAGCCTGGGGGAGCAGCTGGGTGGGACAGGAGTGGGGTGCTCACAGCTTGTCCTCCTGCCTTGCCCCAGGTATCTGTGATCAATGGGACCAGTCCTTTTGCCCATGACTACGACCTCACTCACATTGTTGCTGCCTACGAAGAAAGGAACGGTGAGTGACCTGTAGAGGCCGCTGGTGTCCCCTCCCCGCTCACGGACTCCCCAGGTCATGGGGTCCATGAAAACAAGCAACTGGAATGCTTTTCACGATTAAAATCACAATCTCAGTAGAGGCACCAGGATGGGAAGTAGATGGGCTTATCAGAACTTGTCCTCTGTGTCCTGCCTTCAAAGTCACTGCCTTTCCCACCTGCCACCTCTCCCATAGCAATCACTTGCCTTATGTATCTCATCCCCGCCTTGCCTGGATTCCTCTTATTAATGCATATTTAAGCCTGGCTGAGTTATCCCTCCAAGTACACCTATAAAAGGAGACAGTGAAAACTTGCTGTCCTCACTTTGCAGAGAGCTATGGATGATGTGTGTCAGGCAGTCTGCATTTGTAGCCTGGTAGGTGAAGAGCCCCCACCCCAGTGCAGTTCTCGCCTCGGATGGTGTTTCGTCCTAGAGGAGTGTACCCATGCGCCACTCAGCACGCCAGGCTGCTTGGCGGTCTGACATTTCCCCCAAAGGCATCAAAAGTGTCCCTGGCAGTAAGACATTATGGAGAACCCGCACAGGCAGGTCACAGCCGGGAGGCTTGCGACTCCAGTATCTCTTCCTAATTCCATGCAGTACAGTAGCAGCAATAGTCAGTCTAGCAATAGAATTCCTAAAAATAAATCTGACAACCACTGGCCTAAAAATCAACTTTTCTTCTTTATTTTGTTCACTCTTTGTCCATATATAAACAGTTTCGTATAATTTTTCTTCTTAGGGGATGGGGGCTAGAGCTCTTGCCTAGTATGCACAGTAGCCCGGGTTCAAGGGTTCGGTCACCAGCACCACATAATAAAGCCATAAAGCATGGTAGCCCCAGCCCTCAGGAGGTGGAGACAGGAGGATCAGAAATTCAAGGTCATCCTTGTTAACATAGCAAGTTGGGGGGCGGCTGAGTTATGTGAGAATCTGTTTTAAAAGGAAGGAAGGGAGGAAGGAAGGAAGGGAGGGAGGAAAGAAGGGAGGAAGGAAGGAAGGGAGGGAGGAAAGAAGGGAGGGAGGGAGGAAAGAAGGGAGGGAGGAAGGACGGAAGGAAGGAAAAAAGAAAGGAGCCAATGAGATGGCTCAGTGGGTAGGAGCATTTTCCATGAAGCTTAATGACCCAAGTTCTGTCCCTGCAACTTACACGGTGGATGGAGGGAGAGAGCTGGTAACATATACACACACATTAAATAAATAAATGTATTTAAGGGAGCCAGGGCAGGTGAAATGAATCAGCAGTTAAGAATGCTTTCTAGGAGATGGAGAGATGGCTCAGAGGTTAAGAGCACTGGTTGTTCTTCTAAAGGTCCTGAGTTCAATTCCCAGCAACCACATGGTGGCTCACAACCATCTATAATGAGATCTGGTGCTCTCTTCTGCACTGCAGGCACACATGCAGGCAGAATACTGAATAAGTAATAAATAATTTAAAAACATTTAAATTAATAGAGATGAGATATGATAGATACTGATTTTCATTCAGAATTTTAGACTCACCAAGATAGGAAAGATGTTTCTTCAAGTTTGCCAAATACAAATAGCCAAATCACAATGAGTGTACCATTTATATAATTCTTGATTGTTTTGTAGTTTTTCCTGCTATGTGTAGTTTATTTTATATGTAATAATATAAATCTGTATGTAAGCTGGGCATGGTGGCACACACCTTTAATTCCAGCACTCAGGAGGCAGAGGCAGGTGGATCACTGTGAGTTTGAAGCCAGCCTGGTCTTCAAAGCAAGTCCAGGACAGTCAAGGCTACACAGAGAAACTCTGTCTCAATAAATAAATAATATAATATAATATAATATAATATAATATAATATAATATAATATAATTTTTAAAAGAAAGAACAAACAAAGCTTAAGAAAAAAAAGTGTTTTCTACTCTTAGAGATTACTGGGTTTCCCAGCAATTAGTTAGGCTGCTCAAAATTGCCTGTAACACCAACTCCAGGGGACCCAACACATCTGTCCTCTACAGACACCCTCACACACAAGTACACACGCACACAATTAAATCTTAGAAACTGAAAAGCACTTTGAGATCCAAATTATTTTTATTTAGGTATGTAATAAAGTTATTTCTCCCACACTGCTACCCCATTTTAATCACCATTTTTTCCCCTAGAAACATAGTATTTCTTCAAGTACATCTTCAGCAGTGGTAAACCACATAGATCCTTTGTGGATTTGTTTGTTTGTTTGTTTGTTTTTCCAGACAGGTTTTCTCTGTATAGCCCTGGCTGTCCTGGACTCACTTTGTAGGCCAGGCTGGCCTCCAACTCACAGCAATCCACCTGCCTCTGCCTCTTGAATGCTAGGATTAAAGGCGGGCACCACCACACCAGGCATAGCAGAAGTATTTTGACACGTATTTTAAATAACTTTGTGTAAACAACTTTGCACATTCAATTGCTCTTTTCGTTTCTTTAAATTCTAAAATGCAGACTATCCCCCCTGTGTTCAAAGACAACTTATAGCTCTTCGTTTTGGATTAATGATTAATGTTTGTGTTGCAGTCACCACTGTCCTGAGTGACCCCAACCCAATCTGGCTGGTGGGCAGGGCTGCCGAAGCTCCTTTTGTAATCAATGCCGTCATCCGGTACCCTGTGGAGGTCATTTCATATCCTTTCTGCAGGCGGCTCTGCGGTGGCTCCTTTCTTCTCTGCCAAGAGGGTTTCCCTAGCTGCTACAAGTGGAAACAGCTGTGGGACTCACCAGATAGGAAATTGCTGGGGCTCCGTAGCCCCACACAAATGTCTGCTATTCCTACAGGAAAGAAAATTTCATTTCCTGTTCCTATTTCTTTCTAAGCAATTCTGAGTCAGAAGTATCCACATTTATATCTTAATAATCTCTGGCATCAGTTTTATCTGAAGAGTATTGAAATATTCTATTTCTCCTCTGACTTGAACATTGGGATAACTGTTTCTTCATGTTGCTGTTGCCTCCTTAACATGTTGTACTTACCAGCCAGGATTCTGGGAGATGATAAAGTTTGCCTGGATCCAGTACGTCAGCATCCTGCTCATCTTCCTCTGGGTGTTTGAGAGAATCAAAACCTTCGTGTTTCAGAACCAAGTAGTAACCTCCATCCCTGTAGCCGTGCCCCAGGGAGAGATGGTTAAAGAGCATTTATCCTGAGGAAATGTCAGCGGGAGTCTCTGAGGGACCACGGCTACCTCATTCCTGTCTTCTGAGAACTGTCGTTTCACCACATTTCTGCAAAGAGTCTTCTGGACACTTTCAGGCCTGCATGTGTTCAAGACAGGGTCTCTCTGTGTAGCCTTGGCTGTCCTGGACTCGCTTCGTAGACCACGCTGGCCTCGAACTCACAGAGATCCACCCGCCTCCTCCTCCCGAGTACTAGGATTAAAGGCGTGCGCCACCACCGCCTGGCTCACTGCACAAATCCTATGCCTTCGAAGCACTAAGGAACTCTGCAAGGGCGAGTCTGTGGACCGGTCACGGGATTACTGGAGGCTATGGTTTTTGTTCTGTTTCTGGTTTTGCTTTGGCCTTGAATTTTAGGAGAAAATTGCATCTTTGGAAGAGTCCCACCTATGGTCAAGCAAGGACTTTAGCTCTTTTGAACTGGGATGCCCGTGCACTCCTCCCCATCATAAGCTACTCTTTAGCCTCTTCCGGGCTCTCACGTGAAGTCTGCAAGTCCCTAGTACTTTCTACTCCTAGGGTCTACACCGTGCCCATTTGGAACTTTGACTTCCAGACCTGAAGCCTTTAACTGGAGGACTGAAGGGGGCAGGGCAAGACCTAAGCACAAGAAACATGTGCATGCTGGCGGGTAACTTAAGGGCAGGAGGACCAGCCACCTGCCCTCAGGCTAATAGATGGAGGTCTGTCATCGGCCCAGCTGAACAGCCCTCTGTGCCCGCCCTGCTGTGGCTGGCTGGCTGCCCTGCTTCTTGCCCTCTGTCTGTGCCCCTGGGACGGGCGACTGGAGTCAGAAGTGCTGTTTCATTCGGTCTGCACTCCCCCCTCCCCAACACCAGTGGAGGAGGCTGGGCTCCTAACAACAGGTTCTTTCTCTCTGGCCCTTACCCAGCAGCCTGGCCACTTGCCACTCCTCCTCGCTGATGGCCTTCCCCCTTTCTGCAAGGATACTGGTGACACAGGGGTTTGTTGTTGGTGTTGGCTTCCATCGCCTGACAACCACAGGGTTTATTCGGAGGCTGAGCTGGAAACTCGGCTGCTTGCAGTTCCCTTGACTGAGGAAAAGGGTACTGACCAGAGAGGCAGCTTTGGGGAGGGCGTGGGGAGCAGAGAGTGTGGAAGAACATGGCTGTGGCCAGACAAGCTTCTCTTTCACATGGCCTCATTCTTGTCCTGAGCAATTGTGCCATCTTAGAGACCAGGTGGCTCTGTTTGTGAACCCACCATGCCTAGCCCGGGAAGGAATTACCCACGCCTGCAGCCCATACCTCAAGTCTAACCACAAATTCACTCCTCACAGCATGGTTCTGTGCACTTTGGAGAGAGACTTAGCCCTGATCTCCAGAGTACCTTCCTGTCAGCCTGAGCAAAGTAAGAATTTGGGAAAACAAACCTATTTTGACAAATTCAAGCAGAAAATTTCCCTAGTATCTCTGACTTAAAATATAGAGCTGTTTATATGCCTCAGTGTTTTTCCCGAAGATTTAAAGTAAAAAAAAAAGGGGGGGGTGGGGAGCAGGCATGGTGGCACTCGCCTGTAATCCCAGCACTCGGGGAGGCAGAGGCAGGTGGATCTCTGTGAGTTCTAGGCCAGCCTGGTCTGCAAAGTGAGGCCAGGACAGCCAAGGCTACACAGAGAAACCCTGTATGGAGACGAAAAAAACAAAACAAGTAAATAAATGGGAACTGGTCTCAGGTTTCAATTTCGAAAAGGTTATGAGCAGGTTAGTGGCGCAGTAGCCTGGAGCCCTGGGTCCATCGCCAGCAACGTATAAACCCTTCATGGTGGCACAAGCTTGCAACCCCAGCACTCTGGAGGTGGAGGCAGAAGGCTCAGAAATTCAAGATCATCCCTAGTTAGAGCCCAGCCTTGGATACTTGAGGCCCCATCTCGATAAAATAAAATAAAGAAATAGGGAAGGGAGGCTGATCAGAATATGTTGTATGGAAAAGAAAGATAACATACATACAGGAAGTTAGCCCCCAAAAGGGCTACTTTGCATTATATTAAACTATTCTGTGCAAAATTTGTATAGAGAACTCAATGGTGTTTTTATAGCTTTCTAATTAAAATATTCAGAAAGAAAGTTTCCTGCGGTTTCTGAAAGGTAGGGGCCTTGGGTGGGGGAAGGCTGGGAGGGCAGAGGGGTCCACAGGGTTCTGAGTGAGGCTCTTCCTCAGCCCTGCCCTGCCCTGCCAGCACGCTGCCTAAAGATCCTGGAGCTTTTGTTAGGTCTCTGGCAGAAGTCCCTCCGCCAACCTAATGGAGGTAAAAGAGGGTTTTTTCCTTGGGATCCACACAGGCTGGAAAATTACAACCGCGTTCGTGTGAGTATCAGGTTATTTCTGGGCCTACATCACACAGAACAGTAGGAGGAAAAACTGTGGAAAATATACAGGATTGACGCTGAGCTATACTCCAAAGAGCCAGGGTTTGCGCTAACTGCTCATTGGGGGGTGGGGGTGGGGGTCAGGGAAAGGGTCTCTGATTTTGTCACATGGTTCAGTTTCTATTTGAGTGAAGTGAGTGAGGTCTGGCTTAAGAAAGCTTCCTCTCTCGCCACTTTTTGTTCATTTTCTTTTCTTTTTTCTCTTCCCATCTACTTTTTCTTTGGGGGGGGAGGTTCAAGACAGGGTTTCTCTGTGTGTAACCCTGGCTGTCCTGTACTCACTCTGTAGACCAGGCTGGCCTCGAACTCATAGAGATCTGCCTGCCAGTGCCTCCCAAGTGCTGGGATTAAAGGCGTGCGCCTTTAGTTTCCTGGCTCTGACTACACGTTTAAAGAAAGTAACAGCCGTCTAAACCCTTTACCCAGAAGTTAATGGCTCCTATTCTCTTACCACACTTTTGTTTGTTTGTTTATCTTTTTCTTTCTTTCTTCTTGTGTTCCTTGCAGCTCCCCACCCCACCCCACCACTTTTGTGGTAAACACCACTTCTTTGAAAGTTATATATAAATCGTTGTTGGGTTGTTTCTTTAAGATGGATCCAGAAAGGAGTTACCAGCTCAGAAAGCTTATAACCATGGTTAAAGATCCTAATTTTATCTTGACAAGCCGCACCCGGGAAAGGCTGAACAGATAGGGGCTCTCCCAGCAGCAGGGACTTGGGACCCACCACAGATTTACAAGTCTCCCACAAAGCCCAACATCTGCATATGCTTGGGCCCTGCCCTGTTTTGTTTTGTTTTGTTTTTTAAAGAGGCGAAATCTGCTTTATTTGTTGAACCGTGTCCAGTATTTATCTGGACCTGTTATCAAGCCTGCACCTCTGGATAAAGGCGTGTACCCGGAGGAGATGGCAGCTGCTGCTATGGCGGCAAAAGCCACCTGTCCTCTCCGCTCTTCCTCAGTCCTCAGTTGCTCAGGATGCAGCCCTGGCTGGCTTCAAGGTGTCTGTTTGGATAGTTGCAAAGATGCCACCCGCAAAGGAGGGGGTTAAGATAAAGATTTAATTTACTGCACAAGGGCCTTTTGTCCTCCCAGAAGCTTCTCCCCCTCGGGACAGAGTTTTCGGTCCATTAGTGGCTCTGCCAGCACTCTTGATGACCCATCCCTTCTCCCCCCCCCACGCCCCCCCCCGCACCCCTCACGCGCCCGCCCAATCGGGGCGGGGGTGCCGGACAGTGTGGTTCCTGGAGCCCACCTGTGTCCACCTCCTTCTTCCTGCCCTCGCCCCCCCCCCGCCCCCCAGGCGTGGCCCAACTCTGTTACGGCTGGGGAGGATTGCAGAGCCCCGAGCCAACTGGCTGTTTCTTTGCTGCACTCTCGCCGGCGGCCCCAGGCGAAGAGCCACCACAGACTGAGCGGTTCATTGTACGCGCCCGGGGCGGGCAGCGCAGAGCTGCGCAGCAGCGCAACAGGCAGCGCAGGTAGAGATGGGGCCGAGCTGGGGCGGTTGCTCCAGGGCGGGGGGCCAAGGGTCTCCGTGGTAACCATAGGTCCCCTGCACCCCCAGCATTTTGTTCTTACTGCTTTTTCTGTTTCCATCCCCCGCTGGGACTACGGTCTAGTTTTCTCCAAGTGTTTCCAATACAATACGTTAGTACCCCATAGGTGCCTTTAGAGACCTGGGCTGGTGTCACCGGATATCCCTCGCTGTGGGATGGTAAGAACTGAGTCGGTCCCCCAGCGGATTCCCAGGGAAGAAGGTTGCCTTTTGGGTGGAACTCGGTAGGGACCAGTCCTAGGAGCCTTTTGTTGAGCCTCGGGAGAAAGCGATCCTGCTCCAAGCGCGGAACTTTAGCCTTTCGCGTAGATAGGTAAAATTAGGTCTCCAGGTGGGATGTTCCACTCCCAGGAAAGACTGAGGCTGAACTAGAGATGCAGCTGGCGGTGCTCATCAGTGTGGCAGCTTTGTTAGGGTTGGCGGGGAGCGCAAAAGGAGTATGTTGTCTATCATGAAGAGCAAGTTATGGTTCGCAGGGTTCTTGGAAATGGTTGGTCAGCCAGGGACATATACTGGAGCATTACTTACCAATTTAAACGTGCTTTCCTTTTCTTTTTAAAAATTATTTTATTTATTTTTTTTATAACTATTTGCGTTTTCCCTGCATGTATGTCTGTGTGAGGATATCAGATCCTCTGGAACTGGAGTTCAGACAGTTGTGAGCTGCCATGTGGGTGCTGGGATTTGAACCCGGATCTTCTTATCTACTGAGCCACCTCTTCAGCCCCTAAACTTGCTTTTCTTTCTTTCTTTCTTTCTTTTTTTTGCGGGGGGGGGAGGTTTGGGGGTTTTTTTGGTTTTTTTGAGACAGGGTTTCTCTGTGTCACCTTAGCTGTCCTAGACTCACTTTGTAGACCAGGCTGGCCTCGAACTCATAGTGATCCGCCTGCCTCTGCCTCCCAAGTTAAACTTGTTTTTCAAAAGATATGGGTTTTGTTTGTTTCATGTAGTTTTAAGCTCAACAAGATCTTTGTCACAGCCAGGTGTGGTGTGGTGGCACATACCTTTAATCCCAGCACTTGGGAGGCAGAGGCAGGCAGAGCGCTGTGAGTTCAAGGCCAGCCTGGTCTACAAAGCAAGTCTAGGACAGTCAAGGCTACATAGAGAAACCCTGTCTTGGAGGAAAAAAAAGAAAGAAAAGAAAAAATGGTTTTGAACCAGATCTAGAATTTGGGTTGGCCGGCTTGCTTCTTGGAAACAGCAGTGGGCCCTGTGGCCCTCAGTATATGTGCTCCCCCAAATCCCAAAATGTTGACTCTTATCTCTCCCCTCTTAAACAGGAAGCAACAAAGTTGAGAGTCACTTAAGGGAAACAAATTCAATTCCCCCACGCTTCGGAAGGAGGGGTTAAGGTTTCTGGGTTTTGAGGCCTGATTACTGTGTAGTCCAGGCTGTCCTTGAAGTCCAGGATGGCCTGGCCTCAAACTCCTAAATCCTGGGATTACGAGAGTGTGCTGTCATGCCCATAGATAAGATAAGTTAGCAATTAAATTAAAGTGTCATTTCCCCCCAAAGACGGGGTTTCTCTTGTGTAGCCTTGGCTTTCCCTGAACTCACTCTGTAGACCAGGACGGCCTTGAACTCACAAAGATCCGCCTGCCTCTGCCTTCCAAGTGCTGGGATTAAAGGAGTGCACACCCCCTCCCCCAGTGGCATCTTTTTAAAGATGAGGGAACTGAGGCTTGACTAACAGGGAGCACTTAGTTGACTGGAAGCTGCCAGAGAGTGTAGGCCAGCTCCAGGGCTCCCGGGAACAGAAGGCGGGGTGAAAGCCTGTGGGCGTGGTAACCTGTTATAGTCTCCTTCACCAAGGAATCTGGCCCAGAGTGGTTTAGCGACTGACTTGACATAGGATATGGACCCAGTCTGGCTTCGAAAGCCAGGCTCCCGGCCACTGTTTCCTGTTGTCTCCCGCCCTGTGCACACTTGTGATGTCCCTGCCTTTGCTCACCGTCTTTTGTTAGAGTCCTCAGCTCATCCACATCAGCCAGGGCTACTATGCCTGGGTTTCCCTTATGCACAGAGTTTCTTTTGGGCTCATAGAACGCAACTATGACCCAGATCACATGCTTCAGAAATATGAGCATGCCAGTCATCAGGCCCAGCCCATAAGTTAAGATTATTGTTTCCTTTGTTTTGTAGATTTAAAGCGATAAACAAGCTCAGAGAGATTAAGTAACCTGGTCCCTCTGAAGTGACAGGGTCCAGCTTCCAGCCTCATTGGGAGAGACAGGCCATGTAGAGCTGCACGGACAGTTCCGACTTCACTCAGCATCGGCTAAGACAAATCCTTGTTGAAATGTCTCTTGGTATCTCCAGGGTAGCTTTTTAGTGATTGTTTTCTTTTATTCAAAACAGAGTTTGTCCTAGGGTAGCATTTGACTGGTGTGTGTTTTGAGTTCCTTCCTTCTCAACTAATCCTTTATTAGTTATGTCATTGACTTGGGAGAATAATTTACCCTTTCAAATATAAACTCATCAAATAGTGAAGCAGAGGGTGGAGCTGGTCTTTTGCTACTTTGTGGATTCTTCTTTTTCCCACTCTTTATTCCTCAGCCACCCCCATTTCACCCCCTATCACTAGATAGGAGAGAAAGGAGAGAGATCCTTAAAGCTAGTATCTTTCTTTTTGTTTCTTCTTTGGGCACAGCTACTAACAAACCACAACCACCCTCAACCCCCAGCCCCCAACCCTAAACAACCAACAGCCCAACGTATCTGGGCTCTAGCATTTATATACCGTCTGGAAAGTTCTCAGAATTCCAAACATCACACAATGCCAGAAACTATCTGTAGCTGGCAAAGCCATGCCTCTGTTAGAGCACGAGGCAAATCACAGGCAGCCCCATATCCCCGCCCCTGAGATTAAAACGAAAACATATTCTTACAATATTTCTTTGGGTTTTTTGTTTGTTTATTTGTTTTTGAGACAGGGTGTCTCTGTGTAGCTTTGGCTGTCCTGGGCTTGCTTTGTAGATCTGGCTGGCCTCAAACTCATAGACATCCTCTTGCCTCTGCCTCCCCAAGTGTTGGGATCACAGGTATGTGCCACTGCTTATTTCTGTGTTTTTTGCTTTGTTTTGTTTGTTTGTTTTTAAGAACCCAAACTTCAGCCAGGCGTGGTGGCGCACGCCTTTAATCCCAGCACTCGGGAGGCAGAGGCAGGTGGATCGCTGTGAGTTCGAGGCCAGCCTGGTCTACAGAGCGAGTCCAGGACAGCCAAGGCTACACAGAGAAACCCTGTCTCAAAAGACCAAAAAAAAAAAAAAAGAACCCAAACTTCCAGAATTCTCACTACATAGTGCTGTGCATGTTGGCACACCTCTTTAATCCCAAGAGACACAAACAGGATGATCTGAGTTTGAAGCCAGCTCACTGCACATCATGAGTTCCAGGCCAGTCAGGGCTACATAGTGCCACTCTGTCTCAAAAATAAACAAATTAAGTATTAATAAATAAGAGAACATTCTATTGCGCTAAGTGCTCTTCCAGGGAAACACAAGGCGAAATGTGCACCTCTACCTGCTGTCCTCTGCCTGTTGCCATGGAGAAGGTGCGCCGTGGTTCCAGGTCCCTCTATCTGTGTGATTCTGTCACTTCTAATACAGTTTTTAAATATTTATTTTATGTGTGTGCATGCATTCCCAAGGTATGTGCAGCTAAGTACATGAAGGAGTCAAGACACTAAAAGAGGCATCCGATTCCTTAGAACTGGGATTATTGTCAGTTTTGACCCAACATGTCATTTCTAGGAAAGAAACCCAGGTCCTCTGGAAGAGCAGCAAGCACTTTAAAAAAAAATATTGTTAGGGTTTCTCTGTGTAGTCTTGGCTGTCCTGGAATTCACTTTGTAGACCAGGCTGGCCTCAAACTCAGATCCACCTGCCTCTGCCTCTCAAGTGCTAGGACTAAAGATGTGCACCACTGCCACCGCCACCGCCACCACCACCACCACGTAAACTTTATTTTCCTGGCTTAGAGCCCTCTCCAAGGTAGATCATATAAAATAGAATTTCTTCTCCCCGCCCCCCACCTCCCGCCCAAGCCAGGTCACAGAGTCTCAAATCCACAACCCCTACCTCTCCTCCCCTGTGCACTGAAGCTGTTGTCCAGAAATTGTCTGACTGCCTTGTCTAAAGTATCCTGAGGGTCTTGCTCATACCTTATAGCCTGGAGGAAGGAGTGCTGCACAGAAAAGCCAAGAAGAATCTAGACTAACAGGCCTTGCTAGGTTTCCCAGCCCACTGTAGATTTAGACACACAAGGGAGTGTTTATAAAGTTCCAAAAGGACAGAGTTTGGAGATGTAACTTTAGGGCTGTGCACCTGGAAAGATCAAGAAATTGGTCCTCCTTCCTTACCCTATATGTCTCTTCGTCTGTATCCTTTGTAATAAAACGGGTGACCATGGTGTTCCCCTGAGTTCTAGGAGCCAGTCAAATAAATTAGTTGAATTCCAGGAAGAAGTCATAAGAACCCCAATTTCTAGCTGGGGTGGGGAGGGGCAATCAAATTAGCTTGGGCTTAACTAACACCTAAAGAAGGGAAAAGGGTTGGGGGGCATGGTGCTCAAACAGTGGGCTCAGACACTGTCTCCAGCAGGCTTGAATCTGAGTTGAATTGAGGGGTTGGGGATTTAGCTCAGAGTGCTAGGCAAGCGCTCTGGGCCCCGGGTTCGGGTTCGGTCCTCAGCTCTGAAAAACAAAATGAAAAACAGTTGAATTGACTTAGAAGATAAGCTGTCTCCAGGAAGCTTGAGTCAATTGACTTAAAAGATAACGCAGCTGCTACAGAATCGATCGGCTTGCGTACTAATAGAATTCCCTTCAGTTCTAGGGATCACAGAGGTCTTCAGTGGTGACTGTGATCTGAGAATAGAAAAAAGAAATCAAAACCCAGATTTTTTTTCCTCCACAGCCCCCCTTTTCCTGCTCCCCTGCCCCCATGCTGGGAATAAACCTCAGAGTGTCATGCATGCTGTTTGAATGCTCCACCACCAACTGGGCAGAAAACGCTACAAGCTCAGAGCTAAGGAAAGGTGTGTATGTGTGTGTGTGTGTGTGTGTGTGTGTTAGTTATGGTATCTGCTGGGAAATGCCTCAGCGTGACTGTGAGCCACGGAGTCCTGAGGATCTTTTCAGTGATTGGGATTGAATCTAGGAGTGCTGACATGCAAGCCCTCTACCACTGAACTATAAGGCCCAGCTACATCCTAAACTTTGAGGTCTGCCCTCGAATTTATGATCCTCTTGCCTCAGCCTCCCAAGCAACTGGGAATATAGCCTGTGCCATCCAGGCCTGGCTTTCCAGACTGATTTTAATTCACTTCCCAAGAGATGATGATGATTTTAGGCAGGGTCCTATGTAGACCAGGCTAGCCTTGAACTCAAGTGCTGGGATTACAAACATGTACCAGCATGCCTGGTTTTATACAGTGCCGGGGACTGACCATGGCCTTCATGCTTGCGAGGCAAACACTCCCAGATGAGCTACATCCCTAGCACCTCTCTACGGGATAGATTCCAGAAGGCAGGTCTGTTTCCTCCAGCAGCATCTGTACCGTGCAACCCAAAGCGCCTTGGCCCTGGCAGCCGCCATGCAGCTACATGGTCAGATCTGGCAGGAAAGGCAGATTGGCCAGGGCCTCAGAGCACACATGCCTTGAAGTTGAAGATGGGCTAGGGAACACCTTTTGCTGCATGGGAGAAGATCCTTCAGGCCACGCCCCTGGTGTCCTGTGGTCAAGCGGGTCCTCAGGTCAGCCAGTAGATGGGCTTGCAGTCATGTCTTTCAGCATGGAAGACAGGAGGCATAAAGGCCAACTCCACCCAACTAAAAAATAATCCGAGGCTGGGCATGGTGGCTCACACGCCTTTAATCCCAGCACTCGGGAGGCAGAGGCAGGTGGATCGCTGTGAGTTCGAGGCCAGCCTGGTCTACAGAGTGAGTCCAGGACAGCCAAGGCTACACAGAGAGACCCTGTCTCGAAAAAACAAAAAACAAAATAATCAATCCGAGATCACCAAAGACAACCCTACTAGAGCCGCATGTAGTGGCACATGCCTGAAACCCCAGTGCTAGAAAGAGACAACAGGAAAACAGGTGTTCAGATCATCCTTAGCTGCATATTACATCTGGGCCAGCCTGAGCTACCTTAGATAGACCCCGTCTCAAAACCAGTCAAGACATCTGTGACTTGCCCATAGAAAAGGAAACACCACTATTCAATGGCTATTATCCCATCCATGCTTCTTTTTCCATTTTCTTCTGCTTTTTGGGGGGAGGGGTGGTATTTTTTCAAGACAGGGTTTCTCTATGTAGCCCTGGATGTCCTGGACTGGCTTTCTATACCAGGCTGGCCTCAAACTCACAGAGATCCACCTGCCTCTGCCTCCCGAGTGCTGGGATTAAAGGTGTGTGCCACCACACCTGGCTCTTCTTCTGGGTTTTTAAATTAACAGCCCTTTCAAGATACAATTCACATACTTTAAGGTTGTTTCTTTTTAAATATACAAGTCGCTGTTTGTAATGTATTCAGTATTGTGAGCCAGTCAAAAGTGAAACCATGTTGAATTTTATATATATCCAGAACTCATTCTTTTTCTATTGCTAGAGAATTCTCTTTACTTATTATCATCATTAGTATTAATTTTGGGGGGTTTTCCTCTCTGTGTAACAGTCCTGGCTGTCCTGGACTCATTTTTGTAGACCAGGGTGGCCTTGAACTCACAGCGAGCTGCCTGCCTCTGCCTCCTGAGTGCTGGGATTAAAGGTATGCACCACCACGCTTGGCCTATTATCATTATTATTAATTATTATTAGTGTTGTTGTTTATTTGTATTATTGGGGTATGTGCACATGTGCATGTGTGATGTGTTCAAGTGCAGGCACATGCATACCACCACCCACATATGGAGGTCCGGGGACAATTTGGGGGAGATAGTCTCTCCTTCAGGAAGTGCTCTTACCTGCTGAGCCATCTCCTTAGCTCTTGGCAGAAAATTTTCTATCGTGAGGGATTCAGTAATTTTGCGTATGTTTTTGCTATTATTGGGTCTATAGCCTGGACTGGAATTACGGCATCATGTGCTGACTGTTAAGGCCTCCGAGGAACTGCCAGACTCCCAGACTATTTTTCACAGCACCATTTTCCATTCTCGTCGGCTCTGGACAAGGGTTCTGATTTCTATTTCCACTAACACCTGTAATTTTTTAAATCCTGGCTCACGCTCGTAATATCAGAACTAGGGGACTGGACCATAAACTCAAAGGCAGTCTTGGCTACACACCGAGTTTCTAGGCCAGCCTGGCTGCATGAGACCCTGTCTCAAAAAAAAAAAAAATCCTAAAAAAATTTTCCCCTTCTCCCCCTTCCCTCCCTCCCTCTCTCCCTCCCTCCCTCTCTCCCTCCCTCCCTCCCTCCCTCCCTCCCTCCCTCCTCCTTCTCTCTTCCCTCTCCCCAGCTGGCTTGGCATTGCTACGTAATCACTCCACCACATCCCTAGCTTGCACTGTTTTTAAAACTTTTGTAGATTTTTGTTGTTGTTGTTGTTTTGTTTTGTTTTTGTTTTGATGTGGTCTCACTATGTAGCCGTGGCTAGCCTGAAACAAAGTTATGTAGACCAGGCTGGCCTCAAACTCATAGAGCTCTCTACCTGCCTCAGCCTCTGAGTGCTGGGATTAAACACATGCCCAGTCTCCCACCCCCTTTAAAAAAAAAAAACAAAACTACACTACGGCCAGGAATGTGTACTATGGAAGTCACAGCACAACCGCTAGACGTTGGTTCTCGGAGCTGGAGAGACGGCTCAGCAGTTCAAAGCATTGGCTGCTCTTCCAGAGGAACTGGGATCCATTTCCCAGCCCCCACAGGGCAGCTCACAATTGGCTCTAACTCCAGTTCCAGGGCTTCTGACAGCCTCACACAGACATATATGCAGGCAAAACACCAACGAACACAAACTTTAAAAAATATATTATTTATTTATTTATTTATTTATTTGCTTTTTTGAGACAGGGTTTCTCTGTGTAGCCTTGGCTATCCTGGGCTCCCTTTATAGAACAGGCTGGCCTGGAGCTCACAGCAATCCTCCTGCCTCTGCTGGTATTAAAGATGTGCGCAACCACACCAGGCACAGAAAATATCTTCTTAATCCTTTACCCATTCACAGAAACTCCTTCCTAGTGTAGGTGTAAGTCTCTCTAGATACCTTATTTGTAGCTGTCTTCTGCTGCTACAGGGCAGATTCTGATGCAGATGCTGTGTGGATCCTTTAAGGCGAGCGAGTCTCAATCTTCCCAAACTTGAGTTCCCTCTCCTGTAAAAAGGGGCAATAATTGACCACACGCCTTCATTTCAAGGATCAGAACAGAAAGTAGACAGGGCTTGACCTGCAGGAATCCCTCAACAAGTAGAACTTATTACGTTGCCTCTTTTTCTTTGCTGTTTGTTTGTTTGTTTGTTTGTTTGTTTAGAGGCACAGTCTCTCTCCATAGTCTTGCTGTCTTGGAGCTCACTATGAAGACCAGGCTGGCCTCAAACTCACAGAGCCCATCCTGCCTCTGCAGGAATGAAAGGCGCGTGTCCCCTTGCTCAGCCTACTGTGTGCTGCCCCTTGATCCACCACAAGACTAGTTCCTCCCCTCTTTATCTTTTTATTTCCATTTCTTTTTCTCTCTTGCTCCCTTTCCGACCCATCCTTCACCCCAAGGAACACACTGGCTCTGTCACAGCAGCTGTGTTTCCCTGGTCATCCTTGAACTGTGATGTTTACTGACGTCCTCACCCAGAATCCCTTGTGCCCAGCCGTTTGGGATTCCTGAGCAGAGATGGCCTCCAGCTGACACCAACCTGAGAGAAATCTGAGCCTGCCAGCATTATGTTTCATGCTTTTAGATTCCACGCCAGGGCTGGGACAGACTGGTGACAAGAGGAGCTGTCTAGTGGCGCTTGGCTGGAAGTTCCTGGGCTCCAGCACAGCACTTGTATGGCAGGCGTCCCTTGTCCTGTATCTCAGGTTTCCATCTGCAAACCAGGCAGAAAACAGCCAGTTCACTGTCTCTCGTGCCATGAAATAGGAAGGGATGTCTAAGAAACATCGCACAAAGAAATGCTGAGCAAGAGCCTAATTAATTACCCCTCTTAGACTGGATGATGGGATGTCTAAATTTTGTTGTTGTTGTTTTGGATTCAGAGGCGGGTGGATCGCTGTGAATTCAAGGCCAACCTGGTCTACAAAGTGAGTCCAGGGCAGCCAAGGCAACACAGAGAGACCCTGTCTTGAATCCCCCCCCCAAAAAAATAGTCAGATGAAGTTGGGCACACAGAGAAACCCCGTCTTGAGGAGGAGAAAAGAAGAAGAAGAAGAAGAAGAAGAAGAAGAAGAAGAAGAAGAAGAAGAAGAAGAAGAAGAAGAAGAAGAAGAAGAAGAAGAAGAAGAAGAAATGAAAGTAGCCTGATGGCAATGCGTTTTCTTTGGGATAAGCTTTCAACCTGATGTAGGGCAAACTGATTTCAAACTTTTGGTGAGCGTCCTGCCTCCACTTCTCAAGTGCTGAGATCACAGGCATGTTTTTTCAGACATGATCTCACTTAGCCCAGGCTAGCCTCGAACTCTCTGCGGACATGAGCTGCTATGTGGGTTCTGGGAATTGAACCCCAGGTCCCCTAGAAGAACTGTCAGTGCTCTCAACTTCCGAACCATTTCTCCAGCCCCCACTTTATACTCTCATTTTCCCAGGAAACCTCTGACGGAAGGGCAGGAAGTCTTCATTTTGTGTCTTTAAATCCTGGGGTAGCCTGGTCCAGGTATACTGCCTGCTGTAGTCTCCCGCTGGATCTGTCCATTTAAAGTCAAAGGTAGATTGACTCGCCTCTGCTAGTCTGAAGAACACAAAGAGAGTGTACACCTGTTTCTCTGGAGGAGTCAGACTCATGAGACTCTGGGGTACCAGGCTCTTCATAGGCAGGAGAGACCTGTTGTTCCATGGTGACTGGCAGGGCCCCAGAACGCCTGTCTCTTTAAGCCACGCAACATAAACTGTATTGTACCCTTTTGTATCTAGGGTCATTAACTATCGTTTAATCTGGATGGAGGTAGACAAGCTGGTTAGTTGAACAATTTTAGGAGCTTGATGTTGGGCGAGTCCTGGGGGGTTGGTTGACTGCCTATACCCTGGGAATCTTTATTGTCAATCTGAAAGATAGTCCAATTGCATCTTCTGATTGGAGGCAGAACTTTCAGCTGGGACATATTCTTCTGACAGAGGGTTGCTGCACTGCATGTCAGTAAGACTAGTCTTGTCATCACAGAAGGCAATGGTACTTTCCGTTTATGCAAAAGGTCTTGTCCCAACCAGTTCTCTGTCAAGCATCCTTCCAGCTAGCTCCAGCAACTGAGACCTATGAGACCTACCAATACCTTCAAATTGTTCTAACTTTTCTAACGTTTCTTTAAAGATTTATCATGTTCTTACTGCACGTACACATGCCTACCAGAAGAGGGCACCAGATCTCATTATAGGTGTTGTGAGCCACCATATGGTTGCTGGAAATTGAACTCAGGACCTTCAGATGAGCAGCCAGTGCTCTTAACCTCTGAGCCGTCTCTCCAGCCCCCTTTTCTAACAGTTTTTTTTTTTTTGGTTTTTTTTTTTTTTTTTTTTTTTTTTTTTTTTTTTGGTTTTTTGAGACAGGGTTTCTCTGTGATAGCCTTGGCTGTCCTGGACTCACTTTGTAGACCAGGCCTTGAACTCACAACAATCCGCCTGCCTCTGCCTCCCGAGTGCTGGGATTAAAGGTGTGGGCCACCACGCCCGGCTTTTCTAACAGTTTTTAAATGTCTGGGGACTGACTGGGTGACAAAGGAAATCTTTTGAGCAGCTGTCATTATTTTCTTCCCTGAAACAGAGTTTCTCTGTGTAGCTTTGGCTGTCCTGGACTCACTTTGTAGACCAGGCTGGCCGCAAACTCACAGCCATCCGCCTGCCTCTGCCTCCCTAAATGTTGGGATTAAAGGTGTGCGCTGCCATGCCTGGCCTTTAGCAGCTGTGTTTAATCCTTTTTTAAAGGACCTAGCTGACGTTTTAAAAACTCTCCCTGGTCATTGTTGGACAGAAGGAAAAATCTGTTCTGTCCAGGTTGTGTTGTCTGACAGTGATTCCCCAGCCCTACCCAGTGGTTTGTTTCTTTTTTATTAGCGGTGGATCTTATGGTTCATTGGTTTAAAAGGATAAGGAAAGAAAGAGCAAGAAGTGGAACTTTCTCTTTTCCTTCTGCCTCACCTCAGGGGAACTTTTCCCCTTTCCCCTGGCTGCTTAGAGCAGGCACCAAGTGAAACAGAGGGAATGCTCACGGGGTGAGGAGTGTGTGTGTGTGTGTGTGTGTGTGTGTGTGTGTATTCCCCTTTTCCCTTCCCCTTTAGAGGTTAAGATAGAAGTCATAGACAGGAGGGAGGAGGGGAAGGGGGGACTTGGAGGCTCCTGCCCAGGCGCACCACTAATAACCCAAATGCTATACACTGCTACTTAGCGCAAAGGCCATCCTTAGTGACAGACAGAGGGATCCAGTGACGGTTCACGTGGCTCCAGCCTCATACCTCTCCTGTGTGTCCAAACAGAAGGCACCTTAACCAGAGTTACCTCCACAGGGGACAGACCAGGTGACTTTCTAATTTGTTTCCTTTTAGGGTGTAGGTGTCAGACCCCTCTGAGGTGTTAAGGCAGTGGCTGATCAAAGGCTGAGAAGGCTGTAACATTTCAGGTTGCACAGCCGCTAGAAGTCCCCTTCCGGCACTCTTCCTCGCTTCATCTCTGGGATCTCGCCACGCCTGCAGAACTGTTGTGTGGTATTCCTCAGAGAAGACTGCTCAGACATGGGTGTAAGCCAGGAGAAGGTCTTTATTAGCCAGCCGGCCACAACACCGGGTGCTCGGGATCCCAGGGTAGCCCTGAGGCTCTCTCAGGGTGAGCTCTTAAGCTCAAACCCACTGACACACTTCAGTTGGCAAGAACAGTTAGCCAGAACCCAAAATGCAGGGTTATTACACGTCGAGACTTTCCCAGAACTAAGGACTTTGATGGGTCAGGCCTTTGTCCTAGCTCGGGTAGGTGGTGCTGTCTATGTGCTAAGTTTTACAGCCTGAATGGTACATCCATTATAGAGTCAGTTGTGCTAAGGACTCGGGCCCGAAGGTCTAGGGCCCTGTTACAAAACTGTGGGCACTTTTGAATGAGTGAGCGGTGCCTTTCTTACGGAAAATCCAGTGGCTGTTTAATGTCTGGTTGGTTTCTGTTGTGGTTGGGGGTTCTTCTGTTTGTTTTTGAGATGGTTCCATTTAGCTCAGAGTAGCTTTGAACTCCTGACCCCCTGCCCTCTTCTCAAACACTGGGATTTACAGGTACCTGCCAGAGGCTGTTTTGCAAAGAACACACGCCTAGTACATACAAGTCATGATCAGGGATCAGACTGCTTGTGCCGTGCTAAGCTCCACACCAGTTCCCTGAGAAACTGACAGACATTTCGGAAAAATCCAAAACTACAGTCCAAGCCTTGTGTTGCCTGTAGGCAAGAAGGAGAGATGGAGGGCGGCATAGGGCATAGGGCATAGGGCATAGGGCATAGGGCATGCCTTGAGAGACACTTGTTACATCAGAGGATGCTGAGATTATTCCAGATGGAGACAGGGTTGGGGGGGGATCTCGGGCCTGGAAGCTCCTTTGCTGATCCCTGATATAGGGGACTCTGGGTGGGAATTAGCAGCACATTCAGAAAGCTGAATAGCCAGGCACAGTCAGATTTACATAGTCCTTAGGCTCTGTGCCAGATGGATTGGCAGAAGTGGAGGGGAGGATTTTTTTTTTCTAAGATTTAGTTTTATTTTATGTGTATGGGTGTTTTGCTTGAATGCCTGTATGTGTGCTATGTGCATGCCTGGTACCTGTGGAGGCCACAAGAGGGCGCCAGGCCCCCTGGAACTAGGATAATGGATTGTTGGTAGTTGGGAGTATGGGTGCTAGGAACCGAACCCCGGTCCTCTGCAAAAGCAGCAAGTGCTCTTAACATCAGAGCCGTCTCTTGAGACCACATGGGTGAGTTAGTCCTAATGTCGGTAGCTGGACTGTCAACTCCGCCAGGACAGGGACATTTCTGCGTTACACCCTCTGGACTGAGGCTCTTGTTTTCTTTTGTCTGTTTCCCGTGTTATCTGTCTTTTTTTTTCTTTCTGCTTTTCACATTCCTTCTATTTTATCTTTCACTCCCTTTATTATAACAATAACAGCTAAGGGATCTAATCCCAAGAAAAACATTTTAAAATAATTTATTATTTATCTTATATGCTTTGGTGTTTTGTCTGCATGTGAATCTGTGGGAAGGTGTCAGATTTTGTAGTTAAGAGACAGTTGTGAGCTGCCATGTGGATGCTGGGATTTGAACCAGGATCCTCTGGAAAAGCAGCCAGTCCTCTTAATTGCTGAGTCATCTCTCTGGCCCCTAGAAAAATAGTTTTATTATAGTTTTTATTTGAGTTTTGGTTTGCTTTTTTGAGACAAGGTCTGGTGTAGCCTAGAACGGCCTCAAATCATTTCCCCCCCCTCATCTTCCTAAATGCTAAGATTACTACCATGAGTTAATAGGTACAGATTCTATTAGTTTTACTATCAATGATAATAAACTTCTCATTAAAAGGAAAATGTTCTCTTATGTACATTGTTTGTTTTAGCTGTCAACTGCTGTTTAAGATCATGCTTGTATATTTTTAATACTTATTTAATGAAAAGTTATAATGAACATCTAAGAAAAAAAAAGTATGTGTGTGGAGAATGGTAAAAGGCCAGAACAGACACTTGCTGGCTGTCCCCTGAGCCCAGCACTGCCCTCTGAGCCATCTGTTTGTTTGCTTGTTTGATACAGGCTCTAATGCCAACCAGGCTGGCCTCCCAGTCTCTGGGTAGAGGAGAAGGGCCTTGAGTTTATATTCCTTTTGCTTGCATCACTGAAGAGCTGGTAAGGGCTGGGGTTACAGGCATTTGCCACCTTACTTGGTCTATCAAGGCAGGGGCTCAAACCAGGGCTGCACCTTAGTTTTTGAGAACCTGGAGCTTCCTTTTTGGCTAGAGTGGCTGCCCAGCAAGGCCCTGGGATCTGTCTGTCTCTCCCCACCATCGTTCTGGTGCAGAAGACATGTGGCTCTAAGGGTCCTCATGTTTGTTCAGCAAATACTTTACCAAAAAAAAAAAAAAATCAGCCCTGGCCTTGCATTTGGGGGGTGGGGCCTCAAGACAGAGTTTCTCTATGTAACAGCCCAGGCTGTTCTGGACCTGCTTGCAAGACCAGGCTGGCCTTGAACTCATAGAGATCCACCTGTCTCTGCCTCCCATGTGCTGGGATTAAAGGTGTGCATCACCAAGTCCCACTGGTTTGTTTTGTTTTGTTTTGTTTGTTTATTTAAGTGTAGGAGGGGCTAGTGGGGAGTCTGCTTATTCTACAGGCAGCATCGCCACAAGGCTAACCCGCCACCTCTCAGCTACGATCCTTTCCTGGTCTTTGCTGACTGTGCAGTCCTGTGTCTGACCTCCAGTTGCCTCAGTGAAAACAGATAGGGAACGTTATCTCTACCTTCTAGGAATGTTGGCGAGGTAAAAACTTGACTGTGGAAGATAAAAATACCTATCACTGCCTTCCACCGTCTGGCACTTAACCTGTGTGGGAACACCGAGGTCCCTATGAGATAATCCTCGGTTCCTAGAGACCCTGTATGGCTATTTGAAGTTCATAGTTTTTTGAGTTCCAGGAGCAGGGTCAGATGACACTGCCACTAGTACATGAGACACTTGAGAAGATCTCTGGCTTTCCTAGAACACAGGTGACAAACACCTTGGCTTGCGTCAAGATGAAGTTGCTCCTGGCCTTTGGTTTGGGAGACAGCAAGGGAACCATCAGAAATGGAAGGGGCCTCCAGGCTGCCATTCCCTCAGAAGGGCTAGGAACTTAGAAACTCTAAGCCTGGAATGTTCCAACTAAGTACCTGAGACGGCAAGTCCACAGAAGGGAAACACAAAACTAACTAGTACTTGTTGGCAAATCTGATCCTTCTTCCAGAGCAGACAGCCAGCTCTCCCTGTCTTCTGGGGTTTTGGGGCTGGGTGTGTTATCAGCAGGCAAGACAGCTGCTTCTTCTTCTTCTTCTTCTTCTTCTTCTTCTTCTTCTTCTTCTTCTCCTCCTCCTCCTCCTCCTCCTCCTCCTCCTCCTCCTCCTCCTCCTTCTCCTCCTCCTCCTCCTCCTTCTTTTCTTCTTTGAGACAGGGTTTCTTTGTATAGCCCTGACTGTCGGCCTCGAACTCACAGAGATCAGGCTGCCTCTGTGTCCCAAGTGCTGGGATTAAAGGCGTGCGTCACCATGCCCGGCTTGTTCTGTTGTTGTTGTTGTTGTTGTTTTGTGGTTTCTTTGTTTGTTTGTTTTTCATATTTGTTTTTGTTTTGAGGTAGTGTTTCTCTGTGTATCTTGGCTGTCCTGGACTGCTCTGTAGACCAGGCTGGCCTTGAACTCACAGAGATCCACCTACCTTTGCTTCCCCAGGGCGCTGGGATTACAGAAGAGTGCTACTGCACCAGACAGTAAGACAGCTTTTACATGTTCTTTTTTTTTTTTTTTTTTTGGTTTTTTTTTTTTTTTTGGTTTTTCGAGACAGGGTTTCTCTGTGTAGTCTTGGCTGTCCTAGACTCGCTTTGTAGTCCAGGCTGGCCTCGAACTCACAGCGATCCGCCTATCTCTACCTCCCGAGTGCTGGGATTAAAGGCGTGCACCACCACGCCCGGCCCTTTTACATGTTCTTTACCCACTCCCAAGAGCTCTTGGTGAGAGGAAGGTGAAGACACAGGATCAGTTAGTTCACAATTTGGACCTCAGCTGTCCTCAGTGGAGACATTCACAGGGAAGCAGGTGAGCTGGCAGATAAATGCTACAAAGCAGCCGGGTGTGGTGGCGCACACCTTTAATCCCAGCACTTAGGAGGCAGAGGCAGGCAGATCACTGTGAGTTCGAGGCCAGCCTGGTCTACAAAGTGAGTCTAGGACAGCCAAGGCTACACACAGAGAAACCCTGTCCTGAAAAACCAAAATAAATAAATAAGTGCTATAAAGCAAGGAGGGATGTTGCAGTCTCTCTCTGCCTTTCAAAGGAAGCCTGGGATGGTTTGAAGAGGCAGAAGGTACATAGTCAGGGAGTTCTAGGACCCTGGGGTGTGGAACTTGGGCCTAGTGTTGCTCTTACCTGCTGGACAAATGTGACCTATTAAAGGGAGCAGGGTTCGTTAGACATTAGAGGGAAATGTATCCTGGAAGATTGTAAGTGACCTCAGGATGGCTCATTCTCACAGAGACACCCTCAAGCCACCCCACCCCCCCAACGCCAAACCATCTCCTCACAGGTGTTTACACACAACAACCCTGAGAAGTTAAATGTCAAAGCTGGACATGGTGACAGGTTCCTGTAGTCCTAGCTGAGGCAAGAGGGCAGAATTGGAGGCCATGGGGCGATGGGCCTTGGTGAACAGAGTACAGATTTAGCATGATGGAGCCTCAGGTTTCATGCTCAGGACACCAGGCTCGGGGACGGTGACGCAAGCCTCCTTCACGTTTGGATGGAGGATCAAAAGGTCGAATTCAGGTCCTTTTCAACACATAGTAAGATTGAGACCCGAGATTTACAGAAGGTATTAAAAGTTAGATCAAATCACGTGCTCGTGGCTCTATTGTTCCTGCACGGCAGTTTGGGGACTCAAAGACCGCCCTCCCCCCCTCCTTGAACCCGGAAAGTCTGTCAGTTTCCACTCACTTGGAAAACTGCCAATGGCAGGGCTACCCTACCCCGTCCTGGTGAGCTTTCTGTGAGTGTGGGCCTGCCTCCCTTCTGGGGCTCTGACTAGTCTTCCTCCTGAGCTCCCAGCCTCAAGGGACCTGCAGGTATCTCCCTTGGATTTGTGATCCACAGAAGCTCTCCCAGCCCTAGACAGCTGTGAGTACGCTGAGCTGAGCCGGGAAGGGCCAGCATCCCGCCAGGAGTATGCCTCTGCTCTGCCTCTCTGTTTTCTCTGCCGCCGCCCTGCCTTCCACATCACTGGGCTCTTCTGAAACCCATGGCTTCCAGAGAACACCCTGGTTCCAGAGCCCATCTCAGCTTCAGCACTTTCTCCCCAATGGTGATGGCAATGTTACTGTATGTCATTTTATTTCTCTGTCTTAGTCTTTGTCTCTCTGTCTCTGTCTCTCTCTTTCTCTCTGTCTCTCTGTCTCTCTCTCTCTCTGTCTCTCTCTCTCTCTCTCTCTCTCTCTCTCTCTCTCTCTCTCTGTGTGTGTGTGTGTGTGTGTGTTCAACCTGGGCCCTTAGCATGACAGGTCAGAGTTCCACCATTGAGGTCTATCTCCAGCCCTTGGAGATAGAGCTTCCTTCCTTGCTTCCTTCCTTTCTTCTTCTTCTTCTTCTTCTTCTTCTTCTTCTTTTTTTCCTTTGAGACAAGGTTTCTCTGGGTAGCCTTGGCTGTCCAGGACTCACTTTGTAGACCAGGCTGGCCTCGAACTCACAGAGATCCACTTGCCTCCGCCTCCCAAGTGCTGGGATTAAAGGCGTGCGCCGCCGCCGCCGCTGCCGCCGCCGCCGCCGCCGCCACCACCACCGCCCGGCTGCTTGCTTCCTTTCTTGACTTGCCTCAGGATGTCCCTGAGGATGACTGTGAACTTCTGGTCCCCCCTCCCTCGCTTACCAAGTGCCAGAATTACTGGTGTGCACTGTCACACCTGGCTTACGCTGTGCCTGAGATTCAGTGCTGGCTTTACTAAGCAACATGGTCCCCGCTCCCTGCCATCCCCCCACCTCCACCCCCCGTTCTTTGTGTGTGTGTGTGTGTGTGTGTGTGTGTGTGTGTGTGTGTGTGTGTGTGTACACATACGTGGTGGTCAAAGGACAAGGACAGTTTTGGCAACTGGCTCTGTCCTTCTGTGTGTATCCTAGAAGTATAAACTCAGCCCATCAGGCTTGGTGGCAAGTGCCTTTACATGCTCAGCCATCTCACCATGCCCTTGAGACAGGGTTTCTCTGGGTAGCCTTGGCTGCCCTAGACTCGCTTTGTAGACCAGGCTGGCCTCAAACTCACAGCCATCCACCTGCCTCTGCCTCCCCAAGTGCTGGGATTAAAGGTGTGCGCCACCACGCCCGGCTGCCCTCTTTGTTTTAATAACAAAAAAATTGGGCGTGGTGGCACATGCCTGTAATCCCAGCACTCAGGACACAGAGACAGGTGGATCTCTGTGAGTTCGAGGCCAGCCTGGTCTACAAAGTGAATCCAGGACAGCCAAAGCTAACACAGAGAAACCCTGTCTCAAACAACAACAAAAGGGAAAAATCATACAACATGGAAGCACACTGCACTACAGAAAGTTCCAGTCTTCAACCGTGGGAGTTACTACACTCTCCTTCCCCTATGCTTCTTTATATTTTAACATTTCTTAAAGACTTATTTATTTATTATGTATACAGTTTTCTGCCTGCACACTTGATCTCATTATAGATGGTTGTGAGCCACCATGTGCTTGCTGGGAATTGAACTCAGGAACTTGGGAAGAACAGCCAGTGCTCTTATCCTCTGAGCCATCTCTCCAGCCCTCCCCCTACGCTTCTTACAGTCATCCCCCACCACCCTGGAGGCCATACGCCTATATTATGCCCCCCTTTAATAGATGGATAAATAGAGTCACAGAGAGATTGCCTGGTCCTAAGATCACAGAGCAGCAAGAGACTGAAAAACGTGGTGGCTTAGCCTTGGTCAATCACCTAAAAGTGACTCCATAAGAAGGATTATTTTTTTTTCCCCTTGGTTTTTTTTTGAGATAGGGTTTCTCTGTGTAGCCTTGGCTGTCCTGGACTCGCTTTGTAGACTACACTGGCCTTGGATTTATTATCTGCCTGCTTCTGCTGGGATTACAGGTGTGCATCACTGTGCCCGGCTACGGCTACCGTAAGAGGGATTCTTTTGTTTGTTTGTTTTTTGTTTTTTGTTTTTTGAGACAATGTTTCTCTGTGTAACCCTGGCTGTCCTGGAGTCACTTTATAGACCAGGCTGGCCTCGAACTCACAGTAATCCGCCTGCCTCTGCCTCTCGAGTGCTGGGATTACAGGCGTGTGCCACTACGCCCGACGTAAGAGGGATTCTTAAGCAAAAGGCAGGCTATACGGGAGTGAAGAACCCGTTGGACATAGAGGCTTACACATGCCTGTAATCCCGACACTCAGGAGGTGGAGGCAGAAGAAGTGTTGGATCCTCCTGCTAGCACTGAGCAGAAGGTGGGCCCACGATGCGAGTTCAGGCCATAGTACCTAACCCCGCCCCTTCCTTTTTATAGGCCCTAGCCAGAGGCATGCGGCTGCCCCGCTTCTCCAGCACTGTAGTGCTCCCACTCCTGATAGCACAGACCTGCATCCTGGTCTTCCTGGTCTCCCGTCAGCTGCCATCATCTACAGCGGGCCGTGGGGAGCATGTGCACGTGCTGGTGCTGTCCTCGTGGCGCTCGGGCTCGTCTTTCGTGGGCCAGCTTTTCAGCCAACATCCAGATGTCTTCTACCTGATGGAGCCAGCTTGGCATGTGTGGAATGCCCTGTCGCAGAGTAGTGCCCCTGCGCTCCACATGGCCGTGCGTGACCTGGTCCGTTCAGTGTTCCTCTGTGACATGGACGTGTTTGATGCCTACCTGCCTTGGCGCCGCAACATCTCGGATCTCTTCCAGTGGGCGGTGAGCCGGGCGTTGTGCTCACCTCCTGTCTGCAACGCCTTCGCTCCCGGCAACATCAGCAGCGAGGAGGTGTGCAAGCCTCTGTGCGCAACGCAGCCCTTCAGCCTGGCCCAGGAAGCCTGCAGCTCCTACAGCCATGTAGTGCTTAAGGAGGTGCGCTTCTTTAACCTGCAGGTGCTCTACCCACTGCTCAGAGACCCAGCGCTCAACCTGCGCATCGTGCACCTGGTGCGAGACCCAAGGGCCGTGCTGCGCTCCCGGGAGCAGACAGCCAAGGCGCTGGCGCGGGACAATGGCATCGTCCTGGGTACCAACGGCACGTGGGTAGAGGCGGACCCCCGGCTGCGCGTGGTAAGCGAGGTGTGCCGGAGCCACGTGCGCATCGCAGAGGCCGCATTGCGCAAACCGCCGCCCTTCCTGCAAGATCGCTACCGCCTGGTGCGCTATGAGGATCTAGCTCGGGACCCCCTCAATGAGATCCGTGAACTCTATGCCTTCACCGGCCTGGGCCTTACGCCGCAGCTCCAGACTTGGATCCACAATATCACGCACGGCTCGGGGCCAGGCTCACGCCGTGAAGCCTTCAAGACAACATCCAGAGATGCGCTCAGTGTATCCCAGGCCTGGCGCCTCACGTTGCCCTTTGCCAAGATTCAGCGGGTCCAGGAGTTGTGCGCTGGCGCACTGCAGCTGCTGGGTTACCGGCCTGTGCACTCTGAGCTTGAGCAGCGGGACCTCTCCGTGGATCTTCTGCAACCAAGAGGCATGGACAGTTTCAAGTGGGCTTCGTCCACCGATACGCAGCAGGAATCTTAAGAGTTTTAGTGGGGAGCCCCAGCTCTGACATTAGGGTCTAGCAGAATATGATAAAGAAAGGGCTTGGAGAACCCCAAATCAAGTCCGCTAACCGCGGCTGGGACTAAGCAGCCTTGCCCTGTACTAGGAAAGGGTTGAGTCTAAATTCCATGTTTCTTTCTCCTCAGATTATGATTTTCCTATGAGTCTTTTAGGATTTGGTTTCCCCATCAAGTACTGTCTTATGGGCAAATGAAACCCCTGCCCGCGTCCACTTGGTCACAGAGGCAGCCAGACGCTTATGAAAGCACTTTCTTTGCCCGTAATGCAATAGCAGGTGTCCCAGGCCTGGTAAGGAGTGGAAGGGCACGGCTGTGGGCTGGCTCCTACATTTTGTGCACCAGCTTCTCATTGGCTCACCCTGACCTCTGTTCAACCCCTCCCCCCATCCTCCCCTGCACACCTCCTTTCCCCCACCCCCGTGCCCTAGATGTGTGCATCAGAGATGTGTGCACGACCAAGGAGGACAAAGAGGATGCCTCTGTGGTTTCCCCTTAGATAACTCTGCCTGGCCTAGCAGGGAGCCCAGGCATACACCCCCATGCCTGAGGAAGATGAATTTTTAATGAATCTTTGATTTGTCCTGAGATGAAAGTTCCTAATTATGGAAATAAACATCATTAAAAAAAAACCTGTGTGATCCCGATTAGAGTGTGTCATGTTTGAAAGCATCTAAAAAAGTAACAGGTCTTGTCCTCGGTCACATCTTAAGAAGGATGAAAGAAAGCCAGGGGCAGTGGCCCATGCCTGTAATCCTAGCACTGGGGAGACAGAGGAAGGAGAATCTCTGTGAGTTCGAGGCCATCCTGATCTACAAAGTGAGTCCAGGACAGTCAGGGCTACACAGAGAAACCCTGTCTCAAAAAACAAACAAAAAAAACCAAACAAACAAAAATAAAAAGTAGAAGGAAAAAAAAAAAGGAGGAAGATGAAGGAAAGAGATGGATTTGCTCTTTGCTCTGGGACAACCGTGGCTCAGAGGGGATGATTCAGTTTGCATAGAACTGTCTCCTATCAGCAACAATGCCTAGATATATTTGTCCCTTAGAAATACAACTAGGGGAAACGGGAAATGGTAAAATTCTGGATCCAGAGCAAAATCCTGGAGGGACCTAGAAGGAAGCAGAGAGGAGGAGGGAGGGAGCCAGGAAGAGGTCTGGTCACCAAGGCAAGCATAGCCGTGGTGTCTGGGAGGCAAGAGGGGGCAGGCCGTGAGGTGTGGAACTCAGACTTGGCAGGAGCTTGGAAGAACAAGTGGCTCAGGGGGTGGTTCTGCCTTGCTTTGGTCCTTCCAGGCAGAGTAAGAACACTTCCTGTAAACCACACCCAGCTCGGACATCGAAGGCCTCGTTCAAGGGATGCTGGGCATGCACAAAGCTTAGTCCCAAACTCAGAAAACAAGAGCCAGCAAGTGTACAGTAAATGTTTAAAGGAAGAGCAGGCTTCCTTCCTCAGGGGAGGACAAGGAAGTGAATTTGAGTCCACAGCAAGCACCGAAAATCACATGGCGAGGGCCACACACTGATCCAGGAGATTGTCATCCTTACGGTTACTGGTTCCTGATTCTCAGCATAGGTGTGGCCTTCAACAGGTGGTGGAATTCAGGACAAAGGGTAGGATAAATGATCCGAAAACGTCAGGCTTTCTTTTGGGAGAGGGCAGGAAAAGACATGTGGCTCAGGCTTTCTTCAAACTCACTATGTATCTAAGAATAACCTGGAATAAGTACACACACGTGTGTGTGTGTGTGTGTGTGTGTATGTGTGTGCGTATGTGTGTGTGTGTATGTGTATGTGTGTGTGTGTATGTGTATGTGTGTGTGTGTGTGTGTGTGTGTACATACACTCATGTTTTAGTTACTTTGAGCATGATAAGACAACATGGCCAGGGCAACTTGTAAAAGAAAGCATTTAGGTGGGGCATGGTGGCAAATGCCTTTAATCCCTGCACTTGGGAGGCAGAGGCAGGCAGATGGCTATGAGTTCGAGGCCAGCCTGGTCTACAAAAGTGAGTTCAGGATAGGCAGGACTGTTAAACAGAGAAACCCTGTCTCCAAAACAAAAGTGAAATAATAAAAAGAAAGAAAGAAAAGAAAAGAAAAAAAAGAAAGAAAGAGTTTAATTTGGGTCTTAAGGTTTCAAACGGAGACGGGCGGTGATGGCACATGCCTTTAATTCTGGCACTGGGGAGGCAGACAGCCCTGGAGCAGTAGCTAAGCGCTCACGTCTTTGACAGAGAGAGCTGGGAAATGGCTAGGGCTTTCGGAACCTCAAAGACCTAACCCTCCTCCAACAAGGCTATACCTTGCCCTCCCCAAACAGTTCTACCAAGCCTTTTATTCAAATAGATGAGCCTATGGGGCTATTCTCTTTCAAACCACAATTCTCGTGTATGGATGTGGGTGCATCTATGCCACGGCGCGCATGTAGAGATTAAAGGATGACCTTGGGTAACCTCGCTTTTCACCTTAAAAAAAAACCAAACAAACCCAACTTATTACTGTATGCATGATGTGTTGGCCTGGCGCTTACACATGGAGGTCAGGGGTCAACTTTGTGGGTCCTGGGGATCAAACTCAGGTCACAAGCCTTTTGTGTCAAGCACTTTTACTTCCCCAACCGTCCATCTTCTCTTCAGCTCTGGGATTTGTGTGTGTGGTGTTTGTACTTGTCAGTGGGTACTGGGAATTGAACCCAGGTCCTCCGGAAGAGCAGCCAATGCCCTCAACCTCAGAGCTGGTCTGTGAGGCTCTGGGGACTTCTCTTAAATCCACCTCTCATTGCACTTAGCTTTTATGTGGGTGCTGGGGGATTTGAACTCAGGTCCTCAGCACCATGAATTCTTTTATCCACTAAGCCATCTCCACGGCATGGCCTAGAACTTAGGATCTTCCTGCTGTGGTGGGATAGAGACTCAGACCCAAGGAGCACTCAACCAAAGTTCAAATTGAGAGTCTGTTAAGCTGTTTGGTGAGTGCCTGAAGAGAAAGACAGCTCACGGAGCAGGGTCAAATGGCATCTTACAGGCAGGTTTTAAAGACAAGGAACACAGAAAAACAACCTCCTGGTTGGCATTTGCAGGGGGAAGCAATCAAATAGCTTAACAAGAGCCAAGAACACCATTTCAACCATGGGTTTTTAGAACGGGACTGGGTGTTTTCCCATGGGACTTTTCAGGGCAGGAGGCAGAAATCAAAGATGTCTCAGCTTCAGCTGAGACAAGACAGAAACCTTGGCTCTTTTAACACTGCCTCCACCTCCCTGAGTGTTGCGATGAAAGGCTTTCTGTCTCCACATCTGGATTATGTGGTACTAGGGCTTCAGATATGCCGGGCAAGCACACTACCAACTGAGATCCACATACCCCATTCGTCTTTTAAATTTTAGACGCTTCACACTACAGCGGGTGGGGTGGCACACACCTGTAATCCCAACACTCTGGAAGATAGAGGCAGGTGGATCTATGTGAGTTCCTCCATGCCAGCCTGGTCTACAAAGTGAGTCCAGGCCCAAGAGAGCCAAGGCTACACAGAGAAGCCCTGTCTCAAAAGACAAACAAACAAACAAACAAATAAACAAACAAACATACGAAGAAGTTTTAGGCTACATAAAAAATCTGTTTCTGCCCCTAACTTTATTTATTTGTTTGTTTGTTTGTTTTTGAGATAGGGTCTCTCTACATAGCCTTGGCTGTCCTGGAACTTACTACCTTTGTTTCCTGAGTGCTGAGATTAAAGACCAACTAAACCCTAATTTTATTAATGAGCAGCTCAGAGGGTGATCCTTGGCTGGGTGGTAGTGGCGCATGCCTTTAATCCCAGCACTCAGGAGGCAGAGGCAGGTGGATCTCTGTGAGTTCGAGGCCAGCCTGGTCTTCGAAGTGAGTCCAGGACAGCCAAGGCTACACAGAGAAACCTTGTCTCAAAAAAAAAAAAAAAGTGACCCTCATCTACTCAGGCAAATGTAACAAAATGCCTTACACTGTCTGGAGAGACGGCTCAGAGTCGCAGCAGTGTCATTTCACTGTGACGGAAGCGCCACACTGGAACAGAGCAAGCCACAGGATGATAGGCAGGAAACAAGTAAAAGGGGGATACTCGTGGACCCAGCCCCATGGATCCTGTGGGCTTCTTCCAGCTAGCTCCTGATTCTGACCGCCTTCCAGTAAACCCATCATGTTGGAAGCCTTTCAAGCTGTTTGTTCATTAAGTCTGAGCCTTCATGGTCTAATGGTCTCAGATAAAGCCCTCGCAGACACACCCCAAGGTGTGCTTAACTAATCCCTTAGGTAATTCTCAGTTCAGTCAAGTTGACCATGAAGATCCTTCAGCACAGATTGTGTAACTTACAATCAACAGGCAAGGGGGCCTGGAGAGGTGGCTCAGCGGTTAGGGGCAAGTGCTGCTCTTCCAAAGGACCAGAGTTCAAGTCTGACACCCATGCCAGGTGGCTGACAAACTCCTGTAACTCCAGCAACAGGGCCTCCCTGAGCATCCACACTCGTGCATATACACATAATTTAAAGTAGGGC
Organism: Acomys minous; assembly: GCF_964271855.1. Taxonomy (NCBI): domain Eukaryota; kingdom Metazoa; phylum Chordata; class Mammalia; order Rodentia; family Muridae; genus Acomys; species Acomys minous. The sequence goes on from NC_140496.1 coordinate 16,357,040, forward strand.
TAGAGAGATGGCTTGGTGGTTAAAAGCACTGTCTGCTCTTCCAGAGGTACTGAGTTCAATTTCCGGCAACCACACTGTGGCTCTCAGCCATCTATAATGGGATCTGGTGCCCTCTCCTGGCGTGCAGGTAGATAGAGCACTCATATACACAAAATAAATCTTTTTAAAAAGTAAAATAAATCTTAAATAAATAAAAGACACACTCAGAGCACCCCCACCCTCACCCTCCAAAAAAAAAGAGTACCACTTCCATAAAGATAGCGCTTGTAGTTCTGTGGGAAGAGACAGGGCAGCTCTCTGATGTCTATTGAGATCAGGGCTTGTTTTGTATTAGAAAAACGCCCCAAGATGGCCTGGAATTTTCTATAGCTAAGTTGGCCTCAAGCTTGTGACAGTCTTCCTTACCTGTGCCTCCCAAGTGCTTATATGATTATGATTATTAATTGGCTTTTTTTTTTTGGGACAGGGTTTCTCTGTGTAGCGCTGGCTGTCCTGGAACTCACAGAAGTCCACCTGCCTCTACCTCCTCAGTGATGATATTACAAGCCTGCACCACCATACCCAGCCTCCGGCTTGTTCGGTGAGGGGACCCATTGCACTGGGAAGGCTTCAGCCTTTCACAGTCCACATCCTAATGCCACCACCTTGGAAGTTAGGATTTATTTTTGCTTGGATGTTTTTCTTCTCTGTTGGCTCACTAGGTTGTCTGAGCTGGCCTCAAGTGCTCAGCCCTCCCGCCTTCACTTCCTGAGCCCTGGGGTTAGGGGGTGCACGCCACTATACCCAGGATTGTGACCTATGGAGTTGAGAGTCCCCAGCAGAAACACTTGGTCCACACAGCTCATGAGAGCTGGGCATTGTCTTTAAGGGTTCCAGCAAGTGAATCACGCTAGGGATTAGAGTTGGCCAATGCAAAGGACCTCGCCACAGGCTTAGAAAGCACTATCACTTGGCCTTGACTATGATGTGGACTGTTGAAGTTAAGAGAGTTACCCAAGCACTTGTCTGCGAATATCTCGAAAATGAAACGGCAGTATGGTAGGCAGCAGCAGTCCCTCTGCTCAGCCCCTTCCCTGCCTGCATATTCCTCCCCAACCTGTCTTCCTGCCTTGTGCTGGTCACGGCAGATAAAAATAAGGAGCTGGAGCCGGGCGTGGTGGCGCATGCCTATAATGCCAGCACTCTGGGAGGCCGAGGCAGTCGGATCTCTGTGAGTTCAAGGTCAGCCTGGTCTACAAAGGCTATTGCTTTGGCTGGTATAGTATAGTATAAGGGGCCAGCACACCAGTTCCTAGGCTAGACCTTGTAGAGACGGTACCACAGGTTTTCAACTGGAACTCTGTAGTAAAAAGATAGACCAAGCTGAGCGTGGCGATACCTGCCTGCCTGCCATCGCTGCACTTGAGAGGCTGAGGTAGGAGTTGTTTCAAGTCTGACACCAGCCTGGATAGCAATCTAGCCGGCTACTAGCAAGACCTGACTAGCAAATAAACAAAAGGCAGATTAACATTAAGAAAAAAGTTTGTTGCTAGGCAGTGGTGGTGCACACCTTTAATCCCAGCACTTGGGATGCAGAGGCAGTTGGATCGCTGTGAGTTTGAGGCTAGCCCGGTCTACAAGGCAAGTTCAGAACAGCCAAGGCTACACAGAAAAGCCCTGTCTCAAAAAACAAAACAAAACGAACAAAACAAAAAAAGCAACTCAAAGCCCTGTCTTCTAACAATGGGTAGCATGTTTAAAAAGAATAGTTAGGGGGCTGGAGAGTTGGCTCAGTGGTTAAGAGCACTGTCTGCTCTTCCAAAGGTCCCGGGTTCAATTCCCAGCACCCACCTGGCAGCTCACAACTGTCTGTAACTCCAAGATGTGACACCCTCACACCAACGCACATAAATTAAAAAATTGAATAAAACTATTTTTTAAAAAAAAGAATAGTTAGATCACTGTGAATTCGAGGCCAGCCTGGTCTACAAAGTTAGTCCAGGACAGCCAAGGCTACACAGAGAAACCCTGTGAGAGAGAGAGAGAGAGAGGAGAATAGTGAGAATTGAGGTGTTGTGTAGTGGTTAGAACACCTGCACAGCCTGTACAGGGTCCTGGGATCTCTCACCAGTACCCATTCCCACATCGCCCCACAAAAAAATATAATTGTAGGGCCAGCAATGTGGGCTCCATGGGTAAAGAACTGTTTTTAAAATTTTTATTTCATGGCTGGGCGAGGTGGCGCATGCCTTTAATCCCAGCAGTTGGGAGGCAGAGACAGGTGGATCTCTGTGAGTTTGAGGCCAGCCTGGTCTACAGAGTGAGTTCCAGAACAGCCAAGGCTACACAGAAGAACTGTCTCGAAAACAAAAGAAGCAAGCAAACAAATAAAACAACAACAACAAAACTCCATAAAACAATAACAAAAAACTTGAGTGGCTTGTACATTTGTGTAAAGAGAAATCTCTTGTGTACTGTAAGGAAGCAACACCTCTTTAAAAACAAACAAAAAAAAAACAACAAAAAAACCCTGATTGGCCTATTAGCTGAGGCAGGAAATAGGAGGTGGGAGTTCCGGTAGAGAGAGATGAAGCCCGGATTGAGCCAGAGGTATGAGATTCGCTCCAGACTCTGAAGAAGATGAACGAATAATGGAACGGAAGGCCAGCTAACCAGCCACGTGGCACACATAAAACTGCTAAACAGGTAAAAATAAGCTATGAGCTAGTCAGGGACTGAGCCAAAGCTTATAACCTAGGCATTTATTTAAAAATAATAAAGTCTGAGTAGTTATTTCGGGAACTGGGGCACAGGTGGAAAAGCCCGCAGTTACACATTTTTATATATGAAGTCAAACCATTGCGTTCGTATTCCGCTAGTACCACCTAATTACACTGTTGCATGCGAATCATTTCCTTAGGGCTCCTGGTTTTTGTGTTTTCCTCTGAAGTCTTTATCCTGCTCAAGATTATGAACGTGCCTTCACGCTTGCTTCCAGGAGTTTCTGGGTTGGTATTTTCCACCAGCAGGTCATAATTATAAAGAATCATACTCCTGGCCAGAATGAAGGGAGAGACAGGGTTACCGGAACCGGTCAGGCACTTTGTCACACTGCCCTCTACTGACTGATCTGTTCACTACAGTTAGCTTGAAGTGGGATTTTCCTGGCCCCACACATCTATTCCACTAAAGTGGATTAGCAGGACTATTTCTTGAGAAAGAAACAAAACAAAACAAAACAAAAAATTCTTTTTTCCAGACAAGGTTTTTCTTTGAAGCCTTGGCTATCCTGGAACTAACTCAGTAGACTAGACTGTCCTGGAATTCAAAGATCTTCTTTCGGAATTAAAGGTGTGCACTGCCACCTCCAGGCCCTAACAATTTTCTTTTCTTTTTAAACTACAGGGTCTGGAAAAACAAAACAAACAAACAACAACAACAAAAACCTACAGGGTCTCACTGAATATCCCTGGCTGTCTTGGAACTCACCATGTAGATCAAGTTAGCATTGAATTCACAGAGATATTGTTATGCCCAAATTTTGAGAGACTCCCGGAACAGACCACCCAAGAGCCGAGTCCAAATGTGATAGGAAGGGAAGTCTTTCCTGCAGCTTTGAACCCGGGCCACCCCTCCCATGCAGTGACACAGCAGATGCAAGGAAGTGGCCTCAAGTCTCAATTGAGAGGGGTTTTGATAGGTTTTAGACAAAGAAATGGGTTTTACAGTATATGATTGGATGCTGTTTAGGCAGAAAAGCTGCAAGCAGGGAGTTCCAAACCTTGGCGTTTTGTGGTTGAGTAAGAGGTGTAGGGACAAGTTGACCTATAGAAAAGACTGGTCGAAGCAGTCATGGGGGCATTAGGAACTTTGGCCTGGCTTCTCCTAATTGGTTGTTGCTATGTGCTGGACCACCTGCCGGTCAGCTTGACCAGCAAGAGTATACTTGGACTTTCCCAAGCTGAGCTGATGGTGTTGCTAGGGAATACTTTTCTGTTTAGACTAGTTTGTAGCTTTTATGGAATCTGGATTCAGCCCTTGGCTAGGTTTAACCCAAAATGGGGTTTCTTTTTCAAAAGGGACTTTGGTCCTTACAAAATAACCTCCTTGGTCTCTCAAGTGTTGGGATTAAAGGCATGTACCACTGTACCCCACAAAATGTATAGTACAGGCTGGCATCCAGCTCATGATCCTTCTGCCTCTGTTTCTTCAGCATATCCTACGAGCATGTGTTACCACAACAGGCTATTTTTTAAAATTTTATTATTATTATTATTATTATTATTTTATTATTTATTTATTTTTTATTTTTATTTTTTATTTTTTGGCTTTTCGAGACAGGGTCTCTCTGTGTAGCCTTGGCTGTCCTGGACTCCTTTGTAGACCAGGCTGGCCTGGAACTCACAGCGAGTGCTGGGATTAAAGGCCACCACACCCAGCTTGATTAAGCTTTTGTTTGTTTTTTCCAGACAGGGTTTCTCTGTGAAGCCTTGCCTGTCCTGAAACTCCCTTTGTTGACCAGGCTGGCCTTGAACTCGCAGTGATTCACCTGCCTCGGCTTCCCGAGTGCTGGGATTACAGGCGTGCGCCACCACACACGGCTTTTGATTTAGCTTTAAGGATCACTTTCTCCTGGTGGTTTGTTTATTCCTTCCTTCCTCCCCTCCTCCCCTGCCCCTCTCTCTTCCAACTTTATATGTGGGATGGAGAGATAACTCAAAAACACAAGCTGCTTTTCCAGCAGAAATGAATTTGGTACCCACCACCCACATGGAGGATCACAGCTGTCTGTAACTTTAGTTCCAAAGTATCTGGTCTCCATGAGCATCAGGCACACATGGTTTGCAGACATACAGACCGGCAAACCATTCATATACATTAAAAAAAAATGCAACATTATTAGTGTGTATGTGTGTATGTTGGCACATGTCAGAGGACAACTGTGGAGTTTCACCTTTACATGGGTTCTGGCGCTTAAACTCAGCTGCTCAGGCTTGTGTGGCAAGTGACTTTACCCACCGAGCCATCTCACTGTCCCATCGCTTTACCTTATTTAACTTGAGATAGTGACTCACTCTGCAGACCAGGTTAGCCTGGAGCTCACTATGGAGCCCAGGCTAGCCTAAAACTCTTGTCTGGCCTCCCGATCTCAGGCTCTTGAGTCCGCTGTGATTTTAGGAGAGAGAGCCCACAGCCGCCTTCAACAGACCACTTTTCCTTCTCTTTCCCTTCCTCCTGTTCTCAGCCACTGTTTTGTAGTAATCATTTTGCTGATAAGATTGAAAGTAATTTTGTGTCCCCCCCCCCACCTCCTGGCTTTTCAAGACAGGGTTTCTCGGTGTAGCCTTGGCTGTCTGGGATTCACTTTGTAGACCAGGCTGGTCTCCAGCTCACAACTGATCTGCCTGCCTCTGCCTCCTGAGCACAATGACACTGTGGTTAATCCCCCCATTTCTTGCACTTGTTCCTCTTCCTCGCTTGATACTCTTTTCCTTTGCTCTAGTTTACACAAGAGCAGACTCTTGTCTGGCCTCCCGATCTCAGGCTCTTGAGTCCGCTGTGATTTTAGGAGAGAGAGCCCACAGCCACCTTCTTTAGAAAAGGCGTGAGAAATACACATTTTCTGAGTCCTTCAGGTCCAATATCTGTCTTTGACTCTCTCAGTTCAGGGACTGAAGAAATGGCTTGGCAGTTAAGAGCATTTGTTGGGCTTCCGTAGGAAGCATCCCAAGCATCCAAGTCAGGTACCACACTGTGTTTTAATTCTGACTTCAGGGCATCTGACACCTGCACACAAGTGACATACTCACTTAGACTGACACATATATACACAAATAAAAGTAAGTTAATCTCAGCCAAGCGGCGGTGGTGCACGCTAGTCCAGGACAGCCAAGGCTACACAGAGAAACCCTGTTTTGAAAAACCAAAAAAAAAAAAAAAAAAAAAAAAAAAGTTTTTCCTGATGTGGTGCACAACCGACTGTTCTGCAACTCCAAATAACAGTTTCTTCCACTTGAACCGGACCCTGGCCATCTTCACAACACACTGAAAAGACAATGCTAGTAAATATTGGCTTTTAACACATTTATTTTATTTTTTGTTTTGTAATTGTTTTGTTTGGTTTACCGGGGTTTCTCTGTGTAGCTGTGGCTGTCCTGAACTTGCTATGTAGACCAGGCTGGCCTCGAACTCACAGAGATCCGCCTGCTTCTGCCTCCCTGAGCGTACCTGGGGAGCCAGAAGCACTCTCAATCACTAAATCAGCTCTTCAGTCCCTCCCCAACCTGAGACAGAGCCTATGTAGCTCAGACTGACTTTGCACCTACAGTAATCTTCAGTCTTCCTATGTCTCTTCCTAGATCTGGGATTGCAAGTATGTGCTGTAGTCATGTCCCGCGTCCCGCACTCCTATGCTTTCAGAGCACAGTTTCTTTTTTTCTTTTTTCTTCCTTCCTTCCTTTTTTTTTTTTTTTTTTTTTTTTTTGATACAGGGTTTCTCTGTGTAGCCTTCGCTGTCCTGGACTCACTTTGTAGACCAGGCTGGCCTCTGCTCTACACAGAAATTTGATTACACTCTTGGTTTTTTTCTTTTTTTTTCCCCCTAGGGATGGAACTCAGATCCCTCATGCTTGGAGGCAAGCGACTCTACCCGCTGAGCAATCTCACCGGACTTGTCCTAATTGAGGGCGGCATTAAAGCGAAGGGTAGAGCCCAACACACCCACCCAGACCGAGCAGGAGAGACCGGCCACTTAGGGGCGCAGCACACTAGGGTTTTCTCCTTTCGAACGCAACGCCAGGGGGCGGGGGAGGGGGGCGGGAACAACCGTCGCCCCGCCCCCTCCACTGCGGCGCCCTGTGATTGGAAGGGGGAACGATTACTCCAGCAGCGCCGTTGGGGTAGGCAGGAGAAGAGGGCCGGCCGAAGGTGACGCGGTGGCTGCGGAGGTGTGGGGCTCCGCGGCACTCCGAGCGGTGGATGGCGGCGGGATGGAGCGCGAGGGGAGCGGCGGCGGCGGCGGCGGGTCAGCCGGGCTCCTGCAGCAGATCCTCAGCCTGAAGCTCGTGCCGCGGGTGGGCAACGGGACCCTGTGCCCCAACTCCACTTCGCTCTGCTCCTTCCCAGGTACGCCCCGCCCCCGCGCCTGCGCACTGCGCACCTGTCGCCGGCCGCCCGGGGCGAGGCCGGGCCAGCCCCTGGAATCGCACCCGGGTGCCTTGGGGCGACGCCCGTCCTGTCGTAGGGACTGCTTCTGTATTACTTTCTGCGAGAGCCTATCTGCTTGACTGTCCTAACACCCATCTCCCCTCCAGCTTGCCTGTGGAGGAATCACTTGCTGAAACCTGTTGCCGGGTTCTCCCACCCACATTTGAAGAACTTAGGCACAACTTCTGAATTGCTCCAACCGGAGCCTCCCCGCCTTCTGCTAGGAGGGCTTTCAAAATGACAGTTACACTCTAGAACTACTAGAGTTCTGAAAGTTGTGACGAGGAGAATTACCTCCCCTGGGATCCCTAATAAAGGCTTTCAGGGGAGGCCATGGTTATTTGCTTTGGATTTTTAAAGGCAAGACGAGAAAGGGGGGGGGGCGGATTAGGACGGTCCAGCAAAGAAAAACTGGGCCAGAGACACCGTAAAGGGATTGCTGACTGCAGCCTTAAGCCAGGCACCTGTGATCCTCATCCACTGGGCAGCGACTGCCAGGCGCCTCTCTGTGGACACCTGGGACCTGTTTTGTTGTTGTTGTCTTTTTTAATTGTGGAAGCTGAGGATGTTAGCCTGTGATCCTGTCCACAAGGAGAGTCCAGAAGCTCAGAATGGTTCCAGAGTTATTAGTGTCACACCTGACAGTGATTACTCAGCTAAGGTTCATACTCTTCTAGGATTAAAATCAGCTTAGGTTTGGTGGTCAAGTTCATGTGCTGCTTAAAAACTGGGGCTCGTTACTCATTAGGCGCTTGTAAGAACATAGTAGATGTAGTTAAGCAAAGCATAGACTGCAGGCTGGTTGCTTTAGCTTAATGTGGCCACAGTTATGTGGCTTGTGTTGGTGGAAATTGCATTATGCAAAAGGTGACTCTCTGCCACACCGATGCACATGGGCGTACACATTGCTTTTTAACTTCCTGGACCGCGGAAGTCACATGACACTTTATGGTTCTTCAGCTCAAAACTTCTGAAGCAGGAAAGTGTCCTGTCACAGCCCCCAAATCACACCACTTCTAAATCCATAACACTGATAAAGTGATGTTATTTAAAAACAAGCCTTATTTTAAAATGTCACCAGTTAACCAAATAGCCTTCTTCTTTTAAGAAATATTATTTTGAATATGTGAGTGTGTTTGGATATGTGGACGTGAGTGCAGGTGCCCACTGAGGCCAGAGGCAGAGATAGATACAGGTGGCTGTGAGCTATCTGCCGTGGTTGCCTGGATCCTCTGGAAAAAGAACCATCACTCTTTACCACAGAGCCGTTCTTCCTTTGTTGTTTTTCATTTTGTTTTTGTTTTCATTTGGTAAGAGAGAGAGTGAGTCCTTTAAAAAAAAAATTTATTTATTTTATGTCTATGAGTACTCTGTTTTCACACACACCACAAGATGGGATTAGATTCCATTACAGATGGTTGTGAGCCACCATGTGGTTGCTAGGACTTGAACTCAGGACCTCAGGAAGAGCATTCGGTGCTCTTAACCACTGAGCCATCTCTCTAGCCTGAGAGAGAGTCCTTTTATTAAGAAAGAAAAACATACAGGCGGTGGTGGTGCTCGCCTTTAATCCCAGCACTCGGGAGGCAGAGGCAGGCGGATCGCTGTGAGTTTGAGACCAGCCTGGTCTACAAAGTAAGGACAGCCAAAGCTACACAGAGAAACTCTCTCAGCAAGAAAAACAAAAAAGAAAAAGAAAGAAAGAAAAATAGCAGACGGTCTAGTTTGCTGAGAAAAGAGCTGGTCAAAAGCCTTGCTGAAGTTCAAGAGCTAATCAACAGTCACACAGGGCTGGGTGTGGTGGCTCACGACTTTAACCCCAGTACTCTGGAGTCAAAAGACACCGGATGTCTGTGAATTGCAAGTCAGCCTGGTCTATACAGCGTGTTCCAGGCCAGCCAGAGCTACACAATAATAGAATCACACATTGCATTTGATCGTCCAACAACACTTCTGTTTCCTTCAGCTTTTTGTTTGTTTTTCATTTTGATACTACCTTGGAACTTAAACCCCGTCTTCCAAAATAAATAAGTAATGGCAAGAGCTGCCTTAAAATCAGTGGGTGTCTGTTTGCTGTATCTGCTTTGTATATGTGTGTGCCCAGGAACTTGTAAAAGTGTCTCAGCTTGGGAAAAACAGCCACTGCCCTTAAGTGCTGAGCCACGTCCGTCTCCAGGGTCTTCTGAAAGTGCTAATCTGCATTCTGTGACTGAGAGCACTGTTGACCAGCACTCACTCCTGCATCAGGTGCCCATCTGACCCAGTGTGGGCTCCAGGCTGGAGGGCTGAATATGGATGAGGTCCCAGTATGCTAATCACAAGGGCGAATGCAGTGCATAGAGCCCTGGACCCCAAGTTGATCAGAGTGCAGCAGCAAATGCATCCCTTCTGCAGTGTCTCATCTTTACTTGGTTATAGTGGGTACTTGAAGTTGGACCCTGGTTTGAGACAGCAAAGCCCTCCTAGTAGGACTCTTACTCAGGTTCCCCAGTCTCGTTGCCTTTCTGTTCTGGTCACACAGAAAAGGTCACTTGTAGTTTATGCCAACTCACGGCAGATCATTGCCCTAAAGTCTTCTGTGGTTTTTTTGGTACTAAAAAGCTTTGAATTGATTTTTTTTTTTAAGTCTACTTTTGCAATTTGGCCATTTAGGATTCTGCCAAATTCTCATTCTAACTCGCCCCAGTTTCTTTGTGTTTGTTTATTTGAGACAAGGTGTCATTTATGTAGCGAAGGTTGCCAGGGAACCCAAGCCTTCCCAGTGTTACGATTATAGGCCCGTATCACCTTGACTGGCTTTTAGTTGTCATTTGTAACAATCAGGAATGGCATTCATTCTCTAAAGATAGGATTTCACCAAGTTAATATCAAATTAAACAAACCCAGTAATTTGATTGTGCTGTCTCCAACTTGGGCAAGTCAGTTATTCACTGATTATGGTGTACCTTTTTTTTTTTTTTTTTTTTTACATTTTTTGTTTGGTTGGTTTTTTTGGTTTTATACGACAGGTTTCTCTGTGTAGCCTTGGCTGTCCTGAATTCGCTTTGTAGACCAGGCTGGCCTCGAACTCACAAAGATCCGCCTGCCTCTGCCTCCCAAGTGCGGGAATTAAAGGCGTGCGCCACCATGCCTGGCTAAGGTTTATTTTTACTTATGTGCATGAGCATATGTGTACGGGTGCCCATAGGGAACAGAAGAGCGCATTGGCTCTCTGGGAGCTGGAGGTACAGGTGGTTGCCCAGTATAGGTTTTGGAATGTGAACTCCGGTTCTCTGCAAGAGTAGCAATGGCTCATACCTGCTGAGCCATCCCTGCAGTCCTCCTGTTGTGTCTGGGTATCTATTAGAAGGGCCTTGGTAAACAAAACAAAAGCTCCTTCCATATGGCTCAGTCATTCCAGTGGAGAAACACAATACCTGGTAGTGAGTGTGAGCTCGAATATAGGGGGGCAGAGTAAGAGCGTGTCCAGGAGTGTGTCCACGGTTGGAGTGTGGTTTTGCATAAGTGATCAGGCCCTGGTATGTTGGCACACACCTGTAAACATGCACTTGGATGGCTGAGGTGCAACGGTTGTGAATCTGAGGGCAACCATCCTGAGCTACATCCTGAACCCAAGGCCAGCCTCGGCAGGGGATGCTGGCTTGAATAAGCATACCCTCCCAGAGCCGGGTGTACTGGCCCACGCCTTTAATCCCAGCACTCAGGAGGCAGAGGCAGGTGGATTGCTGTGAGTTTGAGGCCAGCCTGGTCTACAAAGTGAGTCCAGGACAGCCAAGGCTACACAGAGAAACTCTGTCTCGAAAAACCAAAAAATAAAAATAAAAAGTCAGTGGATCCAGCTGAAAAGATGGCTGGCTGCTTGCCAGGCACCCCTTCCGTTCCTGTTCTTTCAGACTGGAGTTGATCTTGGGGCCAAGGTGACTCAGTAATGAAGGTAAACGGCAGAGAGCTGGCCATGAGCAAGCCCTTTCAGTATCATCTGGAGGACGCAGCTCGCCAAGAGACTTTGCTCTTCCGTTGTCCGAAAGCTCTTTGTGTCTGTGTATGCATGTATCCTGCTCAGGATTGAACCCAGGGCTTTGACACCACCAGGACCGGAGTCTGGGTCTCCAATACCTCCATAAATGGCTGTGTGAGTATGGTGACCAACATGCAATCCTGCTGCCTGGGAGGCAAAGAAGGGATCCTCAGAACAAGCTGGCTCGGCAGAGTAGCTTTGCATTCAAGTGAGAGACTCCGCCTAGAAATATAAGGAAGAGAACACTCGAAGAAGACACCCAATGGCAGTCTGCACCTCCACACGTGTGCCCGTATATGTGAGCTCTTACACACACACACACACACACACACACACACACACACAGAGGAAAAAGTAAAAAGAAGGCCCTTCCTCAGTCTTGGACTTCCCAGCTTACAGAACCTTGAGCCAAAAAGATTGTGTTACAGCAGCGGAAAATCAACAATGCGGCTGCCAAGGAAAACAGCAGTGAACAAGGACACGCCGGAAGACAGACAAACATTTTTTGACAATGTGTTGAGCCAGGAAATGAAAAGGACTTCCACACCGGTCAATAAATAGCTATTAACCAGTTGTTAAATTAAGGTGCAGTAGATTAAAAAGAAATCACTTACTTTTTAAAAAAGTGTTTTATAGATCTAAGTTTGCTATAGCTTTTAAAGTCTTAAATCATCCTGTCTGAGAGTATTTTTATAAACTAACTTAATGTGATAAAGTCTTTTTCCCCCTTAAAGTGTTTTTTGGGTGTTTTCTTGTGTTGTTTTGTTTTTTCGAGACAGGGTTTCTCTTTGTAGCCTAGGCTGTCCTAGACTCTATCCGCCTGTCTCTGCCTCCTGAGTGTTGGGATTACAGGTGTGCACCACTACACCTGGCTCCCCTTAAAGTGTTTTAAGTAGTACTGTATGTGGGCGCTGAGGTAGATAACAAATATTTCTGGGGGGGGGGGCGAGGGCGGTAGTCTGGATTGGGGTGGGGGAGGGTGGGGTTGCGTGTTCCTGCATGTTCCTGCTCTCAGAATGGTCCTTGTGGAGGTGCTGTGCTCCAGGGGAGGTAGCATGGGTGAGTGTGTGGGTGTCTTAGCTGTGCTGCTATAACAAAATTCCACAGGCTACAGTCTAAACAGCCCGTTGTCTCCTCAGTTCTGGAGGCTGCAAGCTAACCAGCAGTCAGGTTAAGGGGAGGACTCCTTCCTGCCACTCCCGGAACTGCCTTGTTACTGCGTCTATAAATGAGTCCAAATGTCTTTATGTACAGAAACAGCTGGTAGCCTGCGAGTGGTAGTTTGTGAGCCCTTTAAAAACCATCAGGCGCCGGACGTGGTGACGCACGCCTTTAATCCCAGCACTCGGGAGGCAGAGGCAGGCGGATCGCTGTGAGTTCGAGGCCAGCCTGGTCTACAAAGCGAGTCCAGGACAGCCAAGGCTACACAGAGAAACCCTATCTCGAAAAAACAAAACAAACAAACAAACAAACAAAAAAACCCATCAGGCATGGTGGCAGATGCCTGTAACACCAACACAAGCAAGGCAGGAGGATCAGAGTTCAAGGCCAGGCTCGGATACATGTTGAGTATGAGGTTATTCTGGGCCACATGATGAGACCCTGTCTCACAAAAACAAAGACAAGGGGCTGGAGAGGTGGCTCACAGGTTAAGAGCGCTGGTTGCCCCTGCAGAAGGACCCAGGTTCAGTTCCCAGCACCCAACTGGTGGCTCACAACTCCCTGTAGGCCCAGTTCTAGGGAGTCCGGTGCCCTCTTCTGACTTCCATAGGCACCAAACATGTACATAGTGTACATACATACATGAACACATACATACAGGCAAAACATTGACACATACAATAAAATGAATATATCTAATCAAAAAAGGTTTCTCCACCCAAGTTTAAAAACAAAACAAAAGGCCGGGTGTGGTGGCTCACGCCTTTAATCCCAGCACTAGGGAGGCAGAGGCAGGTGGGTTGCTATGAGTTCAAGGCCAACCTGGTCTACAAAGCGAGTCCAGGATAGCCAAGGCTACACAGAGAAACCCTGTCTCAAAAAACCAAAAACCAAACCAAAACAAAAAGTACCAACAGCAAAGCCCACTAGACAACAATTAAATGCTGGTGAGCGCGGGAATACTGGGCCCAGCGGCTGGGACTGGGCCCCTTGGCGGTGCCTCCCTGGGGAAGTCAGCGACTCGAGCCTTGCCTTACTCTTCCCTTACAGAGATGTGGTATGGCGTGTTCCTGTGGGCACTGGTGTCTTCTGTCTTCTTTCATGTCCCCGCTGGATTACTGGCCCTCTTCACCCTCAGACATCACAAATATGGTAGGTTCATGTCTGTAAGCATCCTGCTGATGGGCATCGTGGGACCAATTACTGCTGGAACCTTGACAAGTATGTTAGACATTAAAATACCAGTCAAAAGCTCGTGATGTGGTCAGTAGGGGCTGGGAATTTAGCTCAGTGGTAGAATGCTTGTCTATCAAGCACAAATCCCTGGGTTTGTTTCTAGCTCTGGGAAGGGGAGAGAGAGAGAGAGAGAGAGAGAGAGAGAGAGAGAGAGAGAGAGAGAGGATGTGTGTGTTTGTGTTTTCATGTGCATGTACACACACAGTGAATTTTAAAGAGTTAACTTTTAGGTGTGGATCTTACTTTTTTTTTTTTTTTTTTTTTTTTTTTTTTGAGACAGGGTTTCTTTGTGTAACAGTCCTGGCTGTAGACCAGGCTGGCCTCGAACTCACAGTGATCCGCCTGCCTCTGTCTCCCGAGTGCTGGGATTAAAGGCGTGCACCACCATGCCTGGCAAAATATATATATATATTTTTTTTTTTTTCTTTTTTTGGTTTTTCGAGACAGGGTTTCTCTGTGTAGGCCTGGCTGTCCTGGACTCCCTTTGTAGACCAGGCTGGCCTCGAACTCACGGATCTTACTTTTTAGTGTATTTCTTTTGGGGTTTTGTTTTGTTTTGACCTCTCAAGCCCCTTACCTAGTCAGTCTCTTTTGCCTTCCCCTGCCAGATTCAGAGCTTTTTGAGATTGGCCACTAACAAAAAGAGAAGTATTTGTCTATAGAAGCTTTGCTACCTTTTTGATCCAGTTTCCCTTGACCTGGGCTTTGCAGAATGGCTCAGTTCCCTCTCTTTCATGTGGTTCCTTCGAGGGTGGAGAAGAAGCCTGATGATTAGAATTCTTGTCTAGGAAGAGAGTTGAGGGCTGTGGATGCAAAGCCGAGTGGCAGAGCTGCTCTAGCCTGTGTGGGAGTCCTGGGCTTGACCCTAGCACCACACCTAAAGGAAGAAAGTGTCTGATTGGCTTTTCAGTCCTCCATGCTCCCCTACCCCACACTTCCTGACGAGAGACTGGAGGGACATGGAAATCACAAACTATTTTTAAACCCGCATCCTTTTTTAGCTTTGTTTTGTTTCATGTCACTGACACAATTAGAGGGATGAAAATAAGCTTAAACCATTTTTAAATTCATACTTAGAAAATACATATTTTCTTTTTCTAAAAATATGTATTTTCTTTTTCTTTTTTTCTTTTTTTTTTTTTTTGTTGTTGTTGTTTTGTTTTAGTTAGACAGGGTTTCTCTGGCTGTCCTGGATTTACTTTGTAGACCAGGCTGGCCTCGAACTCACAGCGATCTGCCTGCCTCTGCCGCATGAGTGCTGGGATTAAAGGTGTGAGCCACCACGCCCAGCTTGTATTTTCTAGAAATATAAGTTGAAGCATTATGAAAATAAAAATTATATTGTATATTAATAGTCACAGGTTGTATTTTGGTGTCGATTTAAAAAAAAAATTTATTTATTTATCTGCATGTACTCCTACATGCCAGAAGAGGGCACCAGATCTCATTATAGATGGTTGTGAGCCACCATGTGGTTGCTGGGAATTGAACTCAGGACCTTTGGAAAGAGCAGTTGGTGCTCTTAACCTCTGAGCCATCTCTCTAGCCCCATGGTGTGGATTTTTAAAAGATAATTATTTTTATTATTTTTATGTGCATTGGTCTTTTTCCTGCATGTTTGTCTATGTGAGGGTGTCAGATACCCTGGAACTGGAGTTGAGACAGTCTTGAGCTTCCATGTGGGTGCTGGGAATTGAACCCTGGTCCTCTGGAAGAGCAGTGAGTGCTCTTAACCTCTGAGCCATCTCTTCAGCTCTTGCTGTTTTTAAATATATAATCATAAATGTATTTGTAAAACATAGAATGTAACATTCCTAATTTGTCACCTTATTTTATTTTCACTGTAAAGGTCTCTTTGACTTCCTTCTTTCTTTCCTTTTTTTGAGACACTGTAACCTTGTTTCTCTGTGTTCTGACTGTGTCACTTGATGCTACAGCATCCACACCGAATTTCTGGCCCCTGACACTGGTCTCCTCTTGTCAGTAAAGCAGGGATGAAGCTGCCCATCCACATCCCTGAACCCGACTAGATGTGATGCCTGGCACAGTCTTTGGCACACAGTAACTGAACACATGGCTCAATTCTGTTTTAAGGCTTTAGGGTAGTTTTTGTTTGTTTGTTCGTTTTTGTTTTATTTTGTTCTTTTCTTATTCTCTGTAGGATTTTCCTTTCTTTCCCCATCATCCATATCCCGGTGCCTTGTGACTAGCTTTAAGGCTCCGAATCCTGTGTTGCTCTCTTTCTCCTTTCTTTCTTTGACTGGAATCTTCAGTGTGATAGCAAATGGAGCTGGCCCCCTGTGGCCTGGGAACACTTCCTGACCTGTCTCAGTGATTGTCATTCCTTGCCAAGAGTGTGCTTGCTGACCACTCAGTGATAGGCATGGGTTAATTAGCAAGGGAGTGAAGGGAGATGTTGGACTGAGGGCGAAGTGCTGTCTTGTCATTCTGACTGTCACCTCAGATCACTCGGTAACTATGAGATGCTCTATCTAAGGGACTGCAGATCTAAGTGCTGACTTGCAAACCGCATGAAGTAAGTTAGGCTGCTCATAGGGAGCACAAGCCTATTTCTACATAATTCCATGTAAGAAGTCTGTCTCCCAACAGGGACATTTTTAGATGATATATTTGGTGATGTCATTAATCTCAGATTTTGTTTTATTAATTAATTTCTTTCTCTTTTAACACCCTGAATTTGACCCAGGTGCAGCAATTGCTGGGGTTTACCGAGCAGCCGGCAAAGAGATGATCCCCTTTGAAGCCCTCACCTTGGGCACTGGGCAGACGTTCTGTGTACTGGTGGTCTCTTTTTTACGGGTTTTAGCTACGCTATAGCATATGAGTGACATCACTGTGATGTCACGCCTGCGTTTCATAGACTCCTCAAAAGGAATCGACAGTGTCATGGTTTCTCCATCCCTCAAATGGGAGCCACTTGGAGGCAGGAGAACGCGCAGAACACTACAGCCCGTCCTTTTACCATTCGAAGCTCCAGCAGCTGAGGGCCCTTGTGGCGACTATCATCCTCAGCCCAGACAAGCTCCCTGGCTTTCTTCTCTCGTGGCAACTTAAGAAGGTTTACGTGCACATCTTCACCTAAGCCAACAATGCCTCCGAGGTGGCATCCTTTGAGCGAGAATTTAAATGCAACCTTGCCATTTCACAGAAGCGATGGCGAATGCTGCTTGATTTCCAGGGAGCAGGCTGCACTGTAGGAAAAGCTTATCGTGGTGAGAAGCAAGGCAAGCTGGTTTGGGTTGTCACTCTGAGGACAAACTGGTGTAACATAACCGGAAGAAAAACGGAAGAATAATTCAAAGTAACAGCTTCAGTTCCACTGTGAAAAGTAGGTGACCACCGAGAGTGTGGCATTTTATAGATACCTATCCTGACCTCTGATTATTTAATGTATTTTAAGAGATATGAATTTATCATTTGATCAAAATAAGCTAGCTAATTGAGGTTTTTTTTGGGGGGGGGGTTGTTTTGTTTTGTTTTTTAAAGACCTGAGGTTTTGCTTTGTTGCCCAGGCAGGCCCAAACTCCTGGGTTCAAGGCATCCTCCTGCTTGAGCCTGCTGGGTAGCTGGGACTGTAGGCATCACCACCATGCCTGAAGCTCTTTTCCCAAAGAATTTCTGTGACACCTTGTCACCTTTAACGCCATCCATTTTATTTACCTCTGGCTTGAGCTGAGCTTCACAACTAGGTAGGTCAGGCCACTCTTTGGACAGTCTGGACAGAGAAAACACTTGGAGGATGCTGTTGTAGTTTTTCCTTGTGGTTTCAGTGTATTTGATGGCTCCACGCTCGTCGAGTGCTGCTGAAAGGAGTCAGGAGTTTTGCTGTGTTTGCCGAGCAGTGGCTCCTTGGCCCACTCTTGCAGTATTTGAGCATTAATTCCCAGAAAGTGCCTAAAACCTCGTCTTCAGATACAGCCCCTCTGGCCTTTTGATTTTTATTCAAGAGAATTTATAGCCTTAAAGAGAAATAGTAGTTTTTAACTTAATTTTAGCTATTTTAATTTTTCATTCTACTGCCTAACATGGTTTTTTTCCTTAAGAAGGCCCTGCAAACTGTGACCTCCTGAAGGGATAGGGGTGCAAAACTGAAGCACTGTTCATCCTTCCAATGGTTTTGTATAAAATGCAATGTTCTTCTTCTTGCCTGTTTTTCACAGTGGCTCCTGGTAATTAATTAACTCTGACATTTTTAAAAGAGAATTTTCATTGTGAGATTAAGGCTGACAACCTGTGAGGACATAAATTTATCTTAAAGCAATATGCTCTTGGCTTCTGGTTTAAAAAATAGCCAGGAGGAGGGCGAGCAGGATGGTTCAGCAAGTAAGATGATTCTCAGGGCCCAGGTGGTGGAAGGAGAGGACCAGTTGTCTCTGACCGCCACACGCTGTTCACATGCACATGTAAATAAATAAATGTAATTTAAAACCTTTTTTTAAATAGCCAGGAGGACTTCTTTGGGCACCTACACTCATGTGTGCGTACCTCCTGCCCCCACATACACATAATTTCTAAATTTTGATAAAATAGCCAAGAGGATCAATTTGCCCAGTGATCCAGGAGGGGAATTTGTAGGATGGCTACAAAAACAACTGGTTCTTTCCAACTGTCTGCCACTCCTCAGAACTACAGCGACGGATCACGCTTGGTGGGCAATTACAGGGCAGAGAAATGGCCCTTCATATTCCCCAGCGAAAAGAGCAAATCTTTCTTCCAACAAAAGAGTGCCATTTTCAGTCTGAGTGGCCGTGAATTTGGAAAACATCCCTTCAGTTGGAGAAACTGGAATGTAGTGCATTCTGGGAAACGACAGCATCAGCCATGCAAGGCTACGTTTTACTAGAGCGCTTACTAGCGATCCTGTGGGATATGATTGTACACACTAAGCACATAGGTGAGTTGCTGGTTGGCTGTTTCCCCCAAATAGTAACTTGTGGGCATACTCATCCGTGCTTACGATGTTAGGTTGTTCGTATTTACAACCAAGACACAGGCAGGGCATTTTTGAAGGCTGTTTTTGTTTCCATCTGTACCATCAGCTCTTTTTAAAAAACAAAAACTCTGAACTACAAAATGCGTCTTCAAATTGCTGAGCATTTCATCTATCTCAGCGTGTGTGAAACATTCTTTTGAGGCTAAGTGTATGTAAAGTGTGTGGACAGAGCTTTGGCTTGACAGTGTTTTCAGGAAGAATCCATTCAAATGATAAAGAACGCGTTCCACTTTGATCTCTGTTTCTCTTCTTCCTCTTGTCTCAAATGCATATTTATTTGCCATGGTTTGTGTTGAACACACCACCTTATATGGTTTCTTCAGGAATTTTCTCCCAGTAAGGACTTTGTTGGACCTTGATTCCTGCATTTATATTTCCACTTGTCACCCCCTCTTTTTAAAATTCCAATGAGATAGGGAGGCAACTCCCAACCAAAAAGCTGATCTCTTGATTCCTTAGTGGATTTTGGGGGTGTGAAAATTACGTTCCTGCACCAAGTGTAGTGACTGTTGTGTGAGGCAGATGTACCACTGGCTGCAGGCTTCCTTAGCAGCGAGATAACTACCTAGGCAGTGCTGGACTAGCGAGAAGCTGTTCATGCAAACAGTGGCTTCCTTCCTGTGTCCTTTAGGTTTTTAAACTGTATGTTGGCTTTTGGTTCCAATGTCCTTTCTGACTGCCCTGGTTTTCCTTAAGTTCTTGTGACACTGCAGGACACGCCAACCTTCCCTAAGGAACTCTTTCCTAGAATGTGAAGCCCCGGTGCCATTAATGGTCCACGTGCAGAAGGTTTTGTGAACTTGTATTTCTTTTTTTGTGTACTGTGTAAGGCTGGTTACGACCAAAATCAGCCTAACTTTTTATATTGGGTTATTGCACTTAACTGCTATGATAAAAATGATCAAATCTTTGTACATTGGAAATTTATTTAAATATTATTTTTCTACTGACATTTCTAATGCTAGTATAAATGTTTATTATCAATAAAGAGTTACTTTAAAGTCTTTGGGGTTTGCATTTTTTGTTCATTCGTTTTTAGATTTTACTTGAGGCAATGTCTTGCTGTGTATCCTTAGCTAGCCTCCCAACTCTTCATAAAGCCTACCCTGGCCTTGAACTTGTGGCAGTCTTCCTGTCTCTGCCTCCCAAGTACTGGGATCACAAGCACACGCCTCACGCCACCACACTCGGCTCTGGAGTTGCTCTTTCTTTCTTTCTTCCAAAAATTCTCTTCTTTGTTCTCTAGAAATTTCTTTCTTTTTGGACGGGGCCTCACTATACAGCCGTGGGTGGCCTGAAACTCGTTTAAGGCTACACTGGAATTCAGATCCGCTGGCCCCACCACCCCAGTGCTAGCTAGGATTAGAAGCATGTGCTACCATGCCTGGATTCTTGCCCCACACCCCACTCTTCATTTACTTATTGGTGCGGCAAGGGCATGTGCTTGTCATGGCATATAAGAAGAGGTCAGAGGACAGTGACTCCCAGGAATCACTTCTCTCATTCAACCACGTGGGGCCTTGGAATCAAACTGTATACAGGCTTGGTAGCAGCCATCTTGCCTACCCCTGCAGTGACTTTTCTTTTTTTCTTTCTTTCTTCCTTTTTTTTTTTTTTTTTTTTTTTTTTGGGTTTTCGAGACACGGTTGTCTATGTAACCTTGGCTGTTATAGACTTACTTTGTAGATCAGGAGGGCCTCGAACTCAGAGAGCTCCACCTGCTTCTGCCTCCTGAGTGCTGGGATTAAAGCCATGTGCTACCACCGCCCGTTTTTTGGTGTTTTTTTTTTTTTTTTTAAGATTTATTTATTTATTATGTATACAGTGTTTTACTTGCATGGACCCCTGTACACCAGAAGAGGGCACCAGATCTCATTATAGATGGTTATGACCCACCATGTGGTTGCTGGGAATTGAACTCAGGACCTCTGAAAGAGCAGACAGTGCTCTTAACTTATGAGCCTTCTCTCCAGCCCCAGCCCCGATGTTTGCATTGTAATCTTTTTTGTTGTTGTTTTGTTTTTTGGTCTTCAAGACAGGGTTTTTCTTTTTAACAGCTCTAGTTGTTCTGGAACTCGATCTGCAGTCTAGGCTAGCCTCGAACTCACAGCAATCTGCCTCTGCCACCACCATGCCCAACCTAACATCTTTTGTCATCAAGAAAATACAATACAAACCAAGACTATAACGAGAGAGATGCCATTTCATAGCCTATAAAAAAGAGGGTATAGGATGTTCACAAAGATGTAAATGAGTTCGTATATGCTGCTGTTGCTGCTGCTAATATACACAGGGGTTTTCCTTGGAAAACAGCCTGGAAGTTCCTCCAATGATAAAATATTGCCAGGAGTGGCGGTGCACACCTTCAATCCCAGCACTCCGGAGGCAGAGGCAGGTGGATCCCTTTCAGTTCGAGGCCAGCTTGGTCTACAAAGCAAGTCTAGGATAGTCAGAGCTATACATAGAAACCCTGTCTCGAAAAACCAAAAAAACAACAAAAAAGAGGGGGTGGTGTGTGTGTGTGTGTGTGTGTGTGTGTAGATGTCTCAGTGGTTAAGAGCACTGATTGCTTTTCCAGGGGAGCTGGGTTCAATTCCCAGCACATGGCATCTAACAACTGTCTGTAACTCCAGTTTCAGGGGATCCAACTCTCTGAGAAATGCAGGCAAAATTTCAACACATATAAAATAAATAATTGTTTTAAAAAATAGGGGGGAAAAAGGTAAAATACTATATGAGGGCCCAATTCTGCATTTGAAAATGCCATGCTAAGTATAAAAAGGCAACCACATGAAATAGACAGAACAGGCCAGTCCACAGACACTGGTGACTCGGTGGCACTGGTGGCACTACTGTTGGTTAAAGGGGTCTTTCCTGAGGGTGATGGAAATGTTTTAATATTGATGGGTGGTGACTACACAAGCCTGAGGTCTAAGCTACAGGCTTGCACTAAGTACGTTTTGATGTGTAAATTCTGCATCTCTACATAAGCCTGTTTTCCTTAACAGTATCTGGTCCCAGATCACTGCAATGCCACTGTAATGACATCTATGTCTATCCGTTCCCTGCTTTACATAATTCTAGAAGTAGAGACGCAGACTTTCTGTAGTCAAGAGCATCATCACTAGGGCTGGAAAACACCTGTTACTTCATACAAGTAGCCAGTAACTCTTGGTGTCTTGCCTGCAGTTGTTTCTGATTGTCATTTCCCATAGTGGAATATAATGATATTTTAATCTGAAAATGGTAGTTTATATATAGTTTTATGGGTTCACTTAAGCCAACTCTGCAGCCCAATACTTTTTTTTTTAATTGAGTATCACTATATAGTGTTAGCTGACCTGGAATATTTTATGGAGACCAGGTTGGCCTGGAATTCACAGAGATCTACCTGTCTCTGCCTCCTAAGTGCTGGGATGAAAGGCGTGCACCGCCACGCTTGGCTCTTTGCCTCATTTTGTTAAGCATCTTGGTGTAAGGACCAAATGCAGAGGCGTTGACATGCTTAAGTTTGAGGCCACAATCAAGCATTGGGACACATTCTTTTTTTTTTTTTTTTTTTAAGATTTTATTTATTGGGCTGGAGAGATAGCTCAAGTGCACTCGCCCCTCTTCCAAAGGTCCTGAGTTCAATTCCCAACGACCACATGGTGGCTCACAATCATCTATTATGAGATCTGGCGCCCTCATCTGGAGTGAAGGGGTACATGCAGGCAAAACACTGTATACACAATAACAACTAAATATTTTAAAAAGATTTTACTTATTTTATGTACGAATGCTCTATCTGCTTATATGCCTGCATGACAGAAAAGGGCATCAGATTTCAATATAGATGGTTGTGAGCCATCATGTGGTTGCTGGGAATCGAATCAGGACCTCTGAACAGTAGACAGTGCTTTTAGCTCTCCAGCCCCGTCACATCTGCCCCCCGCCCCCAAGACAGGGTTTCTCCATGTAGCCTTAGCTGTCCTGGACTCCCTTGGTAGATCAGGTTGGTCTCGAACTCCCAGAGATCCTCCTGCCTCTGCCTTTCAGGTGCTGGGATTAGGTCACATTCTCCTCTCCCTCACGGATTCACAATTTTTTCTAAAATTTCGTTTATTTTTATTTTATGGGTAAGTACCTGCCCGTGTGTATGCCTGAGTACCACGTACATGCCTGGTGCCCACTGAGGTCAGAACTGGACTTCTGGGCGGTAGTGAACCACCAAGTAGGAGATGCTGGGAACACAACCCAGGTCCGCTGTAAAAGCAGCATCATTCCTGTTGCTTCAGCATGCACTAAAGGTGTCAATTTAGCACTTTGTGCAGTGGCTTCACTCGTAGATAAGCGGGGCTCCCTTTCTCTTTAGTTGATTACCTGATTGCTGATTTTTCAACATTGAACTACCTGCCGATAGCATTTGTAACTCAGGCCTGAATGTAACTTACTTAACAGGCAGATTTTCTCAAGAAGGCACGTCGTGGGCTGTCTTCAACTTAGAATACAGCATTTCCTTAGTATTCTTGGGAGCCATTTCAGCCTTTGAAAATCACCTAGGGGGAAAAAACGCAGGGGAAAAGTCACTAAAACTTCATTAAAGGACTCGATTCTAGCGGGGGAATTAAATCAGAAGGCGGAGCCTCAGTGTTGCTAAAAAGTCGCTGGGAAGTTAGCATCTCTTCGACCTGCGCATGTCCGGGAGTAACATTTTAATGACTGATTTGAGAATTACAAAAAAAGAAACCCGAGACAAACAAGACATAGCGAGTAAGCGAATTTGAAAATAAAAAAACACGCATAAAGAGAGACAACTATTTCCGCAGAGAAGCCAATCTCCACCAAGAATGCAGGGTAGCACCGAAGACTACAAGCCCCAGAATGCATCGCTTCCGGGAGGGTCTGGAATCTTACAGGAGCTATCAGAATATAGAAGGGCCAGCTGCACGGGCCGGAAGTGTCGTACTTGACCACGTGGCACCGTCTGCGCATGTGCGCACGCCTCTAGGGCGGCCCTAGCTGCTGGCCCTGCAGCTCTATGGTCTCGCCCTAGAGCTTCGCTAATTTGGGGCAGTGGCCGCAATCGTGTGGTTAGCAGGCCCCGAGTGACAGCAGCATGGAGGAATTCGACTCCGAAGACTTCTCCACGTCGGACGAGGATGAGGACTACGTGCCTTCTGGTGAGCGACTGGGCTTGAGGCGAGAGGAGGGTGGTTCCCATGCTTCACGCCTCACTCGAGGCTCCTCAGGTCCCCCTGGGCGTGGGCCTGGTGATCGCGAGGTGCCCCCCCCTCACAGCGCGTGGCCTCCAGCGTCCGGGTCAGACCCTGGCCCTCAGCCGGTCGGGAACGCGAGTGGGTCGATTCTGCACAGCTGCTTTCCTGGGCCGCCGCCCCCTCGGAGCGCGGGAACTGGCACGTGAAGCTGCCAGGCTGAGGGCATCGTTGCTCTGGAGCGTTCTGGAGCCGACCCGGACACTGGAGGTTATTCTTAGGGAATGGCCAAGCTTCCTCCACGTCCGAGGCTGATCTGTCCGACTCCGGGTTCACAAGGGATCGGCTTGTTAGAAAAGTTCATGTTATAATGTATTTTGTGTCTTTGCAGTGACTACTCACTGCCCCCTTTGGAGATCTTTTTTTTTTTTTTTTAAGTTTTATTTTTAAAGGTTAACTTTATAACATATATCACTGATTTTCCTGCTTGTGTGCCTGTGCGTTATGTGTGTGCCTGTGCGTTATGTGTGTGCCTAAGGCTTCTAAGGGTCAGAAAAGGCTACCCAGATCTTCTGGGACTGGAGTTACAGGTGGTTATAGACCTGAGCCATCTCGCCAGCCTCTCATTATTATTTTTATTTGCGTGTGTATGTTCAGGTGGCCAGAGAGGCCAGAAGTGAGTGTTGGATCCCCCAGAGCTGGAGTTACACTCAGTTCAGAGCCACCACCCAACATGGATGCTGGGAACCAAAGTGAGGTTCTCTGGAAGTGTAGCACATACTCTTAACCGCTTCGCTGGCTTCTTTTCTTCCTTTGGGGGCAGGGGCTTCAGGGAGCACATTAAGAATCTCAACTTATGTGAGGTCCAGACAAATCATTTTTAAATTTTTTATTTTATGTGTATGGGTGTTTTGCCTGCATGTACACTTGTGTGTTGCATGCGTACCTGGTTTCTTCAGAGCCTAGAAGAGGCATGGATCGGATCCCTTGGAAGTTGAGTCAAAGACAATTATGAAAGACAATTATTGAAAGGGGCTAATAAGCCGCTCGGTGGCTCACACCTGTAATCCCAGTACTTGGGAGGCAGAGGCAGGGGGATCTCTGTGAATTCGAAGCCAACCTGGTCTACTAAGTGAGTGTAGGACAGCCAGGGCTACACAGAGAAACCCTGTCTCAGAAAACCAAAAAGAAAAAGAAAGGGGCTAATAATTGAACTTGGGTCCTTTGAAAAAGCAGCCAGCGCTCTTAATCACTGAGCCACCTCTCCAGGCCAAGGTATATTAATACCTACCAAAACATACCACTTCCTTATCTTGCACCTCACTCTGGCTTAACCATTTCCTCAAAGTTATTTACTCCAGTGTAGCTGCTTAGGTAAAAAGCAACTATAGGGGTTGCAGATAAGAAGGCTTGTTCTAGCTGAAGAGATGGCCCAGCGGTTAAGAGCACTGACTGCTTTTTCAGAGGACCCAGGTTCAATTCCCAGCGCCCACATGGCACCTCATAACTGCCTGAAAGCCAAGTTCTGGGGAATCAGCACCCTCACACATACATACATGCAGGCAAAACACCAGCACACACAAAAGTAATAAATAATCAAAAAAAAAAAAAGGCTTGCCCCACAACATAAGGTCCTGAGTTTATGTGCCCAGAACGCACATAAAAGCTGGAGGTAGCTTGTGGGTGCCCACATCTTCCTTTAGCCACTGTACACATACACACACACACACACACACACACCTACCTCCTAGGCACTCTTATTTGTCCATCCAATCAGAGAGTTATGTTGTGGGCACATGTTATGGCGCACACCTTTAATCCCAGCAGAGGCACGCAGATCTCTGTGAGTTCGCGGTCAGCCTGGTCTACAAAGTGAATCCAGGACAGCCAAGAGAAACTGTCTTAAAAATTTTTTTTAAAGATTTATTTATTTATTATGTATACAGTGTTGTGCTTGCATCCTAGAAGAGGGCACCATATCTCATTATAGATGGCTGTGAGCCACCATGTGGTTGCTGGGATTTGAACTCAGGACCTTTGGAAGAACAGCTGGTGCTCTTAACCTCTGAGCCATCTCTCCAGCCCCAAAACATATTTTTTAAAAGTTATATTGTACCGAGTATGAAAGATAAGCCTAGAAATTTGGTGGGTGCTGAGGCCCGAGGATTGCTCTAAGTTTGAAAGTAGCCTGGTTAACGGTGTAAATTCTAGGCCAGCCAAGGTAATGTAATAAGACCCTGTCTTGGAGAGAGGAAGTAAGTCTGGGGAGATGCCTCAGTTGGTAAAATGCGCGCTTTTCAAGCAGGAAGACCAGAATTCACTTTCAGGAATCCATGTGGTCAGACGCCTGCTATAAATGCTCAACACTTAGATGATAGCATCAGTGCTGGGAAGAGACAGGAGGATGTCCTCCTGCAAGCCAGACTAGCCTAATAGTAAGCTCCAGGCCATGGGAGACCTTTCTCGAAAGGTGGCCAGCTTTTTAAGAATGACACTCTAGGTTAGCCCTATGGCACCCACAGGAAGGCATGCACATAAGTACCACAGGGGCTGGGGGTGGGTAAACATTTTAAGATTTACTTTTTACATTTCATGCATATGTCTGCATATATATGTACACGTGTGTGGGTTCCTGAGGAAGCCAGAAGAGAATGTCAGAACTCCTGGAGTTGGAGTTGCAGTTGTCATGGGTGCTGAAAAGGAACTTCGTTCCTTTCTGTAAGCACAAAGGCTTTTTGTTTTTATTTTACTTTATTTTATTTGGTTTTTCGAGACAGGCTTTCTCTGTGTCCTAGACTCACTTTGTAGACCAGGCTGGCCTGGAGTGTGAGTTTTTTTGTCTGCATGGATGGTTTTGTCATATGTCATGTCGGATATTTCCGTCCATTTAAGGAACTGCTTTCCCCTTCTCCAGTTTGGCTTTGCTAGTTTCTTCTGCCTTAATCCATGCACAGTGAGCCTCTGCTTAGCACCTGAGCTCATTCTCCTGTCTCCAACATACGTTCTTCAGCCTGTAGGCCTCTGTTTCTCCCCTTGCCTCACACCTGTTGTGATTAGCTAAGCATTTTGGTTTTTGGTTTGGTTTGGTTTGGTTTCTTGAGACAGGGTTTCTCTATGTAGCCTTGGCTGTCCTGGATTCGCTTTGTAGACCAGGCTGGCCTCGAACTCACAACAATCTGCCTACCTCTGCCTCCCAAGTGCTGGGATTAAAGGGGTGCGCCACCATGCCTGGCTAGCATTTCGTGTTTGCCTTTTTGCTGATTGCATGAACACTCTGTTCACTGCTGAGCTGTGTGGTGTGCTGCTGATTGCTCTAACTAACTGCCTCTCTCTGGTATTAATGATTGCTTTGTTTTACTCTGTGTGTGTGCGTGTGCGTGTGTGCATGTGTGTGTGCATGCGCATGCATGCGTGCGTGTGTGTGCATGCGTGGGGGGGGGCGTGCGTGTGCGTGTGCGTGCGTGTGTGTGTGTAGGCATTAGAGGACCACACCGGGGGGGGGGGGGGGGGGGGAGTTGGCGCGTTCTTTCCTGGTGGCAATGCTAATCTCCGGGTGCCGTCTTGCTGTTCTCGGTTTTAGTTTAGCTGCCCATACTCTTGACATTAGCTTTTATCTTCATCTCTTGGAAGTTTATTTCCGCCTTGGCCTTGCTTTATTTTGGTGTGGTTTCTCCCTCTCTGCCTGTTGGAAATTTAAACCTTGGGTCTTTCACCATCATTACCACTCTTTCAAGTCTCCTTTATTCCTTTTCTGTTCTCCATATTATCTCTCTGTCTCCAGCCTCCTTCCTGCCACTCCCCCCCACCCCACCCTCCTTCATTGGGGGGGGGGTGTTGTACACCAGGCTGGCCTTGATGGCCATACGTAACTGGTGTAACTTTGAGTTCCTGAACCTCAGATTCCCTCCTGCTTGGTATACAAGGTCTTTTTTGACCTTTTCCATCAAAATGAGAGGAAACCATTTAATGGCTTTTTGAGGAAGGACGCAGGGCAGAAGCATTGTTCTGAGGCCTGGGATGCCTGGAGGTTACCTCAGGCCTCTTACCTCAGGCCTGTTCGATGGTTGGTTGATAACCGGATTATAGGTTGGAAGCAGCTTTCCATCTTGGTGTTGCCAGTAAGTCTGTCTTCCGGGCTGGAGATGCTGCTCAGAGATAGAGGGCTTGTCCTCCATCTGCAGGATCTGGGGTCTGATCCCCAGTGCTGCGGAGGATAATAAACATTTGCTTTTCTGCTCACTGTGTAGGATCTGTTTGTCTCAGAAAGAATCTTCTCTTTGCTCCTATTTTCCTGAAGCCGGATTGCCAGCATCGCCAGCATTATACACTTTGGTTTGACTTTGTTTGCAGTCGGTGAGCCTTCTAGAAGCTTCTTCCCAGAAAATTTTTTTCTGTATTGTTTCTCTGGAATCTTCATTGTTATGTGGAACCTGTGTTAAGCCTCCTGCACTGTTCTCATTACTACCCTCTCCTCCTGGCTGTTGGCCTCCATCCAGACAGGTTCCCTTGCAGCTCAAGTGGCCCCAGTTTCTCCCCAGATACTGTGCATGGGTTTTGTTGGAATTGCATAGAACCTGTAGGTCAGTTTGGAGAGAATTGGTAACTTAACAAGCTTCTTTACCAGTATGTGACCATGGTAGGTCTATGTAGGTCTTTTATTTCTAATTGGTTATTGATTGCTAGAACAAGACAATGCAGTACTTGAGCTGGGCCTGGTGGCCACGCCTTTAATCCCAGCACTCTGGAGGCAGAGGCAGTGGATCTCTGTGAGTTCCAGAACAGTCTGGTCTACAGTGAATCCAGGACAGCCGAGGCTTGTTACCTTGTCTCAGAAACAAACACAAAGAGAATACAATACTTTGACGTGCTAACACTGCATTCTTCAAAGTTGTTCAACCCATATATATCAGTTCTGGATGGTTTTGTATTTTTCAAGTAGATAATTATGTCAAGGCTGAATTTTTCTGATCCTTTTGTTTCTTTTGCCTGACATACTGTACTTGCTATTGTATGGAGTGGTTGAGAGTTGTATAGTGGTGCTGTAGGCGCGGTGAGAGGAGGGCTCTTCTCCAGCTTTCTGCTCTCAGTCTTGAGGAAGCTGAGAGAAGGGCGTCAGTGAGTCACCATTTAGTGAGAGGTTGGCTGGTCCCTGTTCACAAATGCCTTTTGTGTGCACATACCTTTAAAACGCTTTAATGGTAACTCACTACTAACTCAGTCACACAGCGCTTGAGGATGTGTGCTTTCGTCCTGTCCGTTTTACAGATGAAAAAGCTGAGGGCCGGAGAGCATAAGCAGGTAGTCCACCGGTTTGGACGGTAGCCCAGTGCTGGGAGTGGTGGCTGGGAGCAGAAGCAGGCAGACAGACAGCCTCAGAGATGAATTTGAGGCTAGCCTGATCTACATAGTGAGTTTCATTCTAGGTAAGGGTACTTAATGAGACCTTGTCTTTAAAAAAAAAAAAAAAAAAGGTAGCAGCTGAGCTCGCTGTGTGGGATGTTAGTCTGGGCAGTCTCCCTGTGTTGTCCTCCCAGAGGGGTGCCTCTGAGGAGAGCAGCAACTGGAGAAGACCAAACAGTGTGCGCCCCAGGGCTCCTTTCCCTCCTCCCCTCCTACTCCTGTACACCCTGTTTGCCTGTGAGCCTGGGGAACTTACTGTCAGCCTACACCGTACCCGTGTGTACCGCAGCCACAAGACAAGAAAGGTGTGGAGAGAGAGCGTTTGTCAGAGGTGACCGCAGAGGAGAGATAGGAAGACTGTAATGTGGGCTGTGCTCCTCTGAACGCCAGTCTGTGTGGAAGGTGGAGGTGAGGCATGAGCGCTAACCCATGCCCAGTAAAAGTGGCAAGGATGGCACAGGAGCGAGAGCCCGGGGATCCTGCCTGCATCATATCGTGGAACAAAACTTTTAATTTGAAGTTTAGTAAGACACCGACAACTTCTTAAGATTCTCTTGTGAAGAAGTTGGGGGAGGTACTGTTTGGCTCCGGGGTGAGGTAACACACCTCTGTAATCTTAGCATTTGGGAGCCAGAGGTGGGAGGGTCAGAAATTGAAGGCCCATCTTATGCATTTGAGGCCGACTTGGGGTATACATGACCATCTCAAAACAAAATAAAAAAACAGAAATATTCTTGTTTGTTTGTTTTTTGAGACAGGGTTCCTCTTGTAGTCCTGGCTGTCCTGGACTCGCTTTGTAGACCAGGCTGGCCTGGAACTCAGAGGTCTGCCTGCCTCTGCCTTCCGAGTGCTGAAATTAAAGGTGTGTGCCACCAAGCCCAGCAGAAATACTTTTTGAAAGAGGGCAAACAGACAAAAAGGTATATATATGTATTTGATTGTTCTGGGGCTTTTTGTTTCTGCTTTGTGCAGTTGCCCTTTCTTCATTTGCTCTCAGTGAATGGTAGTGCTTTTATTTCCATTTCATCAGGGTTTCTTTGCTGGCTGGTTTTTGTCAGCCTGACACACGCCAGAGTCATTTGGGAAGTGGGAGCCTCAATTAGAAAATGCCCCCACCAGATGGACCCGTTGGCAACCCCATGCATTTTAATGATTGATGGTTGATGTGTGCCCTGCTACTCCTGGGCTGGTGGTCCTGGGTGCTATAGGGAAACAGACTGAGCAAGCTGTGGGAAGCAAATTCTGTGATGTCTGCATGGGTTCTTGCCTCCAGACTTTGCCTTGCCTCCTTTCAGATGGACTGTAAGCTGGAAGATGAAATAAACCCTTTCCTCTTCAAGTTGCTATTGGTCATAGTGTTTTATCACAGCAATAAAAACCTTGTTAAGACAGCTTCCAAGGTGAATTAAAATATGTCTGTCAGAACTGAAGAACTCTACGCTGAGGTCTGGAGGTGGCTCAGTGATTAAGAAAGTGAGGTGCTCTTGCTGTTGCTCACTCTGTAGACCAGGCTGGCCTCAAACTCACAGAGATCTGGCTGCCTCACCACACCCAGCTTGTTGGTTTTTTTGTTTTGTTTTTCCTAGTTTAGTTCTCAACATCCCCATGGGGTAGCTAACAACCACCTGTGTGTGGCTCTAGTTCTCTACTTTACAAGGACCTGCACTCACATGTGCACGTACCCCCCCCCCTCCACACACACATACTTTAAAAAGTCTTCTTAAGAAGTAGCAAGTGTGTGCTCCTCCCTCTAGAGCTTTGTGATGTGCCCAATGCCAAATGGCAGCAGTGTTGACTCTCCCCACCACAGGGCTTCTCTGTGTAGCCCTGGCTGTCCTGGACTCACTTTGTAGACCAGGCTGGCCTCGAACTCACGGGGATCCACCTGCCTCGGCCTCCCCAAGTGCTAGGATTACAGACATGCATCATCTCAACCGGCTAGCAGTGTTGACTTTTGTCAATAAAAAAAAAAAGTTTTAAACAAATATGATTCCTATTCATATTATCACTTTTCTAATTTGTTACCAGCTGACAGCTGATATAACTGGACATTTTACTTCTCTTTTTTAGGATAGTTTATATAGGCTTTTTGAGACAGGGTTTCTCTGTATAATAACCCTGGCTGTCCTAGGCTCACTCTGTAGACCAGGCTGGCCTTAAACTCACAGAGATCTGGCTGCCTCACCACACCCAGCTTGTTGGTTTTTTGTTTTGTTTTTCCTAGTCAAGGTTTCTCTCTATAACTCTGGCTGTCCTGGAACTTGCTCTGTAGACGAGGCTGTCCTTGAACTCGCAGAGGTCTGCCTGCCTCTGCTTCCCAAGTGCTGGGAACAAAGGTGTGGGCCACCATGCCTAGCTTCCTTGTAGCGTTCTTTTTTTTTTTTTTTAAATCAAATAATCACAGCCAGGATGAAAGTCCAGACTGGTCTCCTTGAGTAAGCTTCCCCTTCATGTGCTGGGGTCACAAGCATTGCCGCCATGCTTTGGAGGTGCCTCTTACTTCTGAATTCCACTTCTGTGGGTACAGTGTTCCTTCTTGCCAAACCTGCCTTTTTTCCTTTTTTTAAAGATGTATTTATTTATTTTACGTGTGTGAGTGCTATATCTGCATGTATGCCCACTACATGTCAGAAGGAGGCGTCAGATCCCAGTGTAAGGGCTGTGAGCCGCCGCCATGTGGTTGCAGGGATTTGAACTCAGGACCTCTGGGAGAGCAGACATTGATGTCAACTGCTAAGCCATCTCTTCAGCCCTTCTGCCTGCCTTAAAAAGAAAAAGGATTTATTTATTATGCATACAGTATTCTGCCTGCAAGCCAGAAGAGAGCACCAGATCTCATTATAGATGGTCGTGACCCACCATGTGGTTGTGGGAATTGAACTCAGGACCTCTGGAAGAGCAGTCGGTGCTCTTAACCTCTGAGCCACCTCTCCAGCTCATCTCTGCCTGCATTTTAATGGACAGGTGCTTTAGCACTGAGCTATAGACCCAGCTCAGCCAGGAATTGAACTCAGGACCTCTGGAAGAGCAGCTAGAGCTCTTAACTTCTGAGCCATCTCTCCAGCCCCTATTTTTCTTTTTAAAGATTTATTTATTTGCTGGACAGTGGTGGCACACACCTTTAATCCCAGCACTCAGGAG
The DNA here is from genome assembly GCF_964271855.1 of Acomys minous. Lineage (NCBI taxonomy): Eukaryota > Metazoa > Chordata > Mammalia > Rodentia > Muridae > Acomys > Acomys minous. Next base: position 16,389,390 of record NC_140496.1, read on the forward strand.
GCAGAGGCAGGTGAGTCGCTGTGAGTTCGAGGCCAGCCTGGTCTACAAAGCGAGTTTAGGACAGCCAGGGCTACACAGAGAGACTCTGTCTCCAAAAAAAAAACAAAAAACAAAAAAACAGAGACAGGGTCTCATGTAGCCCAGGCCAATTCACCCTCTCTGTAACAAAGCACACGTCTAAACTTCTGATTCCCCTGCCTCTGCCTCCCACGTGCTAAGCATCATCATGTGTGCAGCTATACCTGTCTCAGACGCTGTGCTTAGTGTTCTGTGAAAAATCATTGTTCCAGGTAGGCATGGAGGCACACACCTGCAGTCCAGCACTCAGAGGCAGAGGTAGGCAGATCTCTGTGAGTTCGAGGCCAGCCTTGTCTACAAGTGAGTCTAGGACAGCTAAGGCTACACAGAGAAACCCTGTCTAGAAAAACTAAAAGAAAAAAAAATAACTTTGTTTCAACTGTCTGACCCCTGTTCTATGATTTCAGGTGCAGAGTACAGTGAGGATGATGTCAATGAATTAGTGAAGGAAGACGAAGTGGACGGTGAAGACCAGGCTGAGAAAACCAAAGGGAAAAGAAGGCAGGCCCAGAGCGTTCCAGCCAGGTGACGCTGCCCCCCAGGACCTTACAATAAGAGCTGTCTTTACTACTGAGTTGCTCTGATGATAGGTGTCTGTCTGTCTGTCTGTTTTGTTTTGTTTTGTTTTTGAGAAAGGGTTTCTCTGTGTAGCAATCCTGACTGTGCTAGAACTTGCCCTGTAGAACAGGCTGGCCTTGAACTCAAGGAGATCCCCTGCCTCAGCCTCCCCAAGTGCTAGAATTAGAAGCATGTGCCACCACTGACCAGCCAGCCCTCCCTTCCCTCTCTCCCTCTTTCCATTTCTCCCTCCCTCCCTCCCTTTCTTTCTTTCTTTTTTTTTTTGTTTGTTTTGTTTTGTTTTATTTTTCGAGGCAGGGTTTCTCTGTGTAGCCTTAGCTTTCCTGGACTCGCTTTGTAAACCAGGCTGGACTCGAATTTACAGAGATCTGCCTGCCTCTGCCTCCGGAGTGCTGGGATTAAAGGCGTGTGCTACCACTCCCTCCCTTCCTTCCTTTTAAACATTTTGTGTGTGTTTACTTTTGCGCCATAGCACAGGCTGGTCTGGAACTCCGTGTGTAGCCTAGGTTAGCCTTCAGGTGCAGCCTCCTGGACTATAGGGATTGCAGGCATGAACCACCACTCCTAGCTATATTGCCAGAAGTTTTTTTTGTTTGTTTGTTTCTGGTTTTTCGAGACAGGGCTTCTCTGTGTAGCCCTGGCTGTCCTGGAACTCTCTTTGGAGACCAGGCTGGCCTCAAACTCAGAGATCAGCCTGCCTCTGCCTCCCAAGTGCTGGGATTAAAGGCATGTGCCACCACTCCCAGATCTTTTTTTTTTTTTTTAAGATTTATTTATTTATAATATAAACAATGTTCTGTCTATATGCCTACCTGCCCACCAGAAGATGGCACCAGGTCTCATAAGTGGTTATGAGCCACCATGTGGTTCCTGGGAATTGAACTCAAGACCTCTGGAAGAACAGACAATGCTCTTAACCTCTGAGCCATCTCTTCAGCCCCATTGCCAGAATTTTTAAGCCCTATCTGTATGAAGGAGATATTTTTTGATATTCTAAAATTAAAATCTTGGCCTTTGGGGGCTGGAGAGAGGCTCAGAGATTAGGAGCACTGGCTGCTCTTACAGAGGTCCTGAGTTCAGTTCCCAGCACCCACATGGTGGCTCATAACCATCTATAATGATTTCTGGTGCCCTCTTCTACTTTGCAGGCACACATGTAGTTAGAACATTGTATATATAGTAAATAAATCTTTCAAACAAACAACCTGTTGCTTTAGGATACATCCTCTGTTTTTACCCTGGAAAGCGGTTACCTTAGATGCTGCCATCCTCCGTGTGGGTGTATATGTCCTGCTCTTCTTATTTAAAAATAAAAATGGAAACGGCAGCACACCACACACGATGCTCCCTCCGGCTCTGTTGGACAGGTCTCACTACGCTGCCCAGGCTGGGCTACTTTGAAGCCTCTTGTCTCAGTCTTCCAAGTAGGAGTGTGATTCAGGAGGCACCACTGTGACGTTCTCACTTAGGCCGTTACTTTAGAGGGCACCACAGCGTCCACTAGACAGACCTGTTCTTTCAGTGACTAGAGCGTCACACTCTGTGATAGGCCTGGCTTAAGTATCTCCTTACTGGGGAACAATTAAATTATATGGCCTTTGACAGCAAAAGGCTGCAGAAAACATTGTTAGAACATGTCGTTACATAGTGGTACAGGATTTTTTCTTTTGGGGGGGGCTTTTCAAAACAGGGTTTCTCTGTATATTCTTGGCTGTCCTGGACTCACTTTGTAGACCAGGCTGGCCTCGAACTCACAGTGATCCAACTGCCTCTGCCTCCCGAGTGCTGGGATTAAAGGCGTGCACCACCACCCCCGGCCTGGTACAGGATTTTTATAAGACAGATTTGATGGTGTAGAATTACTTGATCTAAGGCTATAGAAATTAAACTTTTTTCAGTTAACTTTTAAATTTATTTCCCCCTTAAATAGTGCTCCCCCATGTTCTGAATTATAGTCGTGCAACAAATTAGGAAAACCGTGATCAGGTGTAACTCAGATAGGGTGTCTTCTGTAGAACTCTTTCTCACTTGCTCTATAGACCAGGCTGGCCTCGAACTCACAGAAATCCGCCTTGTCTGCCTAGTGAGTGCTGGGATTACAGCGTGTGCCACCACCGCTGGCCTTTCTGTCACTCTTGTTTCTGTCTTGGGCATGGAAGCAAAAGCAGACTGAACATTTAGTCAGCATAGTGTAAACGTGTACTTTCATAAGTCTTGGGCACAGTTCTCTTCCTGTGCTTGAATTTTTGTTTTGAGGTGACGTGAAAGTGCTACGTATTTTTAGAGTGTTTGGAAGAAAATGATACAACCAAATTTGAGAGTCAGTAGACTTTGTTCTCCAGATAGAGTGGCTTTTAGAAGTAAGCAATATTTAGCACCTATGTTTGTAAAACCCTTTTTCTGAACAGATTGATCTCATGAGGTGATCTTAGGTTATTTTCTTGTCTTCTGTTTTTAGCTGTTGGGGTTTTGGTTGTTTTTTGTATTTTCTTGTCTTGTTTTTTGTCTGTTTTGTTTTGTTTGGGGTACAGGCTCTTGCTGTGTAGTTTGGCTGTCCTGGAACTCACTGTGTAGACCAAGCTGGCCTCCAACTCCCAGAGATGCTTAAGCTTCTGCTTCCTTGAATGCTGGGATTAAAGATGTGCAGCCAGGCCTGCCTCAGGGTTTCCTTAGTGAAAATAACAGTCTTGATGTAAGATACTGCGTTTAAGTTTCCAGTGAGTGCAAACCATCTCCCTTTTTATTTAATAAAAGGGGCAGTAATAAAAAGGCAATGCTTACTAAAGAATTCACGTACACAGCGTATGTGTCTTTGTAATGTAAGACCTTTGACTGACTGCTCTCAAAGTATAACATGTGTGCAATGCAGAGTAATTCCTCACGTGGGCAGTGCCCACATGTGATTCTATGAGGGGCCTTACTGAGTTCCTACAGGATGTGGTTAAACTTGTAAGTACTATTAGACTCACTGTTTTAGTCTGTAAATAAGAATTTCAGCGATTCAAATTACAGACCATGAAGATTGTTAGAAATCTGTTTAAAATACAATATTGAAAACCCTGGCAATGCCAGGGGCTCAGAGAGTAACATGTCAAGAATTTGAAAATACTGAGAAGCTTGTGGGTGGGTGTCTTTTCACTGTATGGTCTAATTCTAAACTATACTGATGTTGATGAATAAACATACTCAAAAATTTTTGGTGGGGAGGGTCAGGGCTGGCAAGATGGCTCAGTGGTTAAGAACAGTCACTGCTCTAGCAGAGAATCTAGGTTCAGCTCTCAGCATCTACATGGTGGTTTGCAACTGTCTAACCTGACTTCTAGGGAATTTGACACCCTCTCTTGACCTCCACAGACTTTCATGCATATGATGCACATACATGCACCCAGGAACACACATATGCACATTAAATACATGTATAAATAGCTTTAAAGTATTAAGCCTCAGCTTAGCTTACCTTCTCTGTTTTTCCTGTTGTGTTATTAGTAGTCCCAAATTTGAACTCTCAGGTGTGTTAGGGGGTCTATGGATTGAGAAAAGAGAGTGACTAATTTGGCATTTGTCTTTATTTTTCTGGGTGATTAGAAAGAAAAAACAAAGTGGTCTCTTATTAGAAGACGAAGAGGAAGACGGCCAAGAACAGTCTGGAGGCAGCAGTAGTGAAGAAGATGAGGAGGAGCGAGGAGGAGGCCTTGGCTCAGAGAGTGCAAGGAAGAGGAAGGAAGATGAGCTGTGGGCCAGCTTCCTCAACGACGTGGGACCAAAGGCGAAAGCAGCCCCAGGCTCACAAGTGAAGGTAAGCCTAGAGCCTGGTGGATAAATGCCTCTCCAGAAGCGCTCCCTTCCCAGTAGCTTCCTGTCCTATGTTAATTTACAAATGACCGAGATTTGAATCTCAACAGAAAGCAAAGGGAGAAACAGAGCATCCCTCAGCAGCAGGAACCGATCAGACACATGTTAAGCAAACCTTTATAAACGTCTAAGGATTTATTTGTTGGCTTGTTGGCTTCAGTGGTTAAGAGAACTTACCGCTCTTCCGGAGGTCCTGAGGTTGATTTTCAGCACCCTTACCAGCTGCTTCACAAATGCCTGAAGTTCTAGCTCTAGGGGATCTGGTGCCTCTTCTGGCCTCCAAAGGCACCTGTATACATATGGCTTACCCACACACTTCTAAATACAAGTCAATACAAACTTACAAAGATTTATTTGTTACTTTTTAAAATTATGAGTATATGTTTGTGTCTATGTGTGGGTATATGTATGTGAATACAGATGTCCACATTGGCCAAAGGCATTAGATCACCCTGGAGCTGGAGTTATAGGCAGTTTAAAGTTGACTGATGTGGGTGCTAAGAACTGAACCTAGGTCCTCAGCAAAAACTCAGGGTTAGGGTTAGGTCCAGTATCTCCAATAGACTATTTTATTTTATTTTTTTATGTATATAGGTGATTTACTTGTGTACATGTCTATGCACCACATGCATGTTGTGCCCATGGTGACCAGAAGAGGGCATCAGTTTTTTGCAACTAGAGTTGTAGATGGCTGTGAGCTGTCTTACGGGTTCTGGAAACCTAACCTGGGTCCTCTGGAAGAGCATCTGTCCAGGCCCTCCAGTAGTCTAACTGATTGGATGTGAAACATGGGAGAACAGCCCTAAGCAGCATGCTCAGACAGCCCTTTTAGTCTTACACTTTGCTGAAAGCGATTGATTGACTGATTGATTGTTAATTGATAGATTGATTTAAAAAAAAAAGATTTATTTATTTATTATTATTTACCCAGTATTCTGCCCACATGTGTGCCAACCAGAAGAGGGCACCAGATCTCATTATAGATGGTTGTGAGCCACCATGTGGTTGCTGGGAATTGAACTCAGGACCTTTGGAAAGGCAGACAGTGCTTTTAACCTCTGAGCCATATCTCCAGCTCCCCCAATTGATTGATTTTTGAGACATGGTCTCACTGTGTAGCCCTGGTTAGCCTGGAACTCACTATGTAGACCAGGCTGGCTTCAGACTCACAGAGATTCTTGAATCTCTGCCTCCTGGGTGCTGGGCTTAAAGGTGTGCACTACTACAAGCCTGATTCCATTTCTTACTTTTCTTCTAGGCATCAGAGGAAACTGCAGAGACTAATTCAAATAAACCATTGGTCAAAGCAGATGAGCTAGATAAACCTAAAGAATCAGAAAAAGTGAAAATTACCAAGGTGTTTGACTTTGCTGGTGAAGAAGTGAGGTAAGAACTTTCATGATTTGGAACTAGCGTTTTACAAGGTGGTGGCTTTTTACATGCTCCGAGTCTGTCCTGGGCCCCACCCAGCCTACCACTTTGGCTGGGTACGTTTATTTGGAAGTTTGTATTTCCATTTGCTCATTTCCATGCTTTGTGCTTTGGTTAAATCCTTACTTTATTTCTTTCCATTGCTGTGAGACAGCAGCGCAGTGTGAGCTCTCTAAAGTAAGGCAAGAACTGAAAATCTTAGGAAAAAAATTTGGTTTCAGTATTATTATGTCACCTTAGTATTGTTTGAACTAGTTTATGAGTTTATTTATTTTAATTTATAAAAGCAGCTTTTTAAAGAGGCTTTTGAGTAGTTCAGCCTCCTGGCTGCTATCTCTCTCTCCATCCATCCATCCATCCATCCATCCATCCATTCATCATCTATCTGTTCAGTTAGTTATTTAGAGATAGGGCCTCACTATGTAGCCTTGGCTGTCCTGGAACTCACTATGTAGACCAGGCTGGCTTGGAACTCACAGAGATCATCCTGCCTCTGCCTCCTGAGTGCTGGGATTAAAGGCGTGTGCCATGAAGACTAGCTTGTTGGGTTTTTGTTTGGTGAGTTGTTCTGTATGTGTTTGTGGGGTGGTTATCCTGGCTGTTTTAAATAAGAACCATGCCCAGAATTTTTACTCTTCTCATTTATTTAAATTTATAATGTAAAAGCAATGGTTTTATAATTTAGAGCTGAGTGAGAACAGATGAAATTTCAGTCAATAATTTTGTAAGTTTAATTTATTTTATTTTATTTTATTTTTTGACAGTAACAGATTAGACTTGAATCTGGTCTGATAATACAGTTTTCCCTGAGCTTACTGCTTTTAAAAGTAACATCTGAGCCGGGCGTGGTGGCACACGCCTTTAATCCCAGCACTTGGGAGGCAGAGGCAGGCGGATTGCTGTGAGTTCGAGGCCAGCCTGGACTACAAAGTGAGTCCAGGGCAGTCAAGGCTACAGAGAAACCCTGTCTCGAAAAAAAACAAAAAAAAAAAAAAAAAAAAAAACAAAAAAAAAAACAAAAAAAAAGTAACATCTGAACTGGGCATGGTGGTGCACATTTTTAACCCCAGCACTTGGGGAGACGGAGGCAGGCAGATTGCTGTGAGTTCGAGGCCAGCCTGGTCCACTGAGTAGGTCCAGGACAGCCAGAGATACACAGAGAAACCCTATCTCGAAAAGCAAAAAACAACAACAGAAAGTCTTTAGACTGGGTCTCACAGTAGCTCAGACTGTCCTGGAACTCACTGTGTAACCCAAGGTAGGTGCAGTTAGGATATTCCATCTGCCTCCACCTGCGTGCTGAGACTATAGGCATAAGCTCCCACGCCCAGCATGTGTGTGGGTCTGTGTGCCTTGTACATGCCTAGTGCCTGAAGATGTCAGAAAAGGGTATGAGATCCCCTGGAACTGGAGTTACAGATGATTCTGAGCCACCATGTGGTTGCTGGGAATAGAACTCAGGTCCTCTGGAAGAGCAGCCAGTGAGTGCTCTTAACCTGTGAGCCATCTCTCCAGTACCAAATTCACTCATTTGAAAAATTTTTTCTCGAAAACATTTTCTTTTGTGAAATACACTTAGGGAAGTGTTATAGAGTAGTATTACAGTGAATACCCACATGGCTCACATTCTGCTGTTCAGCCCCACCACTGGTCAGGGTTTGCATGTAGATCTGTGGGCGTTCATGTCACAGCATGTGTATGTGGGACAGAGGACAACTTGTGGCAGTTGGTTCTCTTTCCACCTTGGCGTCCTAGGAATTGAACTCAGTTTGCCCAGTGTGGCCGCCTGCTGAGAGCCACCTTGGCACCTTGATACAAGTGAGCTCACCATGACAGCTTGATTCTTACTGAACTGATCTCTGTTCTTTTTAAGGCAGTGATTATAATGGCTAAGTATGAATAATATGATGTAACAGATAGTTTTGCAGCCCATATTTTGTATAGATCCAGGTATGATTCTTTCTATGCTTTTAGGTCCCAGTTATTCCATTGATATTATTTGTAGTTGTTTTTACACATCAAGATCCAGTTCAAGATTAAATAGTGCGTTTGGTCTTTTAAGTGTCCAGACCATTTTTAGATGATTGCTTTGCCTTGAATGTTTAGTCTCCAGGTAATCACCTTAGACAGTGGCTCTCAGCCTTCCTGATGCTGTGACCCTGTAATACAGTTCCTCATGTTGGGACAACACCAACCATAAAATTATTTTGTTGCTACTTCATAACTAATTTTGTTCCTGTTACGAATTGTAATGTAAATGTCTCATATGTGACCCCTATGAAAAGGTCATTCAGCACCCCACCCCCCACCCCCGCAAAGGGGTTGGGACCTAAGGTTGAGAACCGCTGTCTTAGTCAAAATACTGCACTGGAGTCCACTGGCTGTCCTGCAGGAGCCCAGTATTAGTTGTGAGTTAAAGGGCTTGGGGCTCTTTATGATGGGACTCGCCATTGTAAGGCTCCCTTGGTAACCAGTCACTCTGAGATCTATCACGTAATTACTGATGATAGTAATGTATTTTGAATTAGTAATGTTTTTTTGCCTCCAGGCATCATACTGCAGTTATCCAATAGAGTGACAGAACATTGGCAGTAAACCGTCAACATAGAGAAATCTGGCCAGGCGTGTTGGCAGATTCCTTTACTCCCAGGACTCAGGAGGCAGAGGCAGATGGATCTCTATGAGTTCAAGGCCAGCCTGGTCTATAGAGTGAATTCGAGGACAGCTAAGGCTATAAAAAGAGACTCTGTATCAGAAAAAAAGAAAGAAATGAAACGTTTTTGGACACAGGAAGGCATTTGAGCAAAAGAAGTCACAGTGGCTGTGACAGCATGCACACAACCTGCATAAGATTGTGCCAGACACAGTTCCAGAAGTCACAGTGGCTGTGACAGCATGCACACAACCTGCATAAGATCGTATCAGACACAGTTCCAACATGTGAGTGGGTCACAGAGTTGAACTCTTATCTAAGCAGCTGCTGGCAGGTGATGGCTGCAGAGAGAGGGAAGGTCAGTTTTCTTTAAGCATGTGGCCCCTGAGAGACTAACCATGTGGCAGTAAATTTCCCACACCCAGGCACACATTGGCAGCACTGAGTGTGCTCAGAGGGTTTTTACAAAGAAAGGAAAAATAAACCCAGCAAGTTGGGAGTGGCTAGTGGTAGGAGGGTAAGAGAGAATGGGGGTAAATTTAATCACAACGCATTATGTGCCTGTGCTAGGTTCTCAAAAATAAAAATGTAGAGTATATTAACATACTATAGAAAATACAAGTTAACGAAACAAAGCATTTAGAGGCAGAGGTGTGAGCCAGCCCAGTCCACAGAGCAAGTTCCAGCTAGGAGTGTGGCAAGGCTGTGTCTCCAAGCCTGCGTTGGCTTGGACCACTTCCTGCATGTTACAATCCACTTGGGTTCAAAAGTGAAGACTGAGAGCACACGCCTGTAATCACAGCACTCGGGAGGCCGATCTTTGTGAGTTTGAGGCCAGCTTGGTCTACAAAACAAGTCCAGGACAGCCAAGGCTACACAGAGAAACCCTGTCTCAAAAAAACAAACAAAAAAGTAGAGTGTGGCACATGACTGTAAGCCCTGCACCTGGAAAGCAACAGGCAGGAGGGTCAGTTCAAGGTCGGCCTAGGCCACACTGGATTCTATCTCAAAAAAGGAAAAGGGAAAGGGAAAAGTCGATGATATATTAAATAATAATGTTTTATAACAAATTTTAAAAATCATAATTTCATGGGAGTTGTCTTGATTTCACAAAATAGCAGCCACTCAGCTGATTTTGTTTTGGGGAAAGATTTTCTGTAGAGGCAGTTATAAATATTGGTGAGTATGCAGGAGCCTGTCATGAGTACCACCTGTCAGAAGAGGGCAGCACTGTCTGTCAAATAAACAGAACACAAGTACTTTCTTTTCATTGATTACAAACTCACACAATGCATTTTATTTATTCTTCACAGCAATACCTGCTAATTTTTAAACATTATATATTATATTGCAATAGCTAACAGAACAAGTTAGTGTCTTCTCAAACCACCTTCACTATAAAGGAATACAAAAACTTGTTAAGGCCTGTTGTACGGTGCACTCCTATAATCCCAGCCCTTAGGAAATGGGAGCAGCAGGATCAAGGCCACCCTGGGATGTGTATGTATAACTGCGTATATATGTATATAATATATACAGTCATTATGTTATACATTATCTATATTTGTGTTATATTTATATTTTCATATATTATGGTATACATGTATTTAAACCTGTTAATAGTTGCTGTGTTGGCAAGACTTTTTTTTTGTCCCAAGACAGGATTTCTCAGGCTAACCTCAAACTCAGATCTACCTATCTTTAACTCCCAAGTACTGGGATTAAAGGTGTGAGCCACCACTGCCAGCCTTGCTTAAAGAAAGATTACTTAAGGCACTTTCATGAAGGATTTTAGGAGATTGAATTTTAACTGACTACCCAAGCACAAACTTGGTGTTTGGGTTTGAGCATATCTTTCTTTCTCTCTCTCTCTCTCTCTCTCTCTCTCTCTCTCTCTCTCTCTCTCTCCCTCCTTCCCTCCCTCCCTCCCTTTTTTGTTTGTTTGTTTGGTTGGTTTTTGTTTTTTTGAGACAGGGTTTCTCTGTGTAGCCTTGGCTGTCCTAGACTCACTTTGTAGACCAGACTGGCCTCGAACTCACAGCAATCCACCTGCCTCTGTCTCCCGAGTGCTGGGATTAAAGGCCTGCGCCACCAAGCTTGACTATCTTTTAATCTCTTGACATCATTATTTTATTCTTCCTTTTTTTACTTTGTCTCAAAATGAAGGGTATCGCACCATCTTTAAGAAATGTCAAAGAATCCAGTCGCAGTGGCACATGCCTGTAATCTCAGCACTCAGGAGGCAGAGGCAGGTGGATCTCTGTGAGTTCGAGGCCAGCTTGGTCTAAAAAGCAAGTCCAGGATTGCCAAGACTACACAGAGAAACCCTGTCTAGGAGGGGAAAAAAAAAAAAAGGAAATGTGAAAGAGCTAGTGGGAGAAATTTATAAGAGTGAGCTAGTGGTAACATGAAATTAGTCTTTTAGTTTCTCTAGCTTTGTTGTCATGGTGAAATTTTGGATTCGCAATGGAAACTATATAATTTTTCAGCCTTGAGCATGGGAGGAAAATGATCATGCTTACCCTTCTCCATCACATAGCCAGCTGACCATGTGAGCTCAGACTTTCCTAAGTGACTCACCTTTCGGAAAACTCCAGTCATGGAAAAGTTCTGTCCAAATAAAGACTTTTCAGGAAGTTGAGTGAGTGAAAATGAAGTTAAAATGGAGCTTCAGCAGAAAGCACAGGAATTAATTATTGCTAATAGGCCCTTTCCTGTCAGGAGCCCCTCTCACAAATGGGATGATCATAAGTTAACCATTCCTCCATTGAAAGTTCTCTGATAGCTAAATCCTTCACTGCTTCCTAAAAGCCAGGTGACTTCCTGACACCTCAGGAGGCTGAGCACACTCAGACCAGACATGGAGAGCATGGAGACTCTGGGGAAAGAAGTGGCAGAAAGCAGAGTCGATCTAGAGATGCTGTCAGCAGAGAGCAATCTGTTGTTACTTTGTGTCAACTATCAAGTTCCTTAAGAAATACCCCTGGTTATATATTGTTTCCTAGTGGATACAGATAGACATTGGCACAAGAGATTGAAAGGGGCATTCTTCAGGGGTAGATCCTCCCCACGCCTACTCTGTGGTACTTGCTGTATGCCAGGGATTGTCATGTCGCTTTCATAGTTGTCTGTGTTGCTGGACTGAGCTGGTTTTTTGCTTTGTTTTCGAGACAGGGTCTCTCTGTGTAGCCTTGGTTGTCCTGGACCCACTTTGTAGACCAGGCTGGCCTGGAGCTCACAGAGGTACGCCTGCCTTTGCCTCCCAAGTGCTGGGATTAAAGGCCACGCCCGGCTGGACTGATTTTTTTTAATGTCAGAGTATCTATCACATTTGTGTTAGATACTTCATGTGTCTGGTATTAACATTTCAGTGTCTGAGATGCTTTCCAGAAAATATTTACCTCAGTGTGTATCAATCTTGTCAGCAAAGGAGCGTAAGTTAACATGATTGCTGCTTCCTCTTTGGTCCTCCGGCCGCTTGTTCTCTGTATCCTAGCATTCTAAAGTTTGAGCCATTTGCCGTGTCAGTCAAGTATTCTGTGGCTCTTTGTTGAAACGCGTCCTTCAATTCTAGATTTGTTGTATTTTCCCTCTTTCTGAAGTGTGTATTATTTGAATTGAGACTAGGCTCTACGATTGTTGGGCAACAAACTGTGCCTCACAGGTGTAACCCAGTGATGAGTCTGTTTCTCGGGTAGGCTGAGGACATTAGGGGGGTTAGCACTGCTTTGTCCCTCCGCCCTCCTGCACATACAGCCCTGAGGGGTGGCTTTTCATATAATTCCTCTGATTTCAGGATGGGGCTTTATTCCTCATTCCTGTCCTTCTGTGGTTTTCGTTTCCTCTACATGTAGTGGATCCCTCTGGATTAGTGGTGGTGGGACATAGCCTGTGTTCTGAGGTAAGAAAGGCTTAGTTTAGTTGCTCCTAATGCAGGCTGTCAGTTGGTTGTGGCAGACTGCGCTTCTCTTCCACCTTTGGAGGTTCCTGGTTGTTAAATTTAGTGAGCCTTTCTCGGGTTCTGTAATACAAACTGGCTTTCTTGTTCCACATGGCTACAAACTTAGTAGATTAGAGGCAGTCAAAAGCCAGTTACTATGTACATATTTGCTGCTTTTTTTTGAATTAGAATCTCATGTAGCTGAGGATGACTTTGAACTCCTGATGTCATGCTCAGCTGCCAGAGTGTAAAGATATCATGTGTGGGCATATATCACCATGTCCAGCGTGTTTGACACTTTGTGAGAGTTTGGTCAGACCCCTTTCTGTTGCCCCACTTCCTGCTAATGTTGTCTACTTTTGGTTACTTTATTTTGTTTGTTTGTTTTGTTGGTTGGTTTTGGTTTTTTGAGACAGGGTTTCTCTGTGTAGCCTTGGCTGGCCTGGACTCACTATGTAGACCAGGCCAACCTCGAACTCACAGAGGTCTGCCTGCCTCTGCCTCTGCCTCCCTGAGTTCTGGGATTACAGGTATGTGCCACCACACCTGGCTAGTTTCAGTTACATTTATTTGCCACTTTTAGTGGGACTTTGGAAGGAAGTGGACGGTATAGAACATGTTAGTTCTTCATTAATCACATTGAGTCTTCTGTAGCTTCTGTTGGGACAAAGAAACCTAAAGAAAGCTGGGCGTGGTTGCGTACTCCTTTAATCTCAGCACTCAGGAGGCAGAGGCAGGTGGATTGCTGTGAGTTGTGAGTTCGAGGCCAGCCTAGTCTACAAAGCAAGTCGGGGACAGCCAAGGCTACACAGAGAAACCCTGTCTCGAAAAAAAACAAAAACAAACAAACAAACAAACAAAAGAAATCTAAAGGAACTATTTTGAGTCTAGTATTTTGAGTTCTGCTTTAAGCACAAGATTTTGATGCAGGTTTATTTTGGGTATTCATTTAGCAGCATGACAGATCACCCTAAAATTTACTGGGTTACATAAAACAGCTAGCTGTTCTGTTGCAATTTCTCATAGTTCTGGGGGCCCTTAGCTCCAAGTAGACAGTTGCTCACCCTCTCTTGTTCCCTTTAGTCAGATAGTGGTTGGGACTATCGTAAAGACTGTATACTTCTCATTCTGATGCCTAAGACCTCAGACACCTCAGAACTGCCTGTGTTCCTTTTATGAGACCTGTGCCACAGAGTGGCTTTAAAGATGTATTCTCAGAGGAGAAAGTCTCCAGCCGTCCTGGAGAGCCGCTTGCACAGAACCCCCTTAGGTGAGACAGTCATAAAACCTCATCCGGTTTGAAGGGGTTTGTTTAACGTTCTGGAAGAGCATGTGGGACAGGAAGTGTATGACAGCCAGTTTGGAAAATACCATGAGTTGGCAAAATTTCACTAGTATCACTGTGTAGTCCCTAGACAGTTGAATGAGTCGCTAACCCCTTAGTTTCAGTTTTAACACTGAGGAATGTAAATGAGCTTCCATGGTGGGGTAATGCTGTAGGGCAAACGTCCCCAGCCCCTGCTGTAAGCAGCAGCTGGTTAGCGTTGGAGTGCTGCTGCTGCGTTCCTGCGTTGGCTGCAATTTGCCTTGTCTCACCTTGGCTCCAAGCTTAACTCTGTGCCATAGTATAACACACAGTTTTAAGTGCAACAATAAGATGGACCTTCGTTAGGAAACTTACCCTAGAAGGTGGTAGAGACTTATATACCCTCACAGATGGGATTAATAGGAGTCATTCTGTTATCTTTGGCTAATCATTGGGTGAATATTTATAATACACTAACTAACATTTTGAATCTGCCTACTGGTAGATTGGAATTTAAACAAAATTCCTCGAATGTTTTTGTTGCTCTGGCATGTCAAAGCAGGCATTACATTTATCCTCTCTTACCTGGAATATGAGGTACCTTAAATATCCTTATTTCATCCTTTAGAACTCAGGTATATCGGATGCGGTTTTTTCAGTTTGAAGTTGTACAGTGCTGCATGTTGCCGCTCCTCATATGCCAGTTTTAGGACTCTATTTTGTCTTTGGGTTTTAGGTGCAGAACAACAAGGAAGCTTCTGTTGAGTGTTTCCACTTGTTTGCGTTCCTCCTTGAAATGGTGTCAGAGCTTTGGTTCCCTGTCCCATCTGCCCACCTCACCTTTCACTGGCCCCTGGAGTCTCAGGACTATTTACTAAGCGAGGAAGTGCAGGCAGGGGCCTTGTAGCTTTCATGTCAGTAACTAGGTAAGCCAAGGTTCAGGGGTGGCTGCTGGAGTCTTCAGCTGCCAGGTAGAACGGAGGAGGCTTGAAGGTTAACAGTTAACTACACTGTTGTTCATTTGTTAGTGTCAGCCTAGGAAATGTTTGGTTTTACAATCATTAGAGTGAACTTTAATCATAAGACTCGGTGGTCAGAATTTATTGAAAACTCAGTGGTGAATATATTCTGTCTTAGTTAGGGTTTCTATTGCTGTGAAAAGATCAAGGCAACTCTTTTTGTTTGTTTGTTTTGTTTTGTTTTTTGAGGCAGGGTTTCTCTGTGTAGCCTTGGCTATCCTGGACTCACTTTGAAGACCAGGCTGGCCTCCAACTTAAAGTGATCCACCTGCCTCTGCTTCCCTAGTGCTGAGATTAAAGGCGTGCGCCACCACGCCCTGTATGGCAACTCTTATAAGGGAAACATTTCACTGAGGCTGGCTCACAGAGGTTCAATCCATTATCAGCATGGCAGTGTGCTTGCAGAATTGTGCTGGAGGAGCCAAGGGTTCTACATTTTGATGCAGAGGCAGCCAGGAGGAGACTGGATGTATTTCACACCGGGCCCTTAAGACCTCAAAGCCCCACCTCCACAGCGACACACTTCCTCTAACAAGTCACACCTAGTAGTGCCACTTCCTATGGCCAAACATTGGAACACACGAATATAAGGAGACCATAGGTATTCAAACCACCTTTGCTACAATTTTTGCTTTTTTAAAAACATGTATTTATTTTTAATTTGATGTGCATTGGTGTTTTGCCTGCATGTATATCTGTGTGAGGCCATCAGATCCTCTGGAGCTGGAGTTAGACAGTGGTAAGCTACCATTAGGGTGTTGGGAATTGAACCCAGGTCCCTCTGGAAGAGCATTTTCTCCAGCCTGCCAATTTTTGCTTCTTATTCCACATGTAAATTTGTTGTCTCTTTCCTTGAAATAGGGTGACTAAGGAAGTGGATGCTTCATCTAAGGAAGCCAAGTCTTTCCTCAAGCAAAATGAGAAGGAAAAGCCGCAGGCTCTTGTCACTTCAGGGGCTCCGCCACTCCCTGCTGGGTCAGGGTGAGTATTTGTGTCAGTCCCAGGTGTAGTTGGCACACTGGGACAACTCTTCTCTGTAAGGACCTGCCTCTAACTGCAATTGTCATCACTGCTTTTCTGAGATGGGGCATGAAGCTCTGCCTTGTTGGAAGCATTTGCCCAGGTGGAGTTCACTAGAAAAATTGCTATAGATTGCTTATTTAATAATCCCAGCCTGAAAGAAGCTAACCACAAAGCTGAACATGTAAAGTGTGTGCCTAGACGTAATAATTTTTGCATGACAGTATTAGGAGCTCATCAGGACTTGTAATGAATGTTTTAGTTGAATACTTAGTTCCAGCCCCATGATGGCAAGGAACATAAGAAGGTCAGGTGGGCACAGGGTCTCCAGTTAGTCGGGAGACTAAGATAGGTAGATCACGTGAGCCCAGGAGCTCAAGGCTAGCCTACATACCTGTGAGCCCCCGTCTCAAAGAAAACAGTCAAAAATGATGAAAAGAAAGAAACGTGGATAGTGTACTTCTTTTGCTCTTTCCATACTTTACTTTTAGCCAAAGACTAGAATAAAAGTTCCTGCCTTCCATCTATAAGAAGTAAATAGCTGGGCATGGTGCTGCACGCCTTTAATCCCAGCACTTGGGAGGCAGAGGCAGATGGATCTTCATGAGTTCAAAGCCAGCCTGGTCTATAAAGTGAGTCCAGGACAGCCAAGGCTACACAGAGAAACCCTGTCTCGAAAAAAAAAAAAAAAAAAAAGACAAAACAAAAAAGAAGTAAATAAGAGAAGCCCAAGGCTGTAGGCTCTAAGGAAGTGACCATAGACCACATTACATCGGTACCCCTGACCAGCTAGCAGGTGCCTTCTCTGACCTTTTAGATGGGGACTGTCACCTCATTAAACATACTCACCTTTGTTGTAACCAGGAAAGTTGTTTTTTGTATTTGTTTTTCTTGTTTTTGAGACAGAGTCTCACCATATAGGTCTAGCTTTGCCTGGAACTGTGTAGACCAGGCAAGTATCAAAGACATCAAGGTCTGCCTACCTCTTCCTCCTGACTATTGGGATTAAAGGTGTGTGTGTCACCATGCCTGGGAAGCAGGAAAGTTTTAGTTTACATTTTTTTCTTCCACTAGAAATCTTCCTGGTTTTCCTATCAAGTGTATAGGCAAATTTTCACCTTTTTCGTCTGGCTCTGAGTAATGCTGTTGCCGTGGTGTGTCCCATAGGGTGCACTTACCTAGAAGCAGAATCTGAGACAAAGGTTTGCATGCAAGTCATTTATGTGAGAAGTGATTACAGTGAGACCAGGAAGGGAGGTGAAAGGAGAGACCTCTCTCAGACACTGCCAACTGTCTGTTCTATTACGTGTTACGTATTGATTGCTATGGAAGATTCCTGTAAGCAGACTCTTAAAAAAGCAGTGGGGTGATTGGGTATCGGTACCAGACAGTCTCTTTAAATTGACTAAGAGTGACTCCTCCTAAGCCCAACCTATACAGTCTTGGCACAGACAAGGCTCAGTGTCAGAGAAAAGGGCTGAGAAGACTTTGACTAAAGTCTTTTTTGGTTTGGTTTGGTTTTGGGGACACGGTTTCTCTGTGTAGCCTTGGCTGTCCTGGACTTGTTTTGTAGATCAGGTTGGCCTCGAACTCATAGTTATGCACCTACCTCTGCCTCCCTGAGTGCTGGGGTTAAAGGCTATCATACCTGACTTAAAGTTTGTTAAGAAGGGAGTCCTCCTCGGGCTCTGTACAGGAATGCTCTTGAGGTAAAGGTCGGCTGGGAAGAGCTATTGCTGGTGGCTCTTCTAGTGAAATATTTTTCAATAGATTAGTGACCTACTGACTACCTTGCAAAAGGAGGAAAATGAAATGTGTCCACATCAGCTTTGAAGCTATAATGGAGTATACCAGAGTTTAAGAATATGTAAGTAGCAGAGTAAAAGTGCGTGGATATGGACATTTGTCTGTGTATGGTACAGAATTATGCCTTGAGTTTCTGATACAGCCCAAGAGGCCCTTCAAGGGTCATCTGCCTGTTTTTCTGACCTGTGACTCAGAAAATGTTTACAGTTATGAATGGTTGAAAGGCCAAAGGAAACCATCTGCTTTGGGGTTGGAGAGTAAACTAATTTTATCAGTGAAGACATTAGAATCTGCAACAGATTCCACATGCATGGAAGGTCTTTTCTAGAGAAGACTTTGCCAGAGTCATTTAATATATAAAAGAAAAGTAGCTTTGCATGGTGGTGCATGCCTGTAATCCCAGCACCCAGGGAGGCAGGAGCAGGCAGATCTCTGAGTTCGAGGCCAGCCTGGTTTACAGAGTGAGTCCAGGATAGGCAAGGCTGCACAGAGAAACCCTGTCTCGAAAAACCAAAAAGAAAGAAAAGTAATACAGTAGAATGTTTTCCATACCACACCACCACCCACTTTGGGAACTGCTTCAGTTTATAGAAATTGTGTATTTTCCTTTCCTCTAAACAGATTTAAGCAATACAGGAAAGCCAGTGCAGAAGAGTAAAACATCCTGCCCCACGTCTTTCAGTAACAAATAAGGACAGATGCAGAGAGGCCAATGTTTGTAACTGAAAATGCATTTCCTCCACATGTTTAAAATAGCATGCTGCTTAGGCTATAAAAAGCCAGAGTTTGTGTGTCGGGAATGGAGCAAACCCACTTTTAATTAGAGGCCAGAATCAGGCTGTTACATTTGGTAGAGGAAAGCACAATGTGTCCACATTCTCGTGGCTTCATCATCCAAGCCTCCCGATCTCCCTGTTCCTCTGCACACTGAGTTCTTGCTGCATCCAGCTTCTACCAGCTGCTGGTTGGCCTGGCTTTAGCCACACGCTTGCTCTTTTCTTCCACTCTAACATTTATCCTTGTTATAAGCACCGAATTGTCTTTAGTTTCTTCTTTAAGGTGTGCCCTTATAGATTGGGAACAAACTAAGGCAATAAAATACAGTGTTGAAACCTACTGCTTGCCTGTGTGGTTTTGTCTTGTCTTGCTTTCTTGAATCTCAGACAACCTCCTGGTGGTGTCAGATTAAGCACTGTTTGTCCCAAAGACAGAAAAGATAGGATTTGTCATAGAGCCATATGAAGATTAAACCTCAGACCAATAAGCCAGGTATGATGGCTGTAATCCTGGTACCTAGAGATGAAGGCAGCAGGATCTGGGGGTTCAGGCCCAGCCTTGACTACATAGTGAGTGTGGTCCACCCAGACTGCATGAGACTTTGTCACTGCAAACCAACAGTAACAGCTGCTCCGGTGGTTTATCAGTTGTAAGTGTCTCTGACTGTCCAGGAACCTAATATTTGTGAATAATTTTTGGTTTTGGTTTTTCAAGACAGGGTTTCTCTCGGTAGCATTTGCTGTCCTGGACTCACTTTGCAGACCAGGCTGGCCTTGAATTCACATAGATCTGCCTGCCTCTACCTTGAGTGCTGGGATTAAAGACATGCACCACTGTGCCCAGCTAATCACTGACTTTTGTTGGTTTTTTTTTTGTTTTGTTTTGTTTTGTGACAGGGTTTCCCTGGGTAGTCTTGGCTGTCCTGGACTCCCTTTGTAGACCATACTGGCCTCAAACTTATGGAAATCCGCCTGCCTCTGCCTCCCAAGTGCTGGCATTAATGGTGTGTGCTACCACATCTGGCTTAATCATTGACTTTTGATAAAGTAACAGAAGTCAGATATAGCTGCAATATCGGGAGGAAATATTGCTAGCATTGGATTCAACTCTGTTGGTTGCCTTGTTTTATTGTTTTGTTGTTTGGATATGTTCATATTTACTTGAGTGTGTATTAAAGGCCTGTATACACACCAGAAGTAAGTCTTTTGAGTGGTTCCGTCAGAGAAGGAAGACCTCCAGCTGGGTCTCAACAGAAATGTGTAGGATGTCATGAGTAAAGTTTATTGGTAATTATTTTAATTAAAAATAGAAATAAATATCCCAACAAATAGTACTTCTGACAATATGTGAGATCTGAAAATGTTTTCTGTAACAAAGTGAAAAGTGCTATATCTGTTTAGTAATGTATAATTGGATGGTTATTGTTATTATTTTTTTAATGGAGGGACTTACTATACAGCCTGGCTGCCCTCAAGCCCGTGATCCTCTTGCCTCACCCTTTGGATGCTAGGCCTACAGGTGTATACTACCAAACCTGTCCCCAAAACAACAAAATGCTTTAATGAGATAAAATGTGATACTATGTAATTTATCAATTTGAATAATGCCGTTCATTTGGTTCTGGCATCTCACAAGGTATATTCATAGCAATGGGCAGCTACAATCATTTTTTGTCACATACTAAAGAAACACTGGGCCTGTTACTAGTCACTCTCCCACGTTCATCCTCAACCTCACTCATGGACTTTCTATGTGTAGGTTTGTTTATTTGGGCACTTCATGAATGGAATCCCAATATTTGCTTTCTTTTAAAGATGTATTTATATATTTTATGTGTGTGAGGGTTTGCCTGCATGTGTGTCTGCACCATGTGTGTGCCTGTGGGAGCCAGAGTGTTAGAGCCCTTGGAACTGGGGTTACAGGCGGTGATGAGCTGCCATGTGGGTACTGAGAACAGAACCTGGGTCTTCTATAAGAGCAGCAAGTCAGGCAGCGCAGTGCTTTAATCCCAGCACTCAGGAGACAGAGGCAGGTATGTCTCTATGAGTTCAAGGCCAGCCTGGTCTACAGAGTGAATTGCAGGACAGCCAGAGCTGCACAGAGAAACCCTGTTTAGAAAAACAAGACAACAAAACAAAACAAAAAACAGCAACTCCTCTTTAACCACTGAGGTGCCTTCTCTGACTTAACATAATATCTTCAGGGTTGTAGCATTTATCTATACTTTAATATTTTTATGCCCTTTGTGGAATAATATAATTGTAAGACTAAACAATATTTTGTTTTATGTAGGTGCTAGTGAATGGACTTACAGTGGTTTTAATGTTTGGCTACTGCAAATGCTTCTGTGAACATTCAGTACAAGCTTTTGTGTTATTGGGTATTTTCATTACTCTAGGGTATATCCTACAAGAGTTTGTGCATTAGACAGAAGTTAGAACAAGCTCTTGGATTATTACACTTTTTTTTTTTTTTTGGTTTTTCAAGACAAGGTCTCTCTGTGTAGCCTTGGCTGTTCTGGACCCACTTTGTAGACCAGGCTGGCCTCGAACACAAAGCAATCCGCCTGCCTCTGCCTCCCAAGTGCTGGGATTAAAGGCGTGCGCCACCACGCCCGGCTGGATTATTATACTTTATTTTATTCTATGTGTATGGGAGTTTTGGCTACATGTATGTCTGTGCGTTATGTGTGTGCCTGATGCCCTCAGAAGCCAGATGTGAGGTTCCTTAGAGAGGAGAGATAGAGGTGGTTGTGAGCTGCCATGGAGGTCCTGGTCACTGAACTTGGGTCCCCTGTAAGAGTAGACAATGCTTTTAATCACTGAGCCATCTTTCTAGCCTCCTTAAGGTATTTTTTCATTTTGGTTTTCTTTTTTTCTTTCTTTTTTGGGTTTTCTTTGTTTGTTTTGTTTTTCAAGACAGGGTTTCTCTGTGTAGCCCTGGCTGTCCTAGACTCACTTTGTAGACTAGGCGGCCTCGAACTCACAGAGATCCACCTGCCTCTGCCTCCTGAGTGCTGGGATTAAAGGCGTGCGTCACCACCGCCCGGCTTGGTTTTGGTTTTCAAGACAGGGTTTCTCTATGTAGCAGAGCCCTGGCTGTCCTGAAACTAGTTCTGTAAACCAGGCTGGCTTCAAACTCAACAGAGATCTGCCTGTCTCTGACTCTGGAGTACTGGGATTAGAGGTGTACGCCACTACACCCAGCCTCCTTAAGGATTTTTTTTTTTTAAAGATTTATTTACTTATGTATATGAGTGCTCTATTTGCATGTATGCTTGTATGACAGAAGAAGGCATCAGATCACATTATAGATGGTTGTGAGCCACCATGTGGTTGATGGGAATTGAACTCAGGACCTCCAGAAGAACAGTCAGTGCACTTAACCTCTGAGCCGTCTCTCCAGCCCCTTAGGTACTTTTGTTTTTGTTTTTGTTTTTGTTTTGTTTTGTTTTTTGAGACAGGGTTTTTCTGTGTAGTCTTGGCTGTCCTCGCCTCACTTTGTAGACCAGACTGGCCTCAAAACTCACAGAGATCCACTCACCTCTGCCTCCCAAATGCTGGGATTACAGGCATGTGCGACCACACCCGGCCCCCTTAAAGTACTTTTAAACTATTGTAAAAATAAATCTTTAATCCCTGAATTTAGGAAGCAGAGGCAAGAAGACAGATGGACGTTTGATGCCAGCTTGATCCACATAACAAGTTCTAGGCAAGCCAGGGATATTAGCAAACCCTGTCTTTAAAAAATAACATAACAAGCCAGGCATGGTGGCGCACGCCTTTAATCCCAGCACTTGGGAGGCAGAGACAAATGGATCTTTGTGAGTTCAGAGCCAGCCTGGTCCACAAAATGAGTCCTGCACAGCCAAGGCTCCACAGAGAAACCCTATCTCGAAAAACTAAAAATAAGAATAACAACAAAAGAATCTGTATGTGAAATCTTCAAAAAATAAAATAAAATTCAAGAGCTGGAGAGGTGTCTGTATTATAAACCATTTTTGTTGTATTCTTACGGTCTCAATTTTACCACACAGAATGCTCTCGGTGTGAAAAATAGTGAAGTAGTTTAGATCCTTTTGGCATGTATAGAAGAGGCGCCTAAAGTGACCACACTCACAGAATTTACTAAGGTTCATGGTGGGAATAAATTTGTGAACAAGGAGGCAAAGACCTTCATTTAGAGAGCGTTGCGGTAGATACTCTAGGATGCTGTCAGGTCTCCTGGTTAGTTACGGCAGTGGTCATGGAGCATGCACTAGAGGGCAGAGTTTATCCCAGGAAAGCAGGCTCTCAGGGGCACGGACACCCTAAGACTGTCTGGTGCTGAACATTTTCCTTTGTCTAATTAGATTAGTCTTTGATATCAGATTTCTTTGTTCTATGCAGTACCTAGATATATTAAATGACAATTGGTTTTGTTTTCAATTATACTTTGTTCAGTAAACGATTTTTCCCTCTCATTTTTATAATACAAAGTTTTACTTGTGGAGGCTTTTTGTTGATAATTACAAATAAAAATGTGCTAACAGATGGCGCAGGCGCTGATGGCTCTTGATGAGAGAGCCGCCTGCCACAGCTTGTCCGTGGTCTCCACACACATAATGTGGCACTCATGATCTTCTCACTCTCTCCAACAAAATAAAAAAATATTTAAAAAGGTTAAAAACCTTGAATTTTATAAAGAGAGCAGTTGTGAGCCACTTTAGGGACTGCATTATAATAGTGACCCTTTAACAGTGTTGTGTGCTGCCCATCATAGGCATTTTTGTGTGGAAGTTACCATCTCATCTGCTCTGGTGTTGGTGAAAAAAGCTGTCCATTTGGAGCATGACAGTCAGTGAGTCCCGTGTTCTGCCCAAGATTCTGATAGAAGAACCCTGGGACTACTTCATGGATGGTTATGATTATATAGCAAGATTCACATTGTATTAAAATTTTAATTTCAATTGTGGGATTTGCTTACAGGAGAGGCCAAGAAGCTGTGTTCTGATTGGTTGGGGATTGAAAATCAGGCAATTCTGAAGTCGGTATTTGCTGTATCAAGCTATATGGTCCTAGGTTCTTGCCAAAGCCTTACTGTTTTAAATGTAAGATGAACTAATTTAAAACTTCGAAAACACATAAGCTAGAAAAACCTAAAGAGACAGAAAGGGTGGGAAGATGACAGATTCTGATCAAGCACCTGTCTTTTGACCTTGTAAGCCTGAATGTCTAAGACCATAAAAGCACACTTTAAAAAAAAAAGATGTATTTATTATATATACAGTGTTCTTCCTGCATGTACACCTGCACACCAGAGGACACCAGATCTCATTATAGATGGTTGTGAGCCACCATGTGGTTGCTGGGAATTGAACTCAGGACCTTTGGAAGAGCAGACAGTGCTCTTAACCTCTGAGCCATCGCTCCAGTCCCATAAAAGCACACTTTGACTATTAGCTATACTTGAACATGACACCCTTTCAGCAGTTGCTGACTTGAGGAGGAGTGGGAAGCCTGTGTCTTGCGTGCCTTCTGTTTTAAAATTGAGAGCCTTTTCTTCACTCCAGCTGTTTGAAAAGTGTAGAGGAAGAAAAGAGTTTTCCCCATAGCCAGAGGTTGGAGGAAAGCCTCTTTTACTATGGTAATTATTGGCACAGTAGTGTGTACCTGTCATCCCAAGATCATACAAACTCAAGCTCCTCACTCCCTTCTCGTGGGCCCTTTATAGTGAGCCCTGATGTTAAGTAGCCCAAAAGCCTCTTTCCATCCCAGCAGTTCACCTACACAGCCCTACTGTGTGCTCAGGGCCAAGGGAGTGAGTGTACTGGCACACTGTGCTCCTCCTCATGTGGACCCAAACCTCCAAGTCCTTCATCCTCTCTGTCCCAGCCCTGTACCAAATCAATCCGTTCTTTTAACTCTTTCCCCCCCCCCCTCCCCCAGGCAGGGTTTCTCTGTGTAACCTTGGCTGTCCTGGACTTGCTTTGTAGACCAGGCTGGCCTCGAACTCACAGTGGTCCGCCTGCCTCTGCCTCCCGAGTGCTGGGATTAAAGGCATGCACCACCACGCCCAGCTTTAGGTTTTTTTTTTTTTAATTCTTAATAGTCTCTAAATATTCCTTTTATCCCTTCCCACTCTCCCCCTCCTGCCACATAGTGGCCCATTTCATCTCCACTTTCTATAACCTTTTTGTCTGTGCCTTACTTTTTGAAACATGTCTTTAGAATATTCTAAAGTCTCCCCAAAGGCTTAAGCTGTTGTAATCATTTCCCAAGTTTACTTAAAACCCACAGTCTCTCTTCCTGTATCCACCCAACATGCCACTACTGGGAGAATTAGTCAGTGGGTCAGTTCACATCATACGGCTTGCCCAAAATTTACCCTTATTGCTTCCTGTTGAGTTCATAGCCCAGTGCTAAGGAATTCCATTCTTTGTCTCTGGTCAGCTTTTCTTTTCTTCTAAGTTACTCTTTGGTAGCTAAATGGTAGCCATTTCCTTCTGCCTATATTATTGTCTTTCAGCTTTGGTCTAGCTTGTGTTTTGTTTCTTGTTTGTTTGTTTGTTTGAAACAGGGTTTCCCTGTGTAGCCTTGGCTGTCCTGGACTCACTTTGTAAACAGGCTGGCCTCAAACTCACAGCAATCCACCTGCCTCTGCCTCCTGAATGTTGTGTGTTTTGTTTCTTAAGTCTGAGATTTGATGACTTTTATCTGTCCTGGAAAGTTCTCTGGCATTCTGACTACTACATCTTCTGCATTCTGTTTCCTGGAACTCATTTGTAGACCAGCCTGGCCTGGAAATCAGAGATCTGCCTGCATCTGCCTCCCGAACATTGGGACTAAAGGTGTGCACCACCATTCCTGGCTTAATTATGTATTTTTATTCTATGTGTATTGGTGTTTAGCTTGCATGTCTGTCTGTCTGTGTGAGGGTGTCAGATCTTGGAGTTACAGACACTTGTAAGCCACCCCACCCCTACCCCTGTCGGGGCTGAGAATTGAACTCAGGTCCTTTGAAGAGCAGTCAATGGCTTTTGAGGGTTTTTTGGGGGGGGGATTTTGCTTTGTTTTTTGAGACAGGGTTTCTCTGTATAGCCTTGACTGTCCTGGACTCACTTGAAGATCAGGCTGCCCTCGAACCCACAGAGGTCTGCCTGCCTCTGCCTCCCAAGTGCTGGGATTAAAGGCGTGCGCCACCATCACTCAGCCGCAGTCAGTGCTCTTAACTGCTGAACCATCTCTCCAGTCCCTCGGATCTTATTCTTAAAGTCTTGTTTTCTGTATGCTGTCATTTTAAGTATATTCCTTTGTAACCTCTAGCTGGGGGTTCTTTACTGGAAGCAGGCTCTTGGGTAATGAAGCTATTCTGTTTGTTCTCTTATTATGATGCTCTTTTAAGGCCAGGGGTTAACCTGTGTTTTTCAAATGAGTATAAATTTATATCTCTTTGATGCCCTGATTTGAGCTTTGGTTTAGGCTGATTTTGAATGTAAATTTGTGGTTTGGGATCCCTGGAACACTGAGGGACTGTGGTTAGGATTATACTCTTGAAACCCCAATTCCAAATTCATAGGAATTGCTGACTCCTATCCTAATTCTCAGAAGACACACCCAAGACAAGCCTACAGCCCCAACAGAGACGAGCTCTTCTGGCTGCTCCTGTAACACCGGCTGAGTGTTTTACCCAAGTCTACCCTTTCACTCTAGGCAGTGATTTAAGTTCTGACTTTCTGGCTCTGTAACACCAAGACCAGTCCTGTTTTGATTGGGTTTACAAAACTCAGGCCCGGAAGTTATTAAAACCCACTCCCAGCCCTCTCGGTAATTCTGTCAGGTCATGCGTACTATTGTGGCTTTTCACTTCCTCCTTTAAGTCTAGTGGTTCCCTTTTTGTGTGTGTGTGAGAGTTTTTAAAATAGTGATATACTTTGTATACTACTTCTAGGTCATTACGTAGCAAATGTTTAGTATTTAAACATTCATCACAGATGCCTTGTTGCTTTTTTTTCTCCCCATGTTTCTAAGTGTCTTAGGTTTCTGTTGTTGCGATGATGAATAATATTATGACCAAAAACACCTTGGGGAGGAAAGGGTTAATTTGCTTATACTGCTACATCACTGTCCATCATGGACAGCAGTCAGGAAAGGAACTCATGGCAGGAACCTGGAGGCAGGAGCTGAACCCAGGGTATGGAGGGCTTGCTCTCCATGGCTTTCTCAGCTTTCTTGCTCAGGAGTGGCTCAACCCACAGTGGGATGGGCCCTCTCACAACAATAAAAACTAGCCAGCACACTGAACAGCTAGTTCAGAGCTGTGAATTGCATTTGGTGAGCAAAACTCTCGTGTGTGTGTGTGTGTGTGTGTGTGTGTGTGTGTGTGTGTGTGTATTTGTTCATACATACATAAATTCATTCATGCAAAATGTTTACAAAAGGGCAGTAGGTAAACTTCGGTCCCTGGAGACTTATCCTCTTAATGCTAGTCAGCAGCGGTTTGGTTTGGGTTCCGTAGCTTGTATCTATCACATAACTAAGTCTGAAAGTTTGCAATGCCAGCAGTGTGGCTGGAAAGACACTTCAGCGGAATCACACAAGCTTCAAGCACAGACATGTAGGGAGTTCTTCGTTCGTCCCACAGGCCTATTTGCAGTTCCTGCTGTTTCCCTTCATTCGTGTCGCCTTGTCTTTGTTGAAGCGTTGTCTCCACAGTAACATTTCACAGTGCACATCCTTTTGGGATGTGCTGAAGCCCCACCGTGAGCTGGTAGCCTTGTTTCCTGGTCAGGAAACACATGGTGTTCCATCAGCCTTTCCTGCGCTCAACTCAGGCTGTCTTGTGGACAACAGGAAAGCCCTTAAGTTGTTTTCTCCCTTTTAACCCGGGTTCCAGATTGCAGTGTGTGCCCCATTACCAAAGTGTCTCGTCTGTAATGGTGGCAGTGAACAAAGTCGTTTGGTGGTATTCTGCCAGTTGGAATGATACTGTATGTATCGCCAAGGCACTGGAGTATAAAGAGCTGTTTGTAGCTGTGGGGAGTGCTCTTACTGCTTCTGGGAGGCTATGGGGAGGAGGCGAGAGTGGACGCGTAACTTTTAGTTTGTTTTATTTTTTGAAACAAGGTCTTACTATGTAGCCCAGGCTGGCCTCCAACTCCCAAGTGCTGGGATTAAAGGTGTGCGCCACCTCACTTGGAGAGGCATAACTTCTGCACCTCTGGTTTCCTTTTCAGCTCAAACATGCTGAGTAGGTTCCTGTTGTGTCCCTTCAGAACTCAGCTGACTAGATTGTCCCCAACGCTGTTTCTGTATCTTCTCTCGTGCTTCATTTCTCCTCTGCTCACTTGCTTGCTTCCTCCCTTCCTCCCTCCCTCCTTTCTTTTCTTTTCTTTTCTTTTTTTTTTCTTTTTGCTACCTTACCAGCAATCTGATATTTGGACATTCATTGAAAATGAGATTTCAGAAAGACAAGCATGCCGTCTTAGTTGTGGTTGGTATGTTAACATAACTTATGAATCACTGACCAGGAAACGGAGGGAGCTGTGTGGGCTCGTGTCACCGTGTGGTAACAGTGATGGAGAGCACCTGAGCCAGAATTCTGCGTTCTCTGCTCTTCATCTCGAACTTTATTCATTGTGAATTTAGCAGCATCTCTCCAGTGTTGCTTTTTTGGTCTCATAGCATGTAGCTTTCAAGACAGGAAGTAGGTTAGTTATCACAGGGACCCATAACTGTTCGGCTCAGTGAGTCTTGACAATTAGCTCCAAATTGCATGTTTTATGCCAATATTCCAGAAAGTTTCTTCATAAGTTTTCCTGTTTGCCCTGCACCTCTGTCTGGCAACTCTTGGTTTTATTTTGCTAGGTTCTCCCTATTTCAGAACCTCATGTAAATAAGTCATACATTGTTTTGCTTTTTGTTCCTGGCTTCTTTGACTCCTGTTTGTGAAATTCATCCTGGTCTGTGTTTTATCTCCGTTGTATAACTGTAGCAGCCAGCCCGTTCATCCCACCATCCAGCCATCAGTGGGCTGGCTTATGTGGTGTTGTGTTTTTGTTTTTAAATTGTTCTCAAATTCCCTGTGTATATACACTGTGGAAGTCAGGAGACAGCTTTAGGGATTTAGTTCTGTCCTTCTACCCTGTGGGTTCCAGGGATGGATCTCAGATCGCCAGGCTTACTGGAGAGTGCCTTTGCCCATTGAGCCATCTCACCAGCCCATGGTTATTTTTGGGGTGGCAGATATGGAGGTGTGGGGAGGTTGTCTTATGTAACTCTGGCTGGTCTTGACTTGCCCTTAAGCTCCTAATCTTTGTGATTCCCCCTGGGGTTCTAGGCGTGCATTACCACACTCAGTTTCCCAGTCTGCGGTAGTTAAATGGTTTTACCTCCTTTGGATAAATGCTTAGCAATGGGAATGCCAAGTCAGGGTAGAAGTGTTTAATGTTACAACAAACTGCAAACAATTCTCTGGGATAGTTATCCTATTTTATTTTCCTGCCATTGGCCCGTGAGAGCTCTGAATGGCCCTTCTCCTATATACATTTGGTGTGGTCAGTCTTTTATTTCAGTAAGTATGAAATGGTATTTCCTGGCATTTTAGCTGACATTGTACTTATAGTGTCTTTTCACATTACTATTTGTCATGTCTACATATTTGTAAAGTGTGTCTTCTAGTCTTACTCATCTTTTTTATTTAATGTTCTATCTTAAAAACATTATTAAATTTTAGTGTTACTTTATTTCATGTGTACGAGTATTTTCCTCCATGTATGTATGTGTACCATGTGAGTGCCTGGTATCCCCAGAGGTCAGAAGAGGGGGTCAGGTCCCTTGGAACTAGAGTTACAGATAGTTGTAGGCTACCATGTTTCATGTATCAGACACTGCTGTCTGATACAGTGTCTCTAAGCCGCATGTGGCTGGGGAACATCGGCAAGTGGTTAGTCTCACAGGAAGATGCTGGAAGTATAACTCCCTGAAGCTTGAAGAATTAGTATTGAAACAGATAAGCAAATCTCAATGTTTATAGCAATGATATTATTGATATAACATTTTACATGTATTAGATTAAGAAAACAATTAAAAATAAGGTTGTTACTTTAGCATGGCTACTGTAGAATTTTAAGTTACATTTCTATTGGACCTATCTGTTCTAGACCTTCTATGGTGGGTTTTTGTTTGTTTGTTTCTGTTTTGGGTTTTCGAGACAAGGTTTCTCTGTGTAGCCTTGGCTGTCCTAGACTAGCTTTGTAGACTAGGCTGGCCTCGAACTCACAGTGATCCACCTGCCTCTGTGTCTGGGTGCTGGGATTAAAGGCGTGTGCCACCATGTCTGGCCCTCTCTGGTGGTTTTATAGGTATGGCCCCCCATAGACTCATGTGTCTGAATGCTCGGGACTTGGGGAGTGGCACTCTTAGGGGGTATGGCCTTATTGGAGGAGGTGTGGCCTTGTTAGAGGAAGTGTTACTGTGAAGGCAGGCTTTGAGGTCTCCTATGCTCAAACTGTGCCCAGTGTGGCATACAGTCCCCTTCTGCTGACTGGGAATCAGGATGTAGAACTCTCCTCAGCTCCTTCTCCAGCACCATGTCTGCCTGGATGCTGCCGTGTTTCCCACCATGGTGAGAATGGACTAAAGCTCTGAAGTGTGAGCAGCCCCAACTAAACGTTGTCCTTTGTAAGAGCTGCCGTGGTCATGGTGCCTCCTCACGGCAGTGACACCCTACCTTAGATACCGTCCTGTAAGCATTCAGTAATAAAGGTATATCTGTATGAATTATGAATTATTTTTATTTCTCCTGCATATTAAAGAAACCAACCAGCCGTTTATGCAGAGAAAAACCCAGTGGAGAATGAACATGTAAGGCTAAGCGAGAATGGATGAGATGAGGGCAGGCAAGATGGCAGAACAGGTCAGGGTACCACTGAGCCTGACAACCCGAGTCCACTCTCTGGGTCTGCATGATGAAAGAGAAGATTGACTCCCACAGGTTGTCCTCTGACCTTCACGTTTGCACCATAGCTTGAGCTCAGACAGACAGATAGAAACAGACACGCACGCGCACAAGAGAGAGTATATAATCAAACAGTGAATGAAATGAGATCACTGAGTGTTGCGTGGGTCCTTGTTTCTGTGAACGTGGCTCAGGAAATGTGCTTGCTCTTTCTCTCAGCGAGTGGGAGTGAGTAAACGAGGTCTGAAGGGGCTTTTAGAGCAGGCAGTGCAATTGGACAGGGAGAGCAGTTGCTGCACAGAGGCGCACCCAGCAAACACCACTGCTTTACCTCAGGCCAGGCTGTGTCGGCTCCTGGATCGGGAATTAAGCCTGTGATCCGATTTAAAGCAGTGAGGTCATGAGTTGTTTTCTTTCTCTTAAGTTGATAAAGTTAATTGTACTCTTTAGTTAGCAGATTGCAGGTGGAACATTGAAAACAAAATGTTCCTTGCTGGGGCTTTTATTCTTCATAATGTATGTTCTTGTTTATTTAGAATTCAACCAGGTATGCAAAAGGTGTGTGTGTGTGTGTGTGTGTGTGTGTGTGTGTGTGTGTGTGTGTGTGTCTGAGGTCAGGGCTTGACCAAGTCTAAATTTCTGAGTGACGACAATCTCTTCTGTCAAACAACACATGAAAAGAGAATTTGAATGAAGTTGGCCAGTCGTTCAGAAAATGGCCGACATGCAGAGTTGGAGGTATGAGGGGCTCACCTTGCTTAGATTTTCTCTTAATTCTTGCATGAAACAATAAATGATGCCCAAACCTTGATCTGCTTTTGTTGTGAGGTTCTGGTTCTGATTGGATCTGGAACCCTTCAGTAGATAATTGTCATTGCTTCTGCAGAGAACTGGGAAGCTTCACTGAACTGTGTCAGAGCCAGCTGACTGTGTACTGGGGCTGATCGGCAGCCATCTTGTAAACATGGGTGTGTTCCTGTCCATCAGTGCTGAGTTACTCATGGGCAGATAAGAAGCCCAGGCATACGCGGCTTGTGCCTCCAGTAGGATCGTGTTGACTTTGTGCTCACTGGGTTCTTAGCTCTTTGTTGCTCTTTAGACTGGAATCTTAGAGCTCTTTTTGGGCCCCTTGGACTTTATACTGGAGAGAAGAGAAAGGTGTGACTAATGCTGCTACCTTCACAAGCAGGGAAAGTGTAATTTTTATGCTTTGGACTTGGGTAGACTTGCCTGGCTCAACCTTTTGCTTGATTCTTTTAGATGAAAAGATGGAATTATAATTCCTAACTTCATAGAGCTGTTTTGAGAATGAAATGAGATAGGGTATTTTAATATACATTCTGGTCCAGAAGGGTTCAATAAAAAAAATATTTTTGGACCAGCAAGGGGTTTACTACCAAGCCTGACAATCTGAGTTCAATCCCCAGGAACCGCATGGTCACCCCTGATCTCTACATATGCACTGTGGTGCACACACATATACATACAAATAAATGTAGCTAAAATATTTTGAAGAATTATTCTTCTATGTGAACATGGTTATATACCTGTAATCCTAGCACTTCAGTAGATAGTACTAGCAGGTTCAAGAGTTCAAGGTAATTCTTGTCTACATAACACCTAGCCTGGGCTAAAACAAAAATGGGCTAAGGCCGTGGCTCAGAGTTAGAGCACTTGTTACTTAAGCATGAGGACCTGAGTTTGAATCCCCAGCATCCTTAAAGCAGGGAATGACCACGCATGCCTGTGACCTGGCCGTGGAGGGCAGATCCTGGAAGCCTAACTGCAGGGGGGAGCTTCCAGGTTCAGTGAGACCGAATTTCAAGGTGCTAAGACAGAGAGGGAAAACAGGGCACCTGCACACACATCCTATACCGCTCACGTTATTTTAAAAGACAGAAAAGAAAAAGAAAACATTCTCTTGTTTCCTCTTTTTATATTTTATCCTCTAAAATAACAGAGTTGACATTAGTTAATTAGTAAACATTAGTTCACAAAACAAGGGAACAGATAGCATGCATGTGACGCTCGCCAAAACCCGCGTGCTTAGTGTCTCCAGCCTCTCCCTACTGGATTAAGTCTTGTGCTAGAGAACACTGAAGCACTCCGAGGAGCTTGCATTGTTTCTCTCTCCTCTGTTCACCTCGTTTATAGCCTTGTCTGGGTTGCCCTCCCGCCCCTTCAAGTGTCATGTCCATTAGGTAGTGTTTTTAATTGTTGTCTGAGAGAGGTGCAGTCCAAACAAGTCGGTGGATTACTGTGTTCTGCACTTAACAATCACTTCTCTCTGGACTCTCCCATCATAGAAATGTATTTGATCTTGCTGTTCCATCACGTAAGTTACTGCTTTCTGACTTGTAAGCTCTTTATGGGATTAGAGTAACTACACACATTGAAACACTGAATATTTAAATTGGTGTGAAAAAACAATGCAGCAGTCTCCACCTTAAAATTCCATTTATGGCAGGGCATAAAATCTCCCAGCACTTGAGAGTCAGAGGCAGGGGGAGTCCCTGAGTTCGAGCCCAGCCTACTCTATAGAACAAGTTTCAGGACAGAGAAACCCTGTCTTGGTGGAAAACAAAACAAAAAGCAAACAACAACAACAACAGCCCTGTATTTATGGAGCTAGGCAGTGATGGCACGTACCGTTAATTCCAGGACCTGGGAGGCAGAGGCAGGTGGAGCTCAGCATTTGAGGCCAGCCTGGTCTACAGAATGAGTTCCAGGACAGCAAGGGCTACACAGAGACACCATGTCTCAAAAGAAACCAAACAAACAAACAAAACCTTTGTACGTGTGGCCAGATAATGCACAGCACTGTGTGGCTATAGGTGGGCAGTGGGCTTCCTTCTCAGCACCTGCTCAGACACACTCATAAATACCACCAAGTGAGGCTGTAGAAGACCAGTGTTTAGCAGCATTAAAAGTAAACGACTGACCTGTTTTAATTTATTATCTCTGTGTTAGCGTGAGATACAGTGTACACGTATGCATGTCTGGAGGTCAGAGCGACTTGGAGAAGTCACTTTTTCCTTCCACTTTTACTTGGGGCTCACACTTAGGTTGCCAGGCTTCTGTGGCACATGCTTTACACCCACTGAGCCATCTTGCCAGCCTTTGTTGGTTTGTTTTTATTTGAGGTAGGGTCTCACTATATAGACCAGGCTGTCCTCACATTCACAGAGGTGCATCTGTCTCTGCCTCCCAAGTGCTGGGATTAAAGGTGTGCATGCTCACTTTTTTGTTTTGTTTCAATTTTTTGTTTATTTATTTTTGTTTTTTCAAAGCAAAGTTTCTCTGTGTAACAACCCTGGCTGTCCTCGACTCTCTTTGTAGACCAGGCTGGCCTTGAACTCAAAAAGATACGCCTGCCTCTACCTTCCAAGTGCTGGGATTACAGGTGTGGGACACCTCGCCCTGGCTACTGGAGTCCTTTTTGCTCTTTGTGGGGGGTCACATGATCCCAGCCTTTGTTGCTGTTTTTGCACAGGTCCCAGATGAGCCTTCTCTGCTCAGACTTCCCGGTGTGAAGTCTTTCTTCTCTTTTAAAGATTCTATGTTCGTTGGGGCAGCGGGTGATGTGTTTTTTTCCTAAATGAACACAGAACCAACCTTCCTTCCTTCCTTCCTTCCTTCCTTCCTTCCTTCCTTCCTTCCTTCCTTCCTTCCTTCCCTCCTTGGCTTTGTCAAACCTGACCTCAGGGCAGAATGCAGAGCATTGTTCCAAACACTTTCTTATGTCTGCCTGCCTGATGCTCTGTCTCCTTGTGTCTCTTGAGTATTCCTAGCTGACATGTCACTGGATTCCAGAGATGAGTGGCTGGATTTCAGAGCCAGCAGTTTGTTCATAAACTGCAAGGCTGTCCGTTGCCCCAACATCTGCAGCTGCCATAGTAACAGAATCTCAGCTGCACCTTTTGCCAAAGCCTTTGAGGTCCACTGAGAAGCCCCTGCCCTCGCCTCTGCTTCCATGTATTATTATTACTTAATAGAACAATTGGCACTTATTGTATATAAAACAGCCCTGTGGGACAGAAGTTTTGCTATCAGAGTAAGTGGGGTTAGGCCCGCAATCCCAGTTTTCAGGAGGCCAGTCAGTGGAGAATTGCCCTGAGTTTGAGGGCAGCCTCATACACACACACACACACACACACACACACACACACACACACACACACACAAGTATAAAGGTCAACAGCAAACTACAGTTTCGTAGTAAGTGGTTCTTTTCCTTGACAAGACAGCACTAATACAGTTTGCTCGTAAGTGAAGAAAGCAACACATGAAGAGTTATGGAAGGTGTGCAGGCTCACGGCTTGTGCTGCGGGCGAGGATGGGCTTGGTTATTGTGCGGCACATTTGCACACTTTAAAAACTATACTTTGTGTATTTTGGGGGGGGGGGGCGACGGTGTTTGTCTGTGTAGCCCTGCCTCTCCTAGACTCGTTTTGTAGTCCAGGCTGGCCTCAAACTTACAGAGGTAAGCCTGCCTCTGCCTCCCTGGTATTGGAGTTAAAGGCGTGCGCCACCATGTCCTGCTCTGCCTATTTTCTAAACCAAAACCCAAGCCTGCTCTAACAGTGCTTTTTCCCATCCTGGGATTGTGCCCAGGCCTCACATACGCTAGGCAAGCACTTTACTACTCATCTGTGTCCACAGCCGCCTTCTCTATTTATACCGTGGAATATAGTCTCACTACACTGAGCCCAGGCTGACTTCACACTGAAGATGCACCTGCTCTCTGGAAGCTGAGGTTACAGGCTTGCAGATCTACACCTGGCCCAACCAGATCTTTACATGGTAACTTATTTCTCAAGCACTTTAACATAATAAAAAACAAGTCATCTGGGTGGGTGGGATAGTGTACACTTGCAATCCTAACACTCTGGAGGATGAGCAAAAAGGTCATACATTTTAGGCCAGCTTGGGCTACTTCATAAGAATGTGTCTCAAAAACTTTATTTGTTAATTTTTTGTTTTTCAAGACAGGGTTTCTCTGTATAGCCCTGGCTATAAAAGCATGTGCCACCAGCACGGCTTCAAAAACTATTTTCTTGTTGGTTTCTGTAGCCCTGGCTGTCCTGGATCCATCTGCCTCTGCCTCCCAAGTACTGGAATTAAAGGCATGCACTACCACACTGGGTTCAAAAACTAGTTTTTAAAGGTTGGTTATGTAGCTAGTGTTAGAATAATGTTAGCTGTGCCTGAAGGACAGGAAGCTGACTCTTCAGAATTGAAGGGTGCCGTTCAAAGTTCTCTTCTTCTAAGGTATTTCAGCGAATTATTGCTGCCAGCACTTCTAACGCTGTAGCCTGGTCCTGTCTCTACCAAAGCAATGTGCCACGGGCTCTGTTGATCCTTGGCCTGTGTGGAGACTTGCTGTTTAGTATGAAGTATTCTTTCTTCTTAATAGGATTGTTTGTTTTTGAGACTGAGTCTTGCTATATAGCCTGAGCTTTCCTTGAACTCAGATCTGTAACCTACACTGGCCTGGAATTGATGGTAGTCCTCCTGCCTCAGCCTCGCTTCTGCTGGGATTACAGTCACAAAGCACCACACCAACCCTGAAAGCGCCTCTTGCCTCAACGCCTGCAGGATAGAGGGGTGGGAACAGGAGCCAGCAGTCCCCACTCAGGACTGTCCCATCGGACTGCTGGCACCAACTGAAGTTTATATAATGTAAGAACCCGTATATGTTTGATCTAAACAGAAGCACCTCAGGGAACCAGTTATTTCTTTGAATTCTTGGGCTTCCCCGTGCTTCTTGTATGGATGGAAATTGTTTGTGGTCAAGATAGGCTTTTTTACGTGGTTTACTTACGCTATGCTTCCAGCCCATGCCATGGCTGCATGCTGTGGGGTAGGAGGAGGAAGAGAACAAAGAATTAACAAAAGTTCTGAAAACAAATATAAGGAAACTGGAACTGAAGAGGAAACAGCGTTGAGAAATTCTAAAAGAAACCAAACAAAGCAGAGAGCAAGCCCTGTATTCAAAGTTGTTCCTGG
Source organism: Acomys minous (assembly GCF_964271855.1). NCBI lineage: Eukaryota > Metazoa > Chordata > Mammalia > Rodentia > Muridae > Acomys > Acomys minous. The sequence continues at coordinate 16,425,797 of NC_140496.1, forward strand.
TGTGTTTATGGAGGTGCAGGTGCCTGGTAGGCCCATTGTGTATTATGAAAACAAAACGGTTTTCATTTTTGGAGCCTTTTTTAAAAAGATTTATTTATTTACTTACTTACTTATGTATACAGTGCTCTGCCTGCATGTATGCCTGCCTGCCAGAAGAGAGGTCCCAATCTCATTATAGATGGTTGTAAGCCACCATGTGCTTTTTAGGAATTGAACTCAGAACCTTTAGGAGAACAGGCAGTGCTCTTAACCTCTAAGCCATCTCTCCAGCCCCATTTGTGGGGCCTTTTAAAAAATTATCCCTAGCCAGACTCAGTGCCACATGCCTTTGATCCCAGCACTCAAGATGCAGAGGCAAGCAGATCTCTCTGAGTTCGAGGCCAGCTTGAACTAGCACATAGTGAATTCCAGGACAGCCAGGGCTATGTAGAGAGTCTTTGTCTCAAAAAAGAAAGAAGAAAAGGTTACCACTTTCTAAAGTTTGTTTTTTGATGGTGGTGGTGGCAGCGGCGGCTTGTTTTTTTCTTTTTTCTTTTGGTTTTTCCAGACAGGGTTTCTCTGTGTAACCTTAGCTGTCCTGGACTCACTTTGTAGACCAGGCTGGCCTCGAACTCACAGCGATCTGCCTGCCTCTGCCTCCTGATGCTGGGATTACAGGCGTGTGTCACTGCTTGGCTTTTTTTAACGTGTGGTTTTTAAATGTGATTTTTAGTTCTCCTGTCCCGAAGAAGCAAGTTCCGTGATATTTACAGCACTGTCATCCGGCCACTAATATTGGTGGCTGTTTATGGAGATGTGAGCTGTGGATTACATCCAGCACTTCACCTCTGACAGTTTGCTTTACCTGGCAGGGTCAGGTGGAAGTGTGTGCAAGGCCATGTTGACATAGGGAGGTTGTAAACTTAGGCAGTGAGAATCGGTCTGTTTGCTTCTGTATCAGGAGCACCTAGGACGGTTCTTTTCTTCCTTCCTTTCTTCCTTCCTTCCTTTCTTTTTTTTTTTTAGCAGGGTCTGTCTTTGTAGTCCTGGCTGTTATGGGGCTTGCTGTGTAGACAGGCTGGCTGCAAGCTCACAGAGCTCTGCCTGCCTCTGCCTCCTGAGTGCTGGGATCACAGGGCTGAGGGAGGGAGCGGTGCCTGGCTGAAGCTACTTTTGGTAGTAGAGCTTCGCTTTCTGTGTTGGCACATTTGCTACATACAGAAATACATTTATAGTGTACAGAAACAAGACACTTTGATTCTCACCCCACGCCCTGCATATAGCCTTCTGTAACCCTTCATCGTTGTCTTGCCTCGCTGCCTCCTGCCGCAGCCTCCCGAGTACTAGGCTACAGGCATCACCGCTGCACCCTGCCCTGCTCCTTAGAGTTTCCCCAGCTCCCCGTCTGTGTGTTCCCTGGCAGTCGTTATTTACATTTGTTTGTTTTGTGTAAAACAACTTTACCAGGAACATGAACAGGGTTATAAGGTTTGATTGTATCGGCTTACGTGTCTAAGCATGTTAAGTCGTCATATAGCATGACGAAAACTAAACACTGCCTAGGACCTCATGAATGCATTCATGGCCCATTGAGTTACAACTAGTTTAGAATATTCTCAGAAGGCCCTGGCTTGGTCTACAAGTGTGTGAGTGTTCATACGCAGATTGCGGGCTTGCTTTTCAGAGCGGTGGACCTGTCACCCCGGTGCCCGGTGCTTACTGTGAGAAGGCTGAAAAGCTGCCAGCCACTCAGGTGTGCAGTGGTGTTCCTAGAGGTCTAGTTTGCATTTCCTCATTACTAATTGCATCATCTAGTGAGGAAATAGCAGTTACAGACCACTCCAGAGCAGTAATAGTATGTACATGGTGTGTGGGCCAGCTAGAAATGAAAGCACCTAGCTGGTCTGGGATATTCATGAATAGTACCATATATCGGGAACTGATGGATTTAAAGACGTGTGTGTGTGTGTGTGTGTGTGTGTGTGTGTGTGTGTGTGTGTGTGTGTGTGTGTGTGTCCCCATCCGTCCCCATCTGTCCGTCCTTGGTTGTCCCAGAACTTGCTCTGTAGACCAGGCTGGTTTCAAACTCAGATCCACCCACCTCTGTCTCCCAAATGCTGGGATTAAAGGTGTGCCGCCACCTCCTGGCTGTCTGAAACTCTTGAGTTCAAGGTTCTTTGTATTTCTTCTTTAGGATGACCCCTTTCCAGAAAACGTGCTGGGATTACGGGTGTGTGCCACCATTACAGGTGTGTGCCACCATGCAGGGCTCCACAGAGCCATCTCTCCAGTCCTACCAAACATAATTATTTTCTTTTTTTTTTTTTTATTAATTTATTCTTGTTACATCTCAATGGTTATCCCATCCCTGTATCCTCCCATTCTTCCCTCCCGCCCATTTTCCCCTTATTCCCCTCCCCTATGACTGTTCCTGAGGGGGATTACCTCCCCCTGTATATGCTCATAGGGTATCAAGTCTCTTCTTGTTAACCTGCTGTCCTTCCTCTGAGTGCCACCAGGTCTCCCCCTCCAGGGGACATGGTCAAAGGTGAGGCACCAGAGTATGTGAGAAAGTCATATCCCACTCTCAGGAATTCCCGAAATTTGTGGATAAATGGATTGAGCTAGAAATGATCATAATGAGTGAGTTAACCCAGAAGCAGAAAGACTCAAATGGTATATACTCACTTATATCTGCAAACTAGCCCAAGGGGCATGTCCCACGAACGCCTTCACTTACCAGGAAGCTGGGACAGAGGGGAGGACATCCTAATGGGACTCTAGATGAGAGAAGCATGGGAGAATAGCAAAGTAGAAGGATCCAGAGGGTCCTAGAAACCTACAAGTAGAACATTATGATAGGCAGATTTGGGCCCAGGGGTCCCACTCAAACTAAGGCACCAACCAAGGACAATACAGGCGGTAAACTTTAAACCCCTACCCAGATCTAGCCAATGGTCAGAACATTCTCCAAACATAATTTTTAATGGTCCTGAGTGTCTAGGTTTGGTGGCTGTTAACCCTTGTAGGAGAACCTGGTGGAAGGTGAGCACTAGGGGTTAGTCTTGGCAGAGATGACTGCTTACAGGTTAGAGCTGCACTGACAGATAATTCAGGGAAGACTGGCTGAATGATTTTTGACATGGCCCTTACCCTCCCCCCCCTCTCTCTTCTCCCCCTCCTCCCCTTAGTCCTTTTGCAGGAGTGGTGCTCCTGCACAGCCTGGAATCTAGCACTTAATCAGCAGCGCAGTTGCCTCCACAGAGCTTTGCTATTTGGGAACTGTTGGTGTCAATTATTCCCTGTTAATAGAGCCTGGTTTCCCTGCTCACGTGCGAGAAGCTACTGTGCACAAGCCAGCTAATGTTGCCCCAAGTCAGTGGTTCTCGTGTGTTTGTTCTGGGGCCTTCCTTTGTTCTTCCACCCTTCAGAAATATCCAGCAGGGTTTATAGATTGTGTTTTTATGATTTTAATTATGTATATGTCTATGGGCATGTGCACGAGTGTGTGCAGGTGTCTGGGGTGGGGGTGGGAGAGGGCATCAGATCCCTTGGAGCAGGAGTCAGAGACAGGGGTGAGCTGCCTGCGCAATGGGAATCAAACTCTGGTCCTCTGGAGAGCGCTATGTGCTCTTGACCACCGAACCATCTCTCCAGCCCTTGACCGAGGTTTGATTCTTGTTTTTTTGTTTGTTTGTTTGGTTGGTTGGTTTGGTTTGATTTTTTTGTTTGATGTTTGTTTGTTTGTTTGTTTAAAAGATCAGAGTTGTTGCTGGAGAGACGGCACAGTGGTTAAGAGCACTGGCCTCTTCCAGAGTCCTGAGTTCAATTCCCAGCAACCACATGGTGGCTGATGGCCATCTATGATAAGATCTGGTGCCCTTTTCTGGTGGGCAGGCACACATGCAGACAGAACATTATATACATAATAAAGAAATAGTTTTTTTAAATCATAGTTGAGAGAAAATTTAAATATTTGATATCTTTTTTGTTTGTTTGTTTAATTTTTCTGTGACAAAAATCTCACCTGTGTAGCCCTAGCTGGCCTGAAACATATTATACTTGTAAACCAGGCAGCGGTTAAATTTGCAGTGGTCCTCTGGCCTTTCAAGTGCTGGGATTATAAGGATGTGCCACTATGCTCAGCCTGCAATTCATTTTTTAGTAACAACATGTTAACATAATACATTTTTTAATTAGAAAAAGTAGCATTGTGGCTTTGTGCATCTCTGTAGTGTCTGGCTAGCCCACGTCTGAGCATGTGATCTGCTCAGACAGATTGCCTTATGCAGGCGGGTAGTTGAGAAAGGAACATTTCAGCAGCTTGGGTGATGTTGGCTGTCCTGTGCTGCGGCGCTGCAGTGTGAAGAGTGCTGGCCTCCTCAGCGTGCCTCACAGTACAGTCTGGGCCTTGTCAGTGCAGCTGAGGACCTAGCTTCTCACTGACACGTCTGCAGCACCACCTGTCACTCATTGGAAAACACTTGGCTGCTGGGTGTTGCTGCTGCATCTAACCTTGGCTGACTTCACTGGGTGGTTTCAGTAAATGACCCTGATTCTCTTACTGCCACTTTCATTAGAAAACCGTCTATAGCCTGGGAGGTTGCCCAGCTCATGGCGGTGTGAACAAATGTTTCAAAATTCCAAAGCTCAGAATTTATCATTGGCAACCAGTGCCGTCAGTTGTTCTCCTTGGAGTGGCAAAACTACTTCGTTCATTTTTGAGAAATGAGAGGATGCCTGTCAAGTCTCCAGGCATGAACGAGTGTAGTCTATCTGCCAGTCGCCCTCCATGGAAGTGGCCCTCCATTGCCCAAGCCCGTAATTCAGCTCACAGCCTCGTTGCATAAAAGCTCTCCTTGCAGACCTCTGTTGCCAGCTTTTTTGTTTCTTCAGTTGGAGAATATTAGGAAATATCGACTTAAGAACTGTCTCTTGTTTATGTGACCTCACACTAGCATCAGGGCCTCTCTTCCTTCCATGCCAGTCTCCTGTGTGGGGAAGGACAGGCGCCCAACAAACTGCTGCTTCATTCTAAAGCGAGGCTGCCTTCTCCTGGCCTCTGTCTGTCTGTCGGTCTGTTTCTCTCCCTCCCTCTCTCTTTCCTCCCTATTTTACTTTCTTGTTTAACTTAGCTGCTCAGAAATAAAGATACTTTTTGGCAAAGTGTTTTGCTAGGGATGTAGAAAAGAATGGAAAAATTCTTGTCCTCAAGAACTACAATCCCAGTGATAAAGAAAAACAATTCTATAACCAGATATACACAAACCCAATTAAATTTAAATTAAATTTGGTGTGTTTCTGTGTCTGTGTGTGTGTGTCTGTGTGTGTGTGTGTGTGTGTGTGTGTGTGTGTGTGTGTATGTTGGTATGTGAAGGTCTGAGGGCAATTTTGAGGTCTGTAGTCTCTCCTGCCAACTGTAGAATCCAAAGACTGAACTCAGGTTATCAGGCATATGTGCAAAGAGCCTCTACCCACTGAGCCATCTCTCTCCGCCAACTAGTTCATGACTGTGTGTCTGAAACAGCCCTCTACCCAAGCAGAGTCATCTGACTTCTGCACATCTTTGTTTGCTGTCTCTTCACATCATCACAGTTTTCCATATTGCTCCTCTCATAGGAGTGAGTCTTAAAGGCAGATAGTCCAGCCGTCCTTTTGTGCCCTTCCTCAGACATTTCACCACCCTTCAGGCAATGGCGGCACTAGGGCTTGGCGTTCTCACTAGGACAGTACACAACTGAGAATGGTGGTAATAGTTACTTAGTGAGCTCCTACCTTGACTTTTCAATACCTATTATTAATTTTAATTATGTGTATATATGTGTGTGCAGAGGGGTTATATATACATGCATGCTGGTGTTCAGTTAGTCCAGAAGAGGATGTTGGGTCCTCTGAAGCTGGAGTTACAAGCAGTTGTGAGTCACTGCACAGGGGTGCAGGGAACTGAACTTGGGTTCTCTACTAGAGCAGCAAACACTCTTAACCCCTGAGCTGTCTTTCCAGTCCCTGTCACTCTGTCCCTGTCGTGGCTTTCTGGTGTGTATCACCTCTAAGACTAGGGAACAGCTTTATCTCTTTCCACACATTAAAAACAAATTCATACAGTCCTATTAGTTGCCCAGTGTATTAAGAAGCAGAGGTTGTCCGACGTCAAAACTGGGGCCCCTCCCGCTGTATCATGATGCTCTTCCAGGGAGATGGGAGCCAGGAAGCAAGGCGGAGATAGGTGTGGCAGACAAGGGTTATAGTACCCTCTAACTGACCATGGTTGTCATGTTAGAGGAGAGAAGACCATTAACGTAGGAGCTTTCGGGCATTACTGGAGACAGGGTTTCTCTGTGTAACAGCTCGGCTGTCTTGGAACTCTTTGTAGACCAGGCTGGCCTCCAACTCAGAAATCCACCTGCCTCTGCCCATTGCTGGCATTAAAGTTGTGCACCACCACACCTGGCTTCTTTTGTCAGTTTTGTTTTTGTTTTTGGTTTTGGTTTTGGTTTTGGTTTTTCGAGACACGGTCTCTCTGTGTAGCCTTGGCTGTCCTAGACTCACTTTATAGACCAGGCTGGCCTCGAACTCACAGCGATCCACCTGCCTCTGCCTCCCGAGTGCTGGGATTAAAGGCGTGCGCCACCACGCCCGGCCTTTTGTCAATTTTTTAAGTGAAGGGTTTTTACCCTGCGTGAACTTCGTTAATTTTGAGAACCAGAAATTATGCGAAGGTTGTGTCCCCATTTCCCTTTCCTCACAGATTAAAATATTCCCCTGGTGGAAAGCACTAGGTCCATCCGAGCAGTCCGGCTTATTATCCTGTTTTGATATTGATGTGAGGGGAGTGCACTTGTTTCATTGGAGGTGTGGTTGATATAATTAAGATTCCTTAGGATGAATTTTTATGACAATTTCTCTGGAAATTCTCTTAAACATAAAAATAATGACAGCAGAGTGTATAAGCATTCTATTTCAGTTACATAAAGCCTTTTCTGGTCTCAGGAAGAGACACAGAGCAGAGATTCAGCAAAAAGCTTTCCTGATGATTTTTTAAGATCATTATTTCATGGGGCCCATTTCTTTTTAAGTTGGTGCTCTGCCATGCTTCTATGGCTGCCGCACTTGGCAGATAGAATCAGGAAGGTCGGGAAATTGTTGGAGTAATCCTGAACTGGACAGCAGGTGCACGGCCAGCCTGGGCCGAGGTGCATGCACACCACTGCAGTCCTCCACTGTGTTCAGATAGGCCAGTGTTTTCAGGCATTCACTGGCTTTCTGGTCATTTGGATCCAATTATGTCTGTTAAGGGCAGTTGTTGATATGTCTTTGTGCCTTTTGTGCTTTAGTGTATATTTACTTGTTCATACATGGACTGTATATGTTGAAGAAACTAGATTGTGTGCATCCCATGGAGCCTTCCACATCCTGTTTGTGTTTTTGACAAGCCCTCGGGTGGTCCAGGCTGGCCTTGAATTTCTGGTCCTCCTGTCTTCGACTCCAAGTGCTAATTACAGACATATGGCACCCACTTGACTTCATAGTGACATTTAATGTGTTCTTCTGTCCTTTGTGTTTCTTACAGTTTGGTTATTGGACGTAGAGACATGATTAAATCTCACTCATCTATCTGAACAGTGGGTGTTTGCTTGTTTGGGGGACCGAGTCTCACTGTGCAGCCCTGGCGGGCCTACAACTCACTGTGTAGACCAGCTGACAGAACTCTGACCACCTCTGCTTCCCAAATGCTGGGAATAAAGGTGTCTGCCACCAGGATGGCCTCAAATTCACAGAGATCCGCCTGCCTCTGCCTCCCAAGTGCAGGGATTAAAGGCTTGCACCATCATACCCAGCCTAAAACAAACAAAGTTAACTGTTCTAGTTAGGGTTGCTATTGCTGTGAGGAAACACCATGATCAATGTAACTTGGGCAAGAAAGGGTTTATTTCAGCCTACACTTCCAGGTAACAGTCCATCACTGACAGAAGTCAAGACAACTCAAACAGGGTAGGAGCTAGGAGGGAGTAGCTGATGCCGAGGCTTGCTCCCCATGGCTTGCTCTTCTTATAGAACCCAGGATCCCCAGCCCAGGGGTGGCCCCACCCGCAGTGGGCTGAGCCCTCCCCTAACAGTCACTAAGTAAGAAAATCCTCTACAGGCCTGTGTACAGCCCACTCTTACAGAAGCTTCTTTTCACTTGGGGTTCCCTTCTCTTAGATGCCTCCAGCCCATGTTAAGTTGACATAAACTTAGCCAGCACAGACATCATGTGGCCTAGAAGTTCCACTCACTATCCCTGTGAGAAATTCAAATGTCTACACAGAGCTGGGCCAGTGGCCCACCATGCCTGTCATCCCAGTACTCTGTGAGGCAGAGGTAACCTCTCTCCCAAGTGCTGGGACACACCTGCCAGCCTTTCACATGGGTCCTGGGGAGCCAGACTCTGGTCCTCACACTCCCATAGCAAACACTTCAGTGACTGAGCTGTCTTCCCAGCTCTGGTGTTAACCAAGGGTTCTAAAATTTCTAGCACATAGATACAAAGGAAGGGTCCTAGCAAGGGAAACCAGCATGGTGTGGCCTAGGGCATTGTGGCCAGCAAGGCTCTTTTTTTTTTTTTTTTTTTTTTTTTTTTTTTTGGTTTGGTCGCTTTTTCCTTGGTTTTGTTTCAGGTTTTTTGTTTGTTTGGTTGGTTTTTTGTTTTGTTTTGCTTTGTTTTGCTTTGACAGGGTTTCTCTGTGTGGCCCTGCCTGTCCTGGACTCACTTTGTAGACCAGGGTGACCTTGAACTCACAGAGATCCACCTGCCTCTGCCTCCCCAGTGCCCAGTGTCTTAAAGCACTGTTAAAAGCTGTGGGAACTTTAGGTATGAAACAGACCATTGGAACCAACTTCTTTTGCAGGAAAGTGAACCTTAGCAAGGCTAAGAACCAAAGCAGAGATGAAAGATTGAAACCTTCAATTCTTCCACCAGAGCTGTTTTCAATGGATCCGAGCTGCCTTTTTATTTGACTGCTTGAGAAAAACACAAACCAAGCATGCAAAGAAATCTTAAGGGCTGGAGAGATGCCTCGGAGGTTAAGAGCACTGGCTGCTCTTCCAAAGGTCCTGAGTTCAATTCCCAGCAACCACATGGTGGCTCACAACCATTGATAATGAGACCTAGTGCCCTCTTCTGGCGTGCAGGTGTACATGTGGACACAATACTATATACATAATAAATATATTGGAGGGAGGGGAGGGAGGGAGAGATCAGGAATGAGGGTAAATGAAAAGCAGGAAGAAGGAAAGAACTCTGACTTATCCAGAAATGCTGAGTCCAAAGCTATGAAAAGTGTTAGTGTTGGTCAGTTTTTCTACAACCACCCTTGTCCCCCATTTCCTGCTGAAACCTGTTATATATATAAAGTCGAAAGAGGCCTTCCTGCCTGTGATTGTCAGCACCACGCTGAGTACACTCTTGAGTCCTGTCCAGCACCAAGAGATGTGTCTAGGAGTTGTGTTTTGGAGCCTTCTGTCAGTCTGCTGGTCTCTTACTTCAGAGAGACACTCTTGGTTTTCTCTTAACAGCAGGGTACTCGCGCAGTCGTGAATGGCTTTCCTTAGGCTACATGCTGACTTCAACATTATAAAACAAAGCGTTTCTGAATGTTACAGCACCACCAGTTGTGTTCCGTTACTAGCTTTGCGTCTCACTTTGGAGCAGGAATAGGAGGGGTCAAGAGTGGCAGGTAGGGAAGTGTGGCGATGCTGTGCTGTACAGGTGGCTAGGAGGCACCCGCTGCAAACCCGCTCTAACTAGCGCTGGCAGCATGTACACAGAATCCATTCAGAACTGGTGCCTTGTCAGGAAAATCTGGCGAAGTAAACATAGCATCATTAGAACATAATTAACTGCAACAGGGGAGCAATAAAAGAGCCCTGGGAGGAGAAGAAGCCCTGTGCTTGCCCATGGTGCCTTTTGGCCAAGTGTAATGCCAGCCTAAGAAAAGAATAGTCACTGTGAAAATATTTTCTTTCCTTCCCAGTCAGGAAGCAGGCTCACAATGGAAAGCACTGCTCTGCTGTGCACTTTGAGATGTGCAGGAAGCAACCGGCCGTTACCAGCAGAGCTTTTCCTGCTGATGAATGAACCCTGAGGCCACAGTGACCTGTCTTGTTAATGAGTTCATGAGGAATCTGGTCCTTGCACTGACCCTGTCCTTAAAAGCTTTCTGTAGAGCTGAAACAGCATTCCTCTAATTTACAGTTAACTCTTACAGAGCAAATGAGAGCCAGAAGTGAGAAAAATCCCATAGAGAGGTGAGGTCTGCTGAGGGGCTTCTGTGTCAGGTTTTATTTGAATTTTGACTCTTTTTGCAGGGAATTTTTCATTCCACTTTTTTCTCTTATTGCAGAACCATAATAAAACAGACTTTTTGTGTGTGTGTGACTGTGGTGTGTGTATGTCATAATCAGCTTTAAAGCTTGAGAATGCCAAGACAAGCACCTACCACTGAGCTTTTGCCTCAGTCCAAACTGCTTATAATGTATGGTTCTTTTCCTTAAGGCAATGATTTTTTTTAATTATCCTTTAAGATTTCATACAGTGATTTTTTTTTTATTATATGCACCTCTCCCAACTCTCCAAGATCTATCCTTCTTTACATACCCACCCAATGTCTCACCTTAAAAAAACAAAAACAAAAACAAAAACAAAAAACCATCAGGACCAATTTGTGCTGCCCAAATATTCTTGGATGTGTTGCCATCCTCTGGACTGTGGACTGAGGACCACACACTTGGAGAAAATTGCCTCTCTCCCAGCAACTAACACTTGCCAACATGGCTAGGTGTGGGGATTTGTGGCTACTTCCCCTCCATGCTGGGATTTGGTCTGGCCTTCTGTCACAGCTGCTGTGAGCCCATGTCTGCAGTCCCTGACAGTCATCCGCTGCCTCTAGCTCTCGCACTCTTTCCTCTTCCTCTTCCTCTTCCTCGAGATCACTGAGCCTTTGGGGAGGAAAGTACTGTATATGTTCTGTTTAAGGCTGAGCATTATTCACTCTCCTACTCTCTACGCCTTGGCCAGTCTCTGTGTTAGTCACTCCTACCTCAGGTAGGAGCTTCTCAGACGAGGGTTAAGTGGTGCACCCACCCATCAGTCAGACAAGAATCTTTACAATAGAGCAGTATAAGTGGTTTGAGTTTTATGTAACTGTTTCACTATGGTAGAGGAGAAAAGGACACGATTATTAACCAGGCATCTTATCAAAGGAGGCTGATCGAATCCTTAGCCTGCTGCACAACAGCAGTCTCCTTTAAATCAGGTTATATTTCAGTAATGATTTCTTCCCCCAAATCATTTTTTTTAACTGATTGATTGCTGATGGCATCCTATGATTTTAAAGAGGCCCTGAGGGCTGTTGTCACTGTCTCTGTTATAGGGTCATTTCCTAGTCCTGCAGATCTAAAAACATGATTTGTGGGGGGAGGTGTTTCGAGACAGGGGTTCTCTGTGTAGCCTTGGCTGTCCTGGACTCCATTTGTAGACCAGACTGGCCTCGAACTCACAGCGATCCACATGCCTCTGCCTCCCGAGTGCTGGGATTAAAGGCGTGTGCCACCACGCCCAGCTAGAAACATGATTTTTTTTTTTTTGAGTATCACAAAAGTTTATTTAGCAAAAAGTTTCATATGAAAATGTACATGACCCAATTCTACGTCACAATCAAAGAGGCTCTTCAGGGAGGGATGTGGGCGCCTCTGCTGAGCATTGTTTAGACTCTTCCCAAGGCTCCAGCATGACGCTGCTGTGTCCTCGGATGACCACCAATCCAATGTCATTCTGTTCCCACTAGTTGCCATCCCCACACACTCAGCAATCACAAGGTTCATGAGGGGGTCAAAGCCCCGCAGTATTCCTTGTATGAAACGTGATTTTTAAAAACACACACACACACAAACAAGTTATTTAGATTCTAATGAGCTGGTTCAAATGCTTATAAGACTGGTGTTACATTTCTTTAGAAACCTCGTAGAGTTGGAGATGACTTCCCCGGTCAATGCACCTGCCTCCAACCCTGACAACCTGAGCTCAGGTCCCAGAACCCACGTGGGAGAAAGAGAGACCAACTCCTGCCGGTTGTCCTCTGACCTCCACGTATGTGTGTTGACATGTACACACACGTACATGCACACACACACACCCATAAAATCAAAAACAAAAAGAAAACCCCAGGTGTTTTGGGGCCGTGGATTTGCTTCACTTTTTAGAATGTTTGCCTAGTGTGGACCCAGTCCTGGCTTCACTCACCAGCACTAAATAAATGAGCCAGCTGTAGTGTCATGTGTTTGTAATCTCAGCGCTGGGGACGTGGAGTCGAAAGAATCAGGCTCAAGGTCTTCCTGAAGTATCTAGCAAGTTTGAAGCCAATGTGAAGTATATGAGATCTTGTCTGAAAACTCAATGAAAGAAATAAAGAGGTGGTAAGAGTGGAAAAGAAAGAGTAAGGAGAATCAGTAGGGAAGGGGAGAGGAGCAGGAACGCCACGGGAAGAAAGTTTCCCAGCACAGAAACTTCCCAGCACTGGTGGTGAACAGTTGTCACTTGCCACGCTAGCACCTGGAAGGTAGGTCAGGAGTGCAGGATTATCCCTGGCTACCTAGGATGTTTTAGCTGGATAAAGGGTAAGGAGAATGGGAGGTACCAGATTGCTTTGGGAAAGATGACTATATTCTGAATTAAGTGTTAGTGAGAGTTAATGCAGCACTGAGACTATACTGACAAACCACCGAATTACACACTTGAAGGCGGTAAGACCTGGGCCAGGGACAGAGGCGCCTTAGTAAGGCTTGCTTGTTTCACATGGGTTTGGCCATTTACGTTATCGTCTTCTGAGACTGTTCATCCCTATATCCTATTCAATTGATTGTACCTTTTGATTCCTTGTTGTTTACTTTTTGAGTTCTCTGTTGTATTTTCTATAAATCCTTTGTCATGTGTAAAGCTCGATTTTGTCTCATTGCTAGGGATAAGAAATGATCAGAGAATTTTCCAGAATGGAAGTGTTCTCTGGTGGACTGAGGGCCACAGGGGTGTGCATTTGCTCAGACTCATGGAAGACAAATAGCACCTCTGTGTGTTTTACTGTGTATACGTCTCTATGAGGGGGGAAGCAGAGGGTGGGGAAGACTCAAAAGATGTCACGCTTCTGCCCTGCCACAGTGTACTTGGGAGCTGAGGCTGGCCTGGAGTTGATCATCTGCCTCAGCCTCCTAAATGCTGGCACTGCAGGAGTGAGCCGTCACATCAGTGGTCAAGTCTCCTAGAGCAGAGCCAGTGGCAGGCTTCAGCTGCAGAATGAAGCCCCATCATCACCCACCAAAGTAGCCTGGTGAATAAGGGCCACTTACTAAAAACAGCTGTGTTTTATGAAGATTGAAGCCTGTGTGTAAAATGCTGCCAAATGGCAAAAAGCAACAGTAAACAAGTTTGATTAAAAACAAAAACAATTGTGTTTTAAGAGCTGGAATTTGCTTCACTTTGTCCTGGAGACTGGATGGTCTGCCTGAGAGGCAGCCCTCATAGTAAGAGCAAAAGAGTACTGTTTGGATGCAGTACACTTGGGGATGGACCTGATTATTTGTAGAAGGAAATCATTCTCAGATATGTAAACCCTCATTCACTAATCAGAATATGACTCTACTGAGAAGTCGAATTCTGTAAGATCTTTTTTGTTTGGTTCTGAAAGAAAATTCTAGCGTCTCGCCATTCGTTCTAGCAGTGTACTCAATGAGAGTTCATTTCTTCCACCTTCCGGAGAAAGAGCAATCAATTGCATGAATTTTGTTTAAAGGGAATTCAAAACCAGATGTGGAAGATAGGCTACGCCATCCTGGCTGCCCATGAGTCTTTTTATGTATTTAAGTGCCCCATCCGTGTACACCTGCACACAGCAGAAGAGGGCATCAGATCCTGATGTAGATGGTTGTGAGTCACCACGTAGATGCTGGGAATTGAACTCAGGACTTCTGGAAGAGCAGCCGTCTCTCCAGCCCTGCTCCCGACTCTTAAGTCTGTACATTCACTGTACTTTAACCCTGCCTCTTGCTGGCTTAATAACTACATCCACTTATGAGCAGTTCTGCTTATGTCCAAGCTTTAATGTTCGGGTGACTGCTTGTGCTTCAGCCAAAGAAAGCAAGAGCATGCTTCAATGGTGGTCCTTAGCCCTTGGTGCATTCTTAGTGATGTATAAATGCTGGGGCCTTCCTAAAGTGTGTTTTAGGGAGCAAGAAAGGGGCCCTAGAGTTTGCATTTTGAGTATATTTCTCCTTGCCTGTCACATATGAAGGTCAAAGGACAACACGTGGGGTCCGTTGTCTCCTGCTATGTGGGTTCCAGGAATCAAACACAGGCGGTCAGGCTTGGCGGGCGTCACCCACTCAGCCATCTTGTGGGACCCAGCTTTGGGTTCTTAGTAACTTCAGGGATTCAGAGCTGGTGGCTCTTAGACTTCTGGGGAGTACTCCATATGTAGCGGGTGCTGGGGGAAGAAGCAGGCAGTAGATGTTCTTGGTATTCTATTTCTCTTTCACTGTCAGGGGCCAGAGCTCCCAGGAACAGGAACCCTGGGTACACTGTGTCCCTGGCCTCAGCATGGCTGCTGGCAGAGTAGGAAGGAATACAGGACATTGTGAATGAGCAGGTTAACTGGTTAGAGCAGGTGACAAATGCACAGAGTGCTATCAGAACAGCTCCGTTCATCAGCTTTGATGCTGTGGAGAGAGTCTCAGATCCTTAACACAGTGTTTACTAAGAGTGAACAGGGCTCCACTGCAGCAGGAGAAGTGAAGCGGGACAGCCACAATACAAAGATGAAGGCGGTGACTGGGCAGGCTGAAGACTCCAGATTTCCCCCTTAGGCGTATGTGAAATGAATTCACAAAGCCAGGCAGGTGCTACAGCATTGGTTTCACCCGAAAGGGGGCATTCAGTTAACTCAAGTTGACTATCAATGTGGGTTTTTTTAATTTGTATTTTTTAATATAGGTAAGGTCTTACTATATAGTCCTGCTAGCCTGGAACTCTATAAATACCCTGAGCTAGCCTCATAGAGATCCACCTGTGTCTGCATTTTGAGTGCTAGAATTGAAGATCTGTGCCACAAAGTTTCCACGTACCCCAGTGCGTGCGTGCGCTGTGCATGTGTGGATTCCTGTGGAGGTGAAAAGGCATAGGATCTTCTGGAGTTGGAGTTATAGGCAAGGGTAAAGCTGAGTTCCTGAATCAGGTACTGGGACTGGGAACCAAACTTAGGAAGAACATCAAATATTCTTAAAAGCAGAGCCATCTCTCCGGCTCCCAGTGAATTTTTAAAAACCAAAACCATACAGATGTATAGTTTAAAAAGCCAGAATAGGGGGCTGGAGATAGGTTAAGCACATGGACTGCACTTCCGGAGGTCCTGAGTTCAATTCCCAGCAACCACATGGTGGCTCACAACTATTGTGATGTGATCTGACAGTCTCTTCTGGCCTGCAGTTGTACATGCAGGCAGACACTGTGTACAAAACAATAAATAAATAAATCTTTTTAAAAAATCAAATTTGAAGACAGGTTCCAAAAAAAAGCCAGAATATACTATGCCAGTCACCTGATCAAAACCTGGCTTCCGGTTCCTAGAGGCAGTCACTCAGTTAAACTTTTTTAGTTTACTTCCTGTGTGTCTGTTTTCTTCCATATTTTAAAATAGTGTCTTCTGTAGTGTTTCTTGTTTCAGAAGCTTTACACATTCTCTATTATTTTCCTTTAATTTTTAAGACGCATTGATTTAAGGACGGGCGTAGTGGCGCACGCCTTTAATCCCAGCACTCAGGAGGCAGAGGCAGGCGGATTGCGTGAGTTCAAGGCCAGCCTGGTCTACAAAGTGAGTCCAGGACAGCCAAGGCTACACAGAGAAACCCTATCTCCAAAAAGAAAAAAAAAGGCATCAACTTGGCTGGATGTAGCTCACTGGGTAGAGGAAAATAACCGAGAATGCAACTGACTAAGGACTAATTAGATAATGCTCTGATTATAGCCATCAAGTCATATATAACTTTGAAAGTAGCCCTTCTTCCCTCCTCTAGGCTGGAGGAGACAGTGTCGGGGCAGTGCTTATCAAGTGTCCCATTGCTAACAACACATACTTGTACATACACCACACACAACACTAACCCCCAACACACATACACAACTACTAGTGCCCCCCCCAAAAAAAACCAAAGTAGCTCAGCTGTGTTGTATTCAGTAAAAGTAGAAAAGCCTACAACAATAAGGAAGTCTTTGTTTGATTTCATGGTCTAGTTATTACAGAGTTCGATTTTCACATACAATAAATCTACATTTCTTTCACTTTGTGCACACTCTATCCTAGTGGAGGGAAAAAGATTCATCAGCATTCCTTTCCACTTTTTCTATTTAGTCACTGTCACTTAAGAGATTGTAACCAAGTATCTAGGATTAGAGTCCATGACAAGATGATGGAACATTCTGCAGACCTCAGGATGGTACAGGTCACTACAGTAAATTCCAAGCTGCTGACAACTATGCAAGAATGCCTGTCATGTTCCAGTAAACAAACGTTTTCCCTCTGCATAGTTGAAGTCCACAGCTGCACTGGAAATTGCTGAGGATGGGCAGCCACAAAGGCCCCAACCAATGCAGTTTTACTTAAGTGCATTTCACTTATGTGAATTTATGCCTGATGTACAAAATTGATATTATTTCCCAAGATTCACACATTTTTAAAACAAATATTTATTGAGTGCATAGCAGGACCAGGCAGTGTGCCAAATGCTTAGGTTCCTCTAGAAGGAAACTCTCTGGGGACCAGCACGTGGTGTAGCCTTTAGCTCTCGTGTCTAATGGTGTGGATTTGCTCCTCAGCACGGGGTGGGCAAGAGAAGCTGGTTCAGGCCTGGTGGGATTTCTATTCCAGAGGGAGATAGAAACTATGCAGTAAATATAAAAAAGTCGTAGCTCTGCAGGAAAATGCTTAGTGCGTGGAGAAAACAGAACCTGGAGAGAACGGTGTTTGGGAGCACGAGAGGGAAGGTGGCAGTTTAACTAGGACGCTCAGTGTTCACCTCAGTGAGTTCATTAAGCAGAGACTTTGAGGGAGATTAGGAAGCCAACCAAAAGATACCTAAGAGGACAGGAGTTTGGGTTGAAGGAATGGTTTGCAACCCAGCTCCAGGCTGGTACCTGAGGTGGAAAGAGAGAGGAAACCAAAGACAGGGCTTTGAAAGTAGGACCAGGCCATCCATTGCTTCAGCTAAGATGTGAAGGATTTCAGGTAGCGCGTGTCTGGCAGTGTCACCTTGGACTATGGGCAGTTGGGAGAATAGTCTGGACTGAAGATAAAACATGAGTGTCAGAGAACACGGTAGTACTTACGCCTTGGGAACGACGCCAGCCATTGAGCGTTAGGGAGGCTCGCAGTCTGCTTCAAAGAAACTGAAGTTGAGAACCAGACCAAGTCCACATAGGAAGCCGTTCTCAGGGTTAGGGATCTGTTTCACAATGATTGCCTTTTCCTAGTTTGAAATTCAAGGTTTTGGAGGTGGGAGCGGTAAAGTATACCTTGCTGCCAGAGATGACTTAACTTTTAAAAAGCAGAACAGGCAACTCTTAGATTCCCAAGTCCACTGATTCTCCTAGCAGTAACAGATTAAGTTTGGGGACTCGAGAGATACCTCATCAGTTAAGCATACTTTCTGCTCTTCCAAAGGACCAGACTTTGGTTTCTTGCACCCACATCAGATTCACAGCCACATATAACTCCATTTCCATGGGATCCATACAAGACCTACCCAAAATGTGTACAAACATATATACATACACATAAAAAAAATAAATAGTTTTTAAAATTTACATTTGTCTGTGTGTGGGTTTTAGAGTGTATCTTTTTTGAGGACACATGATGACCGCAATGGAAACTGCTGGAAAGCCTTGTTTTCCTTCGTGTGCTGAGCATGTGATGTGAATGTTCTCGCCCATCTCCAGTGCTTTGAGCTCCTGGATTTCTATGTCCTAGCTGTTCCTTCTGGGACGTTTTTTTCTTGCCCTTCTAATAAGACACCACCTTCCTCCTCTCCTCAGCCTTCCTCATGGAGTTGCCCCTGCCCTGCTCAGCTGTGCTTCCTGTGTGCAGTTTTTAAAGAAACTGCTTGCTTACGTATTTATCTCCTGTGACCAAATTAAAGGAGGAGGATTCTGTCTCTGTCTCCAGTGGCCACTGAAGGCATTCCATAGATAAGGGATGTCCATAGAAGAGTTTGTCTCCAGTTTAATTATCCTCTAATGTGGTTATAATTACACTCAACTTTACTAATTGGTTACTTGAAATTCAAAGAAGTTAACTTGTCCAGAGTACATGTAAATATATAGTAATTAGGTGGTGGGGTAAATAATTCTCTTCATTGGCTGCAACGCCATCGCACTCCAGTGCTTTAAAAGCATAGTACTGTCAACACCTAGAGCTATGCAACACAAGCAGTCCTCAGGCACCCTGCCATCCTATCCACACTCACCACCAGGGGTTTTGTGGTGATGACAAAATGTTCTAAGATTAGATTTTGATCATACATCAAAAACCATTGCCAGGTGTGGTGGCGCGGGCCTTTAATCCCAGCACAGAGAGGCAGAGGCAGGTGGATCGCTGTGAGTTTGAGGCTAGCCTGATCTACAAAGCAAGTCCAGGACAGCGAAGGCTACACAGAGAGACCCTGCCTCGACAAACCAAAAAAAGAAAAAAGAAAAAAAAGTGTTCTCTGAGATTAATTGGCTGGCCATAGATTTCCCAGCATGCTTTCAGAGGATAAGTTTAGTAGCTTATACGTGGGTGATTCTCATTACCTTTATTCCCAGGAGAACAACATTCTTCAGAGTGAGTGGGGCTGTGGCTTGGGTTTGATTCTAGTTTTCATGTGAGTGCCTCACTTTGAGCTGTATCGCTCAGGTCAGATTGTAGTGCCCATGCAGTCTCCTTCCCGAATCTGGACCAGGAGAACACCGATGGCACTGGTTTATGTGGTCCTTGCAGAGTTCCCAGCCTAGCCTTGTGGTGGGAAAGGCAGGTAGCACAAAGCCACTGGTCCCCCAGGAGAGAGTAGCAGTCCTAGAGTCCTTCAGTTCTACCGAAAGCTCTAGAATGGGAAGCCACGAGAGCCTCCCTCAGGCAGAGAGGATGCCCCAGCTCTCCCAGAGCATGTGCAGAAGCCATGAGAGCCTCCCTCAGGCAGGGAGGATGCCCCAGCTCTCCCAGAGCATGTGCAGAAGCCATGAGAGCCTCCCTCAGGCAGGGAGGATGCCCCAGCTCTCCCAGAGCATGTGCAGAAGCCATGAGAGCCTCCCTCAGGCAGGGAGGATGCCCCAGCTCTCCCAGAGTGTGTGCAGGGATGTAGGGACTGGCTGGAGAACCTGATACTCTGCCCTCCTCTTTTTCTTTTCCTTTTTATTTATATTTTTATTTTGTTTTATTGTTTTGGTGGGCCTCACTCTGTAGACTAAGCTGGCCTCAGACTCACAGAGATCCACCTGCCTCTGCTTCCTGAATGCGGAAATTAAAGGCTACCACCGCCCAGCCTACTCTACCCTTCTTTAGTCAGTCCCACTTGACTTTTTTTTTTTAAAGATTTATTTATTATTTATATAGTGTTCATTAGATCACATTACAGATGGTGGTGAGCCACCATGTGGTGGTGGGAGTTGAACTCAGGACCTCTGGAAGAGCAGTCAGTGCTCTTAACCACTGAGCCATCTCTCCAGCCGTCCCCCCACCCCCGCCTCCTTACCTTTTTAACAGTAGCCTCTTAGTTGGCATAACTGGTGGGTCTACTAGCTTTGTTTCTTTCATTGCCTGTCAGCCAGTGACAGCCTATAATTGTTAATACCTTTGGTAGATGTTTTGACCCTGATCTGGACTCAGGTCTTTATATTGTGATCTATTGTGGCCATGAAAACAAAAGCAGATGGACTGCAGGGCCTACAAGCAAATGTGACCGTCACTCAGCAAGTAGGGACTCATAGCCACGCCTTGGAGAACTATCTGTATTTATATATGAAAAAGCTCCTTTAACATCTACTGTCGGTAAGAGGCTGTGCTTCGCTATTATTTTCTCTTGCTTTAGAGATGTGCATTCTTTTGGCTGGGGGGGCGGGGTGGGGGGATCAGTGATGCAATGAGTAAAAATCTCCCACCCATTAAAGAAGCAATGTTGTGGTTTACAGATGGCCTGGCTGTGGCTACCATCTATGAAAACCATTTCCTGCGTCCAAGAAAGAGGGGAGTGGAGGGAAAGAGGAGTGAGGGAAGAGAAGGAATTTTCTGTTTCGGTCCCAGGCTACATGAAAGCGTATTATTTCTTTGTTGAAATCTATTACGTTTCCTTAGCAGAGTGATGCTTTGAGATTCCAACTACCTTCCTGAAATCGTTGTGTGCAGATCTGGACTGCTCAGGAGTCCCTTAAATTCTGCATTAGCAAGAGTGGCATGACAATAAAAACACTGTTGATGGAACATCTGGCTTTCTGAGGAGAAATGGGAGCTACCCCAGGAAGTAGAAGAATAGGTCGAGGTGAGCTTCGTTAAGTTTTCCAATGAGGCTTTAGCAGGATCGTGGCTTCTCTGAGAGCAGAGACACTGCTGAAGCAATTGAGTAAGCAAGCCATGGGAGCTGGCCCATAGGAGGGCCAAGGGCTCCCTTACCTCTTCAGCCTCATCTAATAAAAGGACCATAGCTCTCTGTGTGGGGGTGGTGGGGGTGGTGGCAGTGGGGGTGGCACGCCTTTAGTCCCAGCCTTCAGGAGGCAGGTTTCTGTGACTTCAAGACTGGCCTGGTCTACAAAGCAAGTTCCAGAACAGCCAGGGCTACATTGAGAAACCCTGTCCAAAAAAACAAACAAACAGCAACAACAACAACAAAAGACCATATCTCACACTCCCCTTCAGACAGAATGCTGAGGTATCAGGATTACAGTTGTGTCCAGAGGCCATCTCCTCATTTGAGATTTCACATACTATTTAGTAGCAGTAAAAAGTTTAGAAAAGAGTTGGAGAAAAATGTCTGCAAAGTGTATGTGAGGCAGCTCATCTAAGTTTTATTTAGTGTGCCGTGTGCCTTCCTATTCATAAGAAGGGGCAGATGAGACCCATTTTAAATGAGGTGTCTGCGATACAAAACTGAAGGAATTGTTTCTGAGCTGACTGAGGACACCTCCACGTCCTGAAATTTAAACATGACCTCGACCTTGGAGATGCCTATGAATTTTTAATTTGTTTTATGTTGACATCTGTATTTTTTTTTTGTTTCTGAGAAGAAACACATGTAGTTCAGGCAGGCCTCAAGCTCCCTTGATAACTGAATTTGATCTTGCCTCAGCCTCCCTAGTTCTGGAATTATGGGCATGCGCTTCTAAACCTGGCTTTTTAAGTATTGACCAAGGGTCGGTTGTTCAGTGTTCCCTTTTGAGGCAGGGTCTCATCTAGCCCATCCTGTGCTGAGCTTAGACTCATAACGTAGCTGAAGATGACCTTGAGCTTCTGGTCTTCCTGTGTCCACTTCCTGAGTGCTAAGACAGGCGTGAGCCATCGTGCTTGACTTACTTGATGATGGAAGTTAAGCCTGAGGCTCTCTGCATCCTAGGCAAGCTTATCCTCAGCCTCCTCAGGCTTGGTTTGTTATAGGGAGACAGAGTCAGGAGGAGGAAGGGATGCTGAAAATTACAGAAAAAGCAGAGAAGAAATGCCAGGTCCTCGCTCAGCAGCTAGCTAAACAACCCATCACTGAAATACATAAGTCTTCTGTTTCGCGTCTCATCCTGGCTACTTTAAGGAGATCTGTCCAGCCATGTTGTGTGGGTATATATGGCTCTGTCCCTCAGACCAGCACATGCCTGACCTTCATGGGCTTGGCAGGGTCATAGCAGAAAGCCAGGCAATGCTTGAGAGAGCACTGCCTTTTAAATGCCACATTCTGAGTCTGCCTGGGCTCCTCTTAGCTTTGTGGTTCGGATGGGTTGGGAGCCCATATGGAATCAGTATCTGGAAAATGAGCTGCGTCTTCCTCCACTGAGTTCCCAGGGCTATGCATAAAGCAAAATGTCAGTGTGGTCTTTATTAGAAGCTGTGTTTAATAATTTTTTTAAAATTCCATTTCAGAAGTGTAAATGGTCTGTTGTGTTGGTCAATAAATCATAGCCCCAGCTTAATCTGGTGATACAAATGAAAGCAACAGTGGTTTGCACCTCAGGGACAAAACGTCCCCTCCCCATGCATAATTCTCTTCCCATTAACTGAATATTTCCTCTCAAAGAGCGCACCATGGGCTTGCTTTCTTACTGCCGGGAAATGGTAGCCTGCCTTCTCTGTTTGCCACGAGGCTCCCCTGCCCAGCCTTGGGAAGGACTCCAGGAAGGACACTGCTGGAGCAGGCCCAGCAAGGGCTGTGGACGTATCAAGTAAAACTACATTGGAGTGGAGCCATGCTAGGGAAATGTAGGAGTCAGCTTCCTAGATACCTGAGAGTCAGAGGCTCTGCCTTGCCACCAGCTTCAGTCATTTAGCCCTCATGGGCTGTCTGTGCGTCTAGGTGCATTTCCCTGGTGTTGGCTTGAGAGGCCCTGTCCTTGCTGCTCTAGCAAACTAGAGATCTGCTAGTAATCCCATAATACTTGTTAGGACTGCTCTCTTGGTTTTAAGGCTTTCTCCTGCCAGAGCTTATTATCCTCTGGAGGTATTCTTCTGTGTGTTCTTCTTCTTCCTCATCCTCGTCCTCCTCCTCCTCCTTCATTGTTGTTTGTTTGTTTTTTGTTTTTTTGAAACGGAGTTTCTCTGTGTAGCCATGGCTGTCCTGGAACTCACTCTATAGACCAGGCTGGCCCTGAACACTCACAGATCCGCCTGCCTTTCTCTCCCTAGTGCTGGGATTAAAGATGTATGACACCACGGCCCGAGTGTTGGTCCTTCTAATAGAACCCTTTACTATTCATTGTCCTGATTCTGTATTTAGTCATGGCTGGGCATTCAAAGTGAGCTACTAGAAATAAGCAGCTAGGACTTCCTGGGCGACTGAGAGCATTAACCCTCATGGTAAACGTTAGTTAGAGGAAGGAAGTATGCCTTACACCCGTCCCCTGACCATAGGAACCAGACTTAGCATTTTCAGTATGTGCTGGCCCCACACCATATACCAGTGATGACAGTGCAGCAACATGTCCCAGCCTTGTCAAGGTAGCGCGCTCGGCAAAAATGTTTAACCTAAATCTGTCCACAAGAAACAGAGAAATCCAGTGAGCTACAGTCTTTGAGACAACCAGAGTAGACTCTTAAAAATTAATAATGACACCAGGGCCAGGGGGCAGAAGACTGCCCGAGATGGAAGCTTGAAAGGACTAAGACACTTCCAAATGTGCTGTGCTAGGAGACTGTGAAGCGTCACCGTTTCCACATCTGGAACTGTTACTGATGAGAAGTCAAGGGTAGCCTGGTTAGAGGTTATGGCAGCCTTAGGTTTCCTCAGTATAATATGAGGTGTTGAGTTTATGTAGGAGGTGCAAACTCAAGAATTGGGAGGTGCTGGGTATGATATCTAAAATTACTTAAAATAGCTCCATTCTGTCTGAGAAAGTAAATGTAGGCTAAGGAAAAAAAGCATATGTGGCAAAATGTTAATTGTGACTCTAAGTGAGGCTTGTTAAGATAGTGACAGTGCTGTGTCTCTCGCTTTGTCATTTTCAAGCTGGAAGGGTGAACTCTTCTACTAATTTCCCGTGACCTTTCTAAAGTATCTTCTTGTTATTATAAAAACAAGCCGTGGTGTGGGGGCGGAGGACAACAACCAAATCTCCTGACTAACACTGGTTCCCATTTCTTCCTTCCAAGAACTAACCGAGCCCAAGCCTGCTTAGCATCTAAGAGTGATGCGGTCAGAGAAGCGTTACTGGAGACTGTTGCCCATTTCTATTGTTGAGTATCGGTACAAGTGGTGCACCAGAAAGCCCTGTGGTCGGTCGGTCGGTCGGTCGACTGGTTTTTTTGTTTTGTTTTGTTTTATTGGAGACACAATCTCACTATGTAGCCTTAGCTACATATGTAGGCCAGGCTAACATTGAACTCATGGAGATCCGCCTGCCTCTGCCTCCTAAGTGCTGGAATTTAAGGCGTGTACCACCATGCCTGGCCTGAATGCCTTCTGATTGGCCATATAATAGTTCAATTTTAAGGTGCTTTTGTGAATCTAAATAACATTTTTGCTTTAGAAAAATTTTTATTTCCTTGTGTTTTCCCTAAATAATGAAAGACATTCAGTGCTTAGAGGTAGGTTCACATTCCCAACATAGATTTTGAGGTGTAGCTTTCCCACTGTGAGTAGAGTTCACTGATAGCTTTTTTGGGGTGTAGCTTTCCTATTGAGAGTAGAGTTCACTAATAGCTTTTTGGGGATGTAGCATTTTGGGGTGTAGCTTTCCATTGAGAGTAGAGTTCACTAATAGCTTTTTTGGGGTGAGAGTAGAGTTCACTAATAGCTATTTGGGGGTGTAGCTTTTTTGAGATATAGCTTTCCCACTGAGCGTAGATTCGCTGGCTTCCAGCAGCATCTCAGACTGTGCATCTGTCAGCAGTTTTAAAACAAGAATCTGGAAGCCGAGCCACGTCTTCTGACAGCCCCACGGAACACTCCAGGGGAATGTCATCATCCCAAAAGGAGCCCTGCACCCCTCTGCTGCTGCTTGTCAGCTTTCATTGCTAGGGCATACCAGAGAACAGTATCTTCAGAAGGAAAAGTTTGTTCACTTAAAAAAAAATTGTTTAACATTTATGTATTGTGTGTGTGCTCCAGTGTGGTGGACAAAGAGCACCTTGCCGGAGTCAGTTCGCTCCTTCCACCCTCCAGGATCAGGGGACAAACTCAGGCCATCCATCTTGGCAGCAAGCTCCTTTGCCCACTGAGCCATCTCATTGGCCCTTTTTTTAAGTTTTGGAATTGTATGTTTTCCATCATGGTTTCAAAAGTTCAGTCAGTGGTCAGCTGGCCCTTTACTTTCAGATCTGTGACACTGACTGTCTTAGTTTTCTATCACTGCGATAAAACACCATGACTAAAAACAACTAGAGGAGGAAAGAGTTTGTTTCTCTTATACTTCTACACCCATCATCAAAGGAAGTCAAGGGAGGAAGTTAGGGCAGGAACCTGGAGGCAGGAACTGGGGCAGAAGCCATGGAGGAGTGCTGCTTACTGGGTTGTTCCTGGTGGCTTGCTCAGCCTGCTTTCTTATACCATCCAGGACCACCAGCCCAGGGGTGGCATTCCCACCATGAGCAGGGCCCTCCCATACCACGGGCTTGCTTACACACCGATCTGGTGGGGGTATTTTCTAGTTAGAGGTTTCCTCTTTCCAAGTGACTCTAACTTGTGTTAAGTTGATATAGTAGCCAGTACACTGGCAGAAAGGCGTGGTGGGACAAGCTGTTCACCTCAGCAGCCAGAAAGCACAGAGAACAGAAAAGAAAGGGTTCAGGGGAAGAAATGCAGCCTTAAAAGACATGCCTGATGGGAGATATGGTGGCACGCCTCTGTAAGAGGCTGAGCTGGAAGAACATGAATTTGAGTCCAGTCTGAGCTACTTAGCATCTGTTGTCAAGTATTTTTAAAAATAAGTGAAGAGTGTGCCTCCAGTGAGCCTCTCCCCGACCAGGGTCCCCTTCCTAGCAGCTGGTTAAGCTGTGAATGGATTGACCCATTATTAGGTTATTGATCCACTGACCTCCTGACAGCACCGCGGAGGATCTCTTTGTTCATATTGAGCCCATCAGCTAGCACTGCACTTGTCCTCTTCTGTGGCTGCCAGCTGAGAGTCCACCGCTGGCCCAATCAGACCTCTGCTCTTAACACACGGCACATAGCATTATATCTGAAGAGTCAGAAATTTAGAATAATCAGGTATGATTCATTCACATATTTAAAAATCTGAATCCAGCCTGGGCTGCATTCCGAGACCCTATTTCAGGGAGAAAAACAACCTGAAATCAAACCACATCAACAAATGCCCTTACTCTTGGCTTAGCACAAGGGCCGTCTTATCTGAAGAGAAGTGTGTCAGTGTAAGGCTGTGACTCCGCAGCTGCTGGCCACTTCCATTTTCACCCTTTGCTGATAGGTGTCACTTTTTTCTTGGCACTATATCAGCTTCCATAATATAAAGATCTCTGATGGGTCTGAGCCCACAGGTCATTAAGACCCAGCAGTGAGGTGGGTGGGCGGGCATAGAGACTTTCCCAGCCACTGGCTTCAGGCCTTTCCTTGAGTGCTGGGGTCTAATGCTGAGCTTTGGAGAAGCTAGTTAACAGGTGGAAAGTGAAATCAGCCAGGAATTTGGACTGTACTTTCATTCTTACAGATGTCAGCTAAATCTAGGGACAGCTAAAGGAACATCAGCTCCAAGCCCTCAAACAGGGAAGTTTGAGACATAGCTCTGTAAACGCGCGTGCGCGCACGCCCCTCCCTTAACAACAGGTGACAGACACACCACGAAGGAAGCCACAACTCTCTGCCAAAGAATCTTGTTGCAGATGATTTGGCTGTTAGTGGTTCTGCCAGTTTTGAGATGAGAGATGCAGACTTGAGCCCAACTCTGTGTATTGATGTTCTGATGTTCTGAGGAAAGGCTAGTGGTACTCCCAGACACACTCCTGTCCTTGCTGGTCCATTTTGGAATTAATTTTTCTGATCTGTCATTTCAGGCGTAGTATTGAGTCTTTGCTGTGAGGGGAAAGTTTTTGTTTGTTTGAGTAACTGTGCTGTCACATCAGGCTCTTGGTCAATTAAAAAATCTAACAATCTTAGGCCGTGAGTAAGCTTTTCGCTTTACTGTGGGTGAGACAGAGTGAGTAAGATGGCAGGGTGTGGTGGTTCACGCCTTTAATCCTAGCACAGGCAGGTAGATCTCTTGAGTGCCAGGTCAGCTGTGTGTACATAGCAAGTTCCAGGTCAGCCAAGGGCTGCATAGTGAGACTCTGTCTGAAAAGGAAAAAAGGAATGAGTAAAGCCTGGATCCTGCGCAGGGAGCTCCAGGACAGTGGGGAAGCTGAGCAGCTGAGCAATAGTAGAGATTGGCGTGCGCCTGCAGCCACTGGATTTGTGTCCCTGTACTGTGGGGTCAGGCACAGACAAGAGACAGCAGCTGGTGTGAGGAACACAGAAACAGTCCCGGGTCCACCACTGTAGTCAGTGGCAGGACTCATTCTCCTTAAAGTGGAGTTTGGTTAGTGCATACATGAATACGGTTAAAATAAACAGCCTCCAACCATTTCCTCTTGGGGGTCTTTTAGTAAATGGTCACTATTTGCCTATTTCTTACACTTTTTGCTAGATTTTTCTCATCATAGTCAAAGATCAGACCTTGTAGCTTTTTTTTTTTTTTTTGGTTCTGATCCCAAGCACCATGGAGCTGCTGTCTCTGTTGAATGCTTAAAATCAATAGATGAGAAGATGGCCTTTTTTGAGACAGAGCTTCTCTGTGTAACAGCCCTGGCTGCCCTGAACTCGCTCTATAGACCAGGCTGGCCTTGAGCTCAGAGAATCGCCTGCCTCTGCCTCCCAAGCGCTGGAATTAAAGGCGAGTGCCACCATGCCCTGTGAGAAGATGACTTTAAATGCCATTTCAAACCAAATATCCTCGTCTGTGATTACCTGGTTCTTGAAATTGGTGTTAAAGATCACAGGGATGAAGAAGGTCTTGTACCTTCTCACAGTCCCGATGACAAGCTGTCCCAACTTCGTCATCAGGGACCTCTTCCTTAGTTCCTTTCCAGACCTATGTAAACAGATGCAGCCCAGGGCATCGCGGAAGATGAGCAGCAGCCGGATTCTTCCTACGGAGAGCAGTGAGTCAGCTGCACTGAGCAGAGTGGAACGTGGAACATCTACATCCTTAGCAGGATGGCGTTTATCATTTAGACGCATTGAGCTTTGTTGTGATTACAGAAGCCAGTACCGCCACACAAAACGGTCGGCTCCTTTCATATATGCATACTGTGCATTTTGATCCAATTTAGAATTACCTTGAGCAAAATAAAATAGCTCTCAGGGGCTGGAGAGATAACTCAGGGGTTAAGGGCACTGACTGTTACTGCAGAGGTCCTGAGTTCAATTCCCAGCAACCACATAGTGGCTCACAACCATCTATATGTGATCTGATGCCCTCTTCTGGCATGGAGGTGTACATGATAAATAAATAAATAAATAAATAAATTAATTAATAATAGCTCTCAGAAAATTCAAGCAGCTTCTCGTCTTGGCGACACTCAACTCCTGAGGCCTCACATTGTCCTGAGTCGGCATGTTCTGTAGGTTTGGCCTTTGTTGTGTTTTGTTTGACCTCTCCGAACTTTGCTTACTTATCCATCTCGGCACAAAGACAGTGAAGTTTGCCTGGCTGTCCAAATAGTTAATAAGCCCAGTGTGTTGTGGGTGTGAACTAGACACAGATGCTAACATTTTCTGGGCCAGTATTAGCAGAGTAAGAATGTACCACTCCCAAGTCCTGTGTTTGTTGTGGGCACTAACCTGTTGGCCTAGGGCACAGAGAACCCACAGTCCATGGCTTTCTAATGGGTTAGGTCAGAAATGATTCCCTTCAGCATAAACCTGAGGTTGCCTCCAGCAGGCCAAACTCCAGTCAGACCAAGGCTGAAAAAGCACCAGGAGAGTAAGCATTGCAATGCTGGAGCGCACTGCTTGGCAATTTCACCTCTTGCCTATCTCTATAAATCAGAAAATAGCCTCCAGTTTCTTCCAGCAGAGAAGTCATTTTAGTTTCATGAAACCAAAAGCAGGCTGGCAAGGTGGCTTGGTGGGTAAAGGCCTTTGGCACCCAACGTTACAAGCCTACAAGTCTGGTGACGATTCCCAGATAGAGGTACAGGGGCAGAACCAACAAAGTTGTCCGCTGATCTGCACATCCCTGCCCCCACCCACAAAAAAACAAACAAACAAACAAACAAAAACAGTAATAAGGTTTTTTGTTTTGTTTTTTGTTCTTTGACCCGTGTTCTTTCTATGGTTTCCTCCCCTCATATCACCTCCTTACAAACTCTAGCTGCCTTCTGTTTCCTTATCTCATTCATGCGACATTGACTGGAAACATCAGACCTGCCGGGACTTGAGTTTGGCATTTGGGGTTTCTCCCCCAGCCCAGGGTAGATAGCATCACCAGCAGCCAGAGCACAGGCTGTACGTTCTCCGCTCTGCTTTCAGGACGTTCTCCACCTCCTGGGAAAAACCAGGCCCCAGCTTACAGGAGGTGAAGGCAGTTGCCTTTAAAAGGCTCTTACAGTGCTGCTTTCCTCCTTGTATGTACTGGGAACTGGTTTTTACTCTGTGGAAGAGTCCCCTGGGACTTCAAAGCACAAGCGCAAGGACAGTGATTCACAGTGGCCAGCAGTTAACTGCACCTTGACCCTACGCCGGATGCTGCTTTGGCCCTTTGCACGGACAGTTCCCCACCATCCATGAGTAAGCATTCACGTAGACTGGAGAACCCAGGGCATGTACTTGAACAACTAGCCCTGAGTCACGGGGCAGCGCTGGAATCTATGCATGTAACTCTAGAGCCGTGCCCGAACCCCACCATTCTCCCTCCCTGCAAGCAGAGACCTGCCACATGGCACACAGAGGTCTGAAGGGGTGAGGGCTTCCTGTCAGCTGTGTAGCTGAGCCGCCGTGTTAACCAGAAAAGGCATATTAGGATTCCGCCCTGCCTACACTTGCCACACAGAGAAGGAAATGCTGGAGATACGAGCATGGCTTCCACTGAGGAACCTGTGTCCACCCAGCAATGAAAACCAAAAACTGCTAACTCAGAGGTCAGAATTCTTACAATCATTTTTCCTTTCCATAGGATAAAAAGAGCAAGTGGCATGAGCAGCCTTTTGGGAAAAATTGGAGCCAAAAAACAGAAAATGAGCACCCTTGAGAAGTCCAAATTGGACTGGGAGAGCTTCAAGGAGGAAGAAGGGATCGGGGAAGAACTGGCTCTTCACAACCGAGGGAAAGAAGGGTAAGGAGCGGCTTCTGTCCTCTGTACCCCAGAACCCGGCAGCAGTGCTCCCCAGGCAGTGCTCGCCAGGCCCAAGTCTGCTGAGTTCTGCTTCAGTGAACTGTGAGTCGCCTGATTTATTCACAAGGCGGTGCCTGGCTTGTCATAATCTGAATCACTTGGCCTTCTGAGAATCTGGCCTAGTTTAAGTGCTCTAAAAGCAGAGAAAGCCAGCCCCGTGCCAGGACACTGTCACAATATCATGAATGGTTTGGTGTTAGTTTGACCATGTTACTGTGGTCCAGAGCGTAGTCTGCCTGTTTGCTGCAGCCTGTATGATACATGAGAGGCCATTGCTGTACCATTTCCTGTCCACTCTGGAAGGCAAGAGGAGAGGCCAAAATTGTTGTCCTTGTTAGTAGTTGTTTTGTTTTGTTTTCTCTGTGGGAAAGGATCTCACTCTATAACCTAGTCTAGCCTCACAATCATGGCAATCCTCCTGCTTCAGTTCTCCAAATTCTGGGTCACAGGCAAGAGCCACCACACATAGCCCTCATGTGTGTTCTTATGGTGAGTAGAAAGAAAGGAGGCTCGTTAAGTGTTTAGGGAGAGCAAAGAAGCATAAGGAACCGAGACCCATGGCTAGAGGTCAGCACTCCTCAGCCCGGGAGTGGTGAATGGTCCTTCAAACCGTCTGGGCTTCTCATCAGCCCTGCCCCACCCCAGAACGATCGTCTCTCTCAGTGGACCAGCTATCTCAGCTCCTGTGCCAGTAAAGTTGGGATAATCTTACACCTTCGCTCTAGTTGTGCAGATCTTGTGAGATAGTGATGAATGTATGTATTACTTAAAGGATGTGATAAAGCATAAAGCACTTTGAAGAACACCAATCACATGAAAGGTCTATAAGTACATGTTATTCAAGTCATTAATTGGCCTAAATTAGCCTTTAATCTCAATATTTGGGAGGCAGGGGTGAATAGGTCTCTGTGAGTTTGAGGCCAGGCTGGTCTACATAGTGAGTATTTCTTTTTGTTGGCCTTTTTTATTATTTTTGTCTTTTTGAGACAAGGTTTCTCTGTGTAGCCTTGGCTGTCCTGGACTCAGTTTGTAGACCAGGCTGGCCTCGAACTCACAATGATCCGCCTGGCACTAACCTACTGTCTCAATTAGGGTTTCCCTTGCTGTGAAGAGAGAAAACATTTGAGGCTGGCTTACACTTTCAGAGGTTTAGTCCATTATCACCATGGTGGGAAGCACGGCAGCTTGCAGGCAGACATGGTGCTGGAGGAGGAGCTAAGAGTTCTGCATCTTGCTCTGCAGACAGCAAAGGGGGCTATCTCTCATATTGGGCCTAGGGGGAGCATATATAACCTCAGAGACTACCCCCACAGTGACACACTTCTTCCATCAAGGCCACACCTCCTAAAAGTACCACTCCCTATGGCCAAGCACTCATGCACAGTGAGTCTATGGAGGCCTAAACCACCCCACCCCAGTGTGATGTACACCTTTAGTCCTAGCACTCTCGTTCAGTTCCTGCCTCGAGTTCCTGCTTTGGCTTCCCTCCATAATGGCCTGTCACCTGCCAACCAGATGAACTTCCTTCCCTCCATAATGGCCTGTCACCTGCCAACCAGATGAACTTCCTTCCCTCCATAATGGCCAGTCACCTGTAAACCAGATGAACTTCCTTCCCTCCATAATGGCTGGTCACCTGTAAACCAGATGGACTTGGTGCTTCCCAAGTTGATTGTGGTCAGTGTTTCCTCACAGCAACAGAGAGCTAGTGAGGACAGGCGCTGGCTCCAGTGTACAGTAGGAACCTTTTCCTATGCCTTCTGAGGTGTTGGGGAATGGAACAAATAGGAAAAATGCCTGCCTCCTCCCAGGCCTCTGCTTACAATTCTTTTCTCCCACCTGTCATTAACTGGCCACCTCCACACTCAGGCCTTACTGGAAAGCTGTATGCTCTATTCACTTAAGTCTTAGCCAGCTTTGGGAATATTTTCCACAGTGATGCAAAGTAGAGCTTTGAGGCATCTCCCCAAGTCTCCAGACTGGCTTTCCTGCTTTCTCCAGCCCTTCAACCTGAGTGTGGGCCCTGGGTAGCTGTTTTCTTCCTCTCCAAGTAGACACTAGTTCTAAGACTTAGCCACCATTTTCTGCCAGGACTCAAAACAAAAGGTCCTTTCCTGCCCACCTCTGTCTACTTCTCCAACTGTTTACTGCAGCCCAGCCTCAGTGTACCTTCCCCAAGAAGGCCTTGGTTTGTCATTTGCACGTCAGCTCAGATGCCACTCTAGAACAGCTGTACCACCTAAGTCACATGACCTTTGCCATGTTTTTTGCAGTAGGCCCCCAGAGCAGAGTCCACACCACTGCAGTGTCTAGATGCCTTGGTTTTGTTTGGCATCCTGGCACCATCAGAACTAACCACAGAAAGTCCGACACGATACATCAAAATGAGTTATATGCAGGTTTTCAGTCAGCAGACTGCTTGAAGTGCAGTCTCAGAGGTAGTGTGGGAGGTAGCAGACGTTGTTCAGGTGTTGAACATGGCTTCCTCCAGCTCCGCCAACTAACCACACAGATTTCCCGATGATGAATATCATCAACAACACAGCTTCCCAGATAATAATGCCGAGGCAGCGGCCCGGGGTAGAGGGAGAGTACTGATGCATAAAATGCACAGTAAAGAGAAATACAAGCAGGTTCTTGGCTGCTGCTCTGTCCAGTTAAGCTGAAGGCCACAAGCCCAGTGATTGGAAAGCAGGTATCTATCTGGTGATTAGGAGACCGTGAAGGAGAGGCCACTGAAGTACTTTTCATTCCTCAAGGAATCTATCACCAGGCTTTCCAGGGGTCTGTCTCCTAGGACCATCGCAGCTTTGAAGGGATGTGGAAAGACAGAGGGGAGGAAAGGGTTATCATCGCTGGCTTTGAGGCCATGCCTGAGCCTGGCAGTTTGCATCTTTGAGTTGCATTCCCAGAGTGGAGGAATCCTGCCTGCCAGGCTCCCCCAGGCATGTGCTGGGTCTGAGCACTTCCGCTGTCACCAGGAGTTTATTGTTGCTGGGCCATTGCACCCTCTGACCCCTTCCAGGCTGGATTCTCTGACAACAGGTGCCGACACCTTCCCTGACAGGGCTCCCTACCCAGTGTCCAGGGATCTCAGGGAAACTGAGACAGAAAAACAGTTCGGGTTGAAGGATTGCAGAGATGTCAATCTCTGTGTGTGTGTGACCTGACTCTGTCACGATGCTATTAGCATGTTGTGTTAATATAATAAAGATTTGCTTGCTTTGCCAGGCGTGGTAGCCCATGCCTTTAATCTCAGCACTGTGGAGGCAGAAGCAAGCTGACCTCCATGAGTTTGAGTCCAGCCTGGTCTACATAGGGAGTTCCTGGACAGCCTGTGCTATACATAGAGAGCCTGTCTTTAAAAATAAATAAAACAAACAAAATAAGAAAATCTGCTGCTACTTCAGTGGTCCATAAAAGAGCATATAAGCATGAGAAGATGGCATACCCCTTCAGCCCTAGGTTTCCAGTGGTTGAGGAGCAATCAATGTGATTGAGGGCAAGGCACAGGCCAGAAAAGCAGTAAGGCCAAAGACGAGCAAGAGCCATAATTCCCATTGCACTGTCAGCCAGCAGGTCTGCTCTGGAGCTGCAGCCCAGTTAAAGTGCCTGGAAACCCCAGTGGCCCAGTTGAAGTAGGTGAACCCTCAGGTGGCCTTGAGACAGTTTTCCCTTCCTCAGGAGCATTGCCAGTCTTTGTCTCTCTTCCAAATGCCCCAGTCTGAGGCCGTCCAGGTTATGGATGTGACTAAGTTGATAAGAAACAAGAATCTAAACCCCAAAACAACAGCTCAGTTTCGTTGCAGGTTACATTGTTTTGGTTTTTCGAGAAAAGATTTCTCCATGTATGTAGCCCTGACTATCTTGAAACTCACTCCTTAGACCAGGCTCACCTCAAACTTAAGAAAACCACCTGCCTCTGCCTCCTGGGTGCTGGGATTAAAGGCACGTGCCACCATTGACCGGTATTATTAACATTTTTATTCCTACTTTACAGAGAAGAAAAAAAAAGCAAACAAAAAGTCAAAAATTAAATACCTTCCCAAAAGCACAGATAGTAGATATCAAAGACACTGTCATCCACAGCTCCATGTCGGCTTCTGTACATCAGCAAGTCCATGTCCAATGGAAGATTTGTGTATAGTCAACTCTTGACTGAAGCCTGTCACAATGACCCTTCTGCCAGCTGCCAGAGGCTGTGAATGGGGGAATAAAGTAGCCAGCCCTGCCCTGGTGCTTTGATGGGCTTCCCTTGAGAACTACGTTACATGTGTGCTTGTCCTCTGTGGCTGTCTGAGGCTTCCCTAGGCCTCAGCTCTGCCCCTTGAGCGTCTATTCTGGACTTTGCTCTCAGTAGTCTCTGGTCGTCTAGACATACGGTTATCTGCCAGCAGATAGCATGAAAGCTCTGTCCTGAAACACCCACACAGGACGGGGTTACACAGTGTCATCCCTCACCTGTGTTTACCTCTCTTCTGCGGGCTCTATTAATGGCAGTTAGCACACCAATTTCCTGGTTCCCATGTGTCCTTCTCCAGATACACGGTGGGCAAGTGGGGCACGACTGGGGGACACCATAAGTGAGGCCCCCAGTTAATTCTCTAAGCAGCCATGGGTGAGGACCTCAGGCTGCTGCAGCAAGTTGTTTGTGTGTCCACACCTCCTCTCCCAAGTGTCATTCTCTGCCTTTATCAGAAAGAACAACACATTTGCTCCTGCTCTCTCTCCCAGGGAATTTAACTTCAGATTTAACTGGGTCTTCTCTATTTTCACTTACTAAATCGGAGAACTCTGGCCCAAGGGACTTGCATCACACCTAAGCTTGGTCTTTGCGTGGGTTCCAGCTGTTCTGGCCTCATTGACAGTTTGGACACCGCAGCCTAATTCCTGATCCAGACCAGGTGGTAATTACTAGTTTCTGACGGCACACATCCCAACCTGGGTCATCTGCTGCCTCAGGACAGTGTTAGCTCTCATCTGACTTTGCTAAACTCTTGTTTCATGCTAAGCATTATTAATATATTATTTCACTTACTCCTCACGGCAGCCCTTCTGAGCAAGGAGGGGTGACCTTTCTTTAGATTTATTGGGTGGGCTCTGGGGGGAATGTGAGGTTTTTGGGTTTGGGTGTTTGGTTTTGTTAAGACAGTATTTCAGGAGCCAGGGGGTATGGCTCAGTTGGTATAGTGTTTGCCTAGTGTGTACAAAGGCAGCACATAAGACAGGCACAGGGTTCAAACCTCTAGTTTTAGCTGCTGGGAAGGTAAAGGCAGAGCTTGCAGTCATCCTTGGGTTGCCTCTCCCCCTTTATATATTGTTAGAAACTGAGAATTGCTAAGTTTGTACCACACAGCAGTGAGTTACAAGCTTTGAAATTCAGCTCCCTCTGGCCTCAGAACTGTGTTTTCTGACCAGTCCTCGCTAGTGCGTGGAGAATTAGCAGTCCCAGGCTCAGCTGGCAAGCAGACGGGATGGGCCTTGCCTCGGGATGCTGAAGGGCAGCAAAACAAGGCCTCAACTCAGTGAAGAACACAGGTTCCTGGACCTGCTTACATCCTCACCAGGAACGTAATAACCTTGTAGTGACAGATGCACATTTTCCATGGTGCAACAAAGAACAATTAGTGCAGAGATTCAATTATATCTGCCATTTTTAATGGCAATTTTGCTCCCTCAGTAGATTAATTAGCAGCAGAGAGTTCCTCCCCGCAAGCAAGTCGCAGCACACTTTATGGCAAGAAAAGGTACATTAAAATGCAGCTGTGTCTCATTAAGCAACCAGTCGCCCTTCTGACCAGTGTGCCTGCCAGCGCAGGCTGCCCTGCCTCCCACCCTGTCTGGGAAGACTGAGGGAGACCTTGAGAGAGATCAGTCTCTGACCTTGGCCTGAGGGCAAACGCAGAGCTCCTCCAGGCTCCTAAGGAAAGCCTGTGGGCGCCTGTGGGTGCCTGTGGGTGCAGAGTCTCTTCGTTAATGCCACAGTAACAGCCTAGTCCCAAACTAAGCAGAAGATGCTTAGGGAACAGAGAGCAGGGGAAGGTGAGTAGCCGGGTTCACCTTCACAACAGCCCTTGGCTGTCAGTTTTCATTCTTCCTTTTTTCCTTTTCTTTTTCAAGATAGAGTTTCTCTGTGTAGCCCTGGCTGTCCTAGAATTCCCTCTGTAGACCAGGCTGGCCTTGAACTCACAGAGATCTTCCCGCTTCTGACTCCTGCGTGCCGGAATTAAAAGTGTGCACCACCACTTGGGCTCAGTTTTCTATCCTGTTTTACATTTTCAGGTATACTTTGTAAGTGTGCTTTGAGATACATAAAACATAACATTGGCTCAGTGAGATGGCTTAGTGCGTCAGAGGCACCTGCTGCCAAGCTTGACAACCTGAGTGACGTCCCCAGGACCCACATGGTGGAAGGAAAGAAGCAACCCCTGCAAGTTAGCTGTCCTCTGACCTCCACACATGCCTGCCCACACATACACACATATACACATGCACAAAAGAAATCTTTTTTAAAAGACTGTGTTCTTTCACCTGCCAATTCAGCATACTGCTGAGGCCAGAAAATACAGCATCATCCTGTCGCTGTGGAGAACAGTGAGGTTCAGAAAAGTTCAAACTTTATCAGAATTGTCCAGCTGTATTTACCAGCACAGGGATGGGCTGAGATGACATTTTTTCTCTTTCGTTCAAAATCCTGTGGCAAAGTAGACTGTTTTCCCGCCTCTTGTTTACTTTCCCGTTTAGGATGGTGTTAGCTCGACTAGTGTGCTGATGCACGCCTATAATCCCAACACTGGGGAGACAAAGGCAGGCAGCTCTCTTGAGTTTGAGGATAGCCTGGTCTACAGACTGAGACCCTGTCTCAAAACCAACAAAAAAGCTCATTCTTTTCCATTTTAGTTTTATTCATGTTTGAACAGAGTTGTCCTTCTGTGTGCTAAACGGGAGTGGTCTGGGTAAAGAGAGCCCAGAGGGAGCCGCTGGGCACGAGGCTGGCTTGCCTGCTGGCTTGCCGCAGCATGACTTACCCCTAGGCTGGGCGATTGAGGGAGGCCTCTCATGCCACATTTTACTGACACCGTTTTTGTCCTCTTCCAGGTACATTGAACGGAAAGCTTTTCTGGAACGAGTGGACCACAGGCAGTTTGAAATTGAGCGGGATCTCAGGCTGAGCAAAATGAAGCCTTGACGTTCTGGGGAGACTTAGTAGCAGCTTAATCCTGTTGACAATGTGAGCTCTCCCGTGTCTGTGATGTGTCTCCGTGTTCTCCATCAGGTCTCCAACAAGGCCCTTTTTCTACACTGCAGCTTGGTTTATGTGTCTTAATCTCACCTGGTTTCATTCATTTTCCTTTTTAAAACTTGTCTTTAAATAAACTAATAGAAGCCCTTTTTTCGAGCTTTGTGAAAGTGAAGATGCCCCTCCCCTCCCTGTGCACTGCTGCAACGGCTGTGCAGGCCAGCCCAGGTCCAGCTCCCGCACCTCAGACCCACAGGCCTCTCTGAACTCAGCCTTTCCCAGAGACCCCACGGGGCTGCCTGGGGTGCTGGGCAGGCGCTGTGAGACCCTTAGGGGCTGCCTGGGGTGCTGAGCAGGCGCTGAGAGACCCTTGGGGGCTGCCTGGGGTGCTGGGCAGGCGCTGCATCTCTGCGCATGTGCTCTCACTTGATTCAGCTTCTCTTGCATGAAATTCTTGTGTGTAGCCAGGCATGGTGGCGCACGCCTTTAATCCCAGCACTCGGGAGGCAGAGGCAGGTGGATTGCTGTGAGTTTGAAGCCAGCCTGGTTTACAAAGTGAGTCCAGGACAGCCAAGGCTCCACAGAGAAACCTGTCTTGAAAAAACCAAAAAAGAGAAAGAAAGAAAGAAAGAAAGAAAGAAAGAAAGAAAGAAAGAAAAGAAAAATTCTTGTGTGTAAAGTGGGACACTGGGATAAATTAATGCTGAGTGGTTTTGTTTTTTCCTGCTACCCTTTTGCTCCTTTAAAGAAGAAATCTACTTCAGATGTATTTTCTACCTCAGTAGTTCCTTAGTTCTTTATTTGTCAAGGGATATTCTTGCCAGTAGTACTGGCCCACACCTAGAACCCTGCACTTAGGAGACTGAGAAAGAACTGCTGCAAAATTGAGGCCAACCTGAGCTACATAGTTCCAGACCAGCCTAGGCTACAGAGTGAGTCTTGTCTCAAAAATGGGGTGGGGAGTGTTCCAAAGACCTCTTATTTTTTATGCTCCTTAGGAAAATTTCACACCCGAAGATCCTACCTAGGAATCAATGGAGAGGAAAATAAGTAACAAATCACATATGCTGATACATATTAAATCCTGTCACCTGCTCCTGGGGCATGGGAATGGGGAGAAAGTGGCTTCAATGACTGTGTTCTGTTTCCTGCTCAGACATAGCTCTGTGACCTGGACCACAGGTTTGTTTTCTGGCCTGTGGATGGTGTGAGTAACATCAGTGCCTCAGAGGGCTGGAGTGAGCTAATGGCATCCTAAGGACAAGGAACACTAGGTCACAGTGAGCTTCCACATCTAGGACTCAGATGTTTGAGCAGTGTTCACAGCAACCAAAACTGAACTGGTGGCACAAAATGGCCAGCATCTCATTACCCAAACCGGCAT
Source organism: Acomys minous (assembly GCF_964271855.1). Classification (NCBI taxonomy): domain Eukaryota; kingdom Metazoa; phylum Chordata; class Mammalia; order Rodentia; family Muridae; genus Acomys; species Acomys minous. Next base: position 16,464,530 of record NC_140496.1, read on the forward strand.
TTACAAACTACATTTGAACTCCTGGTCTGTTCGTGTCCACCTGCAAAGGACTGTACAGGTGGCAAGCAGCATTTTAAGCCTGCATCAGATCAAATAGTCTCCACTGGGACTAGGGATGATGGAGGATGTCCTTTAGCCTGAACCAGCCAGCACCCCATCAGGGCAGAACCTCCATCCATGGGCTATATTCAGTGTATGTCACATCTCTTTAGAAAGGACTATCCTTTCCTTTCTCCTGGGTGTGTCTGTCCCCAGCTGCACACATCTGACCCAGATGATGACAGTTTACCTGACTCAAGTGCATGCATACTTACCAGTGTGTGTTAGCATCATACAAGTTAAAGTGGCCTCACAGCAGACCTGGGTCTGCATACCACTCTGGCTGCAGGGGAGGCTGCAAATGTGTGTATGTAGCATTTCCAGCCTCTGCCATAAACTGGCGGCTTTAAAACTGCTTTTTAAAGCTGTCCCAGGAGAGTGGGGCGGCAGAGGTGAAAGCAGCTGGACATGTGTTGGTAGTTGCTATGCCATTCTGAACTTGGATATGGAGTTCAATTTTGCATAGTAAAACGTCTTTTAAAGTTGTTCAAGAAACACAGAATTAAGCCGGGCATGGTGGCACACAACTTTAATCTCAGCACTCAGGAGGCAGAGGCAGGCGGATCTCTCTGAATTCTAGGCCAGCCTGGTCTACAAAGATAGTTCCAGGACAGCCAAGGTTATTACACAGAGAAACCCTGTGTCCCTGTCTCGAAAAACAGACAGAGGAGAGAGAGAGAGAGAGAGAGAGAGAGAGAGAGAGAGAGAGAGAGAGAGAGAGAATATATTGTGTTCTGTAAGGAAAGATTTTGAAGTGCCTCAACCTGAGCCACAAGACTGCGAGCAGCCTCCCAACACACAGCTAAGTGTCGGGCCTGTGGGAATGCATGAGAGGGCCTTCCTGTTGGGTGGAGGTCCCCCTGCTCACTAAGACCTGCATGTGCTTTAACAGCTTAGAAATCACACCCTGCCACTTCTGACCAGAGGAGTCTGTCGAGGGCCAGAGGAGCTTGCCAGCAAGACAGTCGGCCTGAGGTGGGCGTGGCTGTTCACTAAACAAGTGGCTGTGTCATAGCACAAACCAAGCAGGAGCTGGGAGGCTTTTTGGTCCTGCCTGGCCACACACAGAGCTGAGTGCAGTAACTGCAGAATGGAGGCAGAGAACTACATAGGAGAGCACCCATGGGCACCCGTAAGCCTTTTCTCTTGGTCGGTATGTACTCCTTTGTGAGCCCGTCAGGGTTCTTAGTGGGAATTCCTTCCTCAGCCACATTTTTAGCTGTCCTGATACCCTGCCTCACTTTTCAAAGGACTGAGCCACCTTGACAAATGCCTGGCCTTCCTCAGTGGACCCTTGATGCTATCCCCAGAAAAATACTCTCTCCTGACAGTTTGTTTGGACTACGGCAGACACTGTCTAGCCCACAGTTTATAAAAATGTGTGAGAAGAATTCTCTCCAGCTCCTCATACCCACATTTAGTAGAACTTAGTTCCCACAGGAGATGGTGCCCTCCATTCAGGAATTAGGGTGTTTGTGGGGACCGGTGAAGAACAAGGCAGTACTTGGGGGTTTGGCGCCCTTTGTGTGTCTAGTGTCCCAGTGCTCTTCCCATGGTGCTCTACCTGTTCTCCTGGCCCTGCCCTGTCCTGGTGTCCTTTGTCCCCGTGGGTGTGTCAGAATTCTAAAGTATCTGGTACCTTCTAAAACAGTATGAGGTCAAATAATAAAGCCAGCCTCTCTGTACTCCGCTCACCTATTTCTTGAGGAACGCTGTGCTCTAATTAAGAGCTCTGCTTAAGGCCTCCAGGGCCTTACAGGGACACGTTAAGAAATAACCTTGAGTGAGGTGCACGCTGCGGGAGCTAAGGAGAAGGAATGCACTGAGGCCCTGGACAACTCGTAGCCAGGCCCTGTCGGGCAGGAGAGCGCAGCCTGGCAGCCGGTGAGCCAAATGGCCGGCACCACAGGAGGACCCGGACATCTTTGGAGAGAAGTGGAGCCAGGGTGTTCCTGCACCCTGTTGGGCCTGAGAAGACCACGTGACAGGCTCTCCAGCTATCGTGCTGCCTTGCGGTTAGTGTGGCAAGCTGAATGCTGGATTGTCGTCGTCTAGAGAGACACAGCACAGGAGAAGGGTCTAGCACACTCCAGAGAGTTCAGTATTCTGCCTTTTGCTACCAGTTCCTGGCAAGAGCCAGAAGCGTTTAGGTGTGTTGGTGAGACATAGCTCATGCAGTTTGCAGCACACAGAGCCGGACAGACGGGAGTGATTTGAGTATGGAGGTGACAGGTGGCACAGGCCAGAGCACCCGGTGTCATCAACAAACCCTTGACGGTGCCTCCCTACACCTGCTCCCAATACACATGCACACACATAGACTTGCACTCGTCCTCTTGGCACTGTCCCCATTTTCCACAAGAGGAAACTTGCCTGAAGCCATCAGGGAACTGGCCAGAGCGCACACACATCGTATGGCTTCACCGCACACTGAACAGCCTCTCAGCCCTGTTGGCTCCTGCAGCCATGTTGTCCATGTTGGGGTACTGCTTCCGGGAAAGAGTGGGGACAGGAACCTCTGAATACAAAAATGTCTGTAGTGAAGGGAAATGGCAGCTGGCGCAGCGCTGCCCTGGGGCCTCCCTGGGTAGGGCAGCAGGTGGGACTGTGCTTCTGAGATGCCTCAGACATCTTTGGCCTGAGCTACCAGGATGGTAGCTGTGCTAAGGGTAGGAGCCTTCTTCCCTTCTGGGAGCTGCCTGGCTCCAGGGAGTCCTGAGGATGAGGAAGTGAGGAGAGAGCATCCTGCAGTGCGAGTGGCGTCCTGCTTCCAGCCTTCTGCCTGGGCCCTTAGAGTCCTCACATTCAAAAAGTTGCTGGAGCAAGTATTAGTTCCACTGCACGCACCTCACAGTGTTGCATGATAAACACCATCCAAGCGCTGAGTTCCTGCAACTATATGCCCCAGCCCCTCCTTCCTAAGAAAGCCAAGATCAAGGTGATACCAGTTAACACTGCTGGAAAGAACACTTTAGCGATGTCTGACTAATTTAGTCCTTGGACATGTGACTCTCTTGGGTCTCTAGCCCCAGACAAGCACCCGCACTGGCACAAGAAGGCAGGATTATTGATAATTGTAAAACCCTGGAAACCATAAGCTTTCTCCTCTATCTTCGGGGTCTGCAGCTAAACCCACGAAGTTAAAGGGGAAAGGGGCGTACATTCAGGTTTTCAGTGCTATACTTACTAAAACATGGAAGTCCTCACAAGAAATTGAAGATTGCTAACAAGGAAGGCCTCAGTGGGTAAAGGCATTTGCCACCAAGCCTAAGAGCTGAGTTTGATTCTAGGGGACCCAGATGGTGGGACAAGAGAATGGATTTCTACAAATTGTCCTCTGACCTCTCTCTACACACGAGATGTGACACATGCATCACACACAAATACACAAATAAATGAGGGAAGATGGGGGTCTCTTGTTTTTGTTTTTATGAGACGGTTTCTCTGTGTAGCCTTGGCTGTCCTGGACTTGCTTTGTAGACCAGCTGGCCTCGAACTCACAGAGATCCGCCTGCCTCTGTCTCCCGAGTGCTGGGATTACAGGTGTGCCTGGCTGAAAGCACTTAAAGTCGAGTGCTTCAGTGTTGAGTTGGAGCAAGATAAATTATGACCATTCTTCAAAACAGAGGGGCCTGGGCTAGCTAGGGAGGTGTGTGGATAAGGTCTGTCTGGACTGATTTCTCTCAGTCTTGACTTCCTGTCCTTGATAAGAATAGCCCTTACCTTCTGATGCAGGAAGGACACATTTCACAGAGACTCTCCTGCTTTCAGGAAAAAGGATAGAATTGGGTGTGGTGGCACAAGCCTCTAATCTCAGCACTCAGGAAGCTGAAAAGAGAGATGGAGACATAGAGAAAGATGACAGCAAAGAGTTCAAGTGCCTTGATTGAAAATGGGCAGCAAGGGGCTGGAGAGATGGCTTAGTGGTTAAGGACACTGGCTGCTCTTCCAAAGGGCTCAGGTTCAAATCCCAGCACCCACATAGCAGCTCACAACTGTAAGGCCTGATGGTCTTACGTAGACATGTATACAGGTAAAACACCAATGCACATAAATGAAGATCAATAAACAAATTCTTAAAAAAGTGATGAGCCACAGTGGCATATTTTATCATTTCTTTTCTGAACTCCAATACCCAGGACAGGATGGCCCTATCATGAAAGAGGCAGTGAGCTGTGATTCATTACAGTGAGTGTGGCCTCGCGTATATACCTCGATTTATGGGAACCTTGTAGAAAGCAGTGATGCACAACGCAGACAAGAAAAGACCTAAGGAGTTTCCCAGTTATGATGACTGAAAACATGTGTTTGTGTTCATCATAGTGAGAGTGCTACATGGCAGGGAGCTATGCACCTTAAGGTGATCAGGGTTGGATTACAGGTGGGTAGGTCAGTGGTAGAATGCTTCCCTCAAACCCTGTCTTGAAGAAACGAAAAAAGAGCCAGGTATGGTGGCACACGCCTTTAATCCTAGCACTTGGGAGGCAGAGGCCGATTGCTGTGAGTTCAAGGCCAGCCTGATCTACAAAGTGAGTCCAGGATAGCTAGGACTGCACAGAGAAACCCTGTCTCAAAAAAACCAAAAGAGCTAGGTATAGAGGCACATGAATTAATCCCAATATTTGGGAGGCAGAGGCAGGTGGCTGAGTTCAAGGCCAGCACTGGCCTAGCATTTGTAAGGAAGTCTCTGAGTTCAGTCCCCAACACACACACACACACACACACACACACACAGATTTAGGGTTGGCTGGAGGAACTGAGGAGACTGAGCCAGGCCAAGTGCCGCTTTCCAGAACAGCTGTGTTAGGACTTGTGTTAGTCGCTGGTGTGAGGCCTGCCGAGTTGGCCTCCCCTTGCTGACAGCCCTGACAGATGTGCAGAGATGGGTCATGAGCAGCCCATATGTTAGAAAGATGCTTAGCTGGCCCCAACTTGTTACATGCAAAATAAATGGTTTCTGGCCTGGATAGATGAGTTTTTAAGTTTGCAGATACCAATATGAATGGCAGTCTGTCTAGATTTTCTAGCAGAAGTTATGTATGGAATGGTCTATGTTCAAACTCTACCCAGTATCCTCAGCTGGCCCCCAGCCCCTAGGCCACCACCAGGTCGACTTGAGACTTCAGTGGGTGCCCTCAGTGGGAGGTATGGCTGAAGCGACTGATGGGATGGAAAACTGTCAACGTCCTTCATTCCAGTCCTGTATAGAAGGGCAAGAAGCAGTCCTCTTCTTGGTCCTCCCTCATCTCTGCTCCACTGAACACATATGCCCTATGAAACTCTGACCAACCAAGCTGGGCAGTGGTAATCCCAGCACTTGGGAGGCAGAAGCAGGCAGATCGCTGTGAGATCAAGGCCAGCCTGATCTACAAAGTGAGTCCAGCACAGCCAAGGCTACACAGAGAAACCCTGTCTTGAAAAACAAACAAAAAAATAGAAACTCTGACCAACCAATGGGAAATGCTTTGTTCTTTTTTTTTTTGCTTTTGCTTGGGTTTTTTTGTGTTTTGTTTGAGACAGGGTCACCTGTCGCCTAGGCTGACCTTGCCGCGTAGCTGAGGATGATCTTGAACTTCTAATCCCCTGCCTTACCTCTCATAAGCTAGAATTATAATTATGTGCCACCTTGCCCAGTTTTTGTGGTACTGGAAATCAAACCTAGGGCTTCATGCATGCTGCCAAGCTAGCACTCTACCTGCTGAGCTACGGCTCCTGAGTTTGTTTTTTGAGGTACAGTTTCTTAGAACTCTTGCAGACCTAGAACTCACTGTGTATGTAGTCAAGGGTGACTTTGAACCCTTGATCCATTCACATCCACCTATCAAATGCTGGGATTAAAATCTATGTCATCATGCCTAATTAGAAGGCATGTTTAAACTCTGGCTGCCTGAACGTGTCATCCTAGATAACCCTTTTTCTGCGTTTAATGTGTCTCTGTTCTCCTCTGGCCCTGCCACTTAACTCTGTCATGGGCTCTTTGAATGTGAAATTCAAGCAAGGGAACTTGCCATATTCTGGGTACACCGTTTTGCTTACATCAGCTCTGTCCGCTCTGTGCCAGAGCCAGCTGTGAACAACTGGCCATTGAAGGGGCTTGTTTAGTCTTTTCAATGCAAGTGATATTTATGAATGAACACACATAGGCATGGGAGGGCACACACATACACACACACACACACACACACACAGCCAGCAAAGAGTATCCCCAGGTGGCATAACAAAACAAAACCAAAAATAAAAATAACAGTATTTGGCTGTTACTTTCCTGTAGCGAGAGTTCCTGAAAGCCTTGGAGTCTGCCCTCTTCTCTACACTAATGAAGGGCCCACGTGATTGAAGAGTTAGAACTTTAAACCCTCCCTGGATACCCAGGGGAGAGAAAGAGCCCTCCCCTTAGATCCAGTACAGTTACCAGTGACTAGTGATCTAATCAGTCCTAACAATGGAATGAAATCAATAGTAAAAACCGTGAACAAGGTTCTGGGGGTGGGTGACCATCCACATATCAAGAGGGTGCTGTGCCCCTAGGCATCTGGGGACAGACTCCTATGCTCAGGACCTTCCAACCCCTGACCTACTTTTTTGTTTGGTACTTCATTGCTTTCTATGTAGTAAAGTCTGTCATAAGTAGTTTCCTGAGCTTATGAGTTCTACAAAATTATCCAACAATAGGGAAAGTTGTCACGGGAGCCTCAGATTTGTAGTCCTTTGGGCAGAAGGTTCATAGCCTGGACATCCCATTTGTGGTTGATATTAGGGGCAGGCTTGTGGGACCAAGCCCTTTTCACAGGGGTAGTTAAGAGTCAGAACTGAAAACGAACTGTTGGGAGAACTTGTTAGTTTGGAGAAAACTCACACCTCACTTCTGTCTGACTCATCCCTTAAATGTTACATCAAATTGGGGGGCTCTGCGATGTGTAAAGATACCTAGATTTAAACCCAGCCCTGCTGGCCAGCCCCCTGCCTCTCTTGACCCCATTCCAGCATCTATAAAATGAAAGGTGCATTGAAGAATGTCCAGGTGGGGTTTTGGTTTGTGGTTTGGCTTTCTGTTTTTTGTTTTGAGAGATGAAGTCTTAACTAGCCTGCCCATGCTAACCCTGAATTACTGGGCTCCAGTCAATGTTCCTCAGCCCCTCAGGAGAAACAACAGTGCATTACTGTCATTTGTCCCATCTTGGAAATGAATGTATGTGCGACTGGGTGATTTTTAGGTACACCCGTAGTTGAAAACGACTACCCATGGCCTTCTGGCCTTCCTACCTTTATAAAAGATTTCAAAGCCTTCAGCTATATATTTAAGAAAATTACATCACCCTCTATCCTTACCATTTTATTGTTTTGTTGTTGTTTTTTGTTTGTTTGTTTGGTTGGTTGGTTGGTTGGTTTGGTTTGGTTTGGTTTTGGTTTTTGGTTTTTGGAGACAGGGTTTCTCTATGTAGCCTTGGCTGTCCTAGACTCACTTTGTAGACCAGGCTGGCTTTGAACTCACAGCGATCCGCCTGCCTCTGCCTCCCAAGTGCTGGGATTAAAGGCATGGGCCACCACTCCAGGCTCTTACCATTTTAAATGATTCACATTCTTAAATTGCTGCCACATCAGTAAAACCACAATGAGTTGAACTGGCCAGCCCTGGTCCCTCCTGTGTCAGCTGAGAGTCACCTGCAAGAGTTGGTCCTTCTTTCCTAAATCCTTGGAGTCCCAGCAAAGAGCTAAACTGAAGCCTGCTTAGTTCCCAGGAGCTTGAAGAACCAGCTGAAGCCAGGTGAGGGACTCAGGCGAGGAATGCAAGCAACCAACTGAAATCGGCAAACACAGCTGATGACGCAATGCTTTGCTGCCAGGTTGGCAACAGATGGTTAAGACCAACGTGTGTGCACCAGCGCTGAGTGTGCAGTGTGTCCGCTAGGTTGCCCTGCCACTTAAAGAGGGACTCAACCACCTGTCACCCTTGTCAGAGCAGTGCAGGGGTTGTTGTGTCCCAGGCCAGGGCAGGGCCTGGCCTGAGCTTGGCTGCCCTTTCATGCTGACGGCCCTGGCCCTCACACTGCTATGCTATTCCAATTGTAAAATTTGAAAACCAGGGCCTGGGGATGTAGTTGTGGTCAGTCACATGCTTAGCATTCATGAGGATCTAGGTTTCATCCCCAGCATTCCCTCCCCTGCCCAAGAAAAACTGAAGACAAAAATTAAACAATATACAACTCACATTATCTTATAACACTTAAAAAATCTATAGCCCTTAGGATATTTTTTCCTGTTTTTCATACTTATTAATATAATGGAGTTACACTGGACTTTGTGTGACAGCATACAGGTGGCACCAATCACATATGACTACATTTTTTTTTTCCGAGACAGGGTTTCTCTGTGTTAGCTTTGGCTGTCCTGGACTCGCTTTGTAGACCAGGCTGGCCTCAAACTCAGTGATCTGCCTGCCTCTGCCTCCTGAGTGCTGGGATTAAAGGCGTGCGCCACCATGCCCAGCTCATGACTACATTTTAAAAATGAGCTTCAGTTTTATTTTTATTTCATATATATTTATATATATATTTATATATATATATATATATATATATATATATATATATATATATATATATATATATAGTGGGTTGTTGTTTTGTTTTGTTTTGTTTGTTTTTGCTTTTGTTTTTGAGAAAGGGTTTCTTTTGTAGTCCTGGCTGTCCTGGACTCATTTTGTAGACCCAGCTGGCCTCGAACTCACAGGGATCTACCTGCCTCTGCCTCCCGAGTGCTGGGATTAAAGGCTTATGCCACCATGCCTGGCTTTAATTTATTTTTATTTCCTGTGCATTAGTGTTTTTCCTGCATGTAAGTCTGTGTAGGGGTGTTGGAACCCCTGGAACTGGAATTACAGACAGTTGTGAGCTGCCATGTAGGTGCTGGGAATCGAACCCAGGTCCTCTGGAAGAGCAGCCAGTGCTGAGCCATCTCTCCATCCCCCTATTTAAAATGTTAATACATTGATCCAGTGAGGTGGCTAGAGCTAAAAGGCTGGCTACACAAGCCTGATGGCCTGAGTTCAAGTCTCAGAGCCCACAGTGGAAGGAGACTGACTCCTGAAAGTTGCCTTCTAACCACACCACCTCAGCGTGCACAATAACAAAGGTTTAATATATTAACATAATGGGCTGATGAGATGGCTCAGCGGGTAAAGGCTCTTTCCAGAACTCAAGAACTGAGTTACATCTGGAACCTATAGGGTAGAAGAGAGCCCACTCCAGTGATTTATTTTATTATTTTATTTATTTATTTATTTTTATCTTTTTTGTTTTTTCAAGACAGGGTTTCTCTGTGTAGCCTTGGCTGTCCTGGGCTCACTTTGTAGACCAGGCTGGCCTCGAACTCACAGTGATCTGCCTGCCTCTGCCTCCCGAGTGCTGGGATTAAAGGCGTGCGCCACCATCTACTGGCATTAATCTCCTTTCAATTAGCCCGCCAGTAAACACAGGGCATCCTTTCGACAAGAAGTTGAAAGTTCAGGGCTCTAAAGGGCAGTGCGAAAACAGAGAAACTGAGTCAAATATGACTCTGATAGTATTGGCGTTTAACTTAGTGCTTCCTGCTGCCGCACAGGCATATACTCAGTGTCCATGTGGCTCCTAATGAAGCAGATGCTGTGTTTCTTTGGACCGGGGCCACCATGTCCCATGTTATCACGGAGAACAATAGGGATGGTGCCCCCTGCACTGGTGAGAGACCTGGCTGACTTACGAAAAACTCATTTGGCAGATGGGGAAGAAAATCGCCTTTGAACGTAAGAAACCACGGAGAAGTTCACACAGGGACCAAACCCCAAGGCAGCCCCACCCCATCCTGCCCTGATAATGGAGGTCAAGGCTGAGAAGCACCGCGGGTTCTTGCCAAAATACGGACCTTGCTCTCTGCACCGAGTTCCTGTTTGCACAAAAGCGTTTGCGCTCCTCGGGAGTATCTAGTCTTTCCCAGCGCCCTGCCCAGTTCCTGGGGAAGACCATTGGCCTTGGGCAACATACAAAGCCTCGGAGGGAGGTGCCTGGTGATCTGCCCTCACTGAGAGCCCAACGATGTGCTTTTGGGGATTGGCACTGATGGCCCCGATATAGCAGCTGCTATTTGGGCCCTTTATTTAGCAAATGTATGTATACTGCTCAGCTCACTGGCTCCGTTTCCCCAGGGATTGTTTCCAGCGAAGAAAGAGATTCCACTTGTCACAGCGACTGAAGATCAGAGTCGGTCCTGGAAGGGGCTATGGTCACTGCTGTTTGCAAACATTCTAGAAGAGTGGGAGGCCAGCAGACCCCATGCTCTGGAGTCCGCCCAGTGAGAGCGCTTCTTTCATCTCTTGCCTGGTTAGGGCTGAGGAGGGTGTGTGGAGTCCATATTTTTGTGGCGCATTGTTCAGTTGCACTCCCCCCAGTCTCCCTCGGTGTCAGCTCCTGGGCAAGACCCTTAGACCCGGGTCCAGAGGATTGGTGGGGATCTTCCCTATGCAGCTTGGAAGCACTAGGGAGACAGAGGCAGCCAGATCTCTGTGAGTTCAAGACCAGCCAGGGTCCCACAGAGATTTTGAATGTTTAATGACACTGAATTATATATTTAGCACTGATGAGAATGCCTAGTTTGGGATGATTTCTGTTTTGCCATAATTTAAAAAGCGTTTACTGCAACAACAACTAAAAAAAAAAGCATAAATAATAAATGAACCCAAGAAAGATTAGAAAACAGGAGCAGGAGAGATGCTCTTCTTACAGAGAACTTGAGTCCCAGCACCACATCAGGCTTCTCCCAGCATCAGCTCCAAGCAGATTCTCTCTCTCTTTCTCTCTCTCATAAGTGAAAGTTTAAAAAATTAAAAAATAAAGTAATTACAGCCAGGGGCTGGTGTTGACATACTTTTAAACAACTATTTTTATTTTGGGTTCCTTAAGTCTCTTTCTCCCTATTCCACCCCAATCCCTTCCAAAACCCCAACATCAGGTAAGGGAGAAAGAAGGTTAATGGGGAGAGAGGGCATAGTTTTCTTAGCTTCCTGCTGCTCAGTGCCGTTGGGTTCCTTGGGGCAAGTCCAATCTTCACTTCAGGATATCTCCAACGTCTCATCCCACTGCATCAACAGCATCCAGGAGCACAGGGGGAAAGCCCCGGCACCCTTTTTCTTTCTCTGAGCCCCCAGCCTCTCTTTGGGTCTGGCTTTTATCCCCACTGACAAAGACTATGCACAAGGTAGTTTCCACAGTCAAAGCCTGTGCTTCCTTGGCTACTTGTGAGAACTTTTTATTTTGTAATTTTTATTTGTATGTATTTTATTTTTTAATTTAATTAATTTATTTATTTATTTTGGTTTTTTGAGACAGGAGTTCTCTGTGTAGCCTTGGCTGTCTTGGACTTGCTTTGTAGACTGGGTGGCCTCGAACTCATAGCAATCTGCCTGCCTCTGCCTACCATACCCAGCCCATGAGAACTTTTTTTGCGGGGTGGGTTTCAAGACAGGGGAGAACTTTTTAAATGTAAAAACTCCTGGAATTTGGGTGTGAGAAGACTCTGTTCATACAGATGCTTGGGCATCTCATCAGGTTGCCCACTGCAGCGCTTTCATTTGTAGCTGTATTCATGAGCAGTGAGAGATGCTACTTCAACTGAGCAAAGGACTTCTACGCCGGCCAAACCATGGTAGGAGTTCAGGCATGCTGCCTAGTGAGGGAGAAAGGAAAGGCTCTGCCGAGCCTGCCACTCAGGCTACTTAGGAGTGAGTCATCTGCCTCTTAGTCAGGGAATGACCCATATCTGTGACAGGTTTTCTGGGTGGTATGCAGGAACATACGGAGGATTGGTCTTTATCTCAGAGAACAGCAAGGGTAAGCGTGCCTAAGCCTCCCTGTGGTCAGCTGAGTATGACCCTCAACTTCATCCTCATCACAGTCCCTGGGATGTATTACCTAAGAAGGCAAAAGGCACTTTGTGTATGTGACTAAGGACTTTGAGATGGGAGGAATTTCCTGGGTTATTGAGTTGAGTTCAATGGAAGCACAAGCACTGATGAATAGTTTGCCTTTTTTTTTTTTTTTTAGTTTTTCGAGACAGGGTTTCTCTGTGTAGCCTTGTCTGTCCTGGATTCGCTTTGTAGACCAGGCTGGTCTCAAACTCACAGAGATCCCCTTGCCTCTGCCTCCCGAGTACTGGGGTCAAAGGCATGCACCACCACCACTTACAGCAAAAAGTGCTTACAGCAAAAACAAAAACAAACAAACAAACAAACAAACAAAAAACCCCAAGCATAAATAATAAATGAAACCAAGAAAAATTAGAAAGTAGGAGCAGGAGAGATGCCTCGGTTAAGAGCACTTGCTGTTGTTCTTCCAGAAAACCTGAGTTCCCAGCGCTTATACCAGGGAAGCCAGGGAACAGAAGGGTGGTTAGAACCGGAGGCGGCAGCAGGAAGATCAGGAGTTCAAGGTCATGCTCGGCTACATAACAAGCGCAGGGCCAGCCCAGAATACAGGAGACCCTGCCTGTCTCAAGTGACATTCATGGACCCACGTGATAAAATAAGTGACTGAAATGCAAAATGCAAAGAGGTGAATTCTCTCACGTGGGAAGTAAATTTAAATAGGCGCTTCTAAAGGAGGCAGGGAACAACCCACCACTCCTCAAGAAAGGTCTGTGCACACTGGCTCCCTTCCAAAAAGCACCCTGCTGGGGAACGAAGGGCTTCACGGTGGCAGAACCGCAAGCATTTGGCCTCAGTCAGATCAGAGGCTATCAGCAACCGCATTGAGCCGTGCTGATGGTATGTGCCCTTGATACGACGTAGTGAGAATGGTATTTTACCTCTGTGGTTTCCTCATCGAAACTATGACACCCCGCTCCCCAAAGTAATCATGAGAGAAATGTCAAATGAATAGGAAATGAAGGGCAGTCTATAAATTCCTTGACCAGTACACCTCAAAAATGTCAAAGGCATCAAAACAAGAAATGTCAAAAACTGTCACAGCCTGGGAAGACTTGCAAAACATGATGAGTTAAGTAGGATGTTGAGATCCTGGATGGGGGTCCAACAGCAGAAAAGGACATTGAGACAAACTAAGATCTAAACAAAGGGTAGACTTTGGTTAATAATAATATGTACTGCAGGTTCACTAATGATGACAAAGGTACCCTGCTAAGGCAAAATTGTCACACAGTATCTGAAAAGGGCCTTCAAAGGCGCGCTGCATTGTCTTGGGCCAGAGGCTTCTCTAGACCACGGAGGCTAAAGGTGGGAGGGGAAGAAAGAAGTCACCACCCAGCCCTCGGTCCCTAGAGATATGGCAAGGCCCAGAGAACAGAAGTGTCTGGACAGCTGGGTATGTTACCTCCTCCTTGTAGGCCGGAGAGGCTGCCCTTCACAGAGGATCCTAGTCAACCCTCCGGACCTTCGCTAGCCTGGCGCCTCAGTCAGGCAGCCCAGCTGCTTCTGGTCTGGACATCCCCACAGGCTATTCTCTGAAGAGCTTGGTGAGTCATTCTGGAATCATCTGTCTGCAAGGCGTAGTGAGGGAAGAGCAGCAGCCTTGGCCTCTAGGGCTATAGGCTAGTCGGATCCCCACGGAGCCTCCTCTAGCTGCTCCACAGCCCCTGCCCAAGTCCCTGAGCTCAGCCAGAAGCAAGTGAGGTTATCCGCTGGGGAACCTTTTCCCTGAGAGTTTGCTATGCACCGCGCTGAAGGCAAGCATTAGCTGGCTCCCGAAGCCCGACCCGCACATGCGCTATCTTCTGAGTCCCCATTTCCCTGTACCCGAGTAGTGTGGAAGGTATTTTACCCACTGCTCACCGACTTCTGGCCTGGACCCCTAGAATAAACAGGAGAGGAGCTAAAAAGCCTCCGCGCTTCCCAGCCAAAGTAAAAGAAAAGGAAGGGAGGCGGAGCCTGGATTGGAGGGGAGGAGCTCCGAGACCTCGGGCGCGTGGCCTAGAGCCCAGGCGCCAGGCTGAGCTGATGTTCTCAGCTCAGAAGCCCGGGTGCCAGCTGGGCGCGGGCGGGTGGGCACGGGTAGGGCCATGTGCCAGACACACACAGAATGCCCTTTGAGGAGATGGCAGCTGTCGGCTCAGGCGTCCCTCTGGTTGCTGTGGCCTTGTCTGCCCTCTTCTAGCAATACCTTGCACAGCGCTGGGGACACCTACTCAAGAGATACAGGCGACCCTATTCAAAGCAAAGAAGGACACACACACACACACACACACACCCTCCCCCAATCAGTCCTAGAACCTCCTGGGTCTGGCGGTTGTCCTGATATCTCCCTTTCTCTAATATCTCCCCTCATTGTTTGGTTCCTTCTCAGAGTCTACCCTGAGGTTGACCCGACCTCAGGGAAAAAGCTGGGGCTCCTGGGGCCACCCCTGAGCCTCTGAGGAAGTCAGATACCCACGCTCACCTCTGCTCCCATCTCTTGAGCCTCCAACCACTGTAGGCCTGGAAGACAAAAAAAAGCTTGTTCTTGGCACTGCAGAGATGTCTCAGCGGTTATGAGCACTCTGTGTGCTCTTGCAGAGAACCCAGGTTTGGTTCCCAGCACCCACATGGCTGCTGACATAGTCTATAACTCCCGTTCCGGGGGAATCCCATGCCCTCTTCTGACCTCTGAGGGCAGCTGGCAGGTACATGGTGGACATACATGGACACACACACACACAAACACAAACACACACACACATGAAACAAACCAGACAACAAGGAGGAAGCAGTAGCATGCAGCAGCGGCAGCGGTGGTGGCAGCGGCGGCGGCAGCCCGCAGCCACCACAGCAGCCTTGAGCCTTGTCCCTAAGTATAATACTACAAATTTCCTAGCCTGATCGAAACTGCTGCCAGTCAGCTATTTGGAACAGGCTGTGTACTTGCTCCCCTAGGATAGCCATAGGCTGATTTCCTCCTATCTCCCACTTGCTGTAGGTACACACTCACCTACCCAGGGAGTGGCAGCCATTAACTACCCTGGGTCTGGCCTTGCCCAGGAAGAGGGTCCCATGGAGCAGTGACAGACTGTATGTGGTTTGGGCAGCACAGCGGATGGGTCACTGGTTCTTGTGACTTTGGGTAGCTGATGGAGCTCAGAGCCTCAGTGCACCGAGAGGAAGGTGAGAGCAGCAAGGGTGTGGCAGTCTTGAAGACAAAAGTTCATGCGCCCACTGCTTGCAGGTGCGTGTTTGGGCACCATGTCAGCTGTGAAACAGCGGAAGAAATTAGGGGTAATTAACTTGGGGCAAAGGAGGGCTTAGATTCCCGAAGGCCTGCCTCTCTTCCAGTCTTGGGGGGGGGCGGGGAAGGCGCACTGTGGGACCTTCCTTAAAAACCACTCTAGATTTCACTTTTCGGGGGACCCAAGGTTAAGTCAGGCTGCTTCCTGGAAGTCTGGAGCTCTCTGGGGGATGGAGTGGGCCTTGGGGGAGCCCCAGACTCCTTCTCAGCCAGGGGAGGGCAGAGGAATTCTGGCATAGTACTAAGCTGATCTAAAATCGCCTTCAACCAGACCGAGTGTGTCTACCTTATCTGCTCCCAAATTGGACCGCCACCGAGGGACCTGCTGCATGGGGGTGGGGACTTCTGGGCTCCAGAACCCTGTGGGTGGACCAGGTGGGATTTTCTAATAATGAATCTGGAGGTGGCCTTTGGAAGGACAAGGAAGGTGTGGGAACCGGGCCTCCTCGCCCGGTTGGGCCGACAGAAAAATGCTGGGGTCCCGGGTCCTCGCCTTTAACGCCGCCGGCGGCGGAGCAGGCGGGAGGGGGAGGGGCGGCGCGGAAGGCGCATGCGCGGCGCGGGGGGAGCGGCCGGACTGTCCGGTGGCGGAAAGCGGCCGGCGGGCAGCGGAGAGCGCCGGGACCCCGCGCCGGCGGCTGTGAGCGGCGCGGGCCCACCGAGCCCCGAGCTAGCCCGCGCCGCTGCCGCAGGGCCCCGCGGGCGGCGGCCAAGATGACCGTGCCGGTGAGTGCTGACCACCGGGGACCCTGCGTCTTAACCCCCCTTCCCCAGCCCCCCCATCCCACCGCTGCAGGCCTGGGCCACCGAGGGTCACCGGAGGTTCTTCATTTTCAGGCCGAGGTGGGGAACGTGGTGGAGGCGCCGCCCCCCTAGCCGGCTTTCCTGACCCTGCTTTTTACGCGGGCTGGGGGGGGGTGTAATTTTGGCCCCACGGGGAGCTCCCCGGGACGTCTGGGTTGGCCAGGGGGTGTTTGTGAGCCCTCTTGAACGATCCTGGGACTGGTGGGCCCAGCGAGGTCCGCGCTTTGACCCCCGGCCTCCTCCCAGAGTGTCCAGGCCTACCGAGAAGAGGGCTCTGTCACTCCCTGGAAACCCAAGGCCAGGTCAGCTGGGCGGCGTGCGGGGTAGACAAGTCTGTGCTGTTCCCCAGAAAACTCCCTGGGAGAACTGCCCTATTGTGCTCTCGGATCCCCACCCGGATGGCCAGGCGTGGGGCGGGGTCTGTGCTGTCCCTGGAGACACCCTTATCCCCAGAATGGCTTGGTTGGCTGAGGGGAACGGCATACCTCCCCCTACCTCTGGTTTATACACTCACTTTGTGGGAACTTTTGTTGACCCATTGTACCCCAGGCCCTTTGGACTAGCAACTCCTTTCTGTAGGGACTTCTCCCTTTGCCTGACACCCCATTTTCCTAACCCACGGGGCGGACTTGAGGAACCCTTGGTCCAGGGCTTAACACTTGGGCCTTGGGTCTCTCCTCCTGAGGTGGCAGGTGATTGTGGCAACTAAGGTGAAGGACTCAGGTATACACTCCAGCCCACTTTACAGATGGACCCACAGAGGTGTGAGGCCACACCTTCATCCTGTCAGCACTGGAGTCATGCCCTGCAGCCATTACTTCTCTGCTGAGTCAGGGATTTTTTCCCCCCAATGACAGGAAGGGGCAATGGGCCAGAGCCTCGTTTATCCTGGTCTTACTCTTCAATTGCTCTTCATCCACTTGGGGACCAGGTTCTCTCCGTGATGGAGATAGCTGAGGCTTCCTGGCAGGGCAGGTGGCCTCTTAATTGGCCACCATAGAGTATAGAGATTCCTGGAGAAGAGAGGGTTCTGTAAGTGCAAAGCATTGTTATTACAGAATTAAAGATTCCGGCTCCTGCCCGCCCCCCAGAAGCGCTAATGCTGAGTTACAGATGAAAAAATTAGGGCTTCCAGGCTGTGCTGATGGGAGCCCCCACCCCCATCTCTTCTGGTTCAAAGCGTAATTGGCTCATCTCTAGGAAGAGACAGAGAAAGCCTGCCAAGCCCCCTCTTGTTCTCCTGCGCTGTTCTGCAAAGCTCGGGATTTTCTCTGGCTTAGGGCATAGGGCACCAGCCAGCTCCGCCCCCTGTGGACACCGGTCAGAGAAACAAGACGGAGCCGCTGAACATGCTGGAGGGCCAGGGTGGCCAGGGCCGTAGTAACAGGAAATGCCCCTCTGGACAGGACTTTGGTTGGGAGGTCCAGGATTGGTCTGGCTGTCCAGAGTCCATATAGAGCTCTAAACACGGAGTCTTAAGTGGTGTGCAGGCTCTTACCTCACAGTCTTTCAGGTAGTCATCCTCTGCTGTGTGCCTCAGTGGCACCATCTGTAACCAGAGAGGGCAAGGGGTCTGGTGGGACTTGCTCGTGTGGATAAGAATCACTATGAAGAAACTCAAGTGAAGTTCTGTCCTCACCACTGTCCGCTCCAAGCCACTCTCACATGTGGCCACGGTAGTTTTGTGCATGGTGTGTAGCTAGGCTGTCCTTTCTCCCCGGACCTTGGTAGTGTGTGAGGTGGTGGGGCGAAGGAGTAGCTTTTATTTTCTAGCAGCCCTAGTGGGGGCTTCTAGAAAGATCTGCCTGCTCTGACCCTGCTCAGGGAGCCCGGAATGATGACTGGCCATGTGGTACTTAGGGACACGTTTGAGTTTTAAGCACACCCGCTCATTTGGGCAGGCTTTTCCTGGAGAGAGCTGACGCAGGCACTTTGGCCCACGGAAATTACAAGACACTACAGATGGCGATGGGAGATGATGGCAGGCAGAGGACTTGGGATGGACTGGGTTTAGTTGATGTGGCTTCCTGGATCTCCAAGCAGGGGAGGGTTTTGTTTTTTGCTTTGCTTTGTTTTAGTTAGTTAGTTAGTTAGTTTGTTTGATATAAGATCTCATTTTATAGCCCTGAATAGCCTAGAATTTACTATGTAGACCAGGCTATCCTTGAACTTACACAGAAACAGGTCTGCCTTTGCCTCCTCCCAAATGCTGGTCTGAAAGGTGTGCACCATCACGCCTGGCTGTTTGAGGGGTCTCAACTCTGTTATCTGATCCCTATGGATATGAGAGACAGAGAGACAGAGAGACAGAGAGAGGGGTGGGGGAGGAAGGAAGTCACCATGGTGGCCCTGGCTCCCAGCTCTTTCTTCGTCCTCTGCTGAGGACAGAGGTTCTCAAGCAGTGTTTGGCCGCTCATTTTCTGACTGTCCTCTGATATCTGCCTTCCTTCTGGGCATGGCTGGCCAGAAGTTCACACTTGAAAATGACCGTGTTGCCGGGCTGGAGAGATAGCTCAGAGATTAACAGCACCATCTCTGCTCTTCCAAAGGTCCCGAGTTCAATCCCCAGCAACCACATGGTGGCTTACAACCACCTGTAATGAGATCTGGTGCCTTCCTGTGGTGGGCAGGCACACGTGTGGGCAGAATACTGTATAAAGAAAGAAAGAAAAAAGAAAATGACCTTGTTGCCATCTCGGATGGGGTGACAAGAGGCTGGCTGCCCTGTCACTGTAAGGTGAAGAGCAAGTCCTGCGCAGAGCTGCCCAACTGCTGTCTGTCTCTGCATCTTGTTTCTTGTTTGTGAAACTGAGCAGCTCATCTGGCGTCTACAGTGTCCTTCCTTGGAGGACAGGCTCTTTCAAGGAACATAGGTGCTGCCCTGTGTAGGCATGTCCTATGTGCCAGGTATTGGCATGGACAAGACAGGCCTGAAGGAGGACCATGTGTGGCCACAGTCACATGGCCAGTAAGAGGTAAGGCAGTGTGGGAACCAGCTGTGGCAACATTCAGAGTGGTAAATGGCCATCATCCTACGTGGCCACTCTGATGTCAGGGCTGCATCCCAGAGAGCTGTGGACAGCCTTCTGGGCTTTCCAAGTGGGACCCTACAGTTTTCTTTTTGCTATGCTGAAGAGCAAGCCCAGAGTCCCTTTGTTGTCCCTGCAGACTGCCCTCCTGGGCTCACAGAGGCCAGGCAGCTTGCCCATGTCTGGGCAGCAGGGTTTGTCTAGTTTTGACTAATCTAACAACAGTCAGTGGAAATTAGTAGGCACTTGATTGGGCCTTGAATGACCCCAGGGCGCCCTCTGTGCCGTTGGCCTGGTAGTCAGCCATAGCCCCGTAAGAAGGGCACAAAAGGTGGAGAGAAACCAGTGTCTGAGTCCCTCAGCGCAATCTCCGGAGCTCATGCCATGCCCTCCCCTGTTACTGGACTTTGGTCCCTCTTGTCCCTCCCTGTACAGGAACTGGTCTTAAACCTTGTACCTGTAGGTCACCACTGCTGACACATGCAGCTCTGCCCCTGGACACCTCCTGGCCCCATTTTCTAGGATGTATTTTTAAAGATGGGATCACACAATTGCAGGCTTCATGGGGCAAGACCACCTGGTCCCTTATGCTTTCTCTCAGCAGCTCAGCCACGTGACAAGGGTGTGGTGTGCACCTCTTACTCCCCTCTCTGCCACTATGCCTGGTCAGGTCAGGTAATGATGGTCCTACATAGACCTTAAGATGCTCAGTCTCCGTGGTGGGGCACACCTTTAATCCCAGCACTGAGGAGGCAGAAGCAGGTGGATCTTTATGAGTTCGAGGCCAGCCTGGTCTACATGGCAAGTCCAGGGCAGCCAAGGCTACGTAGAGAAACCCTGTCTTGAAAAACAAAAACAACAACAAAACAAAACACAAGAAAAAAACCCCAAAAGATTGCTCAGTCTCTTTCCAGTCAACTGTATCTATGGCCAATTGGGGATCAAAGAAGGAGCTGCATCAGGGTGGGGGAATGTTCTGGTAGTCAAGGCTGAGGGCTCTAGAAGGAACCGTGATGGATTCCACAATAGCGCTGAGTTTCAGAACCTCGTGTGCTTCGGTGTTACGGGAATGCACTGAGCCCTAGTATTTAGGAGGAAGTCAGCAAGGGGTGCATGCAGCTCGCCATAGGAGGCTTCATAGCGGCTGCTGCCGTGAGATAGTGATCTGTTCCAGGCTCCATTGGCAGCTGTGGTAACCAAGGACCCTGTTCTCACTTCTGTGCAACCCTCTGTGGTACACCATCTCCCTCCCACGACTTTTTCTTTGTGGTTCACTTTAGTTCCTGCCAAGGCCTCCGTGGTGAGGTGACCCTGGCCTCTCCCCTGCTCTGCACAGCCTGTGGGATCCCATTCTCTTAAACCCCAGGAAGGTCATTGCCCTCACTTCTTCAACAGAGTGGCCTTTCTCTGATGGGGCCATTGGCTAAACCCACCTCACCTCAGGCCAGCTGGGCGACCTGCTGCCGTGCTTGCTATCTGGAGTGGACAGGGTCACATGTGCAGGCTTGTCCTCCTCAGACATGTCCGCAGCAGCATGGTCCAGCAATGGGGTAGCCAGGGCAGGACCTCAACCCCATCCTGTGGCTCTCAGTACCTTAAGATGCTAATGATGGCAGTGGGAGGGTGAGTGGCCCTGGGCAACTCCTGGTACTCCCTGGAGTCAGCTCTGCGCCCTCCCTACCTACTACCCTTAAGGATCTTAGGCTCCTTATAGCTGCCTGCTTTCCTTGTTTCCTGGCCAGACTTCATTATTTATTTTCTTTTGTCGTCATCATCATCACCATTATCATCATGTGTGAGCATGATGAGTGGGTGGACACACATGTAAGAGCAGAGGTCAGAGGGTGACGTTGCGTAGTCAGTGCTGTCCTGTGTTTATGTAGCTCCAGGGATGGACTTTGGTTGTCAGACTTGCCCAGCCAGTGCTCTTGATCCTCACTGGCCCAGACCAGACCTTTGTGTGCTCTTACTCACTGTCTGCCGAGGCACTGTCTCTCCAAGAAAGAGAGCCAGCAGCACCTCAGCAGAGGAGATGAGGGCCGCGCATTCTGGCAGGAGAGATGGTCACAAGTCGTGGCTCTAAAGTTAATCTCTTTTCTGGGGGGTAGGGATTAGAGACTAAGGGGGCTTTTCAGTAATTTTATTATTAAGCCCTGCCAAATTCCAAGACGGATTTGAAACAGATTATAGTGGAAGACACAAATAGTCTGGGATCATCAAAACCTCCAGAACTATGTAATAAGCGAGGAAAGAGGCACGTTGTTCACAAGGCCTAGGTTGAGTGGGCATAGAAATTTAACCCTCCATCCAGGGAACCTACAGAAAGCATAATGTAGTGAGTGGGTTTAGGACCATAAGACCTGCTTTGAGGTCCTCCAAGACACTGTGTAATGTCGTGCAGACTTTTCTTCGTGCTTGTTTCATTTCTATCCACTGAGACTTTGATACTGCGGTAGATTTTTACATGGCACGAAAGGTGCAGGCAGTAAGTGTACAGTCGATAAGTCTGGGCTACTGAAGATTCAGAATCTTCATCCATCAAGATGAGGCGTGTCATCATCTCCTCAAAGGTCTCAGAGGCCCCATCAGACGTCACCACTCTGCTTTCCATGCCTGGCTTAGATCTGCCTGTTGGTTCTCTCTTAGATCTTTCATTCCGCAAAATAGTTTAGAAGTCCACATGGGCGGCGTCACTGGTTTGTTCCTTCTTGGTTGCTGAATAATATCCTACTTATGGACGTACCACAGTGCATCCTCTTGTTGATGGAGAGCTGCCTCTTGAGTTTGTTGAGTGTGAATTTGTAGGTATCAGAACACTGGTATATGGTTAGCATTAGAACACCTGATCTCTAAGCATGCAGCCTTGGGTCATTCCCAGAGAGCTGTCTATGCCCCCGAACACCGCATCTGCTAAAATGATGCGCTTGCTCAGCATGTGCCTTAGACCAGTCATCATAGGCTTTTGAGTCACCTGTGATTTTTCTCAGGGCCTCATTCTATCTCGAGAGGTCCTGGCGAGGGCTGCAAGGAGAGCAGGTCAGAGAAGATAAGTCCTGGACACAAGCTGACTGGCCCTCCCCACCCTCCCCAGCTGGGACTGACCCAGACATCCTCCCAAGCCACTCCTGCTTGGTGCTCCTGCTTGCAAGCCACTCTGAGAGCCCAAGTCCAGGACACACCTTACACTTACCAGTTTGCCAAGACCCCCCTCATGCAGCACCTCAGCCCCCAGTCTGCTCTTCCATTCCCAGGCACCTCACTGGCCTGTACTTTTTAAATCAATTTTCACTGTTTTTATTTTTTCTGCACTGTGAACCTTAGCAAAAAATTCACACATTTCCTCATATGCCTCCTTCTCAGAGAGGCTCCCAAACATCTTGCATGGAACAGCTCCCCATCCCTGCCACTTTTTTGCCCTGCCTGAGTCCTTGTCACCACAGACCGGTGTGATTACCTGGCATGTTCACCTCCTGCAGCCCAAGTGTAAGTTCTCTGAGGAGGGGACTCTTTCCATGGCAGTGTCCTAGTACAACACAACGCCTGACGTGCATCTGATGCTCAGACCATGGTGCAACTGAGAGAGATGGATACCATGGCCAGCTACCCCCAAAGCGGTATGAGGGAACACACGAACACACACACACACACACACACACACACACACACACACACGCTCACCCTCAGCTCTGCCTGTGGATCTGTGGCAGCTGCATTCCAAGGAAGGATGGCATCCAGATCCTCCAATGAGGTTTGGAGGGAACTTGGGGAGTCTCCAGCATCTGCAAAGGGAGGGGGGAGAGCAAGGTTGGCTTAGAGGTGTGCACTTGCGTTTGTGGGGGTGGTGCAGGAGAGGGTGGGTCCTGGCACCTAGTGGGTGGTACCTGATGTATGGTGGATGGTACAAGTGCTTGGTGCAGCCCCCGTGTACACCCATGCCAGCTCCTGGATGTGGGCCCAGCTGCTGCTAATGGCCGCCTTTACCAAAGTGCATGGCCAGCTGAGGATGACACAGACAGCTGGAGTCATTTGTGTAGGCTCCTGTCCTTGTAGGCTTAGTCCAGGTGAAGCAGATGGGCCCCGCTGTGTGGGCTGAAATAGGGCTCATGGGGGAGCGCTGTGGGGTGGGTTGTTTGTTTGTTTGCTTGTTTGCTTTAGCTACAAGGAAAGAGCTGCTTTTATATACCCTGGAGCCTGTGGGTTGCTGCCTGTGATGTTGCTGGTCCTGTAGCTCACTGTCTCCAGCCCCCGGGCCTGACAACCCTGTTCTCTGCCCATCTGTGGGTATCTGTGGGTGCGGGCACTGGTGCTCAGTGGAAGTTGCTGAGGGCGTGTAGCAGATGGCATGTGAAGTCACCCCCTTTGCCTGCACTGCTGGTTGCTATGGGAGAGTGAGAGCAGATGGCCCAGCTAGTGAGGTCTCTTGACCACACCCTGTCCCTGCCCACCCAGCCTAACTGACAGAAGCCAGGCAGCCACTGGCATCTGAGCTTTCTCTCCACAGTCCGGGACCTGTCCACGTTCTTCCTTCTCTCTTGCCCCGCTCTTCCTTGACAGGGTTACTCTGTCTGACTCTTCCTTAATGCTGAGGGAATGTGGAGGCAAGAGCCAGCTACCAGAGGTAGCCACAGGGGCAGGCTCGCTAGGGCTAGCCTCTGGTCCACACTACTCAGGCCTAGCCCACTCGTCCATCAGCACCCAGTGAGGCCTCTGCTGGAGCTAAGTCCTGTCTGAGACAAGCATTTCCCTGAAGGTGCCACTGCTGCAGAATAATGTGAATAGGGGAAGTTTCTCTAGCCACCCCCCCCCCCATTTTGTCCCTGGTCCACACCTAAAAGGAGAAAGGGGAGCCGGGAGTGGGTGCTGGACTTATTAGGAGGTCTAAGTTGGTTTGTATTCTTCTCACCCCTGGGCTCTGTCCTTTCATAACAGGCAGCATTGTCTGTATCATGTGATCCTGCCTCTGTATCCAGGTCTATAGCAACCTGCAGAAAGGATGACAAAGGGCATGGCTGACCAGGAAGAACTCCCAGCTGTAGGGCCCGTCACCACTGTCATGAGGAGAGGAGGCTCTCATTGGTCATTCCGGTCTTGGAGCACTTTATGGCTAACAGCTCCGGTACCTGCCCTAGGAGAGCACTCTGCTGTCTGGGGTCACCTGGCTGGGTGCTCCCCCATGCCGACATGCTTAGGCTGCTGAATGGGCAGTTACAAATGTAAGCTGTACTAGCGCTTCCTGGCCCTGTAAGCCGGTGGAGGGAGGCACTGCCCTCCAAGCCTCTGGGCTGGTATTTCCATGTCCTGGTCCCCAGAGTGATGGGGATTGGCTGATGTGATCAGCTGTGTCCTCAGGGCCCCTGAAGCCTTGCCCAGGTTTTGACACTGTTGAGTAGTCCTCAGAGGGAAGGCAACAGCCCCTGTGGCCCTTCAGGGACAACATGTCTTCCTGTCCCTGAGGCTTGCAGTGCTTACCTCCGGCCTCAGGAAATCCTTTCCCACTGCCGCTCCCAGAGCCGGCCATCAGCTGACCTGTCCAGCCCAAGCTTCAGGAGGGAAGAGGCTGTGCGCCTAATCTCACACAAGTCATTTTAGGCTGCTCTGCTCACCCGCCTTAGTCATATGCTGTTGCCCTGTGTGATTTACTCTCAGAAGTGGCTGCCTGGTCTTCCTGCAGGGGGCTGCTCTGTCCAGCCGTGTTAGCAGCGCACATCCCATTCCGTGCCCCAGTGGTTAGCGTTACCCCTCTGTAGCCTGTGAGTGCATCTTCAACCTGGTAGAGGCTCCAGGCCACTCCTGGGATGGTGGCAGCTGTCCTGGAGGGTGGGGGCTGTGGTCTGGCCATTCCTGTGCAGTCTTTCTCCAGGAGCGCCCTCCTTCAGTTCCTCCTCTGCACGAACACCTGTGTGTGTTGCACCTGTCTGTAGCTGTACCTGTGTGTGCCTGTGTGTGTTCAGGCATGATTATGCGTGACTTGACCTTCCCACAAGAGCCACCTCTTAGGTTCCACCCCGTTACGCACACCCTTCATCAATGCAGCCCAACTTGAGAGGAGTGCTGGCCCAGGGCTGAATGCCGGGTCATTGTTTTGTTTTTGTGGTTGCTTGGGTCTCAGACACCTATCCCCTTGGAGTCCTGACTGTGGCAGAGGTCTTCAGCTTTGGAGTGTCCTTGTCCCTGAGTTCCCTTTCCACTGCAGTGCAGTAGTCAGTGTGGGTTAAGGTCCTGGCATCTCCAGGACCCTCCCTCTCGGGTCAGCTCTGTCTCTCCTGTGCACAGATTGTGTGGAATGAGACAAGCACACCTAACCTGTGTGTCCGTCTCCTCACCTGTGACGTGAGCTAGCAGGAAAGCCTGTGTTGCCAAACTGCTGTGGGCATGAAATGAGTACATGCGTCCCAAGCCAGCATGGAGGGCGTGTCGGTGTGGGGGAGGGGAGGACTACATCACTGAGCACATGTGTCCAGGCCAGCACAGAGGCCTTGTGTGGTTAGGTAGTGTCCCTGTCAACACTTTTCCATATACCCCAGCCATAACCACCCTTGTGGGTGCTTCTTCCTTCAATAGCTTGGGAAAGTGTATGCTCCCCAGCACAGTAGGGTGTCAATCCTGGGGTCTTGTTTCCGAAGCGGAAATGCCATTCCAAGGCTCACAGGCTTGGGGGTGGGGGGGGTGGCGAGAGTTAAGTGGAAAAGGAGCACATTTTTGAAATGCCTGAGCCTGAGCCCAGTTCCCTTCCCCCATCAGCCCCACCCCCATGCCACTTTAATCTGTTTCTGAGAGTGGAGGAGGGTCTCCTTTTCCCAAGGCCCTAGCTAGGCACTGCCTCTCTCTCGGTGGTGCCTTCCCTTGGCCAGGGGTGGATTAGAGGCTATCTCCTAGGAGGACCAGGCCTTTTGTGTTCCTGTCCATTCTGCAGAGACATCCTCCCTGAAGGCCTGGTCCTCTCCTCCAAAGTAGGGACCCAGTGACGTGCTGAGGACCCCTCCACCCCGACGCAGTGAATGGGACAAGTGCTTAGGCATCGTCCCACTGGCTTAGCCACACTGAGTAGCTAGGTGGAGGCGAGAAGGGGGGTAGTGCATGGTGACCAGCAGGAAGGAGTGGTCCAGGTCACGGGGCCATTTCTCCTTGCACCCCCTGCCCCCATGCTGTGAGCTCTGGCCAGTGGTTTATAAGCCAGAAAGAAGCCCTGGGGAAATGTAGGCGGCCACCTTTTCCAGAGGGTTAAGACCCTGCCATCAGGTTTAAGCAGGTGTTGGGGGACCTGAAGCACTCGCTGGACTGCCTGGCCCAGCCCCGGTGCAGGAGCTGGGAGAGGGCTGCCCAGGTGCCTGTCCAGTGGAGGCTGGCCTTGGGCATGTGTGTATGTTACCTGAGTGCTGTCTCACTGCTTCCTGGCACCAGCGTGCAGCGAGGGCCACAGCCAGCGTCAGGCTCCTTTGTGGTCTGAAATAAGTTTCATTCCAGTTTTTCCAACAGTCTTGTGTTCAGAATCTGGCAGACGTTTGCTGCTTGGAGTGACAGTTACTGAACTGCAACCTAGCAAGGAGCCACTAAGAGGTGGGCTGAGGCTCCGTCGTCCCGTGCCCTCCGGGGGTGCTTTTTCCTTCTTTCTCATTCTCAGTATATACCTTTGGAGTTGCTGAAACAGACAAGCTAGAGCAGGTTTCAGGAAGATTGCTAGGCACGAGTTTTATGTCTGGACAGGGCTGACTCAGGAATGGGGGTGGGGGTCTCCTAGGGCATGACTGTGACCTGCTCCTGGTCCCTGCGCCAGGAGCCTGGACTCAGTTCAGTGGAGAACTGGTGCACAACTTGGCAGGCCTCCAGGTCTCTGCTTAGTGCCCAGAGGCATATGTGAAGTAGGTCGTGAGCTCTGGCTTCACTCACCCTGGGCTTCAGGGGACCAGCTAGAATCCCCACAGTCGAGAAATACAGAGGGGCAAAAGTTGGTGCTGCCTATGAAAAGCAGCAGGTCAGGCTGTAGCTGGCAAGCCATGGGGTCTTTATGTTTTACTTGTTGAGACTTTGAGACTGGATCTTACCCTGTCGCCCAGGCTGGGCTTCCTGCCTTGGCTCCGGATTGCTGGGATCCTTAGACATGAACCATCAGGCCGGATTCCTGGAGTCTTTCCACAGTAAGGCCTGTCCACAATCTTACGCTATTACTGTTTTTAGCAGTTGTTTCTTGGGACAAACTCCCTCCACTGTGTCTCGGAACTCAGGTCTGAATCGGCTGCTGCGAACACACGTGGGAACACTCTGGTGTTAGTGGGTGAGGAAGGCAAAAGGCCGGCATCTAGAAGGGAAGGATGGGCTGCACCGGAGCTGAGCAGCGATAGGGCCGGGCGGCGTCCTCTGAGGACCTTCTCCAGCTCCGGGCGGCTGGCCGCGGGAGGACGGGACGTCCGCACGAGCAGTGGCCAGCTCGGCCCGCCCACCTCAGCGTCTCATTTGCATAGGGGGCCACGGCAGCCAATGGCAGCGCGGCTAGGCATGCCGGGAGCCGGGAGGGCGGCGGCGGCGGCGGCGGGCGGGCGGAGCGAGGTGGACTGGCTGCGGGCGGCCGAAGCGGCGGCAGAGACGTGCGGCGCGGGCGGCGCGGCCTCTGGCCGGGGAGCACCATGAAGTACCTGGTGAGTGTGGGCGCGGGGCTGGACGGGCGGCGAGGAGCACGCTTCCTGCGGGCCTCGCGTGTCCCGCCGGCCGCGGAGTTACCGGTCCGCTCGGTGCGTAAAGGAGTCCCTCCCTCGGTCCGCCTTCGACACCCCCCTCCCCCCCGCCGCAGCCCCTGGGTCCTGACGTCCTCGCAGCCGGGGCACCGGCCGGGTTGCCTGAGCCCGAGCCCGAGGCAGTGTGCTGAGGGACTGAGAAGCGAGATCTGCTGAGGGCTGCGGACCGTCGGCGAGCTGCGACAGGTTAGGACCCGGGGGGATTGGGGCAGTAGAGAATCCCATTGCGGGCAGCAGCTTATTTTCACGACTCTCGGTGTAGAAAGGTCTGGGCTGAAAGACGCTTCCGAGCTAGGGTTTGCTGTGAGTTTGGTCACCTGCACAAAACGACCATGTGTCCATTCCTTGCTAAGTGTGAAAGTTTCCAATTGTATTGGGCCAGGGGACACGCCCTCCTTTCTCCTGGTGGAGAGTTGGATGGTGACTGCTCAGGGCTGATGGGCCAGAATAGCAGGTGTGGGTGCCCAGAGGATCTGGAGCCAGGTGGTGCCTTGGGGAAGGGAGACCTTGGGGAGGAACTGCCGGCACACCCTCCTGGCACTAGCGCTCACCTTCCCTTGCCCTGAGCAAGGAAGGAACCCATTGGAAACTGGGTGGAGACAGGGCAGGTTGTGCCTGCAAAGTCACCTTTGGTCAGAGGAGGAAAACGAATTTCTGGCCGTTAGTGGTTATGCTTGAGCAGGAGAGCGCGAGTGCTGTGTGATCTCCCTAGAGCTGGCCAAGGAATTGAACTTAGGGCAGTGCCTCAAGGGAATCTGTCCGCACAAGAAAGGCCCAGGAGGCTGTTGCTGCTCCCCACCCTGGCTGTAAGGTTATGAGTGTGGAGACTGAGGCAGATAGAGGGTCAGTCTACCCTTTGAGCACATGGCCCAAAGCCTGGTCTCTATGTACTGTACCAGTTTGTGCTCCCTACTCTTTGTCTGGGATGAGGGACCTTAGCCTTGAGGAACTGTCAGGCTCTACTGTGGCTCTCTGCTAGCACCCATTTTAAAAAATATATATTTATTAATTTTATTTATTTATTTATTATACAGTCTTCTGCCCACATGTGAGCCAGCAGTCCAGAAGAGGACACTAGATCTCATTATAGATGGTTGTGAGCCACCATGTGGTTGCTGGGAATTGAACTTAGGACCTCTGAAGAACAGACAGTGCTCTTAACCTCTGAGCCATGTCTTCAGCTGCTAGCAACAGTTTTGTTTGTTTGTTTGTTTTTTGTGTTTTGAGACAGGGTTTCCCTGTGTAGCCTTGGCTGTCCTAGACTCACTTTGTAGACCAGGCTGGCCATGAACTCACAGCAGTCTGCCTGTCTCCGCCTTCTGAGTGCTGGGATTAAAGGCGTGTGCCCATTCTTTAAGGGGGTCCTACAGTAACTTTTCCCCAAGCCTGGACAACTTTATCCTCTGATTCCCCCTCTCCCAGATATAACTTGCTCAGTCTGGGAGGCCTTTGGAAAGAGGCCGTCTTGGTCAGGCTTGATGCTAGGGTACAGGAAGTGGGGGTGACCATTCCCCAGCAGACACACTGAGTAATCCTTTCTTCCCAGGTCGGAGGGATGGAGGTGTGGTCTCAGACCCAGAGGATGGGCCTTCTTTCTCTAGGAAGAGTCAAGGCTCCATGTTTTTCTCCCACCTATAGGGCAGGCCTCCGTGGAGAAGGTAGAGAATGGAGGGCTGTGTTTCATACAGTGGACAGCCGGCCACACTTTCTGTGATACTGTCCCCATCCTGCTCCAGAAGGTCAACTACATCAAGAGCTGCTGACTTAGGGCTGGAGAGTGTCAACACTCTGGGGCTTAAGATCTGAAGATGAATAAACCCAGGCCTTGTACTACGATCCTCCTGTCCCTTTGCTCTGATCTCTGGATCCCTCCATAATGACAGAGTCAGGGATGGGGATTCCCCTATTCTGGGCCTCATATTGTCCCAGAAGTAGAGGGGCAGTCCTATACAAACCCCTGTGAGGCACTAAGTCACAAAAGTGAACTAGAGCCAACCCACTGATGGTTCCACAAATTCTGTTAGAACCACATGGCCAGGAAGGGAAGCAGTTGGTGTCCCTGCCGTCCATGTTGTGATGGAGGCTTGTAGATTTCGTGTTCTGCAGCAGAAGGCTTCCTTATGACACTTTACCTCTGCCCAGATTCTCAGAGACAGTACCGGTGACGTTTTGGCAGGTGTGAAGCAGGAACTGCACACAGTCATTTGCTGTTGCTACTAGAGCTGAGGCCAGTGTCGGGGGGTGGGGGGGGTGGGGGGGGCGATCCTTGGCAATGGCCACTCTGCAGGTAGGTTTACCCATTTCCACACCTTCACCGTGGCTATAGTGTCAGAGCTGGGAGCTACCGTTACGGCCTCCTGCTGTTATCCTGTCACATACTCCTGAGGAAGGCAAGACTGGAGCTGTGGCTCCCTTGGGATGACTCTGGAATGTGGGCTCATGCACAGGCCATTTTGAGCACTGGTTCTCACACTCTTGCTCCCTGTCAGCGTATCAGGGGCATGAACTGGCTCCTCAGTTTGTCTATGGGAATCCTAGGGCAGGATGTTGCCATGCAAGCTTGTCTTAGAGTTCCAGCTCAGACACTAGGACAGGGAAGGAGGGAAGAAGTGCCATCTCTCAGGACTCCTTCGGCTCCTGGACTTGGGCAAGGAGGGCTGCTGGGTCCCTAGCCAGTAGGTCCATGCTGTGTGTTCCTCTAGGTGGATACCTGGACATGAATGGGGAGTATGCCTGCCAGTTAGACACACATTCACACTTATATCTGTTGGCCACAGGGCAGTGGGAGGCAGCAGTTGGGCTCTTGGGGACAAGCAAACAGAATATCCCAGAAATAAACTTGGCTCACATTTGCAGTGGTTCTAAGTATGAAGGGAGCCAGTGTTTCCTTAGTGCCTGCTGTGTATGAGGCTCTGTGCTTAGGGTGGGTGCCTGTGTGTATGCACTGAAGGTGGGACTAAGCAGGGTAGGAAAGACTTGCTCAATATTTTCCATGAATCCCCAACCCCACTTTTATCTCAGAGCCCTAGACCTGCCTCTGTAACCAAACCTCGGTGAGACAAGTATACCCATTCTGAACTCTGACTTCCTTCCGTGAATGAGGATGAGCCAGTTGTGGAGCTAGGCCTGCATGCAGGGCTTCCATTGCCTAGTGGGCCCAGGCTGGCGCTGCATGAAGGCTCTGTGGAGAGGAAGCTGTAGTGTCTTCTCTTAGCACTCCCTCCAAGCCAGCAGCTTGTCCTACCCCACGTCAGGGTTTGGGAAATCCCATAGCTCTTTCAGGACTCCCTCAGGGCAGCTGGAGCAGAGAAGAATATGACATCAAGACAAAGCCATCTGGGACCCTGTTGGGTCTGAAGCCTCCGCAGGCCCCAGGACACAGTGCGAGCCATTCTCAACCAGGCAGTACCTGTAGGGCAGTTCTCCTGGCTCCCATGTACAGTATGATGTTGTGTGGAGCAGGGAGCCTTGGCATCAGGCTGGGGAATTTTCTTGGCTCCGCTCACTCAGCAGGCGCTTGCTCTGGAACCTCTCTATGGCGAGCTTGTTGCTCTAGCACCCAGGGTTCTGCTGAAGATAGATTTGGGCCTCCCATGCTTGGGTTAGGAACCGGAATATAGATAGTAACAAGAAATGTCAGTATGTGAGGGCAAAAGGGGACGTGGGTACCTTCAGATAGACATTGGCTTTCCGGAAGGAGGAGAAGGGTGATGTCTGATGTAGTCCAGTGGGTGTAGGATGCAACAGAAGGTTCCAGAGTGAGATCACCAGAGATTGGCCAAGTCAGGCAGCAGCCTCCATGGTGACTGGCTGGATGTGACTGGCAACACCAGCCTTCCTAATGCTATGACCCTTTACAATTCCTCATGTTGTGTGTAACCACACAACATAAAATTATTATCACTGGTACTTCATAGCTATTGTTATGACTCATAAATATTTTTTGGAAATAGTTTGCTAGAGGAGTCGCAACCCACAGATTAAGAACCACTGATCTCTACAAGAACATCATCTTGACGGGTAGATAGGGGCCCAGGGGGGTCTGCTCAAACTAATGCACTAACCAAGGACAATATGAGTAGCAAACATCGAACCCCTACTCTGATCTACCCAATGGACAGGACATTCTCCACAGTTATGTGGAGAGCGGGGACTGACTCAGACATGAACTCTGGGGCCCCACATTTGACCACCCTCCCCCCTTGGTGGGGAGGCCTGATGACACTCAAAGAAAGAATAAGCAGGCTACCAAGATGAGACTTGATAGCCTATGACTATATAGTGGGGGAGGAGGTCCCCCTCGATCTTAGACCTAGAGGAGGGGAATAGGGTGGAAACGGGAGGGAAGGAGGAACGGAAGGATACAAACGATGGGGTAGCAGTTGAGTTGTAATCTAAATAAATTAATAAAATTAGAATAAAAAAAAAGACCACTGATCTAGACAGATAGTTGTAACATGGCTCTGCATCCCTCAGAGTCCCAGTTGTACCCATTTTGGGGACATAATATGTATTGCAAGCATATCATGGGCCATACAGCTGTCCAGCTGAGGGAGACTGGAAAAAATGGGCTCAGGAGGCTGACTGCTTCTCCGCTTTGAGTAATGTCAGAGTCCCTGTGATCTTCCCAATACAGAGTCCCATGGGAGGCTGCTAGGGGGCTGAAAGCATGCCCACAGCAGGAATGCCCAGGCTGCTGTGGGCTTGTACCCAGCCAGGCTTATTTGGCTGTGGAAAGCCATTGTTTGGATGGTATTTATTGGCCCTGGGGTGATAGAAGGATAGTGTGTGGAATCCTACAGTAATTAGCCCCTGCCTGCCTGCCACTCTGGGGTCACAGAAGTCTCCCTTTATCCTTGCTCCTGCTCCAGCATCTTGACTCCTACCCTTGCCCTGCCCCGTGCGCTTAGTCAGTCAGCTACAGTATTACTTCCTTGGGGAAGTCACATATACACAAAGTCTTGTCCTTCATTATTTCTGGTACCCCACTTTCTCCCTATCTTGACAAATTATTACTTTCATGAGCCTCACTTAAGCCAGGCAAGTGTTTTACCACTGAGCCACACTCCGAACATGGCAAATATTGTTGGGTGTCTTTCTGCCCCACTGCAGTTGTAAGCCTTGTCCTGACCTGGCTTTAAGCACATAGGTGTACACTATCTTTAGGAAGCCAACTGTGTCATCTTAGCTTCCACAGTCTGGTGGTCTAGGGGAGAAGGGACTTTACTCAGGGTCACACATAAGTGGGAGTGAGAGCTAGGCCCTGGGCTGGGGCTGAGTTGTTGTCTAGTGACTTGAGAGAGGGGAGGAAGGAGCAGTGTGGCCTTGAGTAGTAACTAGGGAGGCAGAGAGGCTGAAAGGGCCTTTGCTTGGCCAGCTAAAAAAGTCGATAGAGCAGGCACTGGCAGTGCTTAGGACTTGGGTTGGGCAGGAGAGAGGCTGCTGCAGGGGCTCTGGGCCAGAGAGCACCAGCTGACACAGGCAGAGGAGCTCCTGGTGCCAGGCTCTTGATGCCACGTGCCCAGGCCATGAGGTGCTTCCCAGCCTGGCTGCAGCTGCTCTTAACTGTCCAGTTACAACCCTACTTGGCCAAGGCAAACTTGGCCGGCGCTCAGTGAGCGTGTGCTTTAGGTAGAGCTCACACCTCTGGGAGGCTGGAAGCCCCAAGTGGCCTCACCTGGACTGGGCAGTTCCTCAGCAGACCCTTCTAGCTTTCATGCTTTTGCTCTCTCCCGTGTTCCCAGACCCACCCAGTGGGGCCTCTTTATGAGCTTCCCTGGGCAACAATCATAGGAGGTGAGGCGACTCGGCCGTGGGGCCCTTCTGTCTACACTTCCACCCGCCTTTGACTTGACTGGAGGGAATTTCCCTGTGACTCACTCTGCTGGCACTTCCTGTGGTCACCAGGGCAGGGGCTGGGGGACCCAGGCAGGCGGCTTGATGTTCTGGGGTCACTGAGGGAGGGTGGGCCTGGTGATTCCTGGAGGCAGGCTGCAGACCATATTTGGGAAATTTGCTCCTCTTGTTTGCAGCTTGGGACTGTGAGCCTGGTGGGCTGTAAGGTAGTTCCCCAGGAGCCTCTCTAACTGTCTGCTCGCCTCTGTTCCAGCCTCACCCACAGCCTGGGAGTTGGCCCACTAGTTTCTTTTCCTGAAAAAGTTATTCTTTTCTTTCCTTAAAAAAAAAAAAGTATTCAGAATGTGTGTGTGTGTGTGTGTGTGTGTCTGTCTGTCTGTCTGTGTCTGTGTCTGTGTCTGTGTTTTTTTTTTCAAGACAGGGTTTCTCTGTAGTCTTGACTATCCTGGACTCACTTTGTTAGACCAGACTGACCTCGAACTCACAGAGATCAGCCTGCCTCTGCCTCTTAAGTGCTGGGATAAAGGTGTGTGCCGCCACGCCTGGCCCAGATTTTTTTTTTTAATGATGTTTTCATACATAATTAGTCTTGATTGATTTCCTCCTCAAACATACTTTTTATCAACTTCAAAATAAGAAGTGCTTATTAAATACAAGTTGAAAAATCCTGTAAATAAGAAGAGAGAGTATCTACTTCTGTTGTCTGGAATATTTTCAGTAGTATTCTGACACCTTATTTTGAATTTTCAAATGACATTTTATTGTGGACCAAAGTGACTTAACTCTAAGAATCCTCCTGTCTCAGCTTCCTGAGTGCTGAACTACTCTATGCCCAGCTTATTCCGTGCACTTTAATTCTTCTGTAACTGGTGTGAGCAGAGTTCGGGGGCTGTGGCAGTTTCAGGGACTCTGCCCTCCGTAGGCTGCCTGCTTGCCTGGCTCCTTCCTACGCCTTGTTCTTTTTGCCTCCCTAGCTCCTCTGCCCCTGCCTTTTCTGGGTCTGGAGACTCCAAGCTATCTTGGAGCAGTGGCTACCAGCTAGTGACTCCTAGGGCCCTCCTCCATCCAATGCTCCTTACCTGTCAGTGCGGCAGGGCCTGAGAGACAGCTCAGAGGTAGCCCTCTGGGACACCTCTGCCTCAGAGCCTGGCTTCCCACTTTGGATTTCTGTCCAGGCGCATGGCCCTTCCTGCTGTCTGGAATTCCATTCCAGCTCCTAATTGGTTCCCTGAAGGAGTTGAGGTCCAGGGCATGGTGGTTGGTTTTGTTGTAGGTTGGTTTGATTGCAGGTTGTGTACCACCAGCTTGGCCAGAGGATGGTTTTACTTTGTGGGTCTTAAGTAGGCAAGGCCACACAGCAAGTAGCCAGAGCCCAGGTCCCACTTCCAGTCTAGATTTCTCTGTGTCCTCAGACTTAGGAGGGACCTTGTAAGTCACCCAGAATTGATGTTTGGCTGGAGGCCAGAGCGTGCACCTGACCTTCTTGAGTGCCCAATGGGTCTCTGTCAGCCTCTGCTGAGACAGACGGTCTTCTGCTGTTCTAGCACAGAAGATCTCCCAGCCACGCCCAGTCCGGGCTCCTTCCTTGCTCCTGCCCTCTGCAGTCTCTAAGCCCAGTTCCTGGGCAAGGAGGCAGTAACAGGATTGCTCAAGTTACAGTGGCAGTGTTGGAGCCTCCCCATTTGGTTCTTATGCCTTCTTCATGTCTCCTATACTGTTGCCCTTCTGTCTCAAGTCACATAGCCCCAGCACAGGTTACTTGGCTCCTAGGCCACACCAAATGCAGGTTTCTGGTGTGTGTGTGTGTGTGTGTGTGTGTGTGTGTGTGTGTGTGTGTGTGTGTGTGTGTGTCTCCTGATGTAGAATGGCCATAGTAGTACCCATTTCTTGTGTGTGTGTGTGTGTGTGTATGTGTGTCCCCTGATGTAGAAAGGCCATAGTAGTACCCATTTCTTGTGTGTGTGTGTGTGTGTCCCCTGATGTAGAAAGGCCATAGTAGTACCCATTTCTTGTAGCTGTGACAGTAAAGGTGGGAGGTGCTGCTGTCCCTTTGCTTAATGCCCTTGTTTTTCCTGTTGCTTCTCCCTCAAGCCCCAGAAGCACTCACGTTAGTAGAATGTCTGGGATCTGTCCGGGATAATTGTCATTGACATTTAAAGGGTATTGCTTTGTAGGTGCTTATAGCTTTAAAGTTCTGGGCCGTAGCACATCTGTCTCTTACTCTAACTCCAGATGGCAGGTCTGACTCACCTCACCTTTACCTCCTCATTGCCCCATGGTCAACACAGGTGGGCCTCATGTGACAGGCAAGCACCCTGGTGCTGAGTACTCCTGAGAGCAGTAAAACTTGGGAATACTACTCCTGCCTGCAGCACTTCACTGAATACCAGGACACCTGAAGGGCACTATGGCATGATCCCTCTGTGTCTCTATTGATGGACTCTGGGCATTCCATCAGCAGGTCTTGGCCATTTGATTTCCCTTGGGCCACCTCTATATATTGTAGGTTTTCTGTTGATACTGTCTTTTCCTTTTTAATTGTATGAACTCTCCCAAATTCCTAGTAACTTTTCTTGCCATAGCAGTAGGCCTTTTGTGTTTGATTTCTGATTGGTGGTCAGTAATGCCAGGTCAGTGTCTACATTTGCTGCTTTCCTACAGTGAGTTTCCTACCTTTGCCTGCTGTGTGGTTGTACCCTTTCCCCATTGCTTTCCAGCCCTTGTCCTGCCCCATCCCTGCTTACAGTTGTCCTCATAGCAAGGAAGGAATGCCTTGTGCCTTTTATAAATGGCTTGTTTTGCCAAGCATGGTGGCACATGACTTTAATTCCAGCAATTGGGAGGCAGAGGCAGGTGGATCTCTGTGAGTTCAAGGCCAGCCTGGTCTACAAAGAGAATCCAGGACAGCCTAAGCTACATAGAAAAACCCTGTCTCGAAAAACAAAAAAGGAAAAAAAGAAAAAAAGTGGCTTGTTCTTTTACTGGCCTCTGTTAATCCACTTCATTCTAAAAGAATTCCTCAAAGATGAAATTAAGCTGGGTGAGGTGGTGCACGCCTGTAATTCCAGCACTCATGACACAGAGGCAAGCGGATCACTGTGAGTTCGAGGCCAGCTTGGTCTACAAAACGAGTCCAGGACAGCCAAGGCTAACACAGAGAAACTCTGTCTCAAAAGAGAGAGAGAGAGAGAAAAAAAAGACATTTAAAAAGCCCTAGAGCACTTTGATCATAATGAATTATTCTGATCCACTGTTAAATTATACTGAGTTCACATTATTGTCCCCTCGGTCTCTAGAGTGCTTTTCAAGACTCCCAAAGAATGCCCCAAACCACAGATTAGTTTTGAACACTGTATACTGTGGTTTTTTTTTTCCAGGTATGTGTTTGTCTATAATAGGGTTTTTTTTTTCTGTTTGTTTGTTTCTTTTTGTCTGAGACATGGTCTTACTATGTATCCCTGGTTGGCCTGGAACTCCCTATGTAGACCAGGCTGGCCTCTGCCTACTGCTTCTGCCTCCTGAGTGCTGGGATTAAAGGAGTGCACTGCCATCCCTGGTTTTTTGTTTTGGTTTTTTGAGACAGAGTTTCTCTGTGTAGCGTTGGCTGTCCTGGACTCGCTTTGTAGACCAGGCTGGCCTCGAACTCACAGCCATCCACCTGCCTCTGCCTCCCGAGTGCCATCCCTGGCTTTTATCTGTAATAGTTTATTTATAAATGTGGTGTGGTAAGAGATTAATAAAAATAATATAACAATTGCAATAATTGTAATAAAAGTTAAGTGATTCGTCCCTCACAAAGAATAAATTACTAATTTTCACCTTTTCACTTAATAGAAGCACCTTTATAGCTTCTCTTTGGTGAATTTGGACTATATAAGAATTGCTGCCCATGTGTTTGGGGGGCATTCCAATAGAGCTTATTTGAACACATACAGGATGGATGCACTGGCCCTGGAGTGGTGGAGCACAGTAGCAAGAGAGTTCATTGTACTTTTCAGAATGGCCTGTAACTGAAACCTTATCAATTATTTCTGGAATTTTTCATTTAATATTTTTGGGCCATGGTTGGCCACAGATAACTGAAACCACAGAAACATACTGTGGAGGAAGAGCAAGCTGCTGTGCTAAGAAAGTGTGGACAAATGAATGTTGTACAGTGTTAGGTCATCCCACCCGGCACTTGGTGCATTTTCCTTCTGTTCAAGTTTTTACTTGAGTAAAAACATTTTGTCCTCTCCAGTCTTGAGCAAGGGGTGTGTGTAGTAAGCTCACAGGTAACTTCTCTTGTTCTCTGTTTGCTGTGACATTTTCATCTGTTGCTGATTCCTCTCATTGGAACACTTACAAAGATGATCGTGTGATCTGCAGACAGTGAGCATTTGTCCCCTGTGAGGTGTGCATTCCTCCCTGCCCCATCATTGTCTCACTCTAGGACAACTGCAGTGCCCTGGACACAGGGTCTGAGCCTTGGAGCTAGAGTGGGAAGACACCTTACTTCTCAACTTAAGGGACACATTTGAAGTTTCTCCATAATTACTGGCTTTTTGGTAGATGAACTTGGGAAAATGCCAACCCCTTCACACACACACACATACACACACACACACACACACACACACGGTGTTTTTATCTTAAGAAACTGTTGTTACTGGGCAATGGTAGCACACACCTTTAATCCCAGCAACTCTGGAAGCAGAGGCAGACAGATCTCTGAGTTTGAGACCAGTTTGATGTCTACAAGTGAGTTTTAGGATGGCCAAGGCTACACAGAAACCCTGTCTTGAAAAACTAAAAATAAAAAAATTGTGGTTTTGTCAAATGAGTTTCTCTATTGCGGCTAACCTAGTGGTAACCTAGTGGCTGTATTGCCATAGTCATTAGACTTTTCTGCTACAGACTGTCACGTGACTTCAGGAATCTTTAAAAGATTTTATTTCATTATTTTATAAACACATGTGTGGTGTGTATGTGTCTGCATACATGCACAAGTGAGTTCAGGCACCTACAGAGTCCAGAAGAGAGCATTGCATCTCCCGGATCTGGGTTGTGAGCCAGCTGCTATCAGTGCTGGACACAAATTCAGCTCCTCTCCGGCAGCAGGAAGCTCCCTCCTAATTGCTGAGCCCTCTCTACAGCCTTAGAAGCGATTTCTAGTAACACTTTGAGAGCCATCTCTGAAGTGTTGGTGGCAGCCGATAGCAGCTGCTGTCAGCAAGTATTTGAGGGGCCCCAGCTCAGTGGAAAGATACACTGGGGTCAGTTCCACTCTGCTGCCGGGGGATGAGCAGAGACAATGAGAGCAAAGGCCCTCCGCTGTTGCCATGAGTCACTCACTCAGTCTTACTGAATATGGACTGGGAGCTAGGTGAGGCTTGTGGCCGTCCTCCTGCCTACATGTCCGCCTGTCTCTTCTCTCTCCAGAATGTGCTGGCTAAAGCCCTCTACGACAACGTAGCTGAATCTCCAGATGAGCTCTCCTTCCGAAAGGGTGACATCATGACAGTGCTGGAGAGGGACACACAAGGCCTGGATGGCTGGTGGCTCTGCTCGCTGCATGGGCGCCAGGGCATTGTGCCTGGTAACCGCCTCAAGATCCTGGTTGGCATGTATGACAAGAAGCCAGCAGGGCCTGGACCAGGCCCACCTGCCACCCCACCCCAGCCCCAGCCCAGCCTCCCCCAGGGTGTCCATGCCCCCGTACCCCCAGCTTCCCAGTATAGTTCCATGCTCCCCACTGCCTACCAGCCCCCACCCGACAACGTGTACCTGGTACCCACTCCCAGCAAGGCTCAGCAAAGTCTCTACCAAGCCCCTGGGGCCAACCCACAGTTCCAGTCACCCCCAGCCAAACAGACATCCACATTCTCAAAGCAAACACCTCATCACTCATTTCCCAGCCCAGCCGCAGACCTTTACCAGGTACCCCCCGGGCCTGGAAGTCCAGCCCAGGACATTTACCAGGTGCCACCTTCCGCTGGCATGGGGCATGACATCTACCAAGTCCCTCCATCTTTGGACACCCGCACATGGGAAGGAACAAAGCCACCAGCAAAGGTAAGGCCAACTTGCTGTGAAACCCCATGGGGTTAGCCTAGGCCCTGACCACCAGAGTACCCACAGTGCAGTGTCACTGTGTATATGGTCAGAGCTCAAGGAGGGAGGTATCTGGATAAATGCATCCATTTATCTGTGCAGGTGGGTGTGTAAGGGACATTGAGCTGTCCATGGAGGCTGCCCTGAATTGGAGAGTGTTAACCACAGGTAACAGCCTGTGCTGGGTCTAGAGGTATGGAGGAGTGACCTGTGTTCCTGGAGATCAGGAAAAGCCAGAGCAGCAGGCCAGGGGCAGTCTCAGGGGCCTGATACCCAAGCTGAAGGTGAAGAGTTTAGAGTAGAAGGAACCTGACACACACACCCCCCCCATGTTGAAGTCTGTTTATGCTGGCACAAATGGAAAGTACTGCAGGACATAAAGCCTGTGGGGCAGGAAAGGGTGGTTGTAAGGGTGACAACACGGGAGAAACGAGAAGAGCGAGCCAGGCGTGGTGGCGCACACCTTTACTCTCAGCACTCAGTTCCTGGGCCTGTCCTCCAGATGTTGAGGCAGAGGCAGATGGAGCTCTGTGAGTTCAAGGCCAGCCTGGTGTACAAAATCGAGTCCAAGATAGCCAAGGCTACACAGAGAAACTCTGTCTTGGGGCAAGGAGGGGGAAGAGAAGAGCAGCATGTCTCTTACAAATTGCATCTAGAGGCCAGGTGTGGTGGTGCATGCCAGGACTTGGGAGGCAGAGAAGCAAGCACATCTCTGTTAGTTCAAGGCCAGCCTGGTCTACAAAGAGAGTCCAGGACAGCCAGGGCTCTGCAAAACAGAGAAACCCTGTCTCAAAAAAAAAAAACAAAACAAATTGCATCTAGAGGTGATCAGGCCAGGATCAACATGGGGCTGCTTGAGATCCAACCATTTGGTCTGCCTTCAGGCCAACAGGAAGAGGAGGAGGGGACAAAAGAGACTACAGGTTTCCTAAAGCACTTTCTTGGAGGTTATT
The DNA here is from genome assembly GCF_964271855.1 of Acomys minous. NCBI lineage: Eukaryota > Metazoa > Chordata > Mammalia > Rodentia > Muridae > Acomys > Acomys minous. Next base: position 16,505,335 of record NC_140496.1, read on the forward strand.
TATGTTGCATGTTGACCTTTGCCTCACCCAGCTGCCTGGGAGGCTAGGCTATGAGCTCTGTCCGGTGTGTGCCACTTAGAGGGTCTTCCCTAAGGTAGAAGCAGCAGGCCTCTGACAGATCTAGCCCTCACGGGCCCCATGATGGTAAGGGAAGCTACCTTGTGCTCAGGGGCTCCCATAGGCCTTCAGGAGTCGTTCTGACCAATTCCGTCACTGTGAGCCAGGACCTTTGCAAAGGCTCCAGGCTGTGTCTAGGTCCTAGTTCCCCCTGCAACCTTTTGCCCCTATGCTCATTACATAAGCAGGACTGACGTAGGAGAGGCCCTTGGCTTCATACCAAATCAAGAAGCACTTCTTACGTTTGTGTTGGCCTGTTTTCCTGTACCAGAGGCCTTTAAGAACTAGGGAATGGGCCAGGCGTGGTGGTGCACACCTTTAATCCCAATACTCAGGAAGCAGAGACAGGCAAATCTCTGTGAGTTCCAGGACAGCCTGATCTACAAACCGAGTTCCAGGACAACCAGGGCCACACAGAGAAACCCTGTCTCGAAAAAACAAACACAACAACAACAACAAAACTGAGGAGTGGAGCTCCTGGGCCTGTCCTCCAGATGTTGCGGCTAGAGTTGCCATGCCCAGCTCCCCACATCTGCTCCATGCCTTCATCTGTTCTTCCCTAGAAGGCCTTAATGGCTAGACAGGTGCCCCAGAGGCCTTGGTAGAAACAGCCCATGGAGGCCAAAAGAAGATTGAAAAGTTACAGGAATTATAAATTGCTGATGTGGGAACCAAATCTGGGTCCTCTGCCACAGCAACAAGCACTTTCAACCTCTGAACCATTTCTCTAGGGCCCCCACTCCCACCTATTTTTAAAACATTTTCCTTGTTGTTTTTGAGGTAAGGTTTCTCTGTAGCCTCCGCTGTCCTGGAATTCCCTCTGTAGATCAGGCTGGCTTCAAAGAGAGTTCCAGGGCAGCCAGGGCTATTACACAGAGAAACTATCTTGAAAAACCAAAACAAAACAAAACAAAAACCCAAAGACAAACAAACAAAATCCTCCAAAACTAAGACCTCTTGTTCCAGGGACTGAGATAGTACTGCAGCTTGTAGTATCAGTGGGAAAAACTGATGAGGGTAGGGCCAGGGGAGCTCGCACCCCTGGAAGAGTGGTCCAGCGTCCAGAGGCTCTAAACATGTAGAGGAGACATCTACCTGAGCAAGGCCACTTCCGAAGGAGCATTTCTGGGTCAGGAAGTACAGCTTGCGGGCGTGGGGGGGACGTGTGAACTAAGGTGTGTTTGTCAGGGAAGCAGCACTTGTGGCCAGTAAAGGCGGTGAGATAGGCACCTGTCTTGGCCCGATGATAATCCTGTGGTACTCCGTTCCCAGAGGAGAAAAAGGCAGCTTCTCTATGGGAGGAGGGCTAGATTGTGAACAACTAAGCCAGCAGCTGGCCTAGGCTAGCAAGATGTCCATTTTACAGGAGGGGAGCTAAGCAGCCAAGCTGTCTGGAGGGGTGGGGCCCCAACACAGAATGAACAGCCCAGAGGGACTCCTCGGCTTTGTTCCTCCTGCCTAACTGCTGCTTGGACCTCTGCCTTGGTCCCTGTAGAGCCTGGCCTGCTCTGGAAGTTTCAGCCCCATTAAGGACTGACTAGCTGGGTTATGCTTCTGGATTCAATCTCTTTTTCCTTCAGACTTGCAGGGAGGTAAAGAGCAGAGAGAAAAATAGCCTTCTCCAGCACAGCTTAACGTGTGTGTCTGTGTCTCTGACTCTCTCTCCCTCCAGGACCTGCTAATGGGGCATCAGGTGCAAAACAGTATAGCCTGTGATTAGCAGGGCTCAACAGCTCTCTGATGAGTCCGTGTCCCTAATGAGCTTCTCTTTTCCCCTGCTTTCTCTATAGAGCAGTAGAGAAACATTTGCTAGCCAATATGGCTGCTTATTGTCACCTGACTGAGGTGTAGGAATGGGAGCTGCCCTTTAGCCTTAGGACCTAGCACTACAGTTCTGATAGTGAGACCCTCTGACCTGTGCTTGCAGCCCTATCTACATGAGGCCTGGATGGGTGCTAACAAGGCAGAGGTGCTCTCTATACTGAGGCCTGGAGTGCCTCTGTCTGAGGGATACACTGTCTGCCCCTTTGGGGTTTGAATTCCCACCTAGGAGGCTTTGGGCCTAGAGAAGCCTCAGGCCTTGCCACAGGCTTCTCTAACCTGCCACGTCCCTCTAGCTCCAGTCTGTGTTGCCATGGGCAGGTTCCAACATCTAAAAATAGCCTTGGAGGAGACTCAAGTCTGGGGCCTGAGCAGGGAGATGCGTCTGGAGAGGCAGCTGCAACTCTGCCCCCAGGCACTATTATTGGTGGGTGGGGACACCCCACAGAGGAGACCCTGAAGCTGCTCCAGTGGCACACACCAGCCTGCCAGGCGGCCTGCCAGGAGCAGCTCAGAAGGCCCAGCTGGCCTGAGTGTCAACTGCCTAGCTCAAATGTACTGCCTAGGAGGTTGTCAGGTCTGTGTCTGCTGAGTGCCCCTGTGTCCTGCGGGGGGTGGGGGAGTGAGGCATGGCACTGGTGCATGCCTGTTGACGCTTGGGTTGAGTTCTAGGGTGCTGAGCCTGAAGGAGGCAGGGTATGTGTGTGGAGGCCCTGAGTCAACCCTGTCCCAGACATCCCCTTTGATTAGAAAACAAAAGGCCTTTCTGTGAAGAAGGCTGAACAGGGAGCCCCATGGGGGAGGTCACCCTGAGCCTGGCTGGAGAATCTTGTAGAGGGGAGGCTGCCTGGCACGCTTCCATCCCTCCCAGGCTGAGTGCTGCTGTTAAGGGGACAGCATGGTCTAGGGGTTAGAATATGAGCATCCCAGAGCACACCCCGACCCCTGCCTACTCTCATGTAGAGCCACAGCTTTCCTGCTGTGGCCCACTGCCATGGATCCAGGGTCAGGGCCCTGGGGAGGAAGTGGCTTGCTCGCTCTTGACCAGCGGCTCCCTCTGAGGCCTTAACCTTCAGGTGGGCAGGGCAGCTATCGGTGGGAGTCAGAGAGCATGGGATTGTGCTTCCAGTTAGAATTCCTTTGCTATGTAGCTGACCTTACATCCTAGCCCTGTGAACTTCTCAGGAGTTACCTCTGAGGTCATTGTATGCCCAGGAGTCCCACTGAGCTATGATGTGGGCAAGGGAGGGTTACTTGCTGCCTTTGCAGGCTACTTCCCTCTGCCTCCGGAGTCTGGAGGTGATGGCGTTCTGGTCATTCTCTTGCTTAGCAGAACTGTGTGAGGCAGGGTAGCTAAGAGGTGTCAACAGGAGTGACACAGGAGACCTTACATGTGGCCTGTGGTCCTGCTGTGCTCAGGACCGCAGTGCAGACTGGCCCCTTGTCTACTGCCTCTGGGGCCAGGCCTTTTACTCTTCCTCTTCCATTTTGTCACCTGTGTACAGCCATGCTTGCACCCAATTCTGTGGACTCTCCTGGGGCATCCAGCTGTAGAGACAGGTGTCATGGCCCATAACCAGACAACTCTAAACAAAACCTAGGGGTCTAATTATTTCTGCATTTTACTCCAGAAAGGAAGCACACGGGGGATGAAATGTTATGCCTCCAAGCCCACCCTTACAGAGAGCCCCATCACTATCTGTGTGTGTCACCCACCTCTCAGAGGAGTTTCCTGTGGGCCTGTGGGTGCATCATAGGGGCTAGCTTCAAGGGCCAGTGGTGCAGTCAGCTCTTTGTTCTTAGGTGGTGGTTCCTACCCGAGTAGGACAGGGCTATGTATACGAGGCCTCCCAGACAGAGCAGGACGAGTATGACACCCCACGCCACCTGCTGGCTCCAGGTCCCCAGGACATCTATGATGTGCCCCCTGTTCGAGGACTCCTTCCCAGCCAGTATGGCCAGGAGGTAAGTGTTGGGCATCAGAGGTGGGGAGGGCAGGGACTGGGCCTTGCTCTGTGGGCTGCATTTTCTTAGCCTATCCAGGGCCTGGGTAGTATAGCAGCCACAGCCCAGGTAGGTTTTTGGGGATTTCTACTTTTCCCATTAAACCGGGTGTCCCTGACAGTTACCACTGCACCTTCTTTTGTGCCCTCCAGGTATATGACACGCCGCCCATGGCAGTCAAAGGCCCTAATGGCCGAGACCCATTGTTGGATGTGTATGACGTGCCCCCTAGTGTGGAGAAAGGCCTGCCACCCTCCAACCATCATTCGGTAAGGAGTCAGCAAATGCTATGTGTGCACCCTGGCCTTGGGACTGCTGTCTGCAGACCCTGGATCTGCCCTTACTTGGTCTGTGGACAGATACAGAAACTAAGTGCCCAGGCTGGAGAGCTGGCTCAGTGGTCAAGGCACTGGCAGCCATCTGTAACTGCGGTCCCAGGTGATCTTTCTTACCTCTTGGCACCAGACATACATGTGGTACACAGACATACATACAAACAAAACATCCAGCCATAAAATTAGTTAATTAAAAAAAGAAAGCTTAATGCCCTTCTGAGTTCAGAAAATGGCCCATTGCCAGACCTTCTCATTACGTATGCTCTGAGAAGTACCAGCAAGAACACAAACTCTCTTCCAAACTAGGACACTACGGATGTGAAAGGGACCAGTAGCCAATCATGCAGGACAAAGCCCAGCTAAGGGCTTGCTACAGAATGGAAAGTATCAGTGATGAGGTCAGGAGATGGAGGTGGGGAAGATGCAGGCAGCATTGGCAGTATGGTAGCAAGTCTCTCCTACATGCCTGCGGTTAAGAACTGCACTACACACCTAATACACCTGCCCTTATACTGTGAGGGAGTTCCACATCTTATTGATGAATATCCAGGCACAGAGATTTAGTCATCTGGCCCAGAGATAGGCACTTGCCATAGTTGTCATAGCCAAGAACCCTGCTGGCTGTGGGCCCCAGCTGGGTCTTGCTTCAGCTCCAAGGCTGGGCACATGAATGACAGCCTTAACCGCCACTTGGTCCCTAGGTGTATGATGTCCCTCCCTCTGTGAGCAAGGATGTGCCGGATGGCCCACTGCAGCGTGAGGAGACATACGACGTGCCCCCTGCCTTCGCCAAGCCCAAGCCCTTTGACCCAACCCGACATCCATTGATCCTTGCTGCACCCCCTCCCGACTCCCCACCAGCTGAGGATGTGTACGATGTACCACCCCCTGCTCCTGACCTCTATGATGTGCCCCCTGGTTTGCGACGGCCTGGCCCTGGAACATTGTATGATGTGCCTCGTGAACGGGTGCTCCCTTCTGAGGTGGCTGATGGGAGTGTAATTGATGATGGTGTGTATGCTGTGCCGCCACCAGCTGAACGAGAGGCCCCGACAGATGGTAAGCGCCTGTCGGCCTCTAGCACGGGCAGCACACGCAGCAGCCAATCAGCATCTTCTTTGGAAGTAGTGGTGCCAGGCCGGGAGCCCCTGGAGCTGGAGGTTGCTGTGGAGTCCCTGGCTCGGCTGCAGCAGGGTGTGAGTGCTACCGTAGCCCACCTTCTGGACCTGGTGGGTAGTGCCAGTGGCCCTGGGGGCTGGCGGAGTACCTCTGAGCCCCAGGAGCCTCCTGTGCAGGAGCTGAAGGCTGCCGTGGCTGCGGTTCATGGAGCAGTACACGAGCTCCTGGAGTTTGCCCGCAGTGCTGTGAGCAATGCCACCCATACTTCTGACCGCACCTTGCACGCCAAGCTTAGCCGGCAGCTACAGAAGATGGAGGATGTGTATCAGACACTGGTGGTCCATGGTCAGGTCCTGGACAGTGGCCGGGGAAGCCCCGGATTCACCCTTGAAGACCTGGACCGCCTGGTGGCCTGCTCAAGGGCTGTGCCCGAGGATGCCAAGCAGCTGGCCTCCTTTTTGCATGGCAATGCTTCACTGCTTTTCAGACGGACCAAAGCCCCTGGCCCAGGGCCTGAGGGCAGCAGCTCCCTACACCCCAACCCTACTGACAAAGCCAGCAGCATCCAGTCACGGCCTCTACCCTCCCCTCCAAAGTTCACCTCCCAGGACTCTCCAGATGGCCAGTATGAGAACAGTGAAGGGGGCTGGATGGAGGACTACGACTACGTCCACCTGCAGGTGAGTGCCCGCACGCCCAGGCCAGGAGCTTCCCTCTCACCCCACACGGAGAGCTCTCGTGGTCAGAGGGAGATTTGGGCTCCAGGATTGGTCACTGGCGAACCTAGTGCCCTCCCTGTGTCTTTCCCTATTTTTGTAGATGATCAATAAGGCTATGTCCTTGGGGCTTGAATTGCCAACCAGGATGGCTCCCCTGGGAATGGGCTTCTCTGGGGCCCATTCTGTACAGACATTCCAAAGAGACACTGGGGCCTAGGGAGCCTAGACAAGGGGAATGGGGAGGCGCTGAGGGTGCATCCCTGAGAAGACCCCTGCGTGCCCTTTCATTTGTGGGCCAAGGGCAGCATTTGGATTTGATGCCTGGTCTGGGAGCCCCAGGAGGGCCATGGCCATGTGGCCTGAGTGCATCCTGTAAATGGGTACCTTCCTCAGCCTGGTGTGCCTACACTGCCACCTGGTGGTTCCCTGGCCCTTGCACCCATGGGACCTGTTGGTGCTTCTGTCCCAGAAGAGACTTGTCAGTCCAGGCCTTGTCTCTTTTCTCTAGGGGAAGGAGGAATTTGAGAAGACCCAGAAGGAACTGCTGGAAAAGGGCAACATCATGCGGCAGGGAAAGGGCCAACTGGAGCTGCAGCAGGTGAGGCTCCCAGTAGTCACCTCTCAGTGAGAGCCTCCAGGGGTACAGCCCTGCTTGCCCTCTACCCAGCCAGACTGTGCCCAACGTCGTGGCATCCTGTCTTAGGGCCGGTTATTTAAGATGGCAGTCTCACTGTGGTGCTCATCATGAACACCTCTGCAGACTCTTGAGTAGCTGAGACTACAGCAGTGCACTGCCCACTTGGTCTGATGTGGCTTATTTTGAAGCTCTCACCAGAGAGCTGAGACTAGCAGTTGACTAGCATGCTTGAGCATACGTCAGGCACAGCAGTAAATTAGCACAAATTGTTACTTCAGTAATGTGTACATTGTAGATAGCACAAGATAGTGTAGGATTAGAAACACTGGCAGAGGAGGCAGAGATAGGCAGATCTCTGAGTTCGAGGCCAGCCTGGTCTACAAAATGAGTCCAGGACAGTCAGGACTGTTACACAGAGAAACCCTGTCTCAAAAAACCAAGGAAGGAAGTAAGGAACGGTGTGGCAGCACTCACCTTTAATCCCATCACTCAGCACTTGTGAGGCAGAGGCAGGCGGATCACTGAGTTCAAAGCCAGCCTGGGCTACAAAGCGAGTCCAGGACAGCCAAGGCTACACAGAGAGAAAGAAACCCTGTCTAGAAAAACTTAAAAATTAAAAAAAAAATTTTTTTTTTAGAAAAACCAAAAACAAACACATACTGGCAGCCTTAGGCATCTCAGAAGCTGAACCTAGCTGCTGCCCACCGATCTCTATAAGCCGTGCCTCCCTGTGCCTGCCCGAGGTGACACTGTGAGCAGTCACACTCTGCTGTCTGCAGCATTCCCAGGCATTAAACATTGTGCATACTCCTTTTTATGGGCCACATAATGTCTATTGTTGAATGTTTTCAGTGTATCCAGTTCTCCATATAAATTACAGTGCTGTGCTTAGCCACAGCTTTCTTCATATTTTGAATCATTTCTCAGGGTAAGAAAGCATTTCTGAAAAATACTAAAGACATTCAGTTTTGAGGATAATAACTCAAAGTAAATATGAAAACTCTCACCACCCCCCTCTGGGTGTAGAAAAGGCAGGCAAGGAACGGCTTGCCCAGCCTGAGCAGCGCTACTCACTGTGGGGCTTGTAGTTGGTAGCTGCACCATGGGTAATGATGCTAGAAGTAAGTAGTCGTGTGTCGCCTGCTTGGGATGTGTATGGCACATAACAAGTGAAACATGTAATTACAGGCACATTCCTGTAGCCCAGCACTCGGGAGGTTTAGGCATAAGGATCCCAAGTTTGCGGCCAGCCAAGATATGTGGCAAAATACCCCTCCCTAGTAATAGCTAAACATGTTTGGCCATGGAGTGCCATTGTTTCAAGAGTTGGGGTGACGTATCTTTCCTATGCACTCCCTAACATGTCTTCAGGCAGTAATGCTGCTGCTGACACTATGGGTCACTTTCTTGTGCTAAACAGTTGTGTGCTGAGTACAGATGTTTACACATGTCTGTCAGCTGAGAACCTAACTGTGTCCTGCCTCCCACAGCTGAAACAGTTTGAGCGACTGGAGCAGGAGGTGTCTCGTCCCATAGACCATGATTTGGCCAACTGGACACCAGCCCAGCCCCTGGGGCCAGGGCGGACAGGGGCCCTGGGGCCTTCAGACCGACAGCTGCTGCTCTTCTACTTGGAGCAGTGTGAGGCCAACCTGACCACACTGACAGATGCAGTAGATGCCTTCTTCACTGCAGTGGCCACCAACCAGCCACCCAAGATCTTCGTGGCACACAGCAAGTTTGTCATCCTCAGTGCACACAAGCTTGTGTTCATTGGGGACACACTGTCACGGCAGGCAAAGGCAGCCGACGTGCGCAGCCAGGTGACCCACTATAGCAACCTGCTGTGTGACCTCCTGCGTGGCATTGTGGCCACCACCAAGGCTGCTGCCCTGCAGTATCCCTCACCCTCTGCTGCCCAGGACATGGTAGACAGGGTCAAGGAGCTGGGCCACAGCACTCAGCAGTTCCGCCGGGTCCTGGGCCAGCTGGCTGCTGCCTGAGCAGAGGACTAGGATGTGGAGGCCAGGGAGTGGGCAGTGGTGGTCTGAGCTACCCAGGCATTCGTCTTGGAAGTGGATATCCTGCAGGGTTGGGGACAGGTAACCCCAGCTCTACCTTGGGCCTGGTGCCCTCAACTGTCCAGGGATTTGTACATATTTATAGCAAGGCAGGATGTGGGATTCCTTCTCAGAGAAACTGAGGAGCCGAGCCAGATGAGAGTGCTAGGGATTGCCAGGGTGGGGACATGTGGGCCCCAATCTACAGTGTTCCCTGTGACAGGCAAGTACAGTGGGGTATGCCCCTCTGCACCAAGAAAAATCCCTAAAGAACTATTTTTCACTATTGATTTTTTTCCAATCATTTGACTAATAGTCTACATTTAATAAAATTTTAAAAACAAGAAGCAGCCTACAGAGATGACTGAGAGCTCCTGTGGATGGGAAGGTAGGTGCGTCCCTGACCCACCCACGTGACGAGTGGTGGGGAAGAGTCTGCGAAGGGTAAAAGAAAGGTCCTTCAGAAGAAAATCAAGGGACCTGCAGGGAGTTAGGTGGCAGTGTCCTTTGTGCCAGGTACCTGCTGGCTCTTCTGTACCCCAACGAGGAAGCTCACAAGTCAAGGTACTGCACAAAACAGCCTCACCTTCCAGACTACATCAAACTTGGCTCTAGAGAGAACTTCAGTCTGGGACACCCGAAGTGTCCTCCTTGAATTAAACATGGATGTGGCCTCCAAGCTGGGAAGGCTGATGCCCAGAACAGGCCTTGGCCTGGATGGCTCCTCTCCTGGGAGTTCTGGCAGCCTGTGGCTCAGGGAGGACTGGAGTGTATGTTTGGCACCCTGACAGTGGTCTCACCTTTGAACATTGTGCCATGGATATGGACCTCAGTTTCGCTGCCGGTATAGAGAGGGAGCTAGGAGTAGGTGACCTGTCACCATGGAACCGTGCTGGGGGTACGGAGCCTCCAGGACCCCAGAGCAGAAGTGAAGGTGCGGGGCCTGTTCTGGTTCTCGGCTTTCTTTTGCTCTGTCTTTCGGGGTTTCTCCTTACGCAGGTCTAGGTTCTGTTGTAACCCCATCTCTATCTTCTAAGCCGAGGGACCTGGACAGCTGGGAGCTCAGGGAGCTGTGGTCCTTCTGGCCCAACAAGGTCTCCTATGAGTAGAGGGCCGGAAGCTGCAGCATGCAGGAGACCCTGTCAGAAATTGTACAGATCCTCGGGTGGGTTATCTGACTGCCCCAGAACTTGGAGGCAGGAAGAGGTTGGACACACAGGGCAGAGCCGCCTCATGCAGCTTGTGTATGAGATCTTGGCTTCAGAGGCAGAGGCCGTTAGTGTCACAGTCACAGACCTCCATCCTACCAGCTCACTGAAAATCAGCCGTGAGTCCTTAAAACCATCTGTGGAACAAGACCTGGGCCTCAAGCAGGGCTGTCACTGGTCCTTCCCTCCCTGGCCCTCTGAGGTACATGTGTGGATGTCCCGGATAGGTATAGAGGGGCCTACCATCTGTGTCCCCTTTCTGGGAACTCCTGTCAGTGACGGGAGACGGCATCCATAGTGAGTTGAAGCCTGGGGAGCACAACTTGCTTGGGCTAACAAGGTGAGCAGAGTCCACACTCGACTGCTTACCTAGCCAGAAGACTCCCAGCTAAAGGCTGGGTGACAGTGACATCTGGTCTACAGAACAAGTTCTAGGACAGCCAGGGCCTCCACAGAAAAACTTTTGTCCTGGGGCCAGTGGATTGCTGTGAGTTCGAGGCCAGCCTGGTCTACAAAGCGAGTCCAGGACAGCCAAGGCTACACAGAGAAGCCCTGTCTCAAAAGAACAACAACAACAAACAAACGGTTGTCCTGAAAGAAAAATAAAATAAAATAAATAAACTAAAACCTCCAGCTGGGACCAACAGGCAGCACAGTCCACCTTTCAAGAGCTAGAGACGTGCCACTGGGGACCCGCAGGTGGTACTGCAGACTTCCTGGGAGGTTGCTACCACTTGTGCAAAGCTTTCTTCAGGACCCTGTTACTTGCTTTTTCTTTTTGTATTTGGTGGGTTTATTTGCAGGGTGTGGAAATTGTGTTGCCCAAGCTGGCCTCTAGCTCAGCCAAGGATGACCCTGAGCTGATCCTGCCTGCGGCCCTTGAGTGCTATGATTATATGTGCACCACCATGTCCAGTTATTTGGTGGACTCCATCCCCCCTGCCCCCAAGACAGGGTTTCTCTATGTATCCTGGCTTGACCTGGACTCGATTTGTAGACCAAGCTGGCCTCAAAGTCGTCAGGTCTGCCTGCCTCTGCCCTTCTGCATGCTGGCATTACAAGCATGCACCACCATGCCCAGCTTTGGTGATTCTTTGGTTTTGTTTTTTTGTTTGTTGTTTTTTGATGTTGTTTTGGTTTTTGGTTTGGTTTGGTTTTTCAAGACAAGGTTTCTTTGTGTAGCCTTGGCTGTCGGGACTCATTTTATAGACTAGGCTGGCCTGGAACTCGGAGAGATCCGACTGCCTCTACCTCCCAAGTGCTGGTATTAAAGATGTACGCCACTGCTGCCTAGCTAAATATTTTTAAGATTAATTTTTAAGTATATGTAGGTGTGTGTCCCTGCCTGTGGGTATATATACCTGAGTGCAGATACCTGAAGAGGTCAGAGACGTGGGTTCCCTGGAACTGAAGTACCAGATTGTTGTGAGCCCTTCATGTGGGTGGTTTAGAGGAATTGTTTTTGTGTTTTTGCTTTTTTGTTTGGAGTTTCTGTTTTATTTTAGATTGTTTATGTGTATGAACGTTTTGCCTACATGTACGTCTGTGCACCTCGTGTGCCTGGGATCCATAGAGGTCAGAGGAGAGCATCAGGCTTCTGGAACTGGGGTTACATGGTGGTTGTTGAGCTGCCATAGCTGCTGGGGCCTCTGCAAAGTGATTGGTGCGCTTAGCCAGTACTGGGCCGTCTCCACAGACCCCTGCTTGGTAGGTTTTTTAAGTAAACGATTTTAAAGAAATGAGAAATTACAATTTATGAATACACTTGGAATTTTGACCCCCAAACAAGACAAATCTCATACTATCAAAAGCCCCTGCAGGGACACTGGTGCTGTGAGTAGAGGTGCTTTAGTCTGCTGTGGCACTTATCCTGTGGAAAAATGCTTTTTGGGCAGATAAAGACAGTGCCTTGGAGAGGTGAACAGATGTGGACAGGCTCAGGGAGTTGTCCTGGTGGACAGTCCTGTGGATACATAGGCATGCAAACAAATCTTTGGGGACCTGGCTGGGTAGACATGAAGAGACGACACCCAAGATTCTGGGACAGATGAAGGAACCTTGATGCAGGCACCATGATGACATAGGCATATTCCATTTTTATTATGCATCATGTTTTCCAACAAGACAGGTTTATTTATTATTTTAGTGTTGGAGATTGAGCCCAGGGCTTTCACACACCAGGAGAACAACATTGTCACTCAGCCCCAGCCCAAACCAGTGTGTGTGTGTATTATATTTACTTTTATCTCTGTGTGAGTGTATGCTGGTGTCTGTAGAGGTCAAAAGAGTGTGTGATCCCCTGGAGCTGCAGTTACAGATGGTTTGTAGCTGGGTGCTGGGAATTGAACTGAGGTCCTACAGAAGAGCAGCAAACGCTGGAAACCACTGATTGAGCTCTCTGCTGCCCTCCCTCCCTGACCTTCTAGTCAGAAGCAGGTGTGTGTGTGTGTGGATTTCACTTGGAGAAGACAGCAAAATGCTGTAGGCACTCGTGTAGCCCCTGTCCCCAAAGACTTCTGCCACGGTCACACAAGCCCACCTCCCGACTACGTCATCTGCCCTCTGCATCCAGATACTTCCTGGACAGAGTCACCGGCAGGTGCTCTGGCTGCCATAAGGTGGCTCTCCCTACAGAAGTGTGTTGGTGGGGTGAGTCACAGTTTGACTTCAGAATCTCAGGGACACCTTAGGTAAACCTCCTTTACCCTGGGTCTCAGTTTCTCTGCATGCACAGGAGGGTGGTGGGTGGCAACACTGGGTAGGCAGGCATGTCTGGTGGGCTGTAGTTCCGCCACTAGGGATCGGGTAGCTTGTCCCCAGCCTGTGGTCTCTGAGATCCTTTTCCTTTGGGAACTGTTTTGACTGGAGTTAGAGTTGTCACTCTCTGACTCCCAGGGCCTTCCAGCTGCCTCCAGGGAGTGATAGTGACCACCTAGTCCTTGATGGTGTGGGTTCCCGGAGAAGAGGAAAACATTGTTATTCTAGTGAGAAAACAGGAAGTCTCAAGTTCCAGCTGGGCAGCACTCTTAGCTCCAGAATACCCCCTACATGCCCAGAAACCCCTCTCATGTGCAAAGACACCTGCTAAGGCCATGAACCAGCGACAGACAGCATGCTCCTCCCTACTGACAGGTCCTGAAAGTTAAGGGGCAGCTAATGGATGTGTCTACAATAGGCCAGAGCAAAGATTAGGAGATTCCAGACCTGTGTAGCCCATAACATTGAGCTCTTTAGTCTCTACAAAGTCCTTAGCTCTACTCAGCCTGGGAGACATTCTTAGAGAGCCCCTCTTTTGTGTGTGGGAGGGGGTGAAGGCCCAGGGCATCTAAAGTTGGGGCCTGGGGCGAGGATCTCTATGATAGACACCTTATGCCCAGCTGTGCACCCAGGGGAAAATCTGTCCCTTTAGAGCTGAGTCCTTGGATATGTTGCTCCTGAGTGCCTCAATGCTTTTATGTCCTGAGATCAAGTGTCTTAAGACTCCTGGATAAACAAGCCCAGGAGGCTGCCCGTATCCATTGCTGACAGGGCAAAGCATGAGGAGCCATGAGGGCCTGAAAGCAGGAAGGAGCTTTGGGGATGCCTGAGTGATTGGACAAAATAATGACAAGAGAAGGGCCAGGGTGTGTCGGCTTGAGTTTAAGATGCGCTTGTAGGGCTGGAGAGATGGTTCAGAGCTTAAGAGTACTGGCTGCTCTTCCAAGGGTCCTGAGTTCAACTCCCACATGATGGATCACAACCATCTATAATGAGATCTAGTGCCGCCTTCTGGCCTGCAGGTGTTACATGCAGGTAGAACACTGTATGGGTAATAGATCTTTAAAAAAAATTTTTTAAATTTTAATTTATGTGCATTGGTGTGAGGGTGTTAGATCTTAGAGTTACAGACAGTTGTGAGCTGCCATATGGGTGCTGGGAATTGAACCCGGGTCCTTTGGAAGAGCAGGCAGTACTCTTAACCACTGAGCCATCTCTCCAGCCCCAGGTAATAAGGCTTTAAAAAAATTTTTTTAAAAGAAAGAAAGAAAGAAAAAAAAGAGATTCCCCTGCATGGTGGCACAGGCCTTTAATCCCAGCACTCAGGAGGCAGAGGCAGGTGGATCTCTTGAGTTCAAGGACAGCCAGGGCTACAAGAGAAACCCTGTCTTCAAAAACAACAACAAAAAACGCCCCTGTAAATCAGGCATGGTGGCACACTCCTTTAGTCCCAGCACTCAGGAGGCAGAGGCAAGTAGATCTCTGAGTCTGAGGTCAGTTTGGTCCATAGAGTGAGTTTCAGAACAGGGCTATGTAGAGAGACCTTGTATGAGATGGCCTATCTGGCTACCAGCATGGACTAGCACCCCACCAGGATAGGGTGGGGTTCTTAGAGCAGCAAGCCCTTACAGCCTCCCCCTTGTCATCTCCGTTCCCTGTTTCTGGCTATTGGGGCCACAATAGGTAGGTGTGACCTAGGTTTGCGAGCTGTCTGGGCCTCTATTCACCAAAGCTGATAGCTGAGAACCACCTTGAACAAGGTCACCATGCGTGTGGCTGGGAGAGTCCCAGCTGATGGCCTCCCGAGCCTTTCCACCACAGCCTGCCTCCACATTCCCCTTATCACAAGTCCTTGGTCTGATAAAGTCCGTGAGACTCCAGCACGGCTTGGGAAAGAGAAGGCCTGGAGAGGGCACCGGGGAAGAGTCACAGAGCCACAGGTGTATAAGGTCAGAATGGGCTAGGTTCCCCACCCTCTCTCCCCAGCTCAGGGCCCCTGAGCACACTAGCAACATCGCTGCAGCCTTACATGTGGAGAAGCCAGGGTCAACCTGGACTCCGCTTACCTAGACCCTACCTTTCCTGTGACATCTCATTTCATCAGCCTGTGTCCTCCCTTACTACCCTGTGGGGAGGTAGAGCTTTTGTGGTGGGGACCCTTCCAGAAACTCCCACCTCATCTAACCTCGCCCAGTATGGTCCAACTCAGTGAAGCTTTAAGTTCTGGGACAGAATAGAGCCTTGGAGGCCCCCAAAGAGGAGGCAGAAATCATTGACTCACACACCATGGTTTACTGAGGCTTCTGGGAGCAGAGGCAGTGGGCTCAATCGACATGGCAGAAGTGGATGTAGAGCCTGTGTCTACTGCCCCAGGAGAGCGCAGACAGCCACCAGAGTTGCACCACAGGAAAAGAAAAGTGCCTTTGATCTGGCCATCAGGCAGCCTAGCTACTGGACATGGCCCCAGTAGACACCGTCCACATGCTCACTAGGTGAAGTTATGAAGAGTCCAGATCCCCTGGAAGTCAGGTCTACTGCCAAGGCAACAGCATGAAACAGAAGTTCAATAGAGCTGGTTTGGCTGAAAGGAAGTGGGGCTGGTCATGGGACCGCTGGCAGAGGGGAAGACCCAGGCATCCTCAGGATCCTCAGGCCTACCCTGTTCTACTGTTCCATCCCCTACACAACTGAGGAGATGCCATTCTCGTTGGCTTCTGTGAAATTCTGTAACATGGTGACTGAAAATGGAGCCCCCGTCTTGGCTCCCTCTGCTAATGTTACCACTGATCCAGCCGTAACCCTGGCTCCTTAATCATGTTGAGCAGGCATGTCCAAGACGGGATCCATAATGAGAGCTGGTGTCCTTTTCTCGCCTCCAGCTGTACATGCAGGCAAAACATTGTATACATAATAAAAATTAATAAAAAGAAAAATAGGTCTGCACCCCTCCTTCACCCCAGATGGAGCTAAAATTAAAGCCCCAAGGCAACCCAGGCCCTAGTGCTGCCGTGGGCAGCAGTGACTACCCAGTCTTCCCTGATGAGGAGACCCACACAGAAATGGCCACCAGTGCTATCCTGGGGAGGGGAAAAGAGGGAGTCAGCTACCCGTGCAGCAACCTCAGGTAAACAACACCCTAGAGTGTGCCCTCAGGTACCCAGAATCCCTCTCACCTGTAGGAGGGACACCTACCGGGCCCAAGAAGCTCAGGACAACATCCTCTGGAGTGACAATTCTCCACAGCCCGGGAGCGGAGGGGGTAGGACCCAAAGTTGACTCTGAGGACCTCTTAAGTCTTGCTTCTTTTTGCCCCCTGCCTCTTCCCTACCTCTGAACTATCCCACTATCCCAGGAAGACTGATCAGCTACCTTCAGTTCTTGAAGCTGAGTGTTGGGAGCCCAAG
The DNA here is from genome assembly GCF_964271855.1 of Acomys minous. NCBI lineage: Eukaryota > Metazoa > Chordata > Mammalia > Rodentia > Muridae > Acomys > Acomys minous. The sequence continues at coordinate 16,521,516 of NC_140496.1, forward strand.
GAGGTCTGTTCTGAATCTCTCCAGTGCTGCCTCCACACTGGGGATGTCAGATGGTGACTCCAGATCACACGCCCTCCCAGTCCCAGAATCCCCTCAGCTGCTGCCCCACACCCTTCCCTGTGCCCAGCTAGTCTGAGGTCCCCAGGGGAGGAGGCTGATGTTCCTAGGGCTGGCATCTATGGGACAGGGAAGAGAAGTGTGGAGGGACAGAAGATTGTCTTAACGCTCAGGGGTAAGCATATGGGCTCTGGTGGTTTGACACCTTTGGCACCTTGATATGTGGCCCTTTAAAGTTCTATGCTTTGGGATGGAGACATGGCTCAGTGGTTAGGAGCACTGGTTGCTCTTCCAGAGGTCCTGAGTTCAATTTCCAGCAACTGCACGATGGCTCAGCACCATCTATAATGGGATCTGATGCCCTCTTCTGTCATGCAGATGTACAGAAAGACAGAGCACTCATATGCTTTGATGTACACCAAGAACAGAGTGAGAACTCTGACACATCCTCACACCAGTCTTGCAGCAATGACGTGACCCCCAGGTTGTCGAAACTGAGACTGTGCTGAATGGTTGAACTAGGCAATAATGGGACACTGGTCCAAACCCTGGGCCTGCCACCCTGCTCAGGCTCAATGGCCTGCCGGGCTGAGGAGCTCAGGAAAATCCAAGTCCTCGGTGTCCTCATATCCAACAGCTGCCATATGGAATTAATCTCCTAGGTGAGCAAATTTTCAGAGGCGGAAAGGGGACCGCTGACAGGCTGGGCGTGAAGAATGCTGTGGGACCACCAGCTGCCAGATTCTGAGGTGATTCTGGGAGTAGGAGGGGCCATTTAGAGGCATTCTCCATCATAGAGACAGCGCTGGCAAGACCCTGTGGAACAGACTCACTTGGGCTCTCAACCCCTTAACTGGGAGAACCAAGACAAAGGGTATCAACCTTCCTGCCTAGGTCAGGTTGGGTGCCTAGCAAAGACAGAGCCCAAGAGAGGCCAGCCGGAGAGGGGCCACAGGCCGGCCATGGTGCCGCAGACACAGATGTACACCGCGCCTGTGGGCAAGGTTGGGAGAGGTCTGTGATATCCCTGCCTGCAGGCTGTTATCTCAGATCTTGTGTGGGCTTGTGCCTGGCTAGGCAGCGTGTTCCAAAGCACAGCTGAGCCTGGGACCAAGGGCAACGGCGGGGGCTAAAGAGGGGTCCCTGCCTCCTGAGCCTGAGTCTAGAAGTCCTCTGCTCTGGCCCCCCAGCCTGGTTGCTTGTGATCTGGAGGACCTTGGACAAATGCTTTAGTTAGTCTGTTTGTTCAGCTCCGGCCCCCCTCCTTCCCCCGCTCCAGGTGCTAAGGCACACACCTGTGCTCTACTTCTGTACTGGGAAATGGAAACTATCAGCAGTTTTCCACGCTGACTAGCAGTTTCTTTTAATAGCAGTACAGAAAGTGTCAAACCCTGCTCCGTTCTGAGAATCGCCTCCCTGAAATGTCCCTTCTTCCCAACGGCAAAAAAGAACTCAGGGCTCAGGTTTACACAAGACTTGGGGTCCTTGGCATAGTGTGTAAGTAATCCCAGCTGCTTGGTCCTTTGCCTGTTCCCTTCTCTCCTCGGTTAATCTCTAGCTGAGTTATTTGGATTAAAAAACGATGTAGTTCTCTCCCTAAACTAACCAGAGACCCCACTGTGTAAAACATCCCCTCACTGACCCATCCTGTCCCCAGCCCTTCTGCCCTTGCGCACTCACTAGACAGAAATGACACGACAGACCCAGCTACTCTGAAAGTTTAGACAGGAGAGACCCGAGTTCACGGCGAACCTGGACAATTTAGGGGATTGTGCTGGCCACTGGGGAGCACGGTGCTGGATTCTCCCAGGTGACAGTTGCGCTGCGCTCGTCACTTCCCATGTGGGCCTCCTAACGTTCCAGGGACACACCCACATGGATTGCTTGTCCTCCTCCAGAGATGCCGCCTTCCTCTTCATGTTCTTAGGCGGACTGTCCCCATCAGAGTGGCCTCTGTATCAATAATGATTAAAAATAAGCCAGGCGTGGTGGTGTACACCTTTAATCCCAGTGCCCGGGAGGCAGAGGCAGGAGGATCTCTGTGAGTTCAAGGACAATCTGGTCTACAAAGTGAGTCCACAACAGACTGGGCTATTGTACTGAGAAACCTTGTCTTGAAAAAACAAAAACAACAAAAAAGATAAAAAAAAATAATAAATTTCTCAGCCCCTGGTGGCATGTATTTCACTCATACATATATACACACACACACATACGTGTCTAAGTATTTACATACATGTGTAAATCACTCAGGTAAGTATAATAACTTGCCTACAGCTACCTGATACCCAACCTGTACTAAGAAGAAACGTTATAGTCATCTGCACCTGGATGGGCCAGCAGGGACTCTCCATGTCCCCAACTCCTGTTCTCCTAAAGGAATGCTTCCCACTTAGACTCAGGGGGCTAACAGCTCAGCAAAACAAATGGTCCTTCCTGTGCCTGGACACCCCTCCCCCAACAGGTTTACATTTCCTACAGTTCTCAGCAGAGGTCATAGTCATGTGATCCAGGTTGCACAATGGAATGTCTGGCGGTCTCCATCTTTTGGCTCAGCCCAGGGCAGTCTCCCAACATTCCAGCTGGCTCTTGGTGCCGCCAAAGGGAGCCGCCGCCCGGCAGATGAAGGCAGGATTTGTAGAATCGCTGCCAGCTAGGGACCCAGCTGGACAACCTGTCCTGGAATATCCCAATGCAGGTTTCTCTTTTGGACAGGGTTTCTCTGTGTAGCCCTGGCTGTCCTGGACTCACTTTGTAGACCAGGCTGGCTTTGAACTCACAGAGATCCACCTGCCTCTGCCTCCTGAGTGCTGGGATTACAGGCGTGTGCCACCACCTCCTGGCCTGTTATTCGTTTTTTTTTTTTTAAGGTTTATTATTTTTTGTCTTATGTACATGGGTGTTTTGCCTGCATGTGTACTGTGTGTATGCTTAGTGCCGACAGATGGTGCTGGGTCTTGAGCTACAGGCTGCTGTAACTGTCGTGTGTGTGCTGCGAACTCACCCTGGTTCCTCTGTAAGAACAGCCAGTGCTTTTAGCCACTGAGCCACCTCTCCAGCCCCACCCATTCAAGATTCCTTAAGAAGCATATTTTTTTCCCAACGTTTCTTTAGGAAATGTTCAAGTCTTCAGAAAAATCTGTTAAATTAGCCCTGTGATCACCTCAATAAATATTTGCCCAGATTTACCAGCAAACACATGTTGACACAATTTTAAAGATTTATGTATTTATTTATTTTATTATATGTACAGTCTTCTGCCTGTGTGTAACTCCTGCAGGCCAGAAGAGGGCACCAGATTTCATTGTAGATGGTTGTGAGCCATCATGTGGTTGCTGGGAATTGAACTCAGGACCTTTAGAAGAGCAGTCAGTACTCTTAACCTCTGAGCCATCTCTTGAGCCCAAAGGAGAGAGGTTTTTTATTTTTTCGAGACGGGGTTTCTCTGTGCAACCTTGGTTGCCCTGGACTAACTTTGTAGACTAGGCTGGCCTTGAACTCACAGCAATCTGCCTGCCTCTGCCTCCCGAGTGCTGGGATTAAAGGCATGCACCACCACTGCCCAGCTAACACACATGTTGATAAACGCATAGTGGCAGCATCTCACCATGTAGCCCTGATTGTCCTGGAACTCATATGTGGATCAGGCTGGCTTCAGACTTGTGGCAATCCTCCTGCCTCTGCCTCTCATGTGCTAGAACAGTGGGATTTCTTTCTTTCTTTCTTTCTTTCTTTCTCTTTTCTTTTCTTTCTTTTTTTCCTTTTTTTTTTTTTTTTTTTTGAGACAGGGTTTCTCTGTGTAGCCTTGGCTGTCCTAGACTTGCTTTGTAGACAAGGCTGGCCTCGAACTCACAAAGATCCACCTGCCTCTGCCTTCTGAGTGCTGGGATTAACGATGTGTGCCACCATGCCCAGGCAGGATGATGGCTTCCAACTTTCCTGACATTGCAACTCTTTAAAACAGTTTCTCATGTTGTGGTGACCCCCAACCATAAAATTATTTTGTTGCTATTTCATAAGTGCAATGTTGCTCCTGTTATGAACTATACTGTAAAGGTCTGATATGCAGGATATCTGATATGTGACACTCTCCCCCTCCCCCTCCCTCATCCCCCCACTGTCTCAACCCTCAGGCTGAGAACTGCTATGCCAGGATTACAGAACATGTCACCAGGCTCCACTTGTTGTATCTGTACACTTTGAGAGTTAGCTGCAAATGTCACTGGTTTTTCTTTTCACGCAGAAAGGCTGACCTCGAATTCCCACACCTCCTGCAACAGCGTCTGGAATGGTGCGGGTCTGCAGGCAATACGCCACCGTGCCTGGCTCTGTGGATTGTCTTTCTTTCCTAGGCTGGGTAGTGGTGTGTGTGAGCTCATGGCACAGTCCATGTTTGGGTAGCAGAGGACAACATGTTAGAATCGGTTTTTGGGCTGCCTTATGGGTCCCAGGGACTGAACTCAGGTCAGTAGAGCAGGTACCTCTGTCAGCTGAGCCATTTCACCTGCTTAAAATGTACCTTATGTCTTACAGGGAACTTTTTTGTGTCTGTTTTTTGGTTTGTTGTTGTTGTTTTCAGTCTTGGGAATCAAACTAGGGCCTCGAGTGTGTCAGCCAAGCACGCTGGCACTGCTGTACACCTTCATCAGTCCCTTAATTTTTTCCCCAGGAGTCGGGGGGGGGGGGGCAGTGCTGGAGAGCAAACCTAGGTTCTAATGCACAGTGGGGAAAAGCTGTACTGCTGAGCTACATGCTAGCCCAAATCTCAGACATTTTACCTACAGAATGGATAACTATAAGAGCAATTACAAGAGGCTGAGGCTGTAGCTCAGTGCTAGAGTCCCTACTTAGCAAGAACAAAAGCCCCAGGCCCAGGCTAAAGGCCAATTTGCCATGAGAACATTATTAAGAGACTGGACCTTAGCCAGGCATGGTGGCACATGCCTTGATCCCAGCACTGGGGAGGCAGAGGCAGGAGGATCTCTGTGAGTTCGAGGCCTACAGAGTGAGTCTAGGACACCCAAGGCTGTTACACAGAGAAACTCTGTCTCTAAAAAACAACAGAGAGGGGGGGGGGTAGGGGGCGGGAGGTTGGACCTTTAAGAGGTAATCGGGCCCTGAGGGTTCTACCCTCACAGGTGGTACTTAAATCCTTATGAAAGAGGCATTTCGTCACTCTAGGCCCTTTCACCTTTCTTCGGGTGGCGACCAGCAAGGCCTTCACGTGTCTGTCTTGAACTCAGATTCACCAAAGCGGCAGGCACCTTGACCCAGGACTCACAGCCTCTAGAAGAGGGCAGAGGTCAATGTCTGTTTGTTAGTTAGAAATGGTCACTGTGGTCAATCAGGTGCGCTCCGCCAGCCTGCCTTTCGGCGACTCAGTTTATGTCATCACCTTCACAGCTAGGTGCGGTGCAATTACCACTGATGCTGTGAGTTGCACGTCCACACGTGCCCCCTTTAAAAGGTCCCAGCCATAGGCTGGCATGGTGGAGCATGCCTTTAATCCCGGTACTCAGGAGGCAGAGGCAGGAGGATCTCTAAATTCCAGACCAGCCTGGTCTACAAAGGAGTCCAGGACAGCCAAGGCTACACAGAGAAACAATGTCTTGAAAAAAACAAAACAAAATAAACAAAAAAAATAAATAAATAAAAAGAAGAAAAGAAAAAAAAAAGATGAAAGAAAAAAAGAAACTCCAGAAAAGTTGCCTAGAAGAGACAATATTCCTTTTTCTGTGGGGTGTTTCAAATGAGGATGTTAAAAAATGCAGTGAATTAAGCTGAAGGCCATGTGTATATGGACCTTTAGGAACTTTGTCCCTTCTCAGCTACAAACGGGCAATTTTCTAGGAATCTCAAAAAAAAAAAAAGAAAGAAAAGAAAAGAAAGATAAAGCCACGGGTCACAAGGGTTGCACAAGCGAGTTGGGACATGTCTTGTACTGTAAACGGGATTATCTTATCAGATTGCAACCCTGTCTAAGGTACCTATAATCTTACTTACCAAAAAAAGGGGGGAAAATAGAGATAGAGAGGAGAGAGGGGCTCCAGGGCAGCCCTTTGGGATGTAACTTAGAGCCCCTTCTGTCTGGAGCTGGACAACCCGTGTCCAGGAGCCTGGGATGAGTGTAGCTGTCACAGAAGCCCAAGGAGCCAATGCTTTGGGGCTGCTTTTTTCCTCTTCTCTGGAAAAGTGCCCCAGGCAAGGAAAAGCCAAATGCTCTGGCCACCTGCTTGGAAAGGCAGCTGAGAAGAGTGTTGCTCTTGCGAGGGTTCAGTGAGTCACTCTGGCCTGAAGCTTGGATCCCTCACATCAAAGTGGCTAAGGGTCACACCCCAGGACAGCTGCACAACTCCAACAATGGGGGGGGGGCTGGCTGTTGCTCAAGCTGACTGTCATGGAGGGAAATCTGCTCACACTGAACCTGTGAGTTAGACCAAAACACATTCAGAAGAACAGCTTTGCTTCGATATCCCTGGGGACACGTGTGCTATTGACTCAGACTCAACTCTGCTACTGTCATGCAGCCTTAATGACCTAAGGGCCCCAGGGCCTTAGGTGAAGACTCAGCTACAGTTCCTGCCCGTTTTCCTTCCTCCCTTTCAACACTGTGTTTTTGGTTTGGTTTGGTTTGGTTTTTTCTTTTTTGGTTTTTGGTGTTTTGAGACAGGGTTTCTCTGTGTAGCCTCAGCTGTCCTGGACTCTCTCTCTGTAGACCAGGCTGGCCTTAAACTCACAGACATCTGCCTGCCTCTAGCTCCCAAGTGCTGGGATTAAAGGCATGCACTACCACCGCCCGGCTCCTCAGCATTGTATTTTAGACGTGGCCTCTAACCCAAGCTAGCTACAAACTTGCTATGTAATCCAGGCTAGCCTCTAAATGTTTTATTTTTACTTATTTCTTTGTACATGCATGTGTGTGTATGTGTGTGTGTGTGTGTGTGTGTGCTATGTGTGGCTGTGTCTCTGTCCAAGAATGTGCACATATATATGTGTATACTTGAGGGTAGAAGAGGAAGTCAGATCCCCTTTGAAGTTAGTTTACAGGTGTTGGGAGCCACCAGACACAAGTGCTGGGAATCAAACTGGCATTATAGGCATGTGTCACTATAGCTGCCCGACTGCTGCCCTGTCACCTGCCTGGATGGCTAGGCCTGAGCAGCGCTCTCCACAACAGCCACAGTCCCAGCACCAAGTCCTTGCCTCTCTGCTCTTTGCTTCCTATTCTCATGGCTTCTGTGGCCCACACAGGCACAGACAGACACCATGTGCTCTGGGGCCTCAGCCTGGAACAGCGCCTGACCACGGGACAAAGGGACTTGCCTGCATGGCTTGAGAATATGTTCAGCCCGTACTTCCTGCCAGTGTGTCACTCACACCTGCCTTGGCTCCCCATCTGTGGCAATGACAGGAGTTTGTCCTCTGTGTCATTTTGTGCAGAAACAGAGCTTCATTTTATGGAAACAAGCTCCGGGCAAGTGAGATGGTTCAGTGTGTAAAGGCGATTGCCAGTGACCTTGACAACCTGAGTGTTGTCCCTGGGACCCACATGGCAGAGAGAACTGACTCCTACAAGCTGTCCTTAGACCTTTACATGTGCCCCATGCCATACATGTGTGCCCACCACACAAGTAAATACAGGTGATTTTAAAACTGTGTGTTAATGTTTTACCTGTGTGTCTGTCTATGCCACACATGCATGCAGTGCCGAAGGAGGGCAGAAGAGTTAGGGTTTCAGACTGTTGTGGACAGCAATGTGGGTGCTGGGACTGAAACCTGGGTCCTCTGGAAGAGCAGCCAGTGCTCTTAATCCCTAAGCCATTGCTCCACTGCAATAAATACAGCCTTTTTCCTCTTTCTTTCTTCCTTCCTTCTTTCCTCCCTCCCCCTTCCTCCCTCCCCTCCTCTCTCTTTCCTTCCTTTGTTATTTATTTGTTTGGTTTGTTTGTATTTTGTTTTGTTTTTGAGACAGGATTTCTTTGTGTAGCCCTGGCTGTCCTGGGACTCACTCTGTAGACCAGGCTGGCCCCAAACTCATAGATCCACCTGCCTCTGCTTCCCAAGAGCTGGAATTAAAGGTGTGTGCCACTATGCCCAGCTATAAACATATCTTTTTGCAAAGAAACTAAAACTTTATATAAAGACAAAAAACTATCTCTCTTTCTCTCTCTCTTCCTCTCCTTTTCCTTCTCCTCCTCCTGTTTCTCCCTTCCTCTTCCTCCTCTTCCTCTTCTTCTGAGACAGGCTCTCACATAGCCTAGGCTAACCCTACAACTTGCTCTGTAGCTGAGAGTGATCTTGAACTTCTGATCCTCTTGCCTCCACATCTGGAATGCTTAGCTTACAGTCTACAGCACCACACCTGGGGTGTGAGGTGGTGGGGTTGGACCCAGGGTTTCCTGTGTGTTAGGCAGGCACTTGCAGCCCCAAGACTAAATCCACAGATTGTGAATCTTCACAGGTGAAAATGCCACTAAGCACAGTCGCCTCACAGGGGCTACTGTCCTGTTGCCTAGACCCACTCCTGCTCCTCTCTACACTTGGACTGTTTGGTGGGACTGGGGACAAGGTGATCCTTGGATGACCCTGGCTGTCCCTGTGACCCTTTGTTTTAAATGAGTGAAACACATTTGTGGTCATGGGCCATCCACCAGCTTGGAGGCCTCCAAGCCACCAGGGTCTTTGAATCTGTCCTGGGACTGCCTTCAATTAATACTTGGGATCCCTTCCTGTGTCATTAGGATGGGCCTTGAGTCTCCTAGCCCAACTCCTAACAAGACTACAGGGGCATGGCTCTCCAGGACGTGTGCTCCTGTCCAGCAGGGGTCTTGTCCACAGTGCCCTGGGTATGCTGGGCACTACCAACACTCATGAGCACTGTCTATCAGGGCAGCTGTCCTTTTCCCACGGCTTAGGCATTACAGGCTAAGACCATGATAAGGAACTTGGCCTGCACTCTGTTCAAGGTCCCTGGACACCAGGGAGGGTAGCTCTTGGCCCTTTCTGGTTGGCTAAGGTCACAGGGACTGGGTAGGGCTTGAAGACCCTAGGGGACATAAAAGAGCCACAGAATAGGTGAGCCTCACTTCCCTGACCAGCACCATGGCATTCCTTTGGCTCTTGTCCTGCTTTGCCCTCGTAGGGGCCTCCTTTGGTAAGTGCTGCTGAGGCTCAAGGTGGCTGGCCAGGCCCTTTCATAGGGAAGGCACAGGGGGGGTTATTCTTTTGTCTTTCCTTTTTCTTTCTTTCTTTCTTTCTTTCTTTTTTTCTTTCAGAGATAGTGTTTCTCTGTGTATTAGTTGAGCAGTCCTGGACTCATTCTCTAGACCAGGCTGGTCTCGAACTCACAGAGATCCTCCAACCTCTGCCTCCGGAATGCTGGGATTGCAGTCATGAGCCACCAAGCCCAGCTAGGGGGTTTATTCTGAAAGAGCTGATCCCCCATCCTTCTGGTTGAATCTCATCCAGTGACTAGTACCCCAACACCTCAGGAAGGACAGGAGTCCTCGGTCTTTCTGGGCCCTTATGCCTGCTTCAGGAGCAAAAACACAAGTCTGGGTCCAGCTGTGGTCTGTTCACCCAGATGTGGAGAGCTAGGGGAGCTATGGCTTATGCCACCACATCCAGCCTAACATTTTGCTTTTCACTGCCTTTGTTGTTGTTGTTGTTGTTGGCTTTTCGAGACAGGGTCTCTCTGTGTTAGCCTTGGCCATCCTGGACTCACTTTGTAGACCAGGCTGGCCTCGAACTCACAGCTATCCGCCTGCCTCTGCCTCCCGAGTGCTGGGATTACAGATCTTGTTGTATAGATGGTTGTGAGCCACCATGTGGTTGCTGGGAATTGAACTCAGGACCTCTGGAAGAGCAGACAGTGCTCTTAACCACTGAGCCATCTCTCCAGCCCCGGCTTTTCACTTCTAAAAAGAAAAAATAGTGACTAAAAACAAATAAGTTAGTAAAAAAACACAGAGGTGAGTGCCTGGAGTCCTAGCACTCAGGAAATCAATGCTTCTCACAGAAACAGCTTTTTGTGGTTCATCCTGATCCTCCTGCCTCTGTCTTCCAAGTGCCAGGACTACAGGCCTGTGCCACCACACTCAATGTCAGAAGACTCTTTTTTTTTTGTTTTGTTTTGTTTTGTTTTGTTTTTGTCGCTATTGCTTAGTTTGTTCTGAACACCTTCTCACCCTCTTGCTCAGCCTGGCAGGTTTTAGGCTTGAGCCATTCTCCTGCCTCAGCCTTCAGAGCAGCTGTGTCTACAGGCGTTTGCCACTGATCCAGCCTCAGATGCCTTTTAAAAGCTGAAAACCCAGATTCGGCGGAGCTGCCCTTCGCTGCCTCCCCTCCTGTATTAGGCATTGCTTTTCCAGCTTATACAAATGCACTACGTGACTATAAACCCATAAGCAAAGATCCTTAAAACCACATCAACAGTGTTTGACTGTGTCAGGTGTACAGTATGCTCCTTTTCCACTCATAGTGCTGGACATCAACCCATGTTGCCATGGAGACCCAGCTCACTCAATTAAACATATTCTGCTGTGGGAAAAGCTAGCACCCTGATTTCTCACTTTTTGGCTCTTCTATAAATAGATGATTGTGACTTTGTGGGGGCATATCAGTCATCAGTGAGGGGTCTTGTCCATTTCCTGGTCTCTGGGCACAAGAGAGACAGGTGCTGACCCTTGAGCATGTCAGGAGACTTCAGAAAAGAGGCTGGGCATGGGATCACATTGCTCAGTGCACAGGCAACCTGCGGAGCCTCAGCCATGATGTGCCAGCTGCTGTAGCGAGTGTGTTCTGGCCTGCCCAAGGTGCCCAACTGTTCGCTCAACTTGTTTCCCTCTTTTGTGATGCGATCTTTCATGGGGAAGAATCAACACCCCCTTTTCCTCTCTCTCTCTCTCTCTCTCTCTCTCTCTCTCTCTCTCTCTCTCTCTCTCCAAGTTGAGGCAGGGTCTTGCTATGGAGCCCTGCCTGGCCAGGAACTCCCTAGGCTGCCCTTAAACTCAGAGGTCTCCTGCCTATGTCAGGAGTGTTGAGTTCACCAGCACACCTCCCACAAAGTCTTTTTTTTTTTTTTTTTTTTTAAAGAAAGAGAGCAGGTGGTGGTGCACACCTTTAAAACCAATACTCAGGAGACAGAGGCAGGTGGCTCTGTCTGTCTGTGAGTTTGAAGCCAGTCTGGTCTACAGAGTGAGTTCCAGGACAGCCATAGCTACACGGGGAATCCCTGCCGCAACTCCATATATATAAATAAGGAACCAAATTTCCCATAAGGAACAGTTTCTGCAATAGGCGGGTCCCACAGGAAAGGCCAGCCAGGAGGCTGAGCCAGACAGCCTGATAGTCCAGCCTGCTTTCTGCCCCTTCCTCTGTGGCATGCCTGGATGGGGCAGCTGTGCCTCTTTCCATTCCTGGGGGGAGAAGTGGGGTCAGCAGGCTGGGCATGAGGGATCCCTGAGGCAGGAGGCTAAAGGACAATCAGATGATTCCAGGGGAGGTGGCTTGGTCTCAGTGAGTTGGCCGAATACCCCTGTCCCCACAGGCTGTGGAGTCCCTGCCATCCAACCCGTGCTGACCGGTCTGTCCAGGATCGTCAATGGAGAGGATGCTGTTCCTGGCTCCTGGCCCTGGCAGGTGTCCCTGCAGGTGAGCGAGGGATTCTGGGCACAGGAGCTCACGTTCTAGTGCAGCTGTGGTGGGAGGCGCTGACCTTCCTTCTCCTCCTCCCCAGGACAGCACTGGCTTTCATTTCTGCGGGGGCTCCCTCATCAGTGAAGACTGGGTGGTCACTGCTGCTCACTGTGGGGTCAAGTGAGTCCCAGACTACCTTGGGGGTTTGCTTCCAGCTTTATTTGGGGCTGGTGATGGGGATCAGAGCCATTCTTCATGCTCGCCCCGTGTGTCTCAATGCCCAGGACATCTGATGTGGTGGTAGCTGGAGAGTTTGACCAGGGCTCTGATGAAGAGAATGTTCAGGTGTTGAAGATCGCAAAGGTATGCAGGCTGCTGGATGGGGGAGGGGCTCAGCCCACAGGCTGGGGAGAAAGGCAGGAGGGAGAAGGCCCTGGCTGCTTGAGGGCAGGAGCACAGGGCAGCTGGGGCTGGGTCTTTCTGGGCCTGTTCTAATGGGGCCAACAGGAAAGGAGCTTGTCCCCTGGAGCTTGGCACAGCCGGGCTCCGACCCACCCACGCCACCTCCAGCCCACGCCCCCCCCCATACCATTCCTCCCAGGTCTCAGCTGAGCTTCTGGTCCCCACAGGTTTTCAAGAACCCCAAATTCAATATGCTCACTGTGCGCAATGACATCACCCTGCTGAAGCTGGCCACTCCTGCCCAGTTCAGTGAGACCGTGTCTGCCGTGTGTCTGCCTAGTGCTGACGATGACTTCCCTGCTGGCACAGTGTGTGCCACCACTGGCTGGGGCAAGACCAAGTACAATGGTGAGTGTGCTAAGGCCTTGCTCCAGCAGGGGCTACTGTTGGTTCAGGTTGCCCAGACATGGCAGGCTTTTCCTGGTATAACCCATAGTGTTTTTATTTTTCCTTCTTTCCCTTCTTCTTCTTCTTCTTCTTCTTCTTCTTCTTCTTCTTCTTTGTTTTCTTCTTTTTTTGGTCTTTCCATTTCCACTATGGCCTCGAACTCACAGAAATCTGTCTGCCTCTTCCTCCTGAGTGCTAGTATTAACATCGTGCGCCACCACTGCCTGGCTTACTTTTCCTTTTTATTCTTTTCTTTCTTTCCTTTTTTCAATTTTGGTTTTTTAAGACAAGATTTCTCTGGGTAACCTTGACTATCCTGGACTCCCCATGTAGACTAATTGACCTCAAACTCACAGAGATTGGCCTGCTGCTGCTTCCCAAGTACTGAAATTAAAGGTGTGTACCAACACACCTGGCTCCATTTTTTAAAATTCATTTATTTTATTTCATGTACATTGGTACATTGGTATTTTGCCTGCATGTATGTATGTCTGTGGTAGGTGCCAGATCCCCTGGAACTGGAGTTGAGACAGTTTTACTCTGCCAAGTAGGTTCTGGGACTTGAACCTGGGCACTTTGGAAAAACAACCAATGCTCTTAACCACTGAGCCTTCTCTCCAGCCCTATCTTTCCATTTCTTAATTTGAACTGAGTTAATTAAGCTGTGCATGGCGGCACACTTTAATCCCAGAACTTGGGAGGCAGAGGTAGGTGGATCATGGGAGTTCCAGGTCAGCCACAGCTATATAATGAGACACTGTCTGAAAAAAACTGTGAATAGGCAATCTATAAAAGTAACAATTATTATGTGTCAGCTAAGACTTACTGTTTAAAACTTACCCAGCATAAACAAAGGCTGCTGACAAGATGAGGCCTGAAGGAAGCCTTTGCTCAGCAGGAGGTCTTCTCTCTGACCCTTGACCTGATTGTGAGTCCCATCATGGGTCTCTAAGACTCCAGAGGGTGGGGCCATGCTCTCTTGAGATCTTACACACCCACTAGCCATGGCCACAGGGGACCTAAGGGCAGCTCTGCCTGAGGCCCCGGCCCTGCCTCTGGTGGAACCTGACAGCAGCTCCCCCAGCAGATGACTGAAAAAGGACTCCTGGTGGTATCCAGCAGGCTGGTGGGCCTAGGGACCCTGACTGCATCTCCTCTGTCCCCGTAGCCCTGGTGACTCCTGACAAGCTGCAGCAGGCAACCCTGCCCATCGTGTCCACCGCTGACTGCAAGAAGCACTGGGGTTCCAAGATCACCGATGTGATGATCTGCGCAGGCGCCAGTGGTGTCTCCTCCTGCATGGTACAGCTTCCCGCCCCACCCACTCACACCCCTGCCCAGGCCTGGGTCAGCCCACTGGGGATCACAGGCCCCTGGTGGTCTGTGTTCCCATGACCCTCTGCCTTTCTCTACTGAGCCTCATTCCTTCCCAGTACCCAGAAGAGAATGGGCTGATGCTAACAGACACCCCTGGCAGGCATCTCTGCCCAGATGGGTGCTGCACCGCTGCCTATAGGATACCCAACTCTTGCCACCAGCAATGTGAACTGCCTGTGTCTCCTACTCACAGAGGCGAGCTAGTTGTGTCTCTCCAGGCATACTGGAGCAGAGCTAGGACTGTCACTGAGCCCCAAGGCACTCCCCTACACTTTCCCTTCCAGCCCGCCAGGTCCAGGTCCTCTTGTCAGGCTTGGGGACAAGTCTGTTTCCTTTCTCTGCAGGGTGACTCCGGTGGCCCCCTTGTCTGCCAGAAGGATGGAGTGTGGACCCTGGCCGGCATTGTGTCCTGGGGCAGTGGTTTCTGCTCTACTTCCACTCCTGCTGTGTATGCCCGAGTCACAGCCCTCATGCCCTGGGTTCAGCAGGTCTTGGAAGAGAACTGAGTCCATGGCTCTGGTCTCCCCGTGCAAGCATCTGCAATAAAATCATCTCATTAGAGCGCCGACTCTCTGTGTGTCTTTGTGGTCCAGGGGTCATGGGACTGGAACTAAGCCTGGCATCTACCAAGGGGTCCTATTGCTGGTCCCTTTCTACCTCCTCCCTCGCTAGGATAGAACTCAGGCTATTCTACTGCAGTAGCTAGACCCACAGCATCCTCTGGAAGGCAATAGTCTTTGGCCAGACTGTAGCATCCACAGCCCTAAAGAGTTAGTCACCTCAGAGCCAAAATGGCCAAATGGCAAACCCCATGCCATAGACACCTTTTTCTGTTGGCTCCTTCTCCCCACACCCTAAGAGGACCCTCCTGCTTCAGACCCCGTCCCTGCCCTGCGTTTGTTCCAGGCTGTCTGTGAGCTCCAGGCCTGGGTGTGAACTCACTGTATGTGTGTGAATGTGTGAGGGGTGTGTCCCTTGTGTGTCTGTGCACTATGTGCATGCATGAACACAGAGGACAGAAAAGAGCGTCAGAGCCCCTGGGACTGAAGTTGCAGGCAGTTGTGAGCTGCCATGTGAGTGCTGGGAACTGAATGGAGGCGCAGCTGGTGCTCTTAGCTGCTGAGCCAACCCTCCAGATCTGCTCTCCTGCAGCAGTGACCTCTTAGGCTTTGCATGTGTGCACGGGTCTGTTGACGTAGACATGAGGAGGGGTCTGGTCCAGTGTTGTCATTACCTTTACTGAATCCTAAACACTCTCACCTTGGCCAGTGGGAACTTCTTCAATGGGTACTTGAGTCAGGTCCACATAGTCTTCCCATTTCCTTGCTATATGACGTGATTCCAGCCTCCCACCTGCATTAAACAAAACCCAGTAGGAAGTCATTTCCTAGTCCTGGCTGTCTTCGAACGGCTAATTCTCCTGCCCCTGCCTCCTAAGTGCTGAGGGGGGTACAGGCGTGACTCAGTACTCACTGCTCTTTACTTTCTTTCTTTATTAAGATTTGTTTATTCATTCTGTATACTGTACTCTGCCTGCATGTATGCCTGGGTGCCAGAAGAGAGCACCCAATCTCATTAAAGATGTTTATGAGCCACCATGTGGTTGCTGGGAATTGAACTCAGGCCCTCTAGAAGAGCAGACAGTCCTCTTAACCTCTGGGCCATCTCTCCAGCCCCAGCTCTTTATTTTCAAGAATCATTTATAATTTATTATTGTTTTGCTTATTTATTTTTTGAGACAAGGTGTTTCTGTAGACCAAGATGTGCTTCAACTCACAGAGATCCTCCTGCCTCTGCCTCCCAAGTGCTGGGATTGAAGGCATTGGCCACCACGGCCTGGCTAGCCATGCATTATCTAGAAGGATGCTTCACTATAGTTTGCAAGAACATCCTTCCCTGGCCTCTGGTTTCTCTGATTTGTTGAGAGGTCAGTTATCTCAGAGCAAAGACAGTAGTGCAACCCAAGCAAGGTCATCCTTTACCCAGAAGAGGACCTGGACCTGGGTCCCTGCCTCCAGGTAGATCCATGTATTTCTGTCCTTTGCTGATGGCTGTTCGTCTGTCTGTCTGTCTGTCTGTTTGTTCTGGGAATCGAACCTAAGGCCTAGCTGTCAGGTAAGAGCTCTACTATTGAGTTGTATAGTCAGCCCTCACTGTTACTTGTTTTGTTGTGTTTTTTTGAGACATGGACTCTTTCTGTGTGTCATTCCAGCTGGCTGGGAACTTACTATGTAGACCAGCCTGGCCTCCACTAACAAAAATCCAGCTGCCTCTGCCTCTGGAGAAAGCTGGATCAAAGGTGTGTGCCAGATTATCAGGCCTCCTGGTTGCATTTAAGAGAGTTTTTGTGTGGTTGGAGAGATGGCTTAGTGGTTAAGAGCACTGCCTGCTCTTCCAAAGGTCCTGAGTTCAATTCCCAGCAACCACATGGTGGGTCACAACCAGCTATAATGTAACCTGATGCCCTCTTCTGGCCTACAAGCAGACAATACTGTATACATAATAAATAAATCTTAAAAAAAAAAAAAGAGTTTTTGTGTTTTCTTTGGATGCTTTCAAGACTCTGCTTGGCTTGATTGAACTGGTTGATGTTTGGTTCTGTTCATTTACTGTGTTAGGATCAGAGCCCAGGAGCTTGTGAATATCAGGCCACTGAGCCATGTCCCCTGCCTCTGTGATTCATCCTTCTTGGAATTCTTGTGGATTATGTGTGTGTGTGTGTGTGTGTGTGTGTGTGTGTGTGTGTGTGTGTGTGTATTACATACATTATATAAATATGTATGTATGTGTGTGTATGTATGTATGTAAGTATGTATGTGTGTGTATGTATGTATGTATGTATGTATGGCTAGTTGGAGACAAGCTCTCGGCATGTAGCCTTGGCTCCGTGGAACTCTGCAGTTCTAGCAATTGAAGCAGATAGCTTCACGTTCAGATCTTTTCTGGGTTTCAAAACTGTGGATCAGAAGACAGTTGTGGGCTGCTGAGACATCTCAGCGCTGCAGTGCAAGCCTGATGACTCAAGTTAGACCTGGGACCCCACATAAAATGGAAGGAGAGAACCAACTCCACTAAGTTGTCCTGTGACGTCTACCTGCACGTGGTGACATACATGTGCCGCCTACTTCATATACACACACATATACAGTGAAAATAAATGGAAGGTAGATGATCATGGTGGCCCACACCTTTAATCGCTACACTCAAAGGCAGGCGGATCTCTGTGAGATGAGAGCCAGCCTGGTCTACAAAGCAAGTCCAGGACAGCTAAGGCTACACAGAGAAACCCTGTCTCAAAAAACAACAAAAATTAACAACAGTAATAAATAAATTTCAACAGAACTGAAAACATCCAAAAAAGCTTCTTGGAGCCGGGTGTGGTGGTGTACGCCTTTAATCCCAGCACTCGGGAGGCATAGGCAGGCGGATCGCTGTGAGTTCGAGGACAGCCTGGTGTTCAAAGGGAGTCCAGGACAGCCAAGACTACACAGAGAAACCCTGTCTCAAAACAAACAAACAAACAAACAAAAATAAAAAAGCTGCTTGGTTGTTTTTGTTTTTGTTTTTTTCAAGATAAGGTTTCTCTATGTAGCCTCGGGTGTCCCAGAGTTGCTTTGTAGTATGATGCCTAAGTGGTGAAACCCCCAAAGACCATCAGGAAACAGTCAGAAGCAGATCACACAGAATCTCGCTTATTAATCAAGCTCTGAGTCTAGACCCTCAGCCCCCTGGTGAGGAGGGAAGATGGCGGTCCCTATAGGGTTTTTAAAGGAAAAAACTGCAGGTGGAGGTGGCATGATGGGGAGGGGGCCATTTTTTCCAAGCCTTGCTGTTATATCATAGGTCAGAGGGGTACAGGAAAGTTACCCACTATACTGACTGGCTGGGGGGCCAGGACTGAGCTAGGGGACCAGGGCCAGACCTCAGGGGGCAATTTCTTTTTAATGTTCTGGTCCGAGTGACCTGGAAGAATTGCTAGCTATACATTTGTGGCTCCCCTGGAAACTCCACGACAGTGGGGGGTGGCAGGTGGGGGGGGGAATGGTGTGTGTGTCAAGTCTTCAGGCCCCAGACACAAAATGGCATTGGTTTGGTCACTACAGTAGACCAGGCTTGCCTCAAACTCTCTGCGATCAGGAAAAGCCATTGTTTCAGAAATTTTCTCAGCCATCCTTTTCCCAAATACTATGTCTGTCTGTCCTCTGCTGCCTCAGGGACTCCACCTATGCATCTTAGTTGTAATGGGTTGAATGGTGACCTAATTCTGCACATTAATTACAAAGAGTTAAATGATGTCTCATTATGCATATTAATTATAACAGGTTACATGATGGTCATTAGGGACTTATCTTTTCTTGGTTTTTTTGAGACAGGGTTTCTCTGTATAGCCTCGGCTGTCCTGGACTCTCTCTGTAGACCAGGCTGGCCTCAAACTCACAGATACCTGCCTGCCTCTGCCACTCAGGTGCTGGGATTAAAGGCGTGGACCACCACCCATCAGCTCCTCAACATTGTGTTTTAGACATGGCCTCTAACCCAGGCTACCTACAAACTTGCTATGTAATCTAGCCTCTAAATATTTTTACTTTTATCATTCGTTTATATGTGTATGCTCATGTGTGCACGCACAGGGGTGTGGGTGTGTGTGTGTGTGTGTCCAAGAATGTGCACATATACTTGAGGGTAGAAGAGGAAGTCAGACCCTCTTCAGAGTGAGTTACAGGTGTTGTGAGCCACAAGACACAAGTGCTGAGGCTCAAACTCTGGTCCTGTGGGAGAACAGCAAGTGCTCTTAACTGTAGGAGAGATAAACCTGTTTCCCAAGTGTGGCATGAGGAACAGCCTTGTGAGAGAACAGGTGAGGTTAATCCACAGGAAGACCAACCACCTCGTGCAGGAGCTTGATTGTGGCCAGCTGGAAAGATCCTGTGAACCAACTCTGGGAGGAGATACATAAATGAGTCCAGAACTGGAGGTGGGGTCTTTGGAGACTTCAGATAGTTTTGGCTGTTGATAGTTCCACTTTGAGACGCTCTTAGAGAGGACCGCTGGAGGGAAGGCTTCTGGGATTCGGCTCCTGCTGAGATTCTGGGTTCTGGTTACTCCAGGTTCCAGCAGAAGAAATCCTGCAGAGTACACCAAGAGAATTGTTGTTCGGAACTGATATCCTTAGGGTTTTGTTATTGTGTTTGTTAATCCTCATTTCCTATTGTGTTGCTTAGTTGGGTTATAGGTGACGGAAGCTTGCTTAATGAGTTATAATAAAATGTATTGGTTAAGAAAACTGAGCCTGGGGATGGAGAGATGGCTCACAGGTTAAGAGCACTGGTTGCTCTTCCGAAGGTCGTGAGTTCAATTCCCAGCAACCACGTGGTGATTCTCAACCATCTATGGTGAGATCTGGTGCCCTCTTCTGACACACAGGCATATATACAGGCAAAACAGCTGTATACATAATAAATAAATCTTTAAAAAAAAAGAAAAGAAAAGAAGAAAATTGAGCCTACACTTAGCTGATGAGCCATCTCTCCGGTCTCTTATACAATATCTTAAAAACCTAGGCTGGGAATCACTGGTCCCCAACCTAATCTTCCAATCGTCAGGCCTCTGCCTCCATAGTGCTGGCATTATAGGCATGTGTCACTATAGCTGCCCGACTGCTGCCCTGTCACCTGCCTGGATGGCTAGGCCTGAGCAGCGCCCTCCACAACAGCCACAGTCCCAGCACCGAGTCCTTGCCTCTCTTCTCACTGCTTCCTATTCTCATGGCTTCTGTGGCCCACACAGGCACAGACAGACAACATGTGCTCTGGGGCCTCAGCCTGGAACGGTGCCTGACCACAGGACAAAGGGACTTGTCTGCATGGCTTGAGAATATGTTCAGCCCGTACTTCCTGCCAGTGTGTCACTCACACCTGCCTGGGCTCCCCATCTGTGACCATGACAGGAGTTTGTCCTCTGTGTCATTCTGTGCAGAAACAGAGCTTCATTTTATGGAAAGAAAGCTCCGGACAAGTGAGATGGTTCAGTGTGTAAAGGCGATTGCCAGTGACCTTGACAACCTGAGTGTTGTCCCTGGGACCCACATGGCAGAGAGAACTGACTCCTACAAGCTGTCCTTTGACCTTTACATGTGCCCCCATGCCATACATGTGTGCCCACCACACAAGTAAATACAGGTGATTTTAAAACTGTGTGTTAATGTTTTACCTGTAAGTCTGTCTATGCCTCACATTCATGCAGTGTCGAGGGAAGCCAGTAGAGAGAGTTGGATCCCTTGGAATTAGGGTTTCAGACTGTTGTGGACAGCTGTGTGGGTGCTGGGACTGAAACCTGGGTCCTCTGGAAGAGCAGCCAGTGCTCTTAAATGGCCCTAAGCCATTGCTCCACTGCAGTAAATACAGCCTTTTCCCTCTTTCTTTTTCTGTCTCTTTTTCTCTGTCTCTGTCTCTGTCTCTGTCTCTGTCTCTGTCTCTGTCTCTCTCTCTGTCTCTGTGTCTCTGTCTCTGTCTCTGTCTCTCTTACACACACACACTTTATTTTCTTCCTTTCTTATTTATTTATTTGGTGAGTTTGTTCATGTTTTCTTTTTTGAGACAGGGATTCTTTGTGTAGCCCTGGCTGTCCTGGGACTCACTCTGTAGACCAAGCTGGCCCCAAACTCAGAGATCCACCTGCCTCTGCCTCCCAAGAGCTGGAATTAAAGGTGTGTGCCACTATGCCCAGCTATAAACATATCTTTTTAAAAAGAAACTAAAATTTTATATAAAGACAAAAAAAACTATCTCTCTTCCTCTCCTTTTCCTTCTCCTCCTGTTTCTCCCTTCCTCTTCCACCTCTTCCTCTTCTTCTGAGGCAGGCTCTCACATAGCCTAGGCTAGCCCTACAACTTGCTCTGTAGCTGAGAGTGATCTTGAACTTCTGATCCTCTTGCCTCCACATCTGGAATGCTTAGCTTACAGTCTACAGCACCACACCTGGGGTGTGAGGTGGTGGGGTTGGACCCAGGGTTTCCTGTGTGTTAGGCAGGCACTTGCAGCCCCAAGACTAAATCCACAGATTGTGAATCTTCACAGGTGAAAATGCCACTAAGCACAGTCGCCTCACTGGGGCTCCTGTCCTGTTGCCTAGACCCACTCCTGCTCCTCTCTACACTTGGACTGTTTGGTGGGACTGGGGACAAGGTGATCCTTGGATGACCCAGGCTGTCCCTGTGACCCTTTGTTTTAAATGAGTGAAACACATTTGTGGTCATGGGCCATCCACCAGCTTGGAGGCCTCCAAGCCACCAGGGTCTTTGAATCTGTCCTGGGACTGCCTTCAGTTAATAGTTGGGACCCCTTCCTGTGTCATTAGGGTGGGCACTGAGTTTCCTAGCCCAGCTCCTAGAAAGGCTACAGGGGCATGGCTCTCCAGGACGTGTGCTCCTGTCCAGCAGGGGTCTTGTCCACAGTGCCCTGGGTACGCTGGGCAGTACCCACACTCATGAGCACTGTCTATCAGGGCAGCTGTCCTTTTCCCACGGCTTAGGCATTACAGGCTAAGACCATGATAAGGGACTTGGCCCCTGCTTCTGTTCAAGGTCTCCGGATACCAGGGAGGGTGGCTCTTGGCCCTTTCTGGTTGGCTAGGGTCACAGGGACTGGGTAGGGCTTGAAGACCCTAGGGGACATAAAAGAGCCACAGAATAGGTGAGCCTCACTTCCCTGACCAGCACCATGGCATTCCTTTGGCTCTTGTCCTGCTTTGCCCTCGTAGGGGCCTCCTTTGGTAAGTGCTGGGGCTCAAGGTGGCTGGACAGGCCATTTCATGGTGGGGGCACAGGGGGGGTTATTCTTTTCTCTTTCCTTTTTATTTTTTAAATTTTATTTATTCTTTTTTTCCCCCAGGATAGAGTTTCTCTGTGTAATAGTCCTGGCTGTCCAGGGCTCACTGTGTAGACTAGGCTGGTCTTGAACTCTCAGAAATCTGCCTGCCTCTGCCTCCTGAGTGCAAGGATTAAAGGCATGCACCACCATGCCCAGCTCCTTTTCAATCTAAAAAGAGGGAAATAGTGACTAAAAACAAAATGGCTGCGTAAAACCAAGTGGTGCGTGCCTGTAGTCCTAGACTCAGGAAATTGATACTCCTTGCAGGTACAGGTTTGTGTGTGTGTGTGTGTGTGTGTGTGTGTGTGTGTGTGTGTGTGCTCCTGATCCTCCTGCCTCCGTCTCCCAAGTGACAGGATTACAGGCCTGTGCCACCACACTCAATGTCAGAAGACTCTTCTGTTTTGGTTTGTTTTGTTTTTATTGCTATTGCTTATTTTGCTCTGAAACACCTTCTCACCCTC
Source organism: Acomys minous (assembly GCF_964271855.1). Lineage (NCBI taxonomy): Eukaryota > Metazoa > Chordata > Mammalia > Rodentia > Muridae > Acomys > Acomys minous. The sequence continues at coordinate 16,543,768 of NC_140496.1, forward strand.
TTGCTCAGCCTGGCAGCTCTTGGGTTTGAGCAATTCTCCTGCCTCAGCCTTCAGAGCAGCTGTGTCTACAGGCGTTTGCCACTGATCCAGCCTCAGATGCCTTTTAAAAGCTGAAAACCCAGATTCAGAGGAGCTGCCCTTCGCTGCCTCTCTCCTGTACTAGGCACTGCTTTTCCAGCTTATACAAATGCACATGTGACTATAAACCCATAAGCGAAGAGCATTAAAACCAAATCAACAGTGTTTGACTGTGTCAGGTGTACAGTATGCTCCTTTTCCACTCATAGTGCTGGACATCACCCCATGTTGCCATGGAGACCCAGCTCACTCAATTAAATATACTCTGCTTTGGGAAAAGCTAGCATCCTGATTTCTCACTTTTTGGCTCTTCTATAAATAGATGATTGTGACTTTGTGGGGGCATATCAGTCATCAGTGAGGGGTCTTGTCCATTTCATGGTCTCTGTGCACAAGAGAGACAGGTGCTGACCCTTGAGCATGTCAGGAGACTTCAGAAAAGAGGCTGGGCATGGGGTCACACTGCTCAGTGCACAGACAACCTGCGGAGCCTCAGCCATGATCTGCCAGCTGCTGTAGCGAGTGTGTCCTGGCCTGCCCAAGGTGCCCGACTGTTCGCTCAACTTGTTTCCCTCTTTTGTGATGCGATCTTTCATGGGGAAGAATCAACGCCCCCTTTTCCTCTTTCTCTCTTTCTCTCTCTCTCTCTCTCTCTCTCTCTCTCTCTCTCTCTCTCTCTCTCTCTCTCTCTCTCTCTCTCTCTCCCCCTGTCCCTCTAAGTTGAGGCAGGGTCTTGCTATGGAGCCCTGCCTGGCCAGGAACTCCCTAGGCTGCCCTTAAACTCAGAGGTTTCCTGCCTATGTCAGGAGTGTTGAGTTCACCAGCACACCTCCCACAAAGTCTTTTTTTTTTTTTTTTTAAAGAAAGAGAGCAGGTGGTGGTGCACACCTTTAAAACCAATACTCAGGAGACAGAGGCAGGTGGCTCTGTCTGTCTGTGAGTTTGAAGCCAGTCTGGTCTACAGAGTGAGTTCCAGGACAGCCATAGCTACACGGGGAATCCCTGCCGCAACTCCATATATATAAATAAGGAACCAAATTTCCCATAAGGAACAGTTTCTGCAATAGGCGGGTCCCACAGGAATGGCCAGCCAGGAGGCTGAGCCAGACAGCCTGATAGTCCACCCTGCTTTCTGCCCCTTCCTCTGTGGCATGCCTGGATGGGGCAGCTGTGCCTCTTTCCATTCCTGGGAGGAGAAGTGGGGTCAGCAGCTGGGCATGAGGGATCCCTGAGGCAGGAGGCTAAAGGACAATCAGATGATTCCAGGGGAGGTGGCTTGGTCTCAGTGAGTTGGCCGAATACCCCTGTCCCCACAGGCTGTGGAGTCCCTGCCATCCAACCCGTGCTGACCGGTCTGTCCAGGATCGTCAATGGAGAGGATGCTGTTCCTGGCTCCTGGCCCTGGCAGGTGTCCCTGCAGGTGAGTGAGGGATTCTGGGCACAGGAGCTCACGTTCTAGTGCAGCTGTGGTGGGAGGCACTGACCTTCCTTCTCCTCCTCCCCAGGACAGCACTGGCTTTCATTTCTGCGGGGGCTCCCTCATCAGTGAAGACTGGGTGGTCACTGCTGCCCACTGCGGGGTCAAGTGAGTCCCAGACTACCTTGGGGGGTTTGCTTCCAGCTTTATTTGGGGCTGGTGATGGGGATCAGAGCCGTTCTTCATGCTCGCCCCGTGTGTCTCAATGCCCAGGACATCTGATGTGGTGGTAGCTGGAGAGTTTGACCAGGGCTCTGATGAAGAGAATGTTCAGGTGTTGAAGATCGCAAAGGTATGCAGGCTGCTGGATGGGGGAGGGGCTCAGCCCACAGGCTGGGGAGAAAGGCAGGAGGGAGAAGGCCCTGGCTGCTTGAGGGCAGGAGCACAGGGCAGCTGGGGCTGGGTCTTTCTGGGCCTGTTCTAATGGGGCCAACAGGAAAGGAGCTTGTCCCCTGGAGCTTGGCACAGCCGGGCTCCAACCACCCACCCCACCTCCAGCCCACGCCCCCCCCATACCATTCCTCCCAGGTCTCAGCTGAGCTTCTGGTCCCCACAGGTTTTCAAGAACCCCAAATTCAATATGCTCACTGTGCGCAATGACATCACCCTGCTGAAGCTGGCCACTCCTGCCCAGTTCAGTGAGACCGTGTCTGCCGTGTGTCTGCCTAGTGCTGACGATGACTTCCCTGCTGGCACAGTGTGTGCCACCACTGGCTGGGGCAAGACCAAGTACAATGGTGAGTGTGCTAAGGCCTTGCTTCAGCAGGAGCTTCTGTGGTTCAGGTTGCCCAGACATGGCAGGCTTTTCCTGGTATAACCCATAGTGTTTTTATTTTTCCTTTTTTCCTTTCTTCTTCTAATTCTTCTTCTTCTTCTTTTTATTTTATTTTATTTTATTTTTTGTCTTTCCATTTCCACTAATACATCTTTCCATTTCTTTTTCTTTTTTCCTTTGGTTTTTCAAGACAAGGTTTCTCTGTGTAGCCTTTGCTTTTCTGGAGTCTGTCTGTAGACCTCAAACACACAGGGATCTGCCTGCCTCTGCCTCCCAAGTGCTGGGATTAAAGTCGTGTGTCACCACTGCCCGGCTTCCTTTTCTTTTTTTAATCATTAATTTATTTTATTTCATGTATATTGGTGCATTGGTATTTTGCCTGCATGTATATAGGTCTGTGTAAAGGTGCCAGATCTCCTGGAACTGCAGTTGAGACAGTTTTATTATGCCACGTAGGTTCTGGGAATTGAACCTAGGTCCCCTGGAAGAGCAACCAGGGCTCTTAACCACTAAGCCTTCTCTCCAGCCCTATCTTTCCATTTCTTTTCTTTCTTTTTTTTTTTTTGGTTTTTCGAGACAGGGTTTTTCTGTGTAGTCTTGGCTGTCCTAGACTCGCTTTGTATCGTAGGCTGGCCTCGAACTCACAGCGATCTGCCTGCCTCTGCCTCTCGAGTGCTGGGATTAAAGGTGTGAGCCACCACTCCCGGCTATCTTTCCATTTCTTAATATGAAATACCTTAATTAAAGCTGGGCATGGTGGCACACTTTAATCCCAGAACTTGGGAGGCAGAGACAATTGCATCATGTGATTTCCAGAGCAGCCAAAGATGTATAATGAGACGCTTCTGAAAAAATAAAAATCAACAAGGGGCTGGAGAGATCGCGCAGAGGTTAGGAGCACTGACTGCTCTTCCTAAGGACCTGAGTTCGATTCCCAGCAACCACATGGTGGCTCACAATAATCTATGAGATCTGATATCCTCTCTGGAATGCATGCAGGCATAACATTGTATAATAAATATATAAATCTTTAAAAAATTAACTAGCAATCTATAAAAGTAACAATTATTATGTGTCAGGTAAGACTATTTCAAGCTTAACCAACATAAACAAAGGCTGCTGACAAGATGAGGCCTGAAGGAAGCCTTTGCTCAGCAGGAGGTCTTCTCTCTGACCCTTGACCTGATTGTGAGTCCCATCATGGGTCTCTAAGACTCCAGAGGGTGGGGCCATGCTCTCTTGAGATCTTACACACCCACTAGACATGGCCACACGGGACCTAAGGGCAGCTCTGCCTGAGGCCCCGGCCCTGCCTCTGGTGGAACCTGACAGCAGCTCCCCCAGCAGATGACTGAAAAAGGACTCCTGGTGGTATCCAGCAGGCTGGTGGGCCTAGGGACCCTGACTGCATCTCCTCTGTCCCGGTAGCCCTGGTGACTCCTGACAAGCTGCAGCAGGCAACCCTGCCCATCGTGTCCACCGCTGACTGCAAGAAGCACTGGGGTTCCAAGATCACCGATGTGATGATCTGCGCAGGCGCCAGTGGTGTCTCCTCCTGCATGGTACAGCCTCCCGCCCCACCCACTCACACCCCTGCCCAGGCCTGGGTCAGCCCACTGGGGATCACAGGCCCCTGGTGGTCTGTGTTCCCATGACCCTCTGCCTTTCTCTACTGAGCCTCATTCCTTCCCAGTACCCAGAAGAGAATGGGCTGATGCTAACAGACACCCCTGGCAGGCATCTCTGCCCAGATGGGTGCTGCACCGCTGCCTATAGGATACCCAACTCTTGCCACCAGCAATGTGAACTGCCTGTGTCTCCTACTCACAGAGGCGAGCTAGTTGTGTCTCTCCAGGAGTACAGGAGCACAGCTTGGACTGTCACTGAGCCCCAAGGCACTCCCCTACACTTTCCCTTGCACTATGCCAGGTCCAGGTCTTCTGGTCAGGCTTGGAGACAAGTCTGTTGCCTTTCTCTGCAGGGTGATTCCGGTGGCCCCCTTGTCTGCCAGAAGGATGGAGTGTGGACCCTGGCCGGCATTGTGTCCTGGGGCAGTGGTTTCTGCTCTACTTCCACTCCTGCTGTGTATGCCCGAGTCACAGCCCTCATGCCCTGGGTTCAGCAGGTCTTGGAAGAGAACTGAGTCCATGGCTCTGGTCTCCCCGTGCAAGCATCTGCAATAAAATCATCTCATTAGAGCGCCGACTCTCTGTGTGTCTTTGTGGTCCAGGGGTCATGGGACTGGAACTAAGCCTGGCATCTACCAAGGGGTCCTATTGCTGGTCCCTTTCTACCTCCTCCCTCGCTAGGATAGAACTCAGGCTATTCTACTGCAATAGCTAGACCCACAGCATCCTCTGGAAGGCAATAGTCCTTGGCCAGACTATAGCATCCACAGCCCTAAAGCGTTAGTCACCTCAGAGCCATAATGGCCAAATGGCAAACTCCATGCCATAGACACCTTTTTCTGTTGGCTCCTTCTCCCCACACCCTAAGTGTGCCCTCCTGCCTCAGACCCCATCCCTGCCCTGCGTTTGTTCCAGGCTGTCTGTGAGCTCCAGGCCTGGGTATGAACTCACTGTATGTGTGTGAATGTATGAGGGGGTGTGTCCCTTGTGTGTCTGTGCACTATGTGCATGCGTGCCCCCAGAGGACAGAAAAGAGCGTCAGAGCCCCTGGGACTGAAGTTGCAGGCAGTTGTGAGCTGCCATGTGAGTGCTGGGAACTGAATGGAGGCGCAGCTGGTGCTCTTAGCTGCTGAGCCAACCCTCCAGATCTGCTCTCCTGCAGCAGTGACCTCTTAGGCTTTGCATGTGTGCCCGGGTCTGTTGACGTAGACATGAGGAGGGGTCTGGTCCAGTGTTGTCATTACCTTTACTGAATCCTAAACACTCTCACCTTGGCCAGTGGGAACTTCTTCAATGGGGCTTGAGTCAGGTCCACATAGTCTTCCCGTTTCCTTGCTATATGACGTGATGCCAGCCTCCCACCTGTATTAAACAAAACACAGCAGGAAGTCATTTCCTAGTCCTGGCTGTCTTTGAACTTGTAATTCTCCTGCCTATGCCTCCTAAGTGCTGAGGGGGGTAGAGGCTTGATTCAGTACTCGCTGCTCTTTACTTTCTTTCTTTATTAAGATTTGTTTATTCATTCTGTATACTGTACTCTGCCTGCATGTATGCCTGGGTGCCAGAAGAGAGCACCCAATCTCATTAAAGATGTTTATGAGCCACCATGTGGTTGCTGGGAATTGAACTCAGGCCCTCTAGAATAGCAGACAGTCCTCTTAACCTCTGGGCCATCTCTCCAGCCCCAGCTCTTTATTTTCAAGAATCATTTATAATTTATTATTGTTTTGCTTATTTATGTTTTGAGACAAGGTGTTTCTGTAGACCAAGATGTTCTTCAACTCACAGAGATCCTCCTGCTTGTGCCTCCCAAGTGCTGGGATTGAAGGCATTGGCCACCACGGCCCGGCTAGCCATTCATTATCTAGAAGGATGCTTCACCATAGTTTGCAAGAACATCCTTCCCTGGCTTCTGGTTTCTCTGATTTGTTGAGAGGTCAGTTATCTCAGAGCAAAGACAGTAGTGCACCCCAAGCAAGGTCATCCTTTACCCAGGAGAGGACCTGGACCTGGGTCCCTGCCTCCAGGTAGATCCATGTATTTCTGTCCTTTGCTGATGGCTGTTCGTCTGTCTGTCTGTCTGTTTGTTCTGGGAATCAAACCTAAGGCCTAGCTGTCAGGTAAGCACTCTACTATTGAGCTGTATACTCAGCCCTCACTGTTACTTGTTTTGTTGTGTTTCTTTGAGACATGGACTCTTTCTGTGTGTCATTCCAGCTGGCTGGGAACTTACTATGTAGACCAGCCTGGCCTCCACTAACAAAAATCCACCTGCCTCTGCCTCTGGAGAAAGCTAGATCAAAGGTGTGCGCCAGATTATCAGGCCTCCTGGTTGCATTTAAGAGAGTTTTTCTGGGGCTGGAGAGATGGGTCAGTGGTTAAGAGCACTGCCTGCTCTTCCAAAGGTCCTGAGTTCAATTCCCAGCAACCACATGGTGGGTCACAACCAGCTATAATGTAACCTGATGCCCTCTTCTGGCCTACAAGCAGACAACACTGTATACATAATAAATAAATCTTAAAAAAAAAAAAGAGTTTTTGTGTTTTCTTTGGATGCTTTCAAGACTCTGCTTGGCTTGATTGAACTGGTTGATGTTTGGTTCTGTTCATTTACTGTGTTTGGATCAGACCCCAGGTGCTTGTGAATATCAGGCCAGAACTCTGTCACTGAGCCATGTCCCCTGCCTCTGTGATTCATCCTTCTTGGAATTCTTGTGGATTATGTGTGTGTGTGTGTGTGTGTGTGTGTGTGTGTGTGTGTGTATGTGTGTATTACATACATTATATAAATATGTATGTATGTATGTATGTGTGTGTGTATGTGTGTATGTATGTGTGTATGTATGTATGTATGTGTGTATGTATGTGTGTGTATGTATGTAAGTATGTATGTATGTGTGTGTGTGTATGTATGTATGTATGTGTGTATATATGGCTAGTTAGAGACAGCTCTTGGCATGTAGCCTTGGCTCCGTGGAACTCTGCAGTTCTAGCAATTGAAGCAGATAGCTTCACGTTCAGATCTTTTCTGGGTTTCAAAACTGTGGATCAGAAGACAGTTGTGGGCTGCTGAGACATCTCAGCGCTGCACTGCAAGCCTGATGACTCAAGTTAGACCTGGGACCCCACATAAAATGGAAGGAGAGAACCAACTCCCCTAAGTTGTCCTGTGACGTCTACCTGCACGTGGTGACATACATGTGCCGCCTACTTCATATACACACACATATACAGTGAAAATAAATGGAAGGTAGATGATCACGGTGGCCCACACCTTTAATCGCTACACTCAAAGGCAGGCAGATCTCTGTGAGATGAGTGCCAGCCTGGTCTACAAAGCAAGTTCAGGACAGCTAAGGCTACACAGAGAAACCCTGTCTTAAAAAACAACAAAAATTAAAAAACAAAACAAAACAAAAATTAACAACAATAATAAATAAATTTCAACAGAACTGAAAACATCCAAAAAAGCTTCTTGGAGCCGGGTGTGGTGGCGTACACCTTTAATCCCAGCACTCGGGAGGCAGGGCAGGCGGATCGCTATGAGTTCGAGGCCAGCCTGGTGTTCAAAGGGAGTCCAGGACAGCCAAGACTACACAGGGAAACCCTGTCTCAAAACAAACAAACAAACAAACAAACAAAAACAAAAAAGCTGCTTGTTTGTTTTTGTTTTTTTCAAGATAAGGTTTCTCTATGTAGCCTCGGCTGTCCCAGAGTTGCTTTGTAGTATGATGCCTAAGTGGTGAAACCCCCAAAGACCATCAGGAAACAGTCAGAAGCAGATCACACAGAATCTCGCTTATTAATCAAGCTCTGAGTCTGGACCCTCAGCCCCCTGGTGAGGAGGGAAGATGGCGGTCCCTACAGGGTTTTTAAAGGAAAAAACTGCAGGTGGAGGTGGCATGATGGGGAGGGGGCCATTTTTTCCAAGCCTTGCTGTTATATCATAGGTCAGAGGGGTACAGGAAAGTTACCCACTATGCTGACTGGCTGGGGGGCCAGGACTGAGCTAGGGGACCAGGGCCAGACCTCAGGGGGCAATTTCTTTTTAATGTTCTGGTCCGAGTGACCTGGAAGAATTGCTAGCTATACATTTGTGGCTCCCCTGGAAACTCCACGACAGTGGGGGGTGGCAGGTAGGGGGGGGGAATGGTGTGTGTGTCAAGTCTTCAGGCCCCAGACACAAAATGGCATTGGTTTGGTCACTACAGTAGACCAGGCTTGCCTCAAACTCTCTGCGATCAGGAAAAGCCATTGTTTCAGAAATTTTCTCAGCCATCCTCTTCCCAAATACTATGTCTGCCTGTCCTCTGCTGCCTCAGGGACTCCACCTATGCATCTTAGTTGTAAGGGGTTGAATGGTGACCTAATTCTGCACATTAATTACAAAGAGTTAAATGATGTCTCATTATGCATATTAATTATAACAGGTTACATGATGGTCATTATCTTTTCTTGGTTTTTTTGAGACAGGGTTTCTCTGTATAGCCTCGGCTGTCCTGGACTCTCTCTGTAGACCAGGCTGGCCTCAAACTCACAGATACCTGCCTGCCTCTGCCACTCAGGTGCTGGGTTTAAAGGTGTGCACCACCACCCATCAGCTCCTCGACACTGTATATTAGACATGGCCTCTAACCCAGGCTACCTACAAACTTGCTATGTAATCTAGCCTCTAAATATTTTTACTTTTATCATTCGTTCATATGTGTATGCTCATGTGTGCACGCACAGGGGTGTGTGTGTGTGTGTGTGTCTGTGTCCAAGAATGTGCACGTATATATGTGTGTACTTGAGGGTAGAAGAGGAAGTCAGATCCTCTTCAGAGTTAGTTACAGGTGTTGTGAGCCACAAGACACAAGTGCTGAGGCTCGAACTCTGGTCCTGTGGGAGAACAGCAAGTGCTCTTAACTGTAGGAGAGATAAACCTGTTTTCCAAGTGTGGCATGAGGAACAGTCTTGTGAGAGAACAGGTGAGGTTAATCCACAGGAAGACCAACCACCTGGTGCGGAAGCTTGATTGTTGCCAGCTGGAAAGATCCCGTGAGCAGACTCTGGGAGGAGATACATAAATGGGCCCAGAATTGGAGGCGGGGCCTTTGGAGACTTCAGATAGTTTTGGCTGTTGATAGTTCCAATTTGAGACACTCCTAGAGAGGACCGCTGGAGGGAAGGCTTCTGGGCTTCGGCTCCTGCTGAGGTTCCGGGTTTTGGTTACTCCAGGTTCCAGCAGAAGAAATCCTGCTGAGTACACCAAGAGAATTGTTGTCCGGAACTGATATCCTTAGGGTTTTGTTATTGTGTTTGTTAATCCTCGTTTCCTATTGTGTTAGTTAGTTGGGCTATAAGTGAGGGACACTCGCTTAATAAGTTATAATAAAATGTATTGGTTAAGAAAACTGAGCCTGGGGATGGAGAGATGGCTCCCAGGTTAAGAGCACTGGTTGCTCTTCCGGAGGTCCTGAGTTCAATTCTCAGCAACCACATGGTGGCTCACAACCATCTATGGTGAGATCTGGTGCCCTCTTCTGACACACAGGCATATATACAGGTAAAACAGCTGTTTACATAATAAATAAATCTTTAAAAAAAAAAAAGAAAAGAAAAGAAAACTGAGCCTACACTTAACTGATGAGCCATCTCTCCAGCCTCTTATACAATATCTAAAAAACCTTAGCTGGGAATCACTGGTCCCCAGCCTAGTCTCCCAATCCTCAGGCCTCTGCCTCCATAGTGCTGGCATTATAGGCATGTGTCACTATAACTACCTGACTGCTGCTCTGTCACCTGCCTGGATGGCTAGGCCTGAGCAGCGCCCTCCACAACAGCCACAGTCCCAGCACCGAGTCCTTGCCTCTCTTCTCACTGCTTCCTACTCTCATGGCTTCTGTGGCCCACACAGGCACAGACAGACACCATGTGCTTTGGGGCCTCAGCCTGGAACGGTGCCTGACCACGGGACAAAGGGACTTGTCTGCATAGCTTGAGAATATGTTCAGCCCGTACTTCCTGCCAATGTGTCACTCACACCTGCCTGGGCTCCCCATCTGTGGCCATGACAGGAGTTTGTCCTCTGTGTCATTCTGTGCAGAAACAGAGCTTCATTTTATGGAAAGAAAGCTCCGGGCAAGTGAGATGGTTCAGTGTATAAAGGCGATTGCCAGTGACCTTGACAACCTGAGTGTTGTCCCTGGGACCCACATGGCAGAGAGAACTGACTCCTACAAGCTGTCCTTTGACCTTTACACGTGCCCCCATGCCATACATGTGTGCCCACCACACAAGTAAATACAGGTGATTTTAAAACTGTGTGTTAATGTTTTACCTGTAAGTCTGTCTATGCCTCACATGCATGCAGTGTCGAGGGAGGCCAGTAGAGGGAGTTGGATCCCCTGGAATTAGGGTTTCAGACTGTTGTGGACAGCTGTGTGGGTGCTGGGACTGAAACCAGGGTCCTCTGGAAGAGCAGCCAGTGCTCTTAATCCCTAAGCCATTGCTCCACTGCAGTAAATACAGCCTTTTTCCTCTTTCTTTTTCTGTCTCTTTGTCTCTGTCTCTGTCTCTGTGTCTCTTTGTCTCTCTGTCTCTGTCTCTGTCTCTCTTACACATACACACTTTATTTTCTTCCTTTCTTATTTATTTATTTGGTGAGTTTGTTCATGTTTTCTTTTTTGAGAGAGGGATTCTTTGTGTAGCCCTGGCTGTCCTGGAACTCACTCTGTAGACCAAGCTGGTCCCAAACTCAGAGATCCACCTGCCTCTGCCTCCCAAGAGCTGGAATTAAAGGTGTGTGCCACCATGCCCAGCTATAAACATATCTTTTTAAAAAGAAACTAAAACTTTATATAAAGACAAAAAACTATCTCTCTTTCTCTCTCTCTTCCTCTCCTTTTCCTCCTCCTCCTCCTGTTTCTCCCTTCCTCTTCCTCCTCTTCATCTTCTTCTGAGGCAGGCTCTCACATAGCCTAGGCTAGCCCTACAACTTGCTCTGTAGCTGAGAGTGATCTTGAACTTCTGATCCTCTTGCCTCCACATCTGGAATGCTTAGCTTACAGTGTACAGCACCACACCTGGGGTGTGAGGTGGTGGGGTTGGACCCAGGGTTTCCTGTGTGTTAGGCAGGCACTTGTAGCCCCAAGACTAAATCCACAGATTGTGAATCTTCACAGGTGAAAATGCCACTAAGCACAGTCGCCTCACTGGGGCTCCTGTCCTGTTGCCTAGACCCACTCCTGCTCCTCTCCACACTTGGACTGTTTGGTGGGACTGGGGACAAGGTGATCCTTAGATAACCCAGGCTGTCCCTGTGACCCTTTGTTTTAAATGAGTGAAACACATTTGTGGTCATGGGCCATCCACCAGCTTGGAGGCCTCCCAGGCACCAGGGTCTTTGAATCTGTCCTGGGACTGCCTTCAGTTAATAGTTGGGACCCCTTCCTGTGTCATTAGGGTGGGCACTGAGTTTCCTAGCCCAGCTCCTAGAAAGGCTACAGGGGCATGGCTCTCCAGGACCTGTGCTCCTGTCCTGCAGGGGTCTTGTCCACAGTGCCCTGGGTACGCTGGGCAGTACCCACACTCATGAGCACTGTCTATCAGGGCAGCTGTCCTTTTCCCACGGCTTAGGCATTACAGGCTAAGACCATGATAAGGGACTTGGCCCCTGCTTCTGTTCAAGGTCTCCGGATACCAGGGAGGGTGGCTCTTGGCCCTTTCTGGTTGGCTAGGGTCACAGGGACTGGGTAGGGCTTGAAGACCCTAGGGGACATAAAAGAGCCACAGACTAGGTGAGCCTCACTTCCTTGACCAGCAACATGGCATTCCTTTGGCTCTTGTCCTGCTTTGCCCTTGTAGGGGCCTCCTTTGGTAAGTGCTGGGGCTCAAGGTGGCTGGACAGGCCATTTCATGGTGGTGTCACAGGGGGGTTATTCTTTTCTCTTTCCTTTTTATTTTTTAAATTTTATTTATTCTTTTTTTTTTTCAGGATAGAGTTTCTCTGTGTAATAGTCCTGGCTGTCCAGGGCTCACTCTGTAGATTAGGCTGGTCTTGAACTCTCAGAAATCTGCCTGCCTCTGCCTCCTGAGTGCTGGGATTAAAGGCATGCACCACCATGCCCAGCTCCTTTTCAATCTAAAAAGAGGGAAATAGTGACTAAAAACAAAATGGCTGCGTAAAACAAAGTGGTGCGTGCCTGTAGTCCTAGACTCAGGAAATTGATGCTCCTTGCAGGTACAGGTTTGTGTGTGTGTGTGTGTGTGTGTGTGTGTGTGTGTGTGTGTGTGTGTGTGTGTGTTCCTGATCCTCCTGCCTCCGTCTCCCAAGTGACAGGATTACAGGCCTGTGCCACCACACTCAATGTCAGAAGACTCTTCTGTTTTGGTTTGTTTTGTTTTTATTGCTATTGCTTATTTTGCTCTGAAACACCTTCTCACCCTCTTGCTCAGCCTGGCAGCTCTTGGGTTTGAGCAATTCTCCTGCCTCAGCCTTCAGAGCAGCTGTGTCTACAGGCGTTTGCCACTGATTCCAGCCTCAGATGCCTTTTAAAAGCTGAAAACCCAGATTCAGAGGAGCTGCCCTTCACTGCCTCTCTCCTGTACTAGGCACTGCTTTTCCAGCTTATACAAATGCACATGTGACTATAAATCCATAAGCGAAGAGCATTAAAACCAAATCAACAGTGTTTGACTGTGTCAGGTGGACAGTGTGCTCCTTTTCCACTCAGAGTGCTGGACATCACCCCATGTTGCCATGGAGACCCAGCTCACTCAATTAAATATACTCTGCTGTGGGAAAAGCTAGCACCCTGATTTCTCACTTTTTGGCTCTTCTATAAATAGATGATTGTGACTTTGTGGGGGCATATCAGTCATCAGTGAGGGGTCTTGTCCATTTCCTGGTCTCTGTGCACAAAAGAGACAGGTGCTGACCCTTGAGCATGTCAGGAGACTTCAGAAAAGAGGCTGGGCATGGGGTCACACTGCTCAGTGCACAGGCAACCTGCGGAGCCTCAGCCATGATGTGCCAGCTGCTGTAGCAAGTGTGTCCTGGCCTGCCCAAGGTGCCTGACTGTTTGCTCAACTTGTTTCCCTCTTTTGTGATGCGATCTTTCATGGGGAAGAATTAACGCCCCCTTTTCCTTTCTCTCTCTCTCTCTCTCTCTCTCTCTCTCTCTCTCTCTTTCTCTCTCTCTCTCTCTCTCCCTCTCTTCCTCTCTTTAAGTTGAGACAGGGTCTTGCTATGGAGCCCTGCCTGGCCAGGAACTCCCTAGGCTGCCCTTAAACTCAGAGGTTTCCTGCCTATGTCAGGAGTGTTGAGTTTAAAGAGGTACACCAGCACACCTCCCACAAAGTCTTTCTTTTTTTTTTTTAAAGAAAGAGAGCAGGTGGTGGTGCACACCTTTAAAACCAATACTCAGGAGACAGAGGCAGGTGGCTCTGTCTGTGAGTTTGAAGCCAGTCTGGTCTACAGAGTGAGTTCCAGGACAGCCATAGCTACACGGGGAATCCCTGCCGCAACTCCATATATATAAATAAGGAACCAAATTTCCCATAAGGAACAGTTTCTGAAATAGGCAGGGCCCACAGGAATGGCCAGCCAGGAGGCTGAGCCAGACAGCCTGATAGTCCAGCCTGCTTTCTGCCCCTTCCTCTGTGGCATGCCTGGATGGGGCAGCTGTGCCTCTTTCCATTCCTGGGAGGAGAAGTGGGGTCAGCAGCTGGGCATGAGGGATCCCTGAGGCAGGAGGCTAAAGGACAATCAGATGATTCCAGGGGAGGTGGCTTGGTCTCAGTGAGTTGGCCGAATACCCCTGTCTCCACAGGCTGTGGAGTCCCTGCCATCCAACCCGTGCTGACCGGTCTGTCCAGGATCGTCAATGGAGAGAATGCTGTTCCTGGCTCCTGGCCCTGGCAGGTGTCCCTGCAGGTGAGCGAGGGATTCTGGGCACAGGAGCTCACGTTCTAGTGCAGCTGTGGTGGGAGGCACTGACCTTCCTTCTCCTCCTCCCCAGGACAGCACTGGCTTTCATTTCTGCGGGGGCTCCCTCATCAGTGAAGACTGGGTGGTCACTGCTGCCCACTGCGGGGTCAAGTGAGTCCTAGACTACCTTGGGGGTTTGCTTCCAGCTTTATTTGGGGCTGGTGGTGGGGATCAGAGCCGTTCTTCATGCTCGCCCCGTGTGTCTCAATGCCCAGGACATCTGATGTGGTGGTAGCTGGAGAGTTTGACCAGGGCTCTGATGAAGAGAATGTTCAGGTGTTGAAGATCGCAAAGGTATGCAGGCTGCTGGATGGGGGAGGGGCTCAGCCCACAGGCTGGGGAGAAAGGCAGGAGGGAGAAGGCCCTGGCTGCTTGAGGGCAGGAGCACAGGGCAGCTGGGGCTGGGTCTTTCTGGGCCTGTTCTAATGGGGCCAACAGGAAAGGAGCTTGTCCCCTGGAGCTTGGCACAGCCGGGCTCCGACCCACCCACCCCACCTCCAGCCCACGTCCCCCAACTCCTCCCAGGTCTCAGCTGAGCTTCTGGTCCCCACAGGTTTTCAAGAACCCCAAATTCAATATGCTCACTGTGCGCAATGACATCACCCTGCTGAAGCTGGCCACTCCTGCCCAGTTCAATGAGACCGTGTCTGCCGTGTGTCTGCCTAGTGCTGACGATGACTTCCCTGCTGGCACAGTGTGTGCCACCACTGGCTGGGGCAAGACCAAGTACAATGGTGAGTGTGCTAAGGCCTTGCTTCAGCAGGAGCTTCTGTTGGTTCAGGTTGCCCAGACATGGCAGGCTTTTCCTGGTATAACCCATAGTGTTTTTATTTTTCCTTTTTCCTTTCTTCTTCTAATTCTTCTTCTTCTTCTTCTTTTTATTTTATTTTATTTTTTGTCTTTCCATTTCCACTATTAAATCTTTCCATTTCTTTTTCTTTTTTCCTTTACTTTTTCAAGACAGGGTTTCTCTGTGTAGCCTTCGCTTTTCTGGAGTCTGTCTGTAGACCTCAAACACACAGGGATGTGCCTGCCTCTGCCTCCCAAGTGCTGGGATTAAAGTCATGTGTCACCACTGCCCGGCTTCCATTTCTTTTTTTAATCATTAATTTATTTTATTTCATGTATTTTGGTGCATTGGTATTTTGCCTGCATGTATATAGGTCTGTGTAAAGATGCCAGATCCTCTGGAACTGCAGTTGAGACAGTTTTATTATGCCACGTAGGTTCTGGGAATTGAACCGGGGTCCCCTGGAAGAGCAACCAGGGCTCTTAACCACTGAGCCTTCTCTCCAGCCCTATCTTTCCATTTCTTAATATGAAATACGTTAATTAAAGCTGGGCATGGTGGCACACTTTAATCCCAGAACTTGGGAGGCAGAGACAATTGCATCATGTGATTTCCAGAGCAGCCAAAGCTGTATAATGAGACGCTTCTGAAAAATTAAAAATTAACAAGGGGCTGGAGAGATGGCTTAGAGGTTAAGAGCACTGACTGCTCTTCCAAAGAACCTGAGTACAATTCCCAGCAACCACATGGTGGCTCACAATAATCTATGAGATCTGATATCCTCTCTGGAATGCATGCAGGCATAACATTGTATAATAAATATATAAATCTTTAAAAAATTAACTAGCAATCTATAAAAGTAACAATTATTATGTGTCAGCTAAGACTTACTATTTCAAGCTTAACCAACATAAACAAAGGCTGCTGACAAGATGAGGCCTGAAGGAAGCCTTTGCTCAGCAGGAGGTCTTCTCTCTGACCCTTGACCTGATTGTGAGTCCCATCATGGGTCTCTAAGACTCCAGAGGGTGGGGCCATGCTCTCTTGAGATCTTACACACCCACTAGACATGGCCACACGGGACCTAAGGGCAGCTCTGCCTGAGGCCCCGGCCCTGCCTCTGGTGGAACCTGACAGCAGCTCCCCCAGCAGATGACTGAAAAAGGACTCGT
Source organism: Acomys minous (assembly GCF_964271855.1). Classification (NCBI taxonomy): domain Eukaryota; kingdom Metazoa; phylum Chordata; class Mammalia; order Rodentia; family Muridae; genus Acomys; species Acomys minous. The sequence continues at coordinate 16,559,661 of NC_140496.1, forward strand.
GGTGGTATCCAGCAGGCTGGTGGGCCTAGGGACCCTGACTGCATCTCCTCTGTCCCCGTAGCCCTGGTGACTCCTGACAAGCTGCAGCAGGCAACCCTGCCCATCGTGTCCACCGCTGACTGCAAGAAGCACTGGGGTTCCAAGATCACCGATGTGATGATCTGCGCAGGCGCCAGTGGTGTCTCCTCCTGCATGGTACAGCCTCTCGCCCCACCCACTCACACCCCTGCCCAGGCCTGGGTCAGCCCACTGGGGATCACAGGCCCCTGGTGTTCTGTGTTCCCATGACCCTCTGCCTTTCTCTACTGAGCCTCATTCCTTCCCAGTACCCAGAAGAGAATGGGCTGATGCTAACAGACACCCCTGGCAGGCATCTCTGCCCAGATGGGTGCTGCACCGCTGCCTATAGGGTACCCAACTCTTGCCACCAGCAATGTGAACTGCGTGTGTCTCCTACTCACAGAGGCGAGCTAGTTGTGTCTCTCCAGGCGTACTGGAGCACAGCTAGGACTGTCACTGCGACCCAAGGCACTCCCCTACACTTTCCCTTGCACTCCGCCAGGTCTAGGTCTTCTGGTCAGGCTTGGAGACAAGTCTGTTTCCTTTCTCTGCAGGGTGACTCCGGTGGCCCCCTTGTCTGCCAGAAGGATGGAGTGTGGACCCTGGCCGGCATTGTGTCCTGGGGCAGTGGTTTCTGCTCTACTTCCACTCCTGCTGTGTATGCCCGAGTCACAGCCCTCATGCCCTGGGTTCAGCAGGTCTTGGAAGAGAACTGAGTCCATGGCTCTGGTCTCCCCGTGCAAGCATCTGCAATAAAATCATCTCATTAGAGCGCCGACTCTCTGTGTGTCTTTGTGGTCCAGGGGTCATGGGACTGGAACTAAGCCTGGCATCTACCAAGGGGTCCTATTGCTGGTCCCTTTCTATCTCCTCCCTTGCTAGGTCAGAACTCAGGCTATTCTACTGCAATAGCTAGACCCACAGCATCCTCTGGAAGGCAATAGTCCTTGGCCAGACTATAGCATCCACAGCCCTAAAGAGTTAGTCACCTCAGAGTCATAATGGCCAAATGGCAAACCCCATGCCATAGACACCCTTTTTCTGTTGGCTCCTTCTCCCCACACCCTAAGTGTGCCCTCCTGCCTCAGACCCCGTCCCTGCCCTGTGTTTGTTCCAGGCTGTCTGTGAGCTCCAGGCCTGGGTGTGAACTCACTGTATGTGTGTGAATGTGTGAGGGAGTGTGTCCCTTGTGTGTCTGTGCACTATGTGCATGCGTGCCCCCAGAGGACAGAAAAGAGCGTCAGAGCCCCTGGGACTGAAGTTGCAGGCAGTTGTGAGCTGCCATGTGAGTGCTGGGAACTGAATGGAGGCGCAGCTGGTGCTCTTAGCTGCTGAGCCAACCCTCCAGATCTGCTCTCCTGCAGCAGTGACCTCTTAGGCTTTGCATGTGTGCACGGGTCTGTTGACGTAGACATGAGGAGGGGTCTGGTCCAGTGTTGTCATTACCTTTACTGAATCCTAAACACTCTCACCTTGGCCAGTGGGAACTTCTTCAATGGGGCTTGAGTCAGGTCCACATAGTCTTCCCGTTTCCTTGCTATATGACGTGATGCCAGCCTCCCACCTGGGATTTAACAAAACACAGTAGGAAGTCATTTCCTAGTCCTGGCTGTCTTTGAACATGCAGGTCTCTTGCTCATTTGGTTGAGGATGGCCTTGAGTTTAAATATATATATATTTATGCAGGGGAAGGGAGTCCATGGCAGATGCTAGTCGAGGCCAGAAGAGGGCATCAAATCCCTCAGAGCTTGAGTTTACAGGCAGTAGCTAGCTGATGGATGTGCGTGCTAGGAACCAGACTCAGTTCCTCTACAGGAGCTGCAAGCACTCTTAACCTTTAGCCACAGCTCAGCCCCCAACCTTAAACATCTGCTTCTCCTGCCTGCCCAGTACCCGCTTGTGCCCCCACGCGGGATGCTTGTGGTGCAGGGGATGGAAGCCAGGGCTTTACGTAAGCTAGGCAGACATTGGGCTTGATGACACGCAGGTACGAATACGTCACCCATCTTGACGTGAGTTAGAACAACTTGAGTCCTAAGTCCAATCACAAGGCTCTTAAGAGAGAGGCTGAGGGAGATGGCACACAGAGAAGGACTTGTGACAGTGGAGGCAGAGGCTGCTGTGCTGCTGTGACAAGAATAGAACACCATCAGTTCCAGAGGCTGAGGATGGAGGGACATGGCGTCCCTCTGGCCTTCTGACCCTGAAGCCGTGATCTCAGTGCAGTGAGGTTGGTAAGGAGCTTTCAGCCTCCGGAATGCCGAGAGGATACACAATTTTTAATCTCGGTCACAGCAGACTTGGGAAACCAGTACTCTGAAGATTTGTTTTTGTTTGTTTTGTTTTCATTTCTCCTAAGTCATTTTTAAAATTTTCTTTTGGGTTTTTCCAAGACAGGGTTTCTCTATAGCTCTGGCTCTCCTGGAACACTCTCTGTAGACCTGAGGCTAGCCTCGAACTCCCAGAGATTCATCAGCCTCTGCCTCCCTAGTGCTGGCATCAAAAGGCGTGGAAATAATCTCTTGTGTGCTGTATGGAAGCATTTCTTGTCAATAAAAAGCTGGTTGGCCTATCAGCTGAGGCAGGAAATAGGAGGTGGGACTTCCGGCAAAGAGAGATGAATTCTGGGATAGAACCGGAGGCAGGAGAATCGCAAGGACTCTGAGGAATACGGACTTACGAAAGTGAGGAGAGGTAACCAGCTGTGTGGCACACATAGAGTAGAATAAACTGGTTTGGTTTTGTTTTGTTTTGTTTTTTTAAAAGACTAGGCGTGGTGGCACACACCTTTAACCCCAGTACTCGAGAAGCAGCGGCAGGTGGATCACTGAGTTTGAGGCCAGCCTGTTCTACAAAGCGAGTCCAGGACAGTCAAGGCTACACAGAAACCCTGTCTCGGAAAAAAAAAAGTTTGAACTAGTTGGGGAATGAGCCAAAAATCATGCTTCACTTTCCTTTTCCACCACGCCAGGCGTTAACTTTCCTTCTCGTATTTTCCATTCTTTCATATCTTGGTGCTTCAGATTAGGGTCCCTCCCCCACGTACTTTTTCTTCAGCTGTTCAACCTAAACCATTGTGTTCTTAGATTTTGGTGTGTGTGTGTGTGTGTGTGTGTGTGTGTGTGTGTGTGTGTGTGTACTTTTCCACTTCAGAGTGTCTGTGTGAGTGTTTTCAAGACTGTGGACGGCTCACGCTTTACAGGCCTGAGGACTTTGGATGCCCAGAATCCATGTAACTGCCAGGTGCGGGCGGTGGCAGATGGGGGAATCCCCAGAGTAAGCTGTGCCAGGCTGGTCTCAACCCTAAGCTCTTACGGCCTTCTGCTTAGCCCCTGGAAACTGCAGCTATAGGTGTGACTGAGAGACCCTGCCTCAGTGAACAAGGTGGGAGAAGGGTGACTGAAGATCTAAGTTGGTTGGTTTTTTTTTTTTTTTTTTTTTTTTTTTTTTTTTTTTTTTGAGACAGGGTCTCTGTGTAGCCTTTCCTGTCCTGGACTCACTTTGTAGTCCAGGCTGGCCTCGAACTCACAGAGATCCACCTGCCTCTGCCTCCCAAGTGCTGGAATTAAAGGCCTGTGCCACCACGCCTGGCTTCTTTTTTTTTTTTTTTTTAATTTTATGTATATATGTGTTTTTCTGCATGTATAATCTTTATGTGCCCCAGAGACCTGAAGAATCAGATTCCTTGGAACTGGTTGTGAGCAGCCATGTAGGTGCTGGGAATTGAACCCAGAGCCTTCAGTGCTCTTAACCTCTGACCCATCTCTCCAGCCCCTTCTTTCTTTTCTTGAGACAGAGTCTCAAGTGGCCTGGGCTGGTCTCAAACTCCCTGTGTAACTGAGGCTGTCCTGACCCTCCTGCCTCCACCTCCCCAGTGCTGCGATCACAGGTGTGAGCTACCACACCTGGCTTTGAATATGACAGAATCTGTGGCAGTCTTTCTTTATGAGGTCCCTTTATCATGCAAGAAGATTTTCTCCTAGCCTCCCGTTTCTGAGTGCCTTTAATAGTGAAGGGAAGTTGGCTTTGTCCAAGGCCCTTTCTGCATCCCCTACGATGGTCATGTGACCCTCTTCCTTCTGTCTATTGACACGGCACATTACACTGATTGATTTTCTCGTGTCCACTCACCCTTTGCACACTTGGGACAAATTCCACTTGGTCATGGCACATGATCCTTTTAATGGGCTATGGGATTCACTCAGAGAGTGCTTTATGGAAGATTTGACTTTGTCTATATTGATCAAGGAACATTTGGTCTGTAAGTGCCCTTTCTTGTGATGTAATATTCTTTCCCAATTCATCCCTGAACGCCCAGTTTATGCCCAGCTGAGCTTCATCCCTAGGCTCTGGGATGTGTGTGTGTGTGTGTGTGTGTGTGTGTGTGTGTGTGTGTGTGTGTGTGTGTTATTGACTTATGTCCTCTTGCCCTCACAGCAAGCCCTCTTACCACCGAGCAGCCTTCCCCCTCTTCCTGTAGTGCACTTTCAACGGAGCACAAAGTGCACAACTCGGGAGCATGCGCTTAGATGAGTGTCCTAACCTGTGCACACATGTTTGCTGCTCCTGGGAGCCCCAGGGCTGTGGCAGCCAGTGGATTGACTTTCACGCCACAGCTTCCTTCCTGTGCTGCACCCAGTGTAGTGTGATTCAGGACACATCAGGACATGGGAGCATCCGCCACCTCAAATTTGTGTGTGTGGTTTTTCTTTTGTTTTTTATTTATTAGTATGTATACAGTGCTCTATCTGCATGTGCACCTGCAGGCCAGAAGAGGGCATCAGATCACATTATAGATGGCTGTGAGCCAGGTTGCCAGGAATTGAACTCAGGACCTCTGGTAGAGCAGTCAGTGCTCTTAACCTCTGGGCTTTCTCTCCAGCCCTTGTTTTTTGTGGCGTTTGTTTTGCTTTGTTGTTGTTGTTGTTGTTGTTGTTGTTGTTATTTGAGACGGGATCTCACTTTGTTGCCCAGGCTCTCATCTCTCTGCCTCAGCCCCTGAAAACTGGAACTGCAGGTTTACAGGGTGTCAGCCATCTGTTTTCCCTCTGGGTAAATGGAATCTTTTCTGAAATCTGAGGAATTTACCTCTATTATTTGACTTTATTTATCCCTTCTTGGATTCCTGCTATGTAGGTACTGGCATTTGACCTGTTTTTTTTGGGGGGGGGGGAGGGCGTGTTTCAAGACAGGGTTTCTCTCTCTGTGTACTTGGCTATCCTGGACTCACTTTGTAGACCAGGCTGGCCTCGAATTCCCAACAATCCGCCTGCCTCTGCCTCCCAAGTGCTGGGATTAAAGGCGTGCGCCACCACCGCCTGGCTGGCATTTGACCTTGTATCTTTCATATCACTTTGCTGTTTCTGGAGTGTCCCTTCACCTGACCTAATTTACTAACTTATCCAATGCATTCATTTTATTATGAGCTCCTCTATTGCTGTTGCTGTGATCACAACAGATTGTTTTGTTGTCTGTGTGTTGGTGTGTTTTGTGACAGAGTTTCACTGTGTAACTTCGGCTGGCCTGACACTCACAATGGAATCCATTCTGTAGACGAAGTCATGGCAATCCTCCTGCATCAGCCTCTGAGTGCTCAGATTACAGGCCTGATCTATCTACCATTCCTGTCAAGGGCACACCTGTGAGAGACTTCCTGCTTGGTGCGAAGTGGGTGAATCCACTCCAGTCAGACCTTAGAGGTAGGAAGACACACACTCACCTCTGATCCGGATCTGAAGGCGGAAGACACACCTTTAATCTGAGCCACACCTTCAGCTGGAAGCCTATATAAGGACATGGAAGAAGAAAGGTTTTTGCTTGCCCTCAGCTTGCTAGCACGTCCATTCCTTCACTGGCAATAGCGCCTACTCCTTAGCATCTACAGAAGACCAGCTGAGCCATCCAGCCTTGTGGGACTGAGCAACGACTAGTCCCGCCTCCTTCTCGGACTTTCTATTTTTATTTTTTGGGGGAGTTTTTCAAGACAAGATTCTCTGTGTAACTTTGGACAGCCTAGACTCACTTTGTAGACCGGGCTGGCCTCGAACTCACAGCGATCCACCTGGCTCTGCCTCCCGAGTGCTGGGACTACAGACGTGCGCCACCAGCTCCTTCTTGGGCTTTTGGTCACAGCTAAGCATTGTTGATTAGCTGGACTTCAGCCTGTAAGTCATTCCCTTTTTATATAGAGAGAAAGAGGCTCATTCCATAACATCAGTGACTGTAGAGAACCCTGGGTGTTACGCAGGGTTTCTCTGCGCCACCGTGGCCTTGAACTCACAGAGATTTACAAATCACGTCCAGGACAGCCAAGGCTAAGAGACCCTGTTTCAAAAAGCAACATCAACAAAAAGAAATTATCAAATAATAATTTTTTCCCCAGACAGGGTTTCTCTGTGTAGCCTTGGCTATCCTTGGCTTGCTGTGTAGACCAGGCTGGCCTCGAACTCACAGAGATCCGCCTCCCAAATGCTAGGATTAAAGCTGTGTGCCACCACGCCCAGCTTCTTTGATAATTTCATACAATATATTTTGATCATATTCAGCCTTTTCTCAGATCCACACCCCCACCTCCAACAAGAGTGCAAGTTTGTTTTTTGTTTGTTTGATTTCTTTATTTCTTTTTCTTTTCTTTTTTTTGGCTTTTTTTTCCAAGACAGGGTTTGTCTGTGTAACCTTGGACTCACTTTGTACCAGACTGGCCTCAAACTCCCATCAACCCGCCTGCCTCTGCCTCCCAAGTGCTGGGATTAAAGGTGTGTGCCACCATGCCCAGCTTGCTTGTTTTTTTCAAGACAGGGTTTCTCTGTGTAGCACTGGCCATCTTGAACTTGCTTTGTAGACCAGGCTGGCTTCGACTTGAACTCACAGTGATCCGCCTGCCTCTGCTTCCTGAGTATTGGGATTAAAGGCGTGTGCCACCACACCTGCCTTAAAAGTGCAAGTTTGTAAGTCCCAGTAGTGCCGTAGGGAGAGTTCTTGGATCCAGAGAGTTAAGGACACGTATCTTGTTATTTTGATAGCTTTTTTATATACAAATAAATATGAAGTGTGATTACTACAGAAACAGAACATCAAACAAATCCAGATCCATTTTCCCTAGGCAAGTTCTTAGGTTCAGGGAGCCTGAACATAGCAGTTTTGAGATTGGGTTGCCACCTGGTGGTCAGTATGAAAATTGCATAACCGTTTTCTTTTCTGTTTTTCGGTTTTTTGAGACAGGGTTTCTCTGTTTATTAGCTTTGGCTGTCCTGTCCTGGTCATGTGCTCTGTATTTAACGCTTACAAAATTTACAACAAAAAAGCAGACACGCCTGGTGTGGTGGTGCACACCTTTAATCCCAGCACTCCGGAGGCAGAGGCTGGCGGATTGCTTTGAGTTCAAGGTCAGCCTGGTCTACAAAGCGAGTCCAGGACAGACAAGGCTACATGGAGAAACCCTGTCTTGGGGGGGGGGGGGAGGGGAAGCAAACTCAAGATGGGTGTGGTGTGTCATGTATGTAATTACAGCACCAGAGAGGCAGGGGTGTGGAGTGGGATATTGTGGGGGAGGCAGATTACCCTCAGTTTAAGGGTAACCTGGGGCTGGAGAGATGGCTCAAGCTAGCAGTTACGAGCATGGTGCTCTTTGGCCAGACCTGGTTCATTCCTTTGAGCACCACATGGAGCCTCACAACCGTCTCTAACTCTGGTTCCAGGAGATACAATGCCCTATTCTGAACTCAAGGCCAGCCTGGGCTATGCAGTACATCTTAACCTAGCTTGAGCTACAATGTGAAACTATCTCAAGACAGAAAAAAAGAAAAGAAAAACCAGTCATATTGCCAAATTAATCCAAATATACTTAACACCTAGAAGGGGAAAAAAAAAAAAACTAGCACTTGGGAGGCAGAGGCGGGTGGATTTCTGCGTGTTCGTGGCCAGCCTGGTCTAAATAGTAAGTTCTGGGACCGCCAGGGCTATATAGAGAAACCCAAGCAAACCAATTAGGGGCTGCCTATTGGCCTGCCCTTGTCTGCACGTGTTAGACAGGCCCTGCGCCTGGTTCCCCTCACAGGTGATCTTGCTGACTGCCAGCTGAAATATATGAAGTCAGAAGACAAAGCGCAGCTGGAGCGCGCCTGCTTCGTGCTCACGGAAGATACTCCACACAGCTGCTCTCCTGCTCCCATCCGAGACGGCAGGAAGTCGGTGTTTTTGTGGCAGAGAGCATTTAGCTGGCTGTTCTGTTCGGGACAGGTCTTGGGTAAGTCCCACCTCCTTCCCAGGCACCCAGCTTCCAGCGATTGGTCTGTGGTGAGTTTAAAGGCCCTGATCTCTCAAACACCGGGTAAAGCTGAAGCCTGCCTTCTCTCTGCCTGTCCTCGCCTTCTGTTCCCTCCTCCTCCTCCAGCTTGGAGCTTCAGAGCTACCTGGTAAGCCTCTTGCGCGTCTCGGCCTGCTTCCTTTGAGTCTCTGGAGCAAAACACAGTGACTACCAGTAAGATGGACCTCTGGGCTTGCGCGGCTGACTGCCGACATCGCTCCAGGAGCCCTCACTCCTGTTAGTAGCCCAGGTTCAAGGTAGCAATGAGCTCATCAGATCTTCCATTGCTGAACCATGATAGGTTTTCTTGTGTTCGCTTGGTTTTGTCTGCCAGAGAGCTCAGAATGGCTTCCTGCCTCAGCCTCCAGAGTGCTAGTATTGCAGGCACGGACCTCTGTGCCCAGTTTAGAGAGCACACTGGTGGAATTGAACGCCTTGGCAGGTTTTAAATATCAGGAATTTGAGAAATATGGGGGAGAGAGTAACTATGAGGTTGGTGAAATTGTGTGGTTGTTGCTGAAGACACAGAACGGCTTTGGAAAAGGGCAAGAAGCCGAGTGTAATTAGCAGACAATTTAAAACGAAGTGTGGGGCTGGAGAAATGGCTCAGAGGTTAAGAGCACTGGTTGCTCTCACAGAGAAGCCAAGGTTCAGTTCCTAGAACCTACATGTTGTTATACTCAAGTCGAGAGACCCATGTAGACCACCCAAGGACCAGCCGGATGCAATTCATACAGGGTCTTTTATTGAGCAAGCTCTGGAGCATGGACAGTCAGCTCTCCAGAAACTGGAGGAAGGTGACAGGCTCAACTCTTCAGGGTACAGGGTTTATAAAGGCAAAAACTGCAAGCAGGGCTTTCCAAGCCTTGGCATTACATGATTGGGTAAGGGGGTATAGGGAAGTTGGCCTTAACGCTGATAGGTTATGGTAGGGTAGGGGGTTTGGGCCAAGCCGTAAGGGGAATCTTAACTAATTTTTTTAAAAATCTACTGTAACCTTGTGGGTTTTTCACCTTATGAGTTGGCCCCCAGGTGTTACCAGGCATACTTTTGTGGGCTTTCCGAGAACTTGGGGAACATGGTGGGGGGAGCTCACCATGAGGGCAAGACAGAGGCTTGGTACCAAATGGCATTTGCTTGGTCCCCACAATGTCGGCTTACAACTGTCACTCTAGTTGCAGTGGCTTGGACACCCTTTTCTGACCTTCAGAAGTACTTCATACACATGGGGCGCAGGCTTACATGCAGCCAAAATACCCATAAACATAAAGTTTGTAAAAATTAAGAATGACGCGTGAGGGCAGTTGAGAGGGTAGAGGTCAGCACCCTGGGCCTGTCAACCTGGATTTGGTCTCGGGACTGCACGTGGTCTCAGGAGGGACCAACTCCTGAATTGTCTTCCTTAGGTGGCCTACCATGGCCAAGTCAGGACCCTGACACATGCGGTACACACTTCTGGATTGATGTAGCCTGAAGCCTCAAACCTTCAGAGTCCTTGAGCCCAGAGCAGTTGGAAGCTGTCCCCTTCTCCCTATTAGAGGTGACACTCATTCTCCAGAGACCCAAGGACATATACACGGGCTCTGCAGCTGTGTTCGCCTAGTTCCCAGGTGTCATGGCATTTAGGCCTGGGAGCAGAGGGAGAGACTATATCCCAAGGGAGCTGAAGGCTCTGACAACCGTCAGCAGGAACCAGGAGCAGCTGACTGGAGAGGGACAGCGCCTGACAGCGCATGAGAGTTCATCCCTCAGGGATTGCTAGTCCAGGCCATGCAATTCCACACTGTGGTCAGGGCCCTGGGAGACGCTGCCAGATGGCTCCTAGAAGAAAGGGGAAGCAATGGCACACATCAGACAAGGCAGACACGTTAGAGTCACTGCCCACAATGGGAGAGGGGCTGGAGGCTTCCGAGGCAGGTATGTGTCCCAGGAGACACCATGAAGATGCATGCACCCACCAAAGCTCGTGAGAGGTACCTCTGTGGTAGCAGGCTCCTCAGTAGCTGTCCTTCATAGGCCAGGATGGCAGTGGGAGCTGCTGCAGTTCAGGAAGTGGCTGCTACTGAGGACACGTGTGGCCCGAGCCAATCCGGCAGTGTATGTTGTCACTATGAGGAGCACCAGGGCATGAGAGGTGGAGCTCAGTGACATGATGGCAAAATAGACCCGGGCATCAATCAGGAGGAAAGAAACTGGGCCTGTGGGGTGCTATGCAAGCCCGCTGGCCTGCTTCTGATCCCAGGAGCCCATGTAAGGTAGAAGGAGAGAACGGACATACACCTCCCCCACCCTACTAATTATAAAATAGAATTTAAAAAGGATGCTTTGGGATTTTTTTTTTTTTTTTGGTTTGGTTTTTGGTTTTTGAGACAGGGTTTCTCTGTGTAGCTTTGGCTGCCCAGGCTGGCCTGGAGCTCATAGTGATCCCCCTGCCTCTGCCTCCCCAGTGCTGGGATTAAAGGCATACACCACCAACACCTGACATTTTTGTTTGTTTGCAGTGGTCCATTTTCTGTGTGAAGTGCCCTTAAAGTTCATCAGAGTCAGACAAACAGGAGGCACTGGGTACCCTCCCTGGCTGGCAGCTGACGCCTGCTTGTCTTAGGACTCAGCTGGAAAGTTACAGGCAGCCTGATGAGTGAGTCTAAAACTGAAAACAAGGTAGTTGCAAGCCTCAAATTACTCACTAGAAAAAGCCTTGCTTCCTAAACCAACAGAATCGGGCCTTGGGAAAGAATTCCTGGTCTATGGAAAGAGAGAACACGAATTTCCAGAAATCAGGTTTGTTGTTTTTTGTTTTGGTTTTTCGAGACAGCATTTCTGTGTTTTCTGTAGACCAGGCTGGCCTCAAACTCACAGCAATCCACCTGCCTCTGCCTCCCGAGTGCTGGGATTAAAGGCATGTGCCAACACACCTGGCAGTCAGGAGATTTTAAAAAACCACTGTCAGGGCTAGAAGATGGCTCAGAGGCTAAGAGCACTGACTGCTCTTCCAGAGGTTCAGAGTTCAAGTCCCAGCAACCACATGGTGGCTCACCACCATCTACACTGTGATCTAATGCCCTCTTCTGGCATGTCCGCGTACATGCAGGCAGAGCACTGTATACATAAAAATAAAAATATTTAAAAACCACTATCACTGGGTGGTTGTGGCACATGCCTTTAAACTCTGTCACAAAAGCAAAAAACAAACAACCCCCCCCCCCCCAAATAGCAACAACAAAACCCACAGCAGGCAGGCATCCCACACTGCGGATGGTATTAAAGTAAAATAAGAAAAGGCCAATTACCACGGATAAACATCTTACACAGTCCCCCAGAGTTCTATGTTGTGAAATATCTATTGGAGGTTGTGGTCCCTTGCCCTCAGGGACAGCAAGAATAGGCTTGGGAGGAGCAGTTTGACTTTCCAAGGATTTATTGTCCATCCAGGAATTACAGTTGAGGATTTCAAAGGAGAAATTAAAATAATGGCTTGAAGGCCAATTATTAGATATTGATTTCTTTAGAGATTTACTGAAAGCACCGTCTTTACTGCTTGTTGCCAAGTGTGACTTCATTGCTGCCTTGAACAGTGACTCGGGAAAGGAGCTGAAACAGCGGTAGCCTCATTGCCTTAACAACCTGACCAATGTCACTTGGTCGCGTGGCCCACTGTATGGTTTTAAAATATAAAGTGGACTGGACCTGATGCCAAGGCCTTTCCGGAGCTTTCCCGGCTTTGGTCCACACTGTTCTTTCTCTCTCACTGATGCCAAAATGTTTATTCCAGAAAGATCCCAACAACAGTATATTAAATGCAGCTTCTAGGATGTGTTATAGAAATGAGGATCTTATTCCTCTTGCCTCTCTCACAGGAAGTGGCAAACATCTTTAATCCCACCCAGCATGTGGGAGGCAGAAGCAGATGGACTTCTGTGAGTTAGAACCCAGACAAGTTAACATAGTGCTTTATGCTAGCCAAGGTTTCACAGTGAGTGGTGTCTAAATAAAATAAATAACCACTTGGGAGGCAGAGGCAGGCAGATCTTTGTGAGTTCGAGGCCAGCCCGGTCTACAAAGCAAGTCCAGAACAGCCAAGGCTACACAGAAAAACCCTGTCTCAAAAAACAAAACAAAAAAGACCTTGTGTCAATAGAACTCGGCAGCCCCTCCCATTTGTCCTGGGTCTCCTTTGCTTCCCCTCCTGTGTATGGTATGGGCAGCTGGTCTTCCCCACTCCATTGCAATCTCCTGCCAATTAAGCTCACTCCAAACTAGTGTCCTGGAAAATAATGGACTTAGCTATGGGCTGGAGGCCTGCAAAGGTGTATGTGCTACAGAAGGAGCTGGGGCTCATTAGCAACAGTGCAAGCTCTCCAGGCACCCAGGCCACAGAGTCAGAAACAATGGGGATGGGCTAAGCACTGCATCACAAGTCATTTTTGTTATTTTTTAAAATTACATGTGCATGTGTGCACATGTGAGTGCAGAAGAGGGAATCAGATCCGTTGGAGCTGGGGTTACATGTGGGTGTGAGCCACCTAACATGGATACTGAACACCAGACTTCTCTGGAAGGGCAGCAAATGTCCTATTGGTTTTTTTTTTTTTTTCTTTTTTTTAAACCCAGTTTTTCGAGACAGGGTTTGTCTGTGTAGCCTTGGCTGTCCTGGACTCTTTGTAGACCAGGCTGGCCTCAAATTTACAGTGATCTGCCTGGCCTGCCTTTGCTTCCCGAGTGCTGGAATTACAGGTGTGCACCACTATGCTCGGCTATAAAAATCTCTCTTAAACTCTAGGAAACCAGCACTTTTGTGGACCTTGAGCTCACTAAGAATTAAGACTGCTATCCTACTGTACAGTCAACCTGTTTGTTTAACCTGCCTTTTTTGGGGGGTGGGGGTTCCAAGACAATGAGTTTCTCTGTGTATCCTTGGCTGTCTTGGACTCACTTTGTGGAGCAGGCCTGCCTCTGCCTCCGTGTTGGGATTAAATGCGTGCACCACCACCACCTTAGTTTGTTAAGGCTTGTCAATCCTAGCATATTTTGGTGGCCCAGATGGAAAGTTCGCTTTGTCTCCCTTGGCCTCTCTCCATTCTGGTGTCTGTGGTCAGCTAGTCGGCCCATGGGTGTTGTCCGGTAAGACTGCAGAGACTAACAGGTTAGTGATCCGCTCAGAGTGACCAGTAACCTTGCTGATACTTCGTTAAGGGGCAGGCAGGGAAGCCCTTCCTGTTCTTTAACGAAGAACAAGTCCAGGTTTGCATCTTCTACATCGTGCCCTATGTCTTACCTCCCTGCCTGCTGAATGAGACTGAAGCTGTGTCAGTGCCTCTGTGTGTCTATTTATGAACATCACAAGTTATCACACGAGCAAGGGATGAGGGATGCAGTTCTACAAGGATCAAGTGGCTGGCTCCGACTAACCCATACAGACATCACTGTTCATAAAGCCATAGCTGAGCGCTGTGTGCGATGTCTGTGGTGGACGTCCGCTTACATGATCACTTTCAATCTCGTTTCGCTGCTTTTGGCAAATCATTGCGAGAACTCGTGAATTACTTTGAGTCAGGAGCATGGATTACATACTTTAAGATTATAGCTATGGGGGCTGGAGAGATGGCTCAGAGGTTAAGAGCACTGTTTGTTCTTCCTAAAGGTCCCGAGTTCAATTCCCAGGAACCACATGGTGGCTTACAACCATCTATAACGAGATCTAGTGTTCTCTTCCAGCATGCGGGCAGAATATTGTATAAATAATAAATCTTAAAAAAATATTATAGCTATGGAACTGGAGAGATGGCTCAGAGGTTAAGACCACTGTCTGCTCTTCCAGAGGTCCTGAGTTCAACTCCCAGCACACACATGGTGGCTCAGAACCATCTATAAGGAGATCTGGTGTCCTCTTCCGGTGTGCAGGGACTTCAGACATGGCTTCATGAGGTGCTAGTAGAAAAGCAGAAGTGAACTTGCTGGCCAGCAGCCACTAAAACCTGGGCCCCTCTCTGTAACCCCAGAGCTAGGAGATACTCAACAGACGAATGTAAGGTTTCTCGATCCTTATTTGAAAAACAATAAAAACCAACCAGCATATGCTTTCTTTCTTTCTTTTTTTTTTTTTTTTTTTGGTTTTTTCGAGACAGGGTTTCTCTGTGTAGCCTTGGCTATTCTGGACTCACTTTGTAGTCCAGGCTGGTCTCGAACTCACAGCGATCCGCCTGCCTCTGCCTCCCAAGTGCTGGGATTAAAGGCGTGCGCCACCACACCCGGCTTTGTTCATACTTTCTCATCTGATCTGGACATTTCCTCCTCCATGCTTTTCAATGAAAATTCATTTAGCCATAGCAGATTTTTATTGTAATTTATTCACTCTTTCTTGTTTCTCAAGACATGAATTTTCTGTTTAACAGCCCTGCTGTCCTGGAACTCAACTTTGTTAAGACCAGGCTGGCCCCAAACTCAAAGCACTCTCTACCTCTGCCTCCTGAGTGCTGGGACTAAATGAGTGTGCCTTCATTCCCAGTTTATTCACTCACTTTTTATTTATTTATTTATTTTTGGTTTTTCAAAATAGTGTTTCTCTGTGTAGCCTTGGCTCACTGTAGACCAGGCTGGCCTTGAACTCACAGCGATTCATCAGTCTCTGCCTCCCGAGTGCTGGGATTAAAGGCGTGCGCCACTGCGCCCAGTTTCACTCATTCTTAAATACTTCCTAGTATGAAGTAAGAGTGTGGGCATTTCTTTTCTTAATGTTAAAAGTCAGAATCACCTACCTTCAAAAATGAAAACCCAGAGGGCTGACGAGATAGATAGCTCAGTGGTTACCAGAGGACCTGGTGTTCAGTTCCCAGCACCTACAGGGTGGCCAAGAACTGACTGTAATTACAGCTGCAGAGGATCCGACGCCCTCTTCTGGCCTCCACAGGCACTGCATGCACATGGTGCACAGACAATACATACAAGCAAAACAGCCATACACATAAATATTAAAAAGGCTACACAGAGAAACCTTGTCTCAAAAAACCAAAATAAATAAATAAAAATCCAGTTGTGGTTAACACTTATGATTTTAACACACAATGAAAAAGCTGAACTCGTGATTTAAAAATCAAGCTTCAAATGCTCATCTTTCAGTTATGGAAAACATGGTTTGTTTTCAAACAGGATCTCACTTTGTAGACCAGACTGGTCTCGAACACAGATCTGCATTCCCAAATAAAGACACCACCACACCTGACAGAAACCCCTAACTTTGTAAATGTAAGTCGCCAACATATGGGGGCCACTGAAGTCTGGTTTTCTGTGGTGGCTTGGCTAAGAATGGCCGACAGGTTCCTATGACTGAGTACTGGACCTGCAGCTGGTGGAACTATCGGGTAAGGGTGAGGAGTGTGTCACTGCACGTCAGCTCTCAACGTTCAAAAGCCCACACCGCTCCTAGTTAGCTTGCTCTCCTTGTGCTTGTGTGTCAAGCTGTGAGCTCTGTGCTGCTGCTCTGTCGCCATGCTCCCTGCTCATGATGGTCGTGGGACCAGCTATGGAACTGTGAGCCTAAGACAAGGTGACAGCTAATGCTAAGTCACGTTCCACAGAGCAGTGTTGTATGGGAAGCAGAAATACCTCCTTTAAAGGACACTGCAAAAACAGTTTCTAAAGTGGATTATGCACATGGAAACTATGAAAAGCAATGAAACAGAGCTCTTGACAGTTTTTTTTCTTTAAAATCTCTGAAATGTAAAATTTTTCAGCTACACAGACACCCCGCCTCTTTTTTTGGACAATTCATAAAGCATTAAGAGGAAAACATACAAAAATAGTTTTCTGGGGTACATAGTATTTTAGGAATAGACATGCACTTGTATGTAAACGCCTCAGGAGAAAGACCAAGAACATGACAGATGAAGACACTCCCTGCACAGCACAGCTCTATTCTGTGGTGTTCCTGGGGTGAGAGCTCACTTCTATCCCCTTTCACTTTCTAGCTCCGTTGTATCAGACCTTTGCAAATCTCCAAACCCAAAAGCAGGTTAAAGTTCCAACAACACGGCTTTTCTTTAGTGACTGGGCAGCGCAGTAACATCGGTCTCATCAGCCTGCATGAGCCAGCTTAGAGGGCAGTGACTTTAAGGTCCATCACAGCTTTCCTTTGGATGTACACTGGGTTGGGAAGGTGCTGAGACACACATGTGGAATATGGGAAGCCTTGTTTGTTGTGATGCAGTTGTCACAGGTGAGAATCTCAAATTCCCAGTAGCTATTCAACATACAGAAACAGATTTAAAAGACTTTGTTTTGTGGTACATCCTTACACACAAATGTCTAAGATACTGTCTACATGTGCTTTATATTTCCTTTTATACTACTCAATTCACTCAAGATTTGTAAAAGCTTACTGTGGACTGGGGGTGGGCGACTAAAACAACCCTTGCTCAGCAGACAAGACCCTAGATTTGATCCCAGCAGCACAAAAAGCCAGAGGCGCTCTCGGAAACAGCTGGGTGTGTCTGTGTAACAGTTGGATCTGGAGACACATGAACTGAAATACACACATATATGGATATTTACTCTTTTGCTGCATATTGTAACTGTCAGTATAATATTCTTACTGTATCCTTTCTTTCTAAAGTTTTTGAGTTAGATTACATCTCCACATGATTCCCCAAGGTCCTTCAGTCTCTTCATGAGGCCTTCTCCCTCACTGGAAGAATTCTGGTTTCCCGGGTTTTCCACAGTGCAATCCCATCAGGACCTAGCCCGTGTGAACCCTCTGATGGACGCTGAGCCGAGACTTTCTGCTGAAGGCTTTGCCACACTCGGCACACTCGTAGGGCTTCTCTCCCGTGTGGATTCTCAAGTGTAACCTAAGGGTTGACCTCTGGCTGAAGGTCTTGCCACACTCAGGGCACTCGTAGGGCTTCTCCCCAGTGTGAGTCCTCATGTGGATGATGAGCTGTGAGTTCTGGATAAACGACTTGCCGCACTCACTGCACTCGTAGCGCTTTTCCCCCGTGTGAATCTTCTGATGTATAATGAGGTTTGATTTCTTAAAGAAGGTTTTTGCACATTCATTGCACTCGTAGGGTCGCTCTCCTGTGTGAATTCTCTGGTGTGTAGTAAGTTCAAACTTCTGTGCAAATGTCTTTCCACACTCATTGCACTCATAGGGCTTCTTGTCCATGTGTGCCCTCTGGTGCACAATCAGGTTGGACTGGTGGGTAAACGCTTTCCCACACTCGGGACATTCGAAGGGTTTCTCCCCGGTGTGAATTCTCTGGTGTTTGATGAGGTTCGCCTTATGGGAGAAGGTTTTCTTGCACACATTACACTCGTAGGGTTTTTCTCCTGTGTGTATCCTCTTATGACTAATGAGGAGCGACTTGAAGGAGAAGGACTTGTCACAGTAATTACAGACGAAAGGCTGAATCGGATTCTTAATTTTCTGATGTTTAAAGATGACTTCTTTATGGCCGAGAGCCTTTCCGCTTCCGGTACATTCTGAGTATTCTACTGCAGCAGGGGGCTTCTCCTGCTTCAGACACAGAAGTGTTTTCCCAAATCCACTGCGCTCTTCCCCCCTTTTCCTTACACGGCTTCTACTACTAAGTAAGTCAGAGTTATATTTCAGAGTTTTTTCATATAAGTCATATTTATAGGGAACTTGTGCTAATGACACAAAGTCTGTGTTCGGATTTAATGTCTTTCCAAGGAGAATGTCTCCTTCAGCGGGCGGTTGGTTCTTGAGGGTTATGAGTGGCTTCACGTGCTTATCTGGGTCTCTGGGCTCCTTCACCTGGTCATCGGCCTTCCACACTTCTAGGACAAAGCACAGTGAAAGGCACGGTTTTTATCCTTTTTTGTTAGAGTGGGAAATTCCCACAAGTGCTCCTATCATAGAGCTCACTCTGGTTTCCAACCCAGTCTCTCAGCATTAAAAAAAAAAAAAGAGGCCAGGCCTGGTGGCGCAGGCCTTTAATCCCAGCACTCCGGAGATGGAGGCAGGTGGATCTCTGTGAGTTTGAGGCCAGCCTGGTCTACAAAGTGAGTCCAGGACAGCCAAGGCTACACAGACCCTATCTCAAAACAAAACAAAATCCCCCCAGTGCAAATTTTTCTCATCTCTTTAGTGTTGGATGGAAAATAAATACATGTTGGGTGGGGGGAGATATTTCCTGAGCACAAAATGCCCTTAACGTGGGCAGAGAGAGCTTGACAGTGACGGTGCACACATCAACCCCAGCACTCAGGATGCTGAACTGAACCCAGCCTGAGCTTAAGGTCAGTCTGGACTATAACAGATCTTCTCTCAACTTTCCTCCTCCCTGTGGGCACAAGCAAAAATAAAGGTCAGCATAAGGTGGCATGGGAAAGACAGAGGTCAGGGATGAAGATTTCCCTCAAGGACAATGAACTGTTAGCCTGGAGACCAAGAAACTATGTAAGTGAACAGAACCCAGGGAGAACACGGTTGGTGACTGGCACTTCAGTTCCAGATGGCACTGTTGACCAGCACTGGCCCTCTGCTCAGCTGTACTGTTTTCACCCTTTTAAAGAATAAGTTTCATTATGTAGACCAGGCTGGCCTAAAAATCTTCTTTATTATAGGCATGTGTCACAACAACCGGCCCCAACTTTATTTTTTCAAAATATATAGGTGTTTTGCTTGTAGGTATGTATGACTGTGCACCACCACACGTGTGCACCACCACACAGGGAGGCTAGGAAGAAGTTACAGATGGCTGTGATCCACCATTTGGGTGTTGGAAACTGAACCCAGGTCTTCTGGAAGAGCAGCAAGTACTCATTTTTTTTTTTTTTTTTTTTTTTTTTTTTGGCAGCTTTGGCTCTCCTGGACCTCAGTCTGCAGTCCAGGGGAGCCTCCAACTCACAGAGATCCTCCTGCTCCTGGGATTAAAGGTGTGCGCCACCACTGCCCAGCTGCAAGGAAGAACTCTTAAAAGGTGGAAGCGTCTCTCCATCCCCTGTGGAGAGAAGACAAAAACACCTGCAATGGCCAGGCGTGGTGGCGCACGCCTTTAATCCCAGCACTCAGGAAGCAGAGGCAGGTGGATCGCTGCCTCTCGAAAAAACCAAACCAACCAAACAAAACAACAACAACAAAAACCACCTGCAACAAATGTAAAAACCCAGGTATAAGATGCCTAGAGTATACATAAGTTTATTTAAAGCTTAATGCCTTTTCTTCTGCTCAGGGCAACCAGCTTGTCTCTAAATGGGATGCTTTCTCCCAGGAAACAGGTAGTGGCTTGGCCTATACACCAGGTACCATAGAACCTAGAGAAGGACATTTAGAACTACACAATCTTATTTTGATCTCAATTAGATAATGATTGTATGTTCTCTGATAATGGTAATATCGTACTTCCTCTATGAGAGAGGTCAAAATGAAACAAACTGGGATGAAAGGGAGACTGCTAACTTAAGTCAGTCTATACATACATGAATTAAAACTACAGAACAAGCAGGTAACCTGCATTGCTAATCCCATTACAGGGGAATAACTCTGACACTGGCTGAGACAATGTGACATTCTTTGTATGGCAGGAATGAAGATTTACAGATGTCTTTCTTCTGCTCATACAAAGAGCAGAGAACCAGCCTTGATTGTTCTGTGCATCCTGCACACCTCATACACCTATAATTTTAGGACTGTATAATGTTTGTGAGAAATTATGTTTTCAGAACAAAAGAACTGGACACTGACACTGGATTAGATCTGACAGAATTCATCTTCCAGCATTCTGAGACTCTGACGTCCTGCATCCTTCATGTTCCAGGACTAAGTGCTTTGGTTGCTGTTCCTCATCAGAACAGAACAGCTCCCAGGACAGCTTCAAAGCAAGCTCCTGATTCCAACTGTCCAGCACGTCACACTGTCCCACACAGAACTTACAGTAAGCCTGGACTTTCTCAGCATTTAGAGACTGAACCACAAATGCTACCCCTAACTTGTTTACCATTTTCCCACTTTTATTTGGGCTCCTACAAAGGTATTATTCGTTCCAAAGCAGCTGGAAGAAGCCTTAAAAAGAGGGCGCTATCCCATTCCCCTTAAGGGAGGTTGGGTAAAGTTTGGTTGTTTTCTTGGGCTATGGATGTTTATTTGCATTGGGAGTTGGCTATGTTATATTGGTCTTATTCATAGATTGGACTCAAGGATGTCTCTCTTTACCTTTATTTTTCTTACAAATGGAGATAGAGGTTTAAGATAAAGAAGAGGGAATATAGAAATATATAGGGATGATAGAAAAAGTAGATTATTGACTCTACTCCTCAACTTAAGGCCTTTAATATTATATATTTAAATATATATTATATATTGTATATATATGTATATTATATGTAAATATATTTCTGCCTTAATATGAGGTATTGTACCCATACAATTCAATTATGATACAGGGGTTATTTCCAATACTTTGAAAATGCTATTGCAGGCTGTTTAGGATAATTAGTAACACAAGTTAACATTTAGTTGATCAACTCATGATCATGTCAAGTACTACTCTATTTTTATCACAAGAATATACATCCTAGGTTTAACAGATAGATACTGATTCATTAGTTAGGCCTACAGAATATGGCATTAAAGATATTTTCATTGTTTTGAGGAGACAGGTTAACTCCTGGCAACACCCAGCCTGCCTCAAAGAAGGTGGTGAGCATTAAAGAACCTCGTTATGGAGATGGCTTCACATGTGGCAAACCAGCCACTGGGCAGAATGTCCTCGTCTTATGCCATAGACAGAATTCTGCCTGAACTTGGCAAGTTTGGATGCAAGTGGAGTTGACGGCCACACTCTGCCAAGACAGAGTAAGCAAGTCCTCGGTAGTCCCTGCCTCACAAATATGTCTGTCAGATACACTGGGACAGAAGGCTGAAGATGATGCTCCAACGTTACAGAGTTCTGAGCGACTGTCCAGGCATTTTTTCATTTTGGAAGCTGCTAACCTGCACTTCCTGTTTGCTCAGGTAGTTAATTTTACTTCTTCTCTGATGGAGCTGAGTTTAGTTTACATTTAAGCTTAGCTGTTTAGTTTTCTTTAGGTTGATAGAGATGAGCTCTGATAAGAGACTGATTACACTCAGACCCAAGACAGGAAAGATGTTTTCTTCAAGGCTCTAAATACAAATCAGCAAAACACTGTGACGGTAACATTCATGCAGTTAGTGATTGTTTCGTGGTTCTTCTTGCTGTATGTAGTTTATTGTATATATGCGTAATAACATAAAGGTATAGGTAAAGGGGGGGCTTTTTATTAGACTAAAAAGGGAAATTGTGGAGGAATGTCCTGAGTGGATGTAGCAGTTGTCAATAGAGGGCTGTTGGCCAATCAGCGGGCAGAAGGTATATGTGTAGGTTTTGGGGCCACAGGATTAGAGTAGCTTAGATTCTGCTCAGCACAGTGGTTACAGCTTTTTTCTTTTGTTTTGTTGGGTTTTTTTGTTTCTCAAGACAGAGTTTCTCTGTGTAGTCCTGGCTGTCCTGGACTCTCTTTGTAGACCAGGCTGGCCTCGAACTCACAGTGATCCGCCTGCCTCTGCCTCCTGAGTGCTAGGATTAAAGGCATGCTCCACCATGCCCAGCAACAGTGTCATTCTTGTATTGAAAAATCTGTGCCAGTTCCCATGAGCTAAAACGCAAAGCAGTATTCTGGCAAGCTGAGAATAATACTAACACCCAGTATTAATGTGTTAGGCAAGTACTGATAAATACGACTGGAGACAGGAACCTTTGGAAGTGTGATGGGAATCAGAAGTACAGGCCATCCTGAGGCAGAGGCAGGAGGATCGCTGTGAGTTCAAGGCCAGCCTGGTCTACAGAGTGAGTCCAGGACAGCCGAGGCTACACAGAAACCCTGTCTCAAGTCCCCCACATCCCCCAAAAAAGCCTCTGGGCTCTGCACCACAGAAAGCCAGGAGCAGCAGTGCATGCCTGTAACTCAGCACTTGAGAGGTAGAATTGCGAGGATCAGAAATTCAGACAATACATGGCTTATATACGGGTTCAAGGCTAGGCTGGGTAGATGAATCCTTGACTTAAAAAAATTATCCCACAGCACACACCTTTAGCCCCCCACTGGGATGGGAGGGTTAGAGGCCAATGATCTCTAAGTTCAAGACCAGCCAGGACCACATAAGAGAGCTTATCTTAAACAAAAAACAACTCAAAGTTGCTCAAACTGTTCAAAAATTCAGATATCACTTCTACTGCCTTTTCATTTTCTTTTTCTTTTTTAAGCATTTATTTATTATATAAACAGTGTGCATTAGATCACATTATAGATGGACACAAGCCACCATGTGGTTGCTGGGAGTTGAACTCGGAACCTCTGGAAGAGCAGTCAGTGCTCTTAACCGCTGAGCCATCTCTCCAGCCCCAGCTTTTCATTTTCTACTCCTAGCTCCCCCAGAGAATTCTGAACAGACCGTTCTCACTGCACTGCCGACAACTCCCGCCCCGCCAGCTTAAAGGCCCGCTGTCCAGAGCTGCCTTACCCACTGAGAGTAAGTTGCTGTAGTTCTCCAGCATTACGTCCATGTAGAGAATCCTCTGCGAGGGGGCCAGCTGCTCCCACTCCTCCTGGGTGAAGTCCACAGTTACATCAGTGAACGAAACCAGTCCCTGAAATGACACACACGTTAGCTTGGAGAGATGAGGAAGGACATGTGAAAACTCACTCTTGCCACACTGTAAGCCGCTCACCACAACACAACTGTGCTGCTTGTTCAGAGTCTTGTCACAGCTCTAAACAGTAAAGAACGTTATTCAGGACAGGTGTAGTGGCACATACCTCAAACCAACAAGTTGGGAGGTAGAGTTTGAGGGCACCTGATTTACATAAATATTTCAATCTATCCAGGGTTCAACTTCTCTGGGGTGTGAGGCATACTAGGAATCAAGGCCAAGGCCTCAAGGAGGCAAAGCAGGCACACTATGAGCTGAGCTAACCTCCCTAGTACTTTACTGAGGACACTGTTAGTACACAATGAATTAGAAGAGGGCTGGGCCTGACTAGTGTGCAATCCCTGGAACCCAAAGAGCCAGCTTCTGAAAACCAAAACATGTATGCTGTAGCACACACAAAAGAAAAAGGGTTTTGGCCAGGCATGGTGGCGCACGCCTTTAATCCCAGCACTTGGGAGGCAGAGGCAGGTGGATCGCTGTGAGTTTGAGGCCAGCCTGGTCTACAAAGAGAATTCCAGGACAGAGCTGTTATACAGAAAAACCCTGTCTCGAAAAACAAAAACAAGAAAAACACTCATCTGATGAGTACTTTTAGTGCACAGGAGCCGCAGAGATGGCTCAATGGTTAAGAGCACTGGCTGCTCTTCCAGGGGACCTGGAACCACAGGGCAGCTCACCACTGTCTTTAACTCCAGTCCCAAGGGATCTGGTACCCTCCTCCGGCCTGCAAGGGCACCAGGCACATATGTGGTGGAAAGACATGTGACAATGTAATATTCTGAAATACCTCTTACATTGTTAAGAGACTGGAACTTTTCCTGGACCTCACAGCCAAAGTTAATAATCACTTAAAATGAAAGCGTGCCAGCATGCTATGCACTCAGACTTTATTTAATCACCCTTTAAGAGAACAATGTAGGGCTGGAGAGATGGTTCAGAGGTTAGGAGCACTGTCTGTTCTTCCAAAGGTCCTGAGTTCAAGTCCCAGCAACCACATGGTGGTTCACAATCATCTATAATGAGACCTGGTGCCCTCTTCTGGTGTACAGGCAGAATACTGCATAAATAATAAATAAATCTTAAAAAAAAAAAAGAGAGAACAATGTAACAACCAACCTTAGGTGGCCTGGGTTTACTATGTAACCAACTTTTACAATCTACACTAATGCACAGCTCTAATCTTAAGTGCTTCTCCATGCTCCTGACCCAGAGTAATATATGTGTATCATTTGCTGAAAGCAGCAAATACAGAAGTTGAAAGTGACTTCTTAAAACCAACCATAAAGGTTGAAAGCAAATGCACACTTTTATTCCAGCACTCAGGAGGCAGAGGCAGGAGGATCTCTGTGAGTTCCAGGCCAAGCTGTTCTACAAAGCGAGTCCAGGACAGCCAAGGCTACACAGAGAAACCCTGTCTCAGGAGAAAAAAAAAAAAGGGTTGAAAGCAACCATTTATGGTTTTTGGTTGATGTTATCTGAGTCAGCTGGGCTAGCTGAAATCAGGGACTTAATCCCTTGTTTAAAAAAAAAAAAAGCATCCCATGGCCCAAATGATGACAACTTCTGTGCTGGTCAGTGGACAGTGGGAAACACAGATGCACACTGCAGGCTCCAGGCAGGCCCAGGTTCAGACTCATGCAACAGAGGACACAAGCCAAAGGACACATGATGTAGAGAATTAACATCTGAGCTGACTCTTGTTAAATGACTCCAAGGGGAAGTGCTTTTATTTCTTAGTGTGACAGCAATGCATCATGGTAACCCGTGAAGACACACGCATACAAAACACCCTGTGATGGCTGTTCTTGGTTGTCAACCTGACATCTAGAGTTAATTAAAACCCAAGCTCCTGGTTATACATGTGAGGGGTTTTTACCCTATAGTGTTTTGGGTTTTTTTTTTTGGGGGGGGGGGGTGTTTTTGCGACAGGGTTTCTCTGTGTAACCTTGGCTGTCCTGGACTCACTTTGTAGACCAGGCTGGCCTTGAAGTCACAGAAATCCGCCTACCTCTGCCTCCCAAGTGCTGAGACTGCAGGTGTGAGTCACCACACCTGGCTGGTTTTATTTCTCTTAATTGGGTGATTTTAAGTCTGAATATGACCGATTTTAATGTGATTCTTCTGAGGTGGGAAGACCCACACCATCTGCTGGCAGTCTATGTAGAGGGCATGGAGAACAGAAGCCTGCTCTCGCTCTCACTGCCACGCCCGCTCCTTCACTGACATGAGAGCCTGCTTTGGGATTCCAGCATGTACTGAAGACCCGTTGAGACACCCAGCCTTGAGGACTGAACAATACTGTACTCTTAGACTTTCTGTTTGTAGACAGCCATTGTTGGACTAGTTGGACCCCACACATGTGATTTATATGTGTGTGTGTTTATATATTACACTGGATATATACATTGTAATATTCAATATACACATTACAGAGTAGATGTGTGTATGCATACATGTACATGGTTCTAGAGCAACAGCAGTATAAAGATGGCTTTTTAAGAAGATGTATTTATTACTTAATACAGTATTCCGCCTACATGTATGCCTATACACCAGAAGAGGGCACTGGGTCACATAGATTGTTGTGAGCCAGCATGTTTTTCTTGTAGTTCCGCCTGTCCTGGACTCACTCTGTAGACTAGGCTGGCCTTGAACTCTCAGATCCATCAGCCTTTGCCTCCCAGGTCCTAGGAGTAAAGGCTTGTACCAGGACAGCCAGAAATACAAGAAAAATCCTGTCTCTTGAAAACCAAAAAAACAACACAGAGGTTTCGTCCCCTGCACAGCAAGAACTGGGCATGGTGTCACATGCCTGTAATCCCAGCCCTTAGGAGAGAGGCTAGACTTCCAGGAAGTTTCAGTAACCCTCCTGCCTCCATCCCGTGTAATACAGGAGATAGTGGTGTGGGCAAACCCCACCATGCTCCCACTAAGGTGCTCCGGCGTATGCAGGAAGGGCTTCCCACTGAGCCAGTTTCTAGTCCAAATCGAACTCACTATGCTTTCTACTTCATTTTCTATAAACATAACATCCCACAGTGAGATGAAACAGCAGAGTAATATACGGCCAACTCACCTGGGACCCCATCCTTCTCTGTGGCTGGGTAAGGCACTGAAGCACAAAGGCACGGCTGGAAGAGAAGAGGAGGCTTGTTACTATGGATCTGACCTGCTGACACCCAGAATGGTCTTCAGAGACTACTACACAACCCGAAAAATACACCCCTCTTCAAAAAAGCACGCTGGCAATACCTGCCTTCAACCAAACATGATGAGACACACACCAAGGCAGAAGTAAGACATCCCACCATCAAGAGACAAAACAGAACCCCTCACCCCACCCCCACCCTGCTCCTGACGCGGTCAGATAAGTAACGCAACTAGGACCCCACATTATAGTCTAACTTCGTGCTTTTCCTCTGGCAGCTTCTGAAATACCAACTGAGACTTTATATATAGGAATAAATGCTTAGGCTCAGACCCTGACTAGCTCATAACCTATCTTACCTGTTTCTCTAGTCTATGTGTGCCACATGCCTGGTTACCTCTCCTCAGTTTTATGCACTTATCTTCCCTCAGAGTCTGGGGTGAATCTTTGACTATCTCTCTCTCTGCCAGAACTCCCACCTCCTATTTCCTGCCTCAGCTAATAGGCCGATCAGCTTTTTATTGACAGGTGATGTTTCCACACTGTACACAAGAGATCCTCTCTACAACAGTATTTAATGTAAAAGGCAAATATAAATGAATAAGGAGCTTCAGCAAAGATAGAAGTTATAAGGAAAATGCAAGGGCTTGGAGTCTAGCTCCATGGCTGTCAAGCTTTGGCTATGAGGTGACCCCCCTGCAAGGCTCAGGCATAAAAGGCTTATCACTGACAAGTGCCTGAACTTTGAGGTTCCCCTTCATCTATGGAGTAATCCCCAAAGGCCTTTCCTATTAGTGGAAAATAGGAGGTGGGGCTCAGTTAGTGGAAGCAGGTTGCCAAGGTATGCCCTGGTGATAAATCTTGCCTCCGGCCCTTTCCTGCCTTCCTGCTTCCTGCTTGTCAGGAAGGGAGCAGGGATGAGCAGCCTCTACCAAGACATTCAATGTCATCTTAGGTTTAAAGAGATGAGATCAAGGGACCAATGACTGAAGCCATCGAATCCTCTTGAGCTGCTTCTCTCAGGATTTGCCACTGTTAACAAAACACTAACTGAAACAAAGGAAGAATGCTTGGCATGCCTGAGGCCTTGTCCCCACAGAAGTAAAGAGAATTAAAGTAAAAGAAAACAGCATTTTTTAAGATAGAGTCTTATCACCTAGCCCAGGCTAACTTCAAATTCATGATCCACTTGCCTCAGGCTCCCAAGTGCTGAGAATGAGATTCAGTACCTGACGTGTATTAATTAAAATGTTTACCTCAAGCCAGGCATAGTGGTACAGCCTTTAATCCCTGAAGCAGGAGGATCTCTGTAAATTCAAGGCCAGCCTGGACTACAAAGCGAGTCCAGGACAGCCAAGGCTACACATAGAAATCCTGTTTCAAAAAAACAAAAACATCATCATAATAATACGTAGTAGTAGTAGTATCTGTGTTATCTTGGCTGTCCTGGACTCGCTTTTTAGGCCAGGCTGGCCTTAAACTCATAGCAATCCTCCTGCCTCTGCCTCCCAAGTGCTGAGATTAAAGGCGTGTGCCACCACTGCCCAGCTTTTGTTTTGTTTTTTTTGTTTTTCAAAACAGGGTTTCTCTGTGTGGCCTTGGCTGTCCTGAACTCCCTTTGTAGACCAGACTGGTGTACGACTCACAGCCATCAGCCTGCCTCTGCCTCCTGAGCGCTGGGATTAAAGGCATGCACCACCATGACTGGGTTACACTCAGTTTTTTAAGAGACTCTAAAAGCCCGAAGGAACAGGACAGATGTGCTGCACACTCTCAGAGACCATATGTCAGTCCAGGCTGACTCTATGGAACCACCATAGATGGAGAAAACAAGAGCTTTCATGATAAAGTCAAATTTAAACAATATCTATCTACAAATCCAGCCCTACAGAAGATACTAGAAAGAAAACTCCAACCCAAGGAGGATAACTATACCCATGAGAGCAAACAAACAAACAAAAATATATAAATATAATCTCACACCAGCAAAACCAAAAGAAAGAAAACACACAACAACCACAAAATAACAGGAATTAACAGTCATTGTCACTGATTTCTCTCAATACAAAGACTAACAGAACGGATGTGAAAACAGGATCATCCTGCTGCTGCATACAAGAAACACACATTAACATCACAGATAGACAGTACCTCAGAGTAAAGGGTTGGAAAGAAAGAATGGCTGGTGTACCCATTCTACTAGCTAACAAAGGAGACTTCAAAAGTAAGTAAAAGAGGCAGGGCAGGACACTTTCATACTCAAAGGAAAAGTCCCATCAAAATAACATGCCACCACCACCACCACCACCACCCAGCGAGCAAGTTAATATCTAAGCAGACTCTAAGTGTGGGTCTCACCAGTGAAAGAAAGGAACTGACCATCTTGCTAAGAAGCACTGATGCTACCTCCAAAGTAGCTAATGCTCACGTGTAATGATCACTACAAAGACAACTAATTCTTCACCAGCAAAGGAAATACTTGGGCAGAGAAAGCCACCAAGTGGGCAACCTGAGAACCAGATAAAATACTGAAAATACTGGCTGTTGCGATAGACAAGATATCCACTTCCCACCATAACTCTCATCACAAGTGGTTCTTAAAAGATGAAATACAGGCCAGGCGTGGTGGCGCACGCCTTTAATGCCAGCACTCAGGAGGCAGAGGCAGGCGGATCACTGTGAGTTGGAAGCCAGCCTGGTCTACAAAGCAAGTCCAGGACAGTCAAGGCTACACAGAGAAACCCTGTCTCGAAAAACAAAAACATGAAATACAGGGGGCTGGAGAGATGGTTCAGAGGTTAAGAACACTGGCTGCTCTTCCAGAGTCCTGAGTTCAATTCCCAGCAACCACACAGTGGCTTACAACCATCTAAAATGTGATCTGATGCCCTCTTCTGGCATGCAGGTGTGTATGTGGGCAGAGCATGTATACATAATAAAAATAAATCTTTTTTTTTTAAAAAAGATGAGCTGGGCGTGGTGGTGCACACCTTTAATGCCAGCACTCGGAAAGCAGAGGCAGGCAGATCGATGTGAGTTCAAGGCCAGCCTGGTCTACAAAGTGAGTCTAGGATAGCCAAGGCTATACAGAGAAACCCAAGACAGCCAAAGCTACACAGAGAAACCCTGTCTTGAAAAACCAAAACCAAACAAAGATGAAATACAAATGGCTAAATGAAAAAAATTTAACATCACTAGCCATCATAGAAATTAAAATCAAAACTACATTGAGATTCCATTCGTCTTAGGTAGGGTTTTATTGCTGTGAAGAGCCATCATGATCACCACGGCAACTCTAAAAAAGGGCAGCACTTCATTGGGGCGCCTTATATAGTTTCAGAGGTTTAGTCCATTATCATCATGGCGAGAAGCATGGCAGTGTGCAGGCAGACATGGTGCTGGAGGAAGAGCTGAGAGGTCTTGATCTAAAGGCAGCAGAAGGGGACTGTGCCTCACATGGACATAGCTTGTCCATATATGACTTTAAAGCCTGACATACTTCCTCCCACAAGGCCACACCTCTAATAGCGCTACTCCTTCTGCCCAAGCATTCAAACACATGAGTATAGGGGGCCATTCCTATTTAAACCACCACATTTCACCTTAGTCAGAACTGTAGTCAGTAAAAATAATCTTCTGCATTCAAGAAACACATTTCAGACACAAGGATAGACATTTCCTCAGGGTAAAAGGTTAGAAAAAAATATTCCAAGCAAACAGTCACAAGAAGCAAGCTGGTGTAGCCATTTTAATATCTAATAAAATAGACTTTCAACCAAAATTAATCAAAAGGGACGAGGAAGACACCTCATACTCATCAAAGGTAAAGTCAACCAAGATGACATCACAATTCTGAACATCTATGCTCCCAATACAAGGGCACCCACATTTGTAAAAGAAGTATTAGCAAAGCTTAAACCACACATCAATCCCCACACATTAATAATGGAGACTTCAACACCCCACTTTTACTGAAGGATAGGTCACTGAAACAGAAACTAAGCTGAGAAATAACGACATTAACCAACATCATGAATCAAATGGATCGAACAGATATCTATAGAACTTTTCACACAAACACAAAGGATTATACCTTCTTCTCAGCACCACATGGAACCTTCTCCAAAATTGATCACATAGTAGGTCACAAAGCAAGCCTCAACAGATACAAGAAGATTGAAATAATACCTTGTATCCTATCAGATCACCATCGTCTAAGGCTGGACTTCAACAACAACAGAAATAACAAAAAGCCTATACACACATGGAAACTAAACAACTTTTTACTTAATGACACCTGGGTCAGGGAAGAAATAAAGAAATTAAGGACTTCCTGAAATTCAGTGATAAAGAACAACAAAACCAAAATTGAACAACATACCCACACTGAAAGTGTTAAGAGGAAAATTCATAGCACTAAGTGCCTTTATAAAGAAATTGGAAACATCCCACATAAGCAACTTAATGACACATCTGGAAGCCCTAGAAAAAAAGAAGCAGAAACACCCAAGAGGAGTAGACATCTGGAAATAAACTCAGGGCTGAAATCAATAAATTAGAAACAAAGAGAACAATTCAAAGAATCAACAAAACCAGGAGCTGGTTCTTTGAGAAAATCAACAATATAGACAAAGCATTAGCTGAACTAACTAAAAGGCAGAAAGATACTATCCAAATCAACAAAATTAGAAATGAAAAGGGAGACATAACACTGAAGAAATACAAAGAATCATAAGATCCTACTTCAAAGGCATATATGCCACAAAATTTGAAAATCTAAGGGAAATGGACAATTTTCTTGATCAATTCCACCTGTCAAAATTGAATCAAGAAGCCAGATGTGGTGGTGCATGCCTGTAATCCCAGCACTCGGGAGGCAGAGGCAGGCGGACCGATGTGAGTTCAAGGCCATCCTGGTCTACAGAGTGAGTCCAGGACAACCAAGGCTAACACAGAGAGAACTTGTCTCGAAAAACAAAACAAGAACAACAACAACAAAAATTGAATCAAGAACAGATAAACAAAGTAAACAGTACCATTTCTCCTACAGAAATAGATTGATAGTCTCCCAACCAAAAAAAGCGCAGGGCCAGATGGTTTCAGCACAGAATTCTACCAGACCTTCAAAGAAGAGCTAATACTGACACTCTTCAAGCTATTCCAAAAGATAGAAATGGATGGAACATTACCAAATTCATTCTATGAGGCCACGGTCACTTTGATACCTAAACCTCACAAAAACCCAACAAAGAAAGAGAATTTCAGACCATTTTCTCTGATGAACACTGATGCAGAACTATTCAATAAAATACTTGCAAACCAAATACAAGAACACATCAAAGATATCATTCACCATGACCAGGCAGGCTTCATTCCAGGCATACAGGGATGATTTAATATATGGAAATCCATCAATGTAATCCACCATATAAGCAAACTTAAAGAAAAAAAACCACATGATCATCTCCTTAGATGCAGAAAGAGCATTTGACAAAATCCAACACCCATTCATGTTTAAAGTTTTGGAGAGATCAGGGATACAAGGCACATACCTCAACATAATAAAGTCTATATCCAGCAAGCCAATGGCCAACATCAAATTAAATGGAGAGATACGCAAGGAAATTCCTCTAAAATCAGAGATCAGGCAAGGTTGTCCACTCTCTCCATATCTCTTCAATATAGTACTTGAAGTTCTAGCCAGAGCAATAAGACAACAAAAGGAGATCAAGGGGATCCAAATGGGAAAAGAGGAAGTCAAATTATCCATATTTGCAGATGATATGATAGTGTACATAAGTGACCCCCAAAATTCCACCAGAGAACTCCTACAGCTGATAAACACCTTCAGCAAAATGGCTGGATACAAAGTTAACTCAAAAAAGTCAGTAGCCTTCCTATATAATACAAAGGACAATCGTGCAGAGGAAGAAATTAGGGAAACTACACCCTTCACAATAGCCACAAGCAATATAAAATATCTAGGAGTAACTCTAACCAAGCAAGTAAAGGACTTGTTTGAAAAAAAAACCTTCAAATACCTGATTCTGAAGATGACATCAGAAGATGGATCAGGAGAATTAACATAGTAAAAAATGGCCATCTTATCAAAAACAATTTACATATTCAATGCAATCTCTATCAAAATACCTACACAATTTTTTTTAAAGACATTTAAAGATCAATTCTCAACTTCATATGGAAAAACAAAAAACCAGAATAGCTAAAACAATCCTGTACAATAAAAAATCCTCTGGAGGAATCTCCATACCTGATCTCAAGCTGTACTATACAGCAACAGTAATTAAAACAGCATGGTACTAGCACAGCAATAGCCTGGTTTATCAATGGAATCAAATTGAAGACCCAGAAATGAACACATACATATGGTCATTTGATTTTTGATAAAGAAACCAAATCTATCCAATGGAAAAAAGATAGCATCTTCAACAAATGGTGCTGGTCTAACTGGATGTTTACATGTAGAAAAATGTAATTAGATCCATATTTGTCACCATGCACAAAACTCAAGTCCAGATAGATTAAAGACCTCAACAAATGGGAACTCATGAGGCTGAGAAGCTTCTGTAAGGCAGGAGATACTGTCAACAGAACAAAGTAACAGCCCACAGACTGGGAAAAGATCTTCACCAACCCTACATCTAACAAAGGTCTAATATCCAAAATATATAAAGAAGTCAAGAAATTAAACACCACCAAACCCAATAACCCAATTAAGAAACGGGACTCAGAACTAAACAGAATTCTCAACAGAGGAATATCAAATGGCTGAGAAACACTTAAAGAAATGCTCAATGTCTTTAGTCATCAGAGAAATGCAAATCAAAATGACTCTGAGATTCCATCTTATACCCATCAGAATGGCTAAGGTCAAAAACACAAGTGACATCACGTGCTGGCAAGGATGTGGAGAAAGAGGAACACTCCTTCATTGCTGGTGAGAATGCAAACTTGTACACCACTTTGGAAATCTATCTGGCGCTATCTCAGAAAACTGGAAATAGGGCTTCCTCAAGACCCAGCTATTCCACTCCTTGGAATATACCCAGAAGATGCTCCAGCACACAACAAGAACATTTGTTCAACCATGTTCCTAGCAGCCTTATTCATAATAGCCAGAACATGGAAACAGCCTAAATGTCCCTCAGTTGAAGAATGGATAAAGAAACTATGGTACATTTACACTATGGAATACTACTCAGCTATTAAAAACAAGGAAACCCTGAAATTTGTGGACAAATGGATGGAACTAGAAATGATCATACTGAGTGAGTCAACCCAGAAGCAGAAAGACTCACATGGTATATACTCACTTATAATTGGACACTAGCCCAACAGGCATGTCCCATGAAAGTCTTCACTTACCAGGAGACTGGGATAGTTGTGAGGACATCCTATTAAGACTCTACGTGAGAGAAGTATGGGAGAATGGGGAAATAGAAGGATCCAGAGGGTTCTAGAAACCTAGAAGAACATCATGGCGGGCAGATCTGGGCCCAGGGGAGTCTGCTCAAACTCCTGCACCAACCAAGGACAATACAATAGTAAACATCAAACCCCTACTCTGATCTAGCCAATGGACAGGATATTCTCCACAGGTGAGTGGAGAGCAAGGACTGACTCGGACATGAACTCTGGTGCCCCATATTTGACCACCTCCCCTTGGTGGGGAGGCCTGGTGGCACTCAGAGAAAGGATAAGCAGGCTACCAAGATGAGACTTGATAGCCGATGACGATATAGTGGGGGAGGAGGTCCCCCTCAATCACAGACGTAGGAGAGGGGAATAGGGTGAAAGCAGGAGGGAGGGAGGGAGGAACGGGATGGGATAACAATTGAGATGTAATCTGAATAAATTAATTAAATAAAAAATAAACAAAATCAAGAAATGCTAACAAGAATGTGGACAAATGGAGCCACATTTGTTAGTCCAGCCACAGTCTAAGTTAGCAGAGAGGCTTCTCCAGAAACTAACGATAGATCTTCCATAGGACTCAGCTACGCCACTCCTAGATTTTTACATAAAGATTCCCATTTCACAGACATTTGCATATTAATGTTTGGGGACTTTGCTTTTTGTTGTTGCTGGGGTTTTTGTTTTTTGGGGGTTTTTTTTGGTTTGTTTTTTTGAGAAGGGGTTTCTCTGTGGAGCCTTGGCTGTCCTTGACTCACTTTGTAGACCAGGCTGGCCTCGAACTCACAGTGATCCTCCTGTCTCTGCCTCCCAAGCGCTGGGATTAAAGGCGTGCGCCACTACACCCAGCTTTTTAGTTTTTTAAAAGGGGATTTCTCTGTGTAGCCTTGGCTGTCCTAGAATTCTCTTTGTAGACCAGGCTGGTCTCTAACTCACAGAGTGCTGGCCTGCTGTGCTGGGATCAAAGGCGTGCGCCACCAAGCCCAGCTGTTTTTTGCAGAATTACAACTAGCTAAGTTATGGAACCAACATAGGTGTCCTACAACAGAGGAATGAATAAAGAAAACACGGCATACATATACATAATGGAATTTGTAACTTCTTCACGTGAGTGTACGTGTTTGTGCACACAAGTGCTTTTGGAGGTCAGAGAACAACTTTCAGGAATCAGTCCCCCAGTTCTCTGCTTCTACTCTATGGGTATCAGGGCTCAAATTCAGATTTCCAGTATTGGTAGCAAGTGTCTTTACCCACTGAGCCTTCTCTCTAGCCACACAATGGAATTTTTTTCAGCTATAAATAACAAAGTTATGTGATTAGCAGGAAAATTAATGCAACTGGATATAATCACATTAAATTCCTCTCAAAAAGACAAACATGTTTTCTCTGACTCATGGTTCCTAGATTTTTATATAGGTGCATAAAATCATGTACGGGAAGCAGGAGGATAAAAGTAATTATCAGGAGGGGAAGATTAGGCAAAGGTGACAACCGCGATGTGGGGGAGAACGTGTGTATGAAAACTTTAAAAAATATTTATGGTTGTGAGCCTAGCCTTTAACGGCTGAGCCATCTCTCCAGCCCAAAACTGCACTCGGGAGGCAGAGGCAGGCGCATCGCTGTGAGTTCGGGGCCAGCCTGGTCTACAAAGCGAGTCCAGGACAGCCAAGGCTACACAGAAACCCTGTCTCGAAAAACAAAAAAACAAAACAAAACAAAAAAACAAAAAAAGAAAGAAAAAAAGAAAACTTTAAAAAATAACCAGGCGAGGTGGGGTATGCCTTTAATCCCAGCAGTCAGCAGGCAGAGGCAGGCGCATCTCTAAGTTCCAGACCAGCCTGGTCTACAAAGCAAGTCCAGGACAGCCAGAGCTACACAAAGAAATCTTATCTTGAAAACGGAAAAAAAAAAAAAAAAAAAAAAAAAAAAGCAGAACTCTAGTCAGGAAAATAAAGAGGTAAAGCTGGGCTTGTACGGATCGTGAATTGAAGGTCTGCCTGAGCTACATGGCAAGCTGCTGGCCAACCCAGGCTACCCAGAAAAGGCAAAATTAGGGGGGGAAACTGTTTATACTAAAGCTCAAACCGGAAGTAACGGGGTAGATGTGACAATTCCGTGGCGGTCTAACAGGAAACACCAAGGAGGCTCAGGGAGCCCACTAAACTGGCATTGGGGGCGTGACCAGCTGAGTGGGCCCCGCCCCCACACCCTCGTGGAGGGTCACGCGCGCGCCCGCCAGGCTTCCGGACTCGCTCCCGCGGGGCCTGAGCCCCGCGTGCCCCGCAGCGGCGAATCTCCCGACAAAGGAGGCTGGAGCCCGGCAGCTACCTGTCCTCCTCGGACCCCGCACGCGTTGACCGGGAGCAGCCCACAGGGACGACTCTCAGAAGGGCCCGAGGCCCGGCCCTATACCCGGGGGTTGCCGCGGCCACTGAGGCACGCCGAAGTGGGGGCTCCCACCCTGGCGCGGACGAGACTCTCCTCCCGGACCCGGGCACCCCGGGCCTTGCAGACATACCTGGAGGGGGTTAGCTTCCACTCTCGGTTCCGGGTCACGACGCGCGCGAAGAAGGGGCCCCTGTCACCCACTCGCGACTGTAAGGGGGGGGGGCGGAGGGCGACCGCTAGCGCATTCGCGCAAGCGCGCTGATTGTGGCGAGGGAGTAGGTTCTCGGAGCCATGACGCGGCTTTTAGGACTACAATTCCCATACGCCTCAGAGCCGCGCTGTTAGAGACCCTGGGAAATCTACGCATTGTTTGTAGGGATGGAACGCCTTCCAGGTTAGCTGAGTCTTGACTATGTACTCAGAGATGATTGTGAGTTCAGTCCCTTTCCCCCTCCTATGCCCTTAAAAGCCTGGGTTTTGAAATTTTCAAGAGTAATCTATTAAAACTTTAAAACTTAGGGGCTGGAGAGATGGCTCAGCGGTTAAGAGCACTGACTGCTCTTCGAGAGGACCCAGGTTCAAATCCCAGTACCCATATGACAGTTCACGCCGATCTGTAACTCCATGATCTGACACTCTCACACAGACATACACGCAGGCAAAGCACCAATGCACATAAAACAAAAAACATTTTTAAAAAACTTTAAAACTTCAAAGTATGTACATTAAAAGCAAATACCAACCTTAATCTCCCTTTTTTGGTTTTTCAAGACAGGGTTTCTCGGTGTAGTCTTGGATGTCCCGGACTCACTTTGTAGACCAGGCTGGTCTCGAATTCACAGTGATCCGCCTGCCTCCGCCTCCCAAGTACAGGGATTAAAGGCATGCACCACCATGCCCGGCTACCAACCTTAATCTCAGCCATTTAAGGACCACACACCTTTCTGGGTGTGGTAGTGCAAGCCTTTACTCCGAGCTAGTTGGGACATAGAAGCATGCAGATCCTTGGGCGTTCTAGGACAAAGTGCTTGGGTGGGCGCTTGTGTGTGCACACACACACAGCCCACCATTTTCCCTAACTGTAGCCTCAATTTTCTTGATAAATATAAATAACCAATATATTTGATTAACAACTTATTAAACGAGCGTTCGTCACCTATAACCGGACCAACCAACACAATAGGAAATGAGGATTAAGGAACACAATAACAAAACCGTAAGGATGTCATTTCCGAGGAACAATTCTCCTGGCGTAATCAGCAGGATTTCTTCTGCTGGAACCTGGAGTAACCAGAACCTGGATCCACAGCAGGAACGGGAGCCCCGAAGCCTTCCCTGGAGCAGTTCTCTCTAGGAGCAGCTTGATTTCCGAAGTGTCTGAAGGCCTCGCCTCCAGTTCTGGGCTCATTTATATATCTCCTCCCAGAGTCTGTTCACGGCCCGTCCCAGCTGGCAACCATCAAGCTCCCGCAGGAGGTGGTTGGTCTTCTAGTGGATTAACCTCACCTGTTCTCTCACAAGACCATGCCAATCCCACACTTGGGATCCTAAAAACAAGTTTACCTCTCCTCCTCCTAACCTCCCGGGCTTATAGTTATTTTTGGAAGGACCCACACAGATAACCCCATGTTGTTGGTTTGAGAGAGAGTCTTGTCACCAAGCCTGAGCTGGCTTCTAATTTAACCATCTTCTTGTTTAGGCTTCATATTTACTGGGATTGCAGATGGCTGCTCTTCCAGAAGTTCTGAGTTCAATTCCCAGAAACCACATGGTGTCTCACAACCATCTGCAAGGTGATCTTATGCCCTCTTCTGGCCTGCAGGTGTACATGTAGATAGAGCATTCATATACATTAAAGAAATAATTCTAAAAAGAAAAAACTGCATATTTTTACTGAAGTATATTTATTCTTTCTTTTCCTGAGACAGGGTCTCAAATACTGAAGACAGGCGTTGGAGTTGGTTCCCAGGAATGGTGTATGCACTGTGTAGCCCAGAATAGCCTTAGACTTCTGATTCTCCTGCCTCCTCCTTCTGAATGCTGGAGTTAAAGCTGTGCACCATGGCTGGGCTTGGTGGCGCACGCCTCTAATTCCAGCACTTGGGAGGCAGAGACAGGAGGATTGCTGTGAGTTCGAGGTCAGCCTGGTCTACAAAGTGAGTCCAAGATGGCCAAGACTACACAGAGAAACCCTGTCTCAAAAAACAAACAAACAAAACAAAAAAAAGCACCATTATACCTACTTACCTGCTTTATGTGGGGCTGGGGAGGGAACATAGGGCTTTGTGTGAGATGCTCCCAATTGAGCTACATCCACTGCCTGAAATGTGACTTTTTTTTTTTTAAGGAGAAGTTTATTGTATGCGCATGGGGCGAAAAGGATAGAGGGGAGGGGTGCCCCATAAAGAGACAGAGACAGAGGAGGAGAGAAGAGAAGTAAGAGGTACCAAGGAAGAGGAATGAGAGAAGTGAGAGAGAGAGAGAGACAGGGAGAGAGGGAGGGAGGGAGGGAGGGAGGGAGGGAGAGGGAGGGAGGGAGGGAGGGAGAGGGAGGGAGAGGGAGAAAGCCTGAAATGTGACTTAAAAAAATTTTTTTTCAGGTTTTTGGACACAGAGTTTCTCTGTGAAACAGTCCTGGCTGTCCTGGACTTGCTTTTGTAGACCAGGCTGACCTCGAACTCATGATCCGCCTGCCTCTGCCTCCCGAGTGCTGGGATTGAAATGTGACTTTTAATTTCATTTATTTCCTATTAAACTCTCAGGGCTCTCTTGTCACTCACCTCCACTGGACACTAGTGGGTGCTTGGTGTCCTTCTCAGCATGCTGCAATGTGCCACTTAAATCCAAACATTCACTCCCTTGCTGCTTTGTAACGTGCTTGGATGTACATAGTGCATGTACAGACATTTTAATTGCAAAAACAATAACAGTTGAAAGTGGCACCAACCATACTGTGGTTGTTCATGGAACTGTGACAGAAATTTAATTTCTACCTACTGGCTCAAGTGCCATATCATGTGACAGGATCACATCTCTAAACACTATGGCAGCCCCAGGTGTGGTGGCACACCTTTAACACCAGTACTCAGAAGGCAGAGACAGACAGATCTCTTTGAGTTCCAAGCTAGCCAGAGCTACATAGTGAGACCCTGCCTCAAAACCAACAACATTAAAAAAACAAAACAAAACAAAAAACAAATAAACCCCACCATCACAGCAATGAGCTTTCCTACTGTATTTAAACTCCTTGGTCTTGGAGTAGATAGATGACTTAGCAGTTAAGCCATGTACTGAGGACCCAGCACTAATGTGGGATGGCTCACAGCCTTGTAATTCCAGCTCCAGGAGATTTGATGCACACTTCTACTATCCATGGGCATATGTATTCATGTGCACACACTCACAGACATAGAAATGATTAAGATTAAATCTTTTGGGCCTAGAGAAATGGCTTAGTAGTTAAGAGCATTTCATTCTTTCATTCTGCACTGGAAATGTTTACTCCATGCCATTGTCTATTGGAAG
This sequence comes from Acomys minous, assembly GCF_964271855.1. NCBI lineage: Eukaryota > Metazoa > Chordata > Mammalia > Rodentia > Muridae > Acomys > Acomys minous. The sequence goes on from NC_140496.1 coordinate 16,599,211, forward strand.
TATGTAGCTTGTTTTCTTTTCTTTTTTCTTTTCTTTTCTTTTTTTTTTTTTTTTTTTTTTTTTTTTTTGAGACAGGATTTCTCTTTGTAGCTTTGGCTGTCCTCACTCTGTAGACGAGGCTGGCCTCGAACCCACAGTGATCCACCTGCCTCTGCCTCCCTAGTGCTGGGATTAAAGGCTTGTGCACCATCTGGGTCTGGGTGCTTATTTTATTTCTCATGGACTCCTATATAAGAGATTGCCTTGACTTCAGAGAAGATGTTGGGACTCTTGAACGATTTTTGGAACTGCTAAGAATTTGGGAACTTTAAACACGGGCTAAATGAATTTTGTTTCATAAAATGAACATGAGCCTTTAGGGACCATAAGACTGAAATTAATTATTTAAAGATGATGTGTCTGTGCAACCATCCTTACAGGAATGAAGATACTATAAACAGATACTGTGTCCCTCCCTTAGGCTATCAGGCTATTGAGACAATGGATCTCAATCTGGATAGAGGAAAAGGCTGGGATTCTGGAGCTAACCCCAGGCAGAGCTTGTCTCCGAGAAAGACACCTCACCCCCCCACCCCCACCCCCTGCCTTTGGTTCTTCAAGACAGGGTTTCTCTGTGTAAAAAGCAAAGCAAAGCAAACAAACAAACCAAAAAAAAAAACCCAAAACAAAAACTCACTCTGAGAACAATTCAGCATTGCAGTCCTGGTTTCTGAATCCAGACTGAGTCCCTGACTGGTCAGATTTTGCTAAGCATTCGATACACTTCCATCTCTCAGAGTCTGGTGTCCTTCAAGTTGTCAGTGTGCCCTATTCCTGAACCTCAACATCAAGGCTTTCATTAGCATTAACTCCTTGACATCTGTCTTGGTTACTTTTCTATTGCTGTGACGAGATGAGACACCATAGTCAAGGCAATTTATAGAAGAGATTATTGGAAGATTGTAGTTCAGAGGATGATTCCATGACCACCATGGCAGAGAGCGTGGCAATCAACAGGCAGGCATGTCACCTCCTCCAACAAGGCCACACCTCACAATCCTTCCCAAGCAGTTCCACCAACTGGGGAATCAAGTATTCAAATATATGAGTCAATGAGCCATTCTCACTCAAACCACCAAATCTGTCACCCCCACCTCTTGTCCGAAACATAGGATCAGATCAGGCTAAGCAGAACAGCTCTCATCCCTGTGTTGAGATCAGACCATCAGGTAATCAGTGATGTCTTGAGAGAAACATTGTTCAGAGACAAGTGGGGGAAATGTCAAAATTGAAATGAAGTCACATTGGGCATGGTAGTGCTTGCAGCACTTGGGAGCCTGAGACAGAAGGGTTATGATTAAGAGGCCAGACTGAGGTTGGGGGTGGTGGCTCACACCTTTAACCCCAGGACTCGGGAGGCAAAGGTAGGTAGATCTTTGTGAGTTCTAGGCCAGCCTGGTCTACAAAGAGTCCAGACCAACCAAGGTTACACTGAAAAACCCTGTCTGGAAAAAAAAAAGAGGACAGCCTGAGAGCTGGAGAGATGGCTCACCAGTTAAGAGTACTGTCTGTTCTTCCAGAGGTCCTGAGTTCAATTCCCGGCAACAATATGGTGGCTCACAGCCCTCTTCTGGCATGTAGGTGTCTATGCAGGCAGAACATACATAATAAATGAATGTCTAAGAAAAAAAAAAAAAAAAGAGACCAGCCTGAGAGTTGTAGCAAGACTATCAAAGCCAACAAAAAAAACGGAATCACTGTGCCTACCCCCAACCCCCTTTTTAAGATTTATTTCTTTGGTAGACAGTATTCTGCCTGATCGCCAGAAGAGGGCACCAAATCTCATTATAGGTGTTTGTAAGCCACCATGCAGTTGTTGGGAATTAAACTCAGGACTTCTGGCTCTTAACCTCTGAGCCAGCTCTCTAGCTCTGTGCCAGCCCTTCTAAAAGTACTAAAAACCAAAAGAAATGGAAAAATGGAGAAATGGCCTGTACACTAGGCTACCGGACATTGATTAACTGAACGTCTTTGCTCCTTGATCCCCGCTTGTATTGTTTGTGGTACTTATTTCAGACACAGGCACATTATACCTCAGGACTGAAATATAAAAACAAAAAGTGAGAATGGAGCCTTCCTCGGAGGGATGGACATGTTCTAAAGAGAGACCTATGCCTTACCCTTGATTATCAGAGCGTTGGAGTAGCCTGCGGTGGGTGCTGCACTGTGCTGCACCCTTCTGTCCTGGAAGAGCCTCTGGGACTTGGCACCTACACAGTACCCACACTTGAGATCATCTCCTGACTCTTCCTCACCATCACCCCGCAAGCCTTAGCAGCATGTCACAGAGTAGGCTGCCACCATGGCCACAAGGAGGGAGGGAAACTCCAGAGGCACTTCCGGGACAGAAGAGGGTAGTACATGCTTCCTTGCAGAGGAGTCCCAAAGAGAAGCAGCGCAGCCCCAACTATGTGAGGAAGGAGGGTGCTTCCTTCCTTATGGCCTCTGACCCCTCCATGTCCCTGATAAAGGACCACGAGAATGGGAACTTCCCTGGGAATCTCATAACGGGCGAAGGAAAAGCCTGCGCTCAGTCTAATGTGCAGAGTGAACCAAAATGGAGTTACTCGTGATAGATGCCACAAAATCAAAACTGTAAGCAAACATGGGTCCCAGCAGGTTGGCTTTCCGGAAAACTGGAGCTTCCATTCTACCTGAGTCATGGAAAGAAAGTGGTATGTGGGATGGTGAGTAAGATAATGACGTGCACATATGACAAAGTGACAATGACATAGCACTTTGTGTGCTAACCACACAAGGTTCCCTCTGCTTTAACCTTACAAAGAAGGCCGAACTGATGTCAGCCAATCAGCTCTCCCCACCCCCGTATGTTTTTGTCCATCTCATAAAACTCACTGTTCTGTCCATTGAGTGCTTTCCTTCCATTTTGCACACTTGGAGGGTGCCCCACGTCATGAAGAGCGAATAAAAGACCATTAGCTCTATGACTGTGTAAGTTTCTCTTTTTTGTTTTGTTTTTGGAGCTCAGGCGGGCTTTACCTCAACCTAACTCCGTCTCCTTGTGTGGGATTATAGGTGCATACAATGGCTGGCATAATTTTTCAAATTATTTTTTTTTTTCATTTTTTTGGCAAACCCATTGAGATGAGGCTGGGTGAATTATGAGAAGAAACACCACGACGCTGTTCTCTGACCTCCCACGTGCGCACCGTGCCATCTATGCTCGTCCATCATGTGCACAGGCACAACAATAACGAATAAAAACTAACGAAATAACTAAATTAGCTGGGAGTTTGTATTCCCAACTCAAGAGAAGAAACATCTAATCTGTGGGTACTTTATCCCAATGGTGATAGCAAAGGCTTTTCTGGAATTGCTTGAAACCATCATGGCAGCCACTCCCCCCCCTCCCCCCAGGATGTTGTGGGAAATACCCTCCTTCCTCACATAGTTGGGGCCCCGCTGCTTCTCTTCGGGACTCCTCTGTAAGGAAGCACAGGCTACCCTCTTCTGTTCTGGAAGTGCCTCTGGAGTTTCCCTCCCTCCTTGTGGCCATGGTGGCAGCCTACTCTGTGACGTGCTGCTGAGGCTTGCGGGGTGAGGGTGAGGAGGAGTCTGCTGGGCAGAGTCAGGGGATGATCATCGCAGGTGTGGGTACTGTGTAGGTGCCAAGGTCCTGAGCCTGGGCTGAGCTCTGGAACGGACGGTGAACCTGGAGGTCACCTAGAGGTGAAAGAGAAGGTTGAAAGTGTCTTAGAAGAAGTCTGAGGAGCCAGTGAGTCTTTTAAAGCCTCCAGACAAAGTATTTGTGTTTGAAGGGCTACAGGAAGCAGTTGACTTTAAACAGGAAGTGGATGCCGTCCTTGTTTTCTATATCTGCAGGGGCCACCTTAAGTCAGCTCCACCTTAAACAGGCTCCACCCAGGACAGCCTTTGGATCCCGCTGGAGGCAGGCTAGCTCTGAGGTCTGGTTATGGCTCTGCTCCGAGTGGCAACCCAGAGGCTGTCTCCTTGGAGGGGCTACTGCTCCAGGGGGTTACAGGTATTAAGTCTATGTGTGGATGGGGTCCTCGAGGGTGGAGAGCCTGGTCTGAAGTGCTGGAGGCTCTGTGACGTCATCTTGGCCCCCCTTCTTCCCTCCTGCCACAGTGCCAGGCTGTGGCTCCTACGCTTTTCTATGACCCTTGCACTGTTTCTTCCCTGCAGGGCAGACTCAGCCAGGACTTTGTGGAGGCCCTGAAGGCAGTGGTAGGGAGCCCCCATGTGTCCACTGCTTCTGCAGTCAGAGAGCATCACGGGCACGATGAGTCGATGCACAGGTACCAGAAGCTGCTGCTGGGACACAGAGTCCTGGGCGGTCCTTGTCTCTGGCCACCTGTTTGAAATGCGTTGACAAATCTCCTTACACAGAGGGGGTGTTCTCTGCCCGAGCCTCAGGTCCTTAAACGACTCCAGGCTCCTGGAAAAGAGAGGGCTAGAGGCCGCCACAACTTTCCAAACCCCTGAGGTCTGCTTGCTTCTAGGTGTCAACCTCCTGACGCTGTGGTGTGGCCTCAGAATGTGGAGCAGGTCAGCCGCCTGGCAACCCTGTGCTACAACCAGCGTGTCCCCATCATCCCATTTGGCACAGGCACCGGTGTTGAGGGGGGAGTCTGTGCTGTGCAGGTATAAAGGGGTATCCTGGGTCTGGTCCCATCACACATTGGCACATTTATGGCTCTTTCTACCTGTCATCCCAGAGCTCTGCTGGGGGGCCTCAGCCACAGAGTGAGGTTCTCGGGGCTGCCCTTGGCCTAGAGGCCTAGGTTGGGCAGCGTTCTTGGTAATCTTGCTACCAGGGTGGAGTGTGCATCAACTTGACCCACATGGACCGAATCATGGAGCTGAATGTGGAAGACTTCTCTGTGGTGGTGGAGCCCGGCGTCACTCGGAAAGCTCTCAACATTCACCTGCGTGACAGTGGCCTTTGGTTTCCTGTCGGTAGGCCTTGGGCTAACCATTTTCTGAGTCCCCAGGGTCGTGAGGGTGATGTTTGAGGGGTTTCAGAGGACCCCCACCTTTCCCAAAAGAGGGACAGGGCCTCCCCAGCTGCCCTCTCCAGCGTTTTGTTCTACAGACCCAGGTGCGGATGCTTCTCTGTGTGGCATGGCAGCCACTGGAGCCTCAGGCACCAACGCTGTGCGCTATGGAACCATGCGGGACAACGTGATCAACCTGGAGGTGGTGCTGCCCGACGGCAGGCTGCTGCACACCGCGGGCCGGGGCCGCCATTATAGGTGAGCACTGCCTGACCCCACTGCAGGGCCTCCTGGATAGGTGACACTCAGGAGGGTCAGGGATGGTGTTGGGAGTTGGTGCCTCTTGTGCAAGGCCTACCTGGGTTGTTAAAGCACAAACACTGTGGTGACAATAGGGGCTGCAGGAGACCCGTGCAAGCCTGTCTTCTACCTTTAGGCTTCTGGCCAGTTGTTGTTCATACGGCCCCCGGGGCACTCACCTATCTGATGTGTCCCTGGGCCTAGGAAGAGCGCAGCTGGCTACAATCTCACAGGACTCTTTGTGGGCTCTGAGGGGACCCTGGGCATCATTACATCTGCCACCCTGCGCCTGCACCCTGCACCTGAAGCCACAGTGGCTGCCACCTGTGCATTCCCCAGCGTCCAAGCTGCTGTAGATAGCACGGTTCAGATCCTCCAGGCTGCAGTGCCTGTGGCCCGCATTGGTGAGCCGGGGCCTGGGTCAGTCGGGGTGGGTTTCCACAGAAAAGGGCCCCCCCTCCCTTAGAAGGCCAGGTGTCAGATGCCCAGTCCTCTCTCTGGTTCCAGAGTTCCTGGATGATGTCATGATGGATGCCTGCAACAGGCACAGCAAACTGAACTGCCCTGTGGCGCCCACACTTTTCCTGGAGTTCCATGGTTCCCAGCAGGCATTGGCAGAGCAGCTGCAGCGCACAGGTGCGGTGGGGAGGGTGGGGCGGTATAGGGCCCGGACTGTCTTAGTGTAGGGCTAAAGACACTTTGTGTTCCCATGACAGAGGCAATCACTCAGGAAAATGGAGGCTCTCACTTCTTGTGGGCCAAGGAGGCTGAAAAGCGCAGTGAACTTTGGGCAGCGCGGCACAATGCTTGGTATGCAGCCTTGGCCTTGTCTCCAGGAAGCAAGGTGAGCTGGGCAAGAGTGGGTGGCACCTTGCACTCAGTCCAAAGGCCCTTGCCTCAACCCACCGCTTGACTGCATAGAGAAGGCCAAGGCCCACCAAGGGCTGCCTGAGATGGGTTGAGGAGCAGGGACCACAGACCACTGCACCTAGCTATTCCAGACTGGTCTAGACGGAGAACTTGTTAAGATGCCCAAAGCCTGAGGAATTCATATGAGCCAGCCCCAAGTGCAGTGTTGAGCTCTTAGGAAACTTTAAACACAGGGAAGGCTTCCTGGGGGAAGAAACGGAGAGGAAGGGGGCGGTCCACCCAGAAGTGAAGGCTGAGGCAGATTACGCAGGATCTCAGAAGTGTGGAGGGGCTGGGAACCTGCATGTAGTCTAGGCTTGGATCCGGGGGAGTAGTAAAGACCTGGGCTAGTGAGCACCCCAGTGGGCTAGAGGACAGATGTTTCGTTTCATGACATCATCCCCCTGGATTGGTCCTAAGCCTGAGCCACAGTAATCCCTTACCTGTAGGTAGGCAGTGGGTGACAGGGAGAGCCACACAAGCTTGCCTTCTGATATAGGGCTATTCCACGGACGTGTGTGTGCCCATCTCCCGGTTGCCGGAGATCTTGGTAGAGACCAAGGAGGAGCTTAAGGCCTCAAAACTCACAGGTTTTGTTCTACTTACTTGCTGTTTGGGAAGCATTTGGGGTTAGCCAAGGCCTACCTGGGCAAGGAGGCTAGAGGTTAACAGCACTGTTTTCTGGGGCCCCCCAGGAGCCATAGTTGGGCATGTGGGTGACGGCAACTTTCACTGCATCCTGCTGGTCAACCCAGATGACTTAGAGGAACAGAAAAGGGTCAAGGTCTTTGCAGAAAATTTGGGCAGGTAAGGACTCAGACGCGGAGGGGTTGGGGTTGGGGAGGGCACAGGAAGAGGCAGAAGGAGAGGGAGAGGGAGAAGACACTGCTGAGGAGTCCTTCACTTGGCCTCCTAGGCGAGCCCTGGCACTCCATGGGACATGTACTGGAGAGCATGGCATCGGGCTGGGCAAGCGGCATCTGCTGGAAGAGGAAGTGGGCACCGTGGGTGTGGCGACTATGCGGCAGCTCAAAGACACATTGGATCCCCGAGGTCTCATGAACCCAGGCAAAGTGCTATGAGGAACTTGGAAGACTTGGACCACAATCCCCAGAACGGAGAGCGCCTGTTCTGGACCTTTCTTTCATGCCCCTGACTTTGCAGAAAATAGCATAGCTGATTCTACCTCTGCTTGCCAGGTAGCGCTGTACAGGGCCCCCCTCTGCAGCTGGAGCTCGAGGTGAGGAGGGATTGCCTCTCAGAGAGTCAGTATCCTTGCTGTTCTAAGGAGCCTCGCAGAAAACCCAGGCTGTTTCCTAGCTGAGTTTGTTCCTGGCTGGCAGGGACGGTGTGGGTCCCTCTGCGGACCTCTCCTCTGTTGGTACCCAGCATCATCAGGATTCCACCCTAGACCCAGTGATAGGAACACCCCTTTCCTGCAAAGGGAAGTGACCTTCCAATTTACACTGTTAGGCCTTTTTTTGTGTCCTCCCCTGCATGAATGTGAACCCCACTTGCAGCTGGATCCTCTCCTTCTTTCTAGGTCTCTAACCTTGGGTAAGGAGCCATTTGTTTTAGGCCAGGCCCAACCCCTCTGCTTCTGCAGACGTACCTGTGCGGCAGAACACCTGCCTGTGGTGGAGGTGACTCACGATACTTTCCCACCATTCTTCCATCTGCTGTGTAGGACACTGGAAGTAGAGATGAGACAGTCCTCTGGGTACCACCCCTCTCCGTGGTATAATGTACTGCCCACCGGCTTCTACCTTCTACCACTTTGGGGCCTGGCAGTTTTGAGATTCCCTGGCCAGAGCTTCTGTCTGGCGTACTTTGGCAGTTGTTTCCCAGAAGTCCACCAGAGGGCGCGTGACACCATAAATCTTAAACATCATAGCATTTGCTTAGGGACAGCTTGCAGACACCTTCCAGGGGCCAGATCTTTTACCCCATGGGTCCCAGTTAATTGTACCCTCTTCCCTACACTTAGCTCTTTGGGTTGGAAAAAACAGGAAGGAATCATGGCGGGGTAAGCAGCAGCCTCTTGCACCCCTAGTTCTTACCCACCTCTCCCATCAGGCTCTGGGTAGAAGCTGCCACGTGACACTTTGTCAGTGAAACTTCAGTTCTGTGATGTCTGTCTCAGGGTTCTCTGGCTTGCTCCCCAACCATTTCAGGATGAAGGAGTTCTGCGCCCCTTCCCCCAGGCAGACTGCCGGCTCCTCCCCCCCCCCCCCAGTTGAGTTCCAAGGGCCTGCGCTTCTGCTCCCGTACTCTCTCCAGTAATTGGCAACTCAATAAACAGCCATTTCCCCACAGTTTCTTTTATTAAAGAAAATTCCAAACATACAGAAAAGTTGAGAGAACAAATACACTGTTCACTGAAATTTCAGTCGTTGAGACTCAACAATGGACATTTTTGCCTTATTTGCTTTGTGTATCTTTTGGGGGGAGGACCATTTGGGATTATACATTTCTTGAAGTCACTCAACTATATAATTCAGCATCTATCTCCTAAGAAGGACATTCTCCTATGAGCTTCAATACTATTAAATGGCTATTAGATGGGTGGTTTCCAACAGGGGCTCCTAAGAGCAAAGGGCAAGAACCCATCTTATTTCCTTCCCTCTCAGAAAGGCAGAGTAGGAACAACACAGGAGTCTAGAGCTGTCTGCATGAAAGGTGACAAACACAAATGTCACCTGGGAAGGCCAGACAAGCCTAGTCCCACCCTCACACCAGGCACTGGCAATCTGGGTCCAGATTCAGAGGACGTTTACAGCCAACAGAGGGCTTTGGTGTGCCGGGTGGGGGTGGAAGTCACTGGGGATGAGATGAGCACCAGCCTAGAGAGCCTAGAATAGCACCCGTTATGGGGCCCAGCGCTGCCCCAACCAATTCAACCACGGGACTCAGCCACAGCACTGCCAAAGCAGCTGGGCTCACACAGCCAAGGTGGTATCCAGAGCCTGTCTCCAGGCCCAGGGGTCAGGCAAGGAGATCTCTTTCAGGGCTGGGCCCTGCCCCGCCAGCTCTGCTGGTAGGATTATATATATAGAACAGGGCGACACAGTTGCCAGGCAGAAGCTGGAGGTGCTGGGAATAGAACAGTGCCCTTTGCAGTGACAAAGCTACAAGGAAGCCTGCTGCGCATATGCCAAGCCTTTGGGGCAGAGCCCCAACACTCACTGAACTGAGCTGCATGACTGTGTCCCCACTTCACATGCAAGGAATCAAATTCAGATGAATGAAGTTACTTCCTCGCCATTTGGCCAAGAAGTAAAGAGCCCCTGTACAGACAGAGCCCAGTTTCTAGCCAGGAACGGTGCTCACTGTTCAGGTCCTGAGGTCTCACACTCAGGCTCTGAAGCATCCTGACTTGTCTGAACTTGCCCACCTGCCTTGGCTCACATGTGTCCAATGTCCTTGCACAAAATAGTTGCTTCAGGAAGCATCTGAGGGCCAAGTGACCTCAGAGCAAGGGTGGCAGCACAGTCCAAAGTTGTGGACCTGGGCCCTGAGGCGGCAGTGCCACGGGCAGGTCTGGAAATGGTCATGGTGGAGATGTGCAGCCAGCCATCTCCCTCCAGAGCTTTCCTTAGCTGGCTCTGCACAAGGCCCTGACATGCAGCTCCTGGAACCTGGCTAGGGGACAGGGCAGGCGTGCACTGCTGGCCCCTGCCCTGAGCTTCCTGCCCAGCCTGCAGTTAGCCAATTTTTATGAGGCTGAGAACTGGTTCTGGTTCAGGGACTGTGAATTGGCACAGCCCCAGATCAGGGCCTCCTTCTGGGCCTCAGTGAAGCACGGCCGTGAGTCAGCACAGAGCTGTGGCTGGAGCAACAGGCAAGCAGAACGTAGGATGGGGAAGAGGCTCTGAAAGACGGCTGGGCTGGCACCTGGAGGGGACCCATGTTCTTGCAGCCTCTGATGACTGCACCATCTTTGCCCCCGAATATCTTTCCATAAACATTCCATCACAACCAGAGATGACAGACCGACAATCACTCCATGCTGCTTAAGAATTCATAAGCTTCAGAGATATACCCGAGCCAGCAGGTCAAGCCTGTGCCTGGGTGTGGCTGAGGACCACCACAGGTGCTCAGTGCTGGGCTGGGGAGGTGGGCAGAGGGAAGTGGCCTTTGCCTCCACCTCGATTGTGTAACAGCACTTCATTAAATAGAATCACACGGTGCATCTTTTATTAGACATTATTTTAATACCATATCAAAACACCTTGACTCATGAAGGTAAGCTTTTCTCCCAAGCTTTGGGCATTTTTAAAACATTTTGTAAGCTTTTTTTTGTATTTTAATATATAAATACAGAAACCTATCCTGCACGGGCTGGTGCCATGTGTGACAGTCAATGGCTAATATGTTCTCAGTGTGCCTGGAGACAGGGAAGCAGTACATGTCCCTTCGGTAACTAAGTTTTCTGAGGAAAAAAATTCACAAGGGCCTAAGAATGTCCAGGCATTTTTCAGTGTATTTGTGGTTGTTGAGTTCTCTGGACCAGATCCGGGAGAAAGAGGGAAGACGGAATGGAGAGGGAAGTGTCTTCCATGGCTGCTTCTTCATCTTCCTTTCTCTTTTTTTTTTTGGCAAGGAAATCAATATAATGGGATTTTAAGGGGGAGAAAAGTGCAAAACCAAGCCAGAAAAATGAGACAGAAAAACAACAAAACAAAACCCCTCCCCAAATTCCCCAAGGTAGAAAGGTCAGTGGCACAGAGAGCCAACTGGGGTACTGGGCAAAGGAAGTGACCGTGTACCAGCCTGCCCACCCGCCCGCCATCAGCACTAGCAGTGAGGGAGGACATGGCTGTGGTTCTGTCGTTGAGTGGGTTTTAGCTGGGCAGCAAACAGCAATCTGTAAACATCACGAGGGAAAACACCAGTCGACACTAGACTTTTTTTTATATAATTTTTTGTTGTTGTAAACACTTTAAAGACAGACCCACAACGCCGTTCAAAGGTGGAAAAGAAAACGCCCTTTCCCTCCTGGTTGAGGGTGAGGGGAAGGATGGAGGTCAATTCATTCTTCTCTCAGGCTCGCTCTCATCTAGTTGGGAGTCCTCAGGGAGGAGGGAGGACCATTTTCTGGAAGTTAGCGCAGAAGGCTGCCCTGTTCCCTCTGGTGTCCCAAGCTCAGCTCTGTCCAGTGTCCGAGGAGCCTCCTCCCAGGAGCAGGGGCTGTCTGTTCCTGTGTGGGTCGGAAGAAGTCAGCCATGCTCTGTCTGGCTGAGCTGCAGCTGCATTTCACGGTGGCAGCAGTGTGTCCCCTGAGGGCAGGCTGGGCAGCTGGTTCAGTCCAGGAAGGCCCACCGGAAGCCAAACATCATGCCGGCAATTTGGACCTGCCTTCTGGAGCTGGGATCCAGTCCCTCTGCCTCACTCTCACCCTTGCTTTGTCTTCTCCCCTTGTCATCAGATTTTGAGGTGAAGGTAAAAAGAGCAAATGTCCCTGATTTGCCTGATACCGTCAGCTGTTCTGGGCATTTACTTGGAATAAATAAAATAAACCTAACAAAAGAAAACAGAACAAAGGAGAAAGAAGAAAAGAGATTTCCTTTCCCCCAAGACTTTACGTGTGAGATGAAGTGGGATGGCTACTGGGTTTTCTGGGGCTTAAGTTCTGTTGGTCAAGAGGAGGAAAAAAGGAAGGAAGGAAGGAAGGAAATAAGGAGGGAGGGAGGGAGAGAGAGAGAGAGAGACCACCACAGACCTCAGAAGGCACAGGCAGGGTGGGTGACAGGATTGGGGCAGGGGTCAGCAGTTAAACAAGGTGCCCTGGGGGAGAAATAGACGTCAGATCCAACAGTTACACCAGACACACATATGCATGTGTGGGAGGGATTGTCATGCTGGCCCGCTGTTCTTGTGACATTGTGCCGTGGACAGATGGGCAGAGTATGGCCTGGAACCCTCAGATTCCCCTAGAAGTGGGGTGAGGTGGCCAGCAGGTGGAAGAACCAGCAGTGAAAAGATCTCAGAGCAGCACTTTGCAGTGGACAGTGTCCTGTTCCACAGGTCATCTACTTAGTCTCAGAGGTGAGGGAGGATGCGCCAGCTGCCGCAATGAGACAGCTGCAGCGCCTGGCTGGGGCTCATCCGCTTCAGCCCATGCACTCTGCAGGGTATCTTTCTGCCTCTCCTGAGGGAAAGGAGCCAAGGATTGATTCTGCCTTTGCATAGTGTTCTTCAGGAGTATGTTACTGTCCCTCTCTTACGCTTCCCCCCACCCCCAGGAACTTCCTGGGAACTGCTCCCTGAGGAGATGGCTTCTGTCTGTCTGGTTCTGCTTTCTCTAGGGCAGGGTGTTAGCAGGCAACCCAATTCCTCTCCCCCAGCTCCCAGAAACTTTACCCTAAACCCAGAGCCCCCCATCAAATGTGGGCTCACCTTTGAGAGGAGTCAGCAAGCAAGCCCAGCAGGGTCAGTCAGCAGGATGTTCTGGACAAGATCTGTTCACTTCGAACCACGAGTCTATACAGCTGGAGTGGGGGTCAAGGGGGAACACATCAGCTGCTGGCAACACTGTGCCGCCAAGGGGCCTTGCAAGGATTTGGACACACAGGAAAGGCTTCCTTTTTAATTTTTCGAGACAGGGTTTCTCTGTGTAGCCTTGGCTGTCCTGGACTTGCTTTGTAGACCAGGCTGGCCTTGAACTCAGAGATCCGCCTGCCTCTGCCTCCCGAGTGCTGGGATTAAAGGAGTGTGCCACCACATCTGGTCAGGGAAGGCTTTCTAAATTTCTCCTGAAAGGACCCCAGGGAAAAATGATTATGCGCCCACCCACCTGAAACAGGAGAAGGGAGAATATAAAAAATGGTGTCCTGAGAGTGGACGGAGAGGCAGGTGGAGAGCTCGGGAGATGGGTCAGTGGCTGAGAGTGACGCTGCTCTTTCAGAGGACCCAAGTTTTTGGTTCTCAGACACCCCATGAGTCCAGCTCCAGAGACCTCACCTGTCTGGCCTTGGTAGACTCCTAAACTCAGATGCACACACACCATACCCATAATTTTTTTTTTTTTGAGACAAGGGTCTCTCTGTGTAGCCCTAGCTGTTCTGGACTCATTTTGTAGACCAGGCTGGCCTCAAACTCACAGCAATACACCTGCCTCTGCCTCCCAAGTGCTGGGATTAAAGGTGTGCACCACCACGCCAGGCTCATAATTTAAAATTAATTTTTTTTTTTTGTCAGGCATGGTGGTGCACACTTTTAATCCCAGTACTAGGGAGGCAGATCTTTGTGAGTTCAAGACCAGCCTGGTCTACAAAGTGAGTCCAGGACAGCCAGGGCTACACAGAGAAACCCTGTCTTGAAAAACAAAAAACCAAGGGGGGTGGGGGGGGGGGAGAATAATCCTAAGGGCTGGGGAGTAATTAAGAGTCCTAGCTGCTCTTTTAGAAGAGCTAGGTTCAGTTCCTAGCATATACATACATAGTGGCTCACAAATATCTTTAACTGCAGGTCCTGGGAATTCAATGACCTCTTCTGGTCTCAGTAAGTACCAGGAACACACGTAGTGCACATAACACAAAAGCAAAACACACATGCACATAAAATAAGAAAAAAAAAGCTGGGTATGGTAGTGATGGCACATACCTTTAATCCTAGCATTTGAGAGGCAGAGGCAGGTGGGTCTCTGTAAGTTCAGCCCAGACTACATAGTGAGCTCCTGGATAGCCAAAGCTACATACTGAAACTCTGCCTCAATAAACTAAATAATACATAAATGAATATAATAATTTTTTAAGAATCAAGAAAATAAAAAGAAAGAAAAGAAAAAAATAAAGCCGGGTGTGGTGCATTCCTTTAACCCCAGCACTCCGGTGGCAGAGGCAGGCGGATCGCCTTGTGATTGAAGCTAGCCTGGTTTAAAAAATGAGTCCAGGACAGCAAACAGCAAAGGCTACACAGAGAAACCCTGTCTTGAAAACTAAAAACAAAACAAAACAAAAAAAACCCTGGCCTGGCAGGAGACAGGAACAGGCTTTGGTAGATCTGTTCTTGCGAGGCTCAAAGTCCAAGTATTGGGAGCCCAGGATAGCAACAGCTAGTACTAAGGAGGTGAGAACAGGTGGACGGCATAGGGCAGCAGGTTAACTGTCTCCAAGGCTCAAGAGGCAGGAAGTGAGACCTGTACAAGAGGCTGGCCAGGTCTGGGGTGATGAGGGCTCTCAGGAGCTCCAAGTCTACCTAGCTGAGATATAACAGCAGCAAGGGGAGATGAGCCTTGGGGTAGGAGTGTAGTAAGGCCTCGCTCTCCAGCGTTTATAGTGGACTCTTTTTGAGAAAAGCGTTTCTCCATGAAGCCATGGCAGTTCAGGAACTCGCTCTGTAGACCAGGCTGGCCTTGAACTCATAAAAATCCATCTGCCTCTGCATCCCGAGTACTGAGATGAAAGGCCTGTGCCATTATGCCAAAGAGATAATTTGCTTAGGTCTCCCAGAACCAGGGGTTTCCTCTCCTGGCTCTGGTTAGTGCCTCCTGGGATGCTGCAGCAATCTGTGGTGGAAACCAGGCCACAAGGCACAGTTCTCCCAATCACACACAGGCACAGGTATGACATTGAAAACCAGCAGTCTGGGATTGCACTTGGAAAAGGCCCTGTGCCAGAAAACAGTGCAGGCTGGAGGAGCAGAGAACAGGTGCTAGGCCCAGGAATACAGGGTGTGCTCCTGTCCTGGACAGGGAGGTGTCTCCTTTCCAGTTAGGAAAGAGACTAAGAATACTGTTGAAGGCAGAGGACGAATCTTGGCCTGGCTAATTATAGCAGCTCTTGGTCCTGAATACTGGTCCTTGGGGCAAGAGGGTGCCACACAGACCAGCAAGGACACCAGGCCCTTGATACCTCTCTCTCTGCAGGAGAAGGAGGAGGAGTCAAGCTCCGGGTGGGCTTGTTTGTTCCTCTAAGCCAGGTCTACCCACTGGCTCCTCTGAACTGCTGAAGCTCAGTAGGACCTTGAGCAATTCACCTCTGCTCTGCCCTTGTAATGACTGAGCCTTCTGGTCCCCACAGTAGATGTCTGACTCCTATCAGAGATCAAAGAGTATACAGGCCATCCCATAACCAAAGAAGACTGGATGACTGGTGAAGGGATCTCCCCATGGAGGTGGATTTGGCAGAGTCCTTCTTGCCAGGCCCTAGTACCTTTTGTGATAGATGCACAGGCAAGGCAGCCTGGCTATCGTGTCCCCCTGAAGCAGCTCCTCCAGGCAGATGACACACTCACCCGCATCTTTAGTCAGCACATCATCTGCAAGAGAGACAGGAGAGACAGCGTTGATCACCAGCGGATGGGTGGCACAGAGCAAACCCAGGTCTAGGAGCCACTTGCATGACCTAACCCCCTATGCTTTGTATGTGGGCCACACAGCAACGGGAGAAATATGCAGTGATCTACAAGAGCCGTCTGACCTAGAAGCCCAGGTGGGAGGGGCACAGAAAAATGCGCTTACTCAGACAGCACGGAAGGCCTGGACAACTTCACAGTGCTATGAGCCAGAGGAATAGGCTGGGGCGGGAGAGGTAAGGTTCCAGGCCACCTGGGACCTTCAGGAAGGCTGCTGAGACAGCTTGCAAAGAGATTCAAGGAGTCATAGGCAGGGTGAGGCCAGGCTCCCAGGCGACATTCATACTGCGCTGTGGAATCTCAGTTTCCTGTGCTAAGCCAAGAGGTATTAGAGGTGGAGTAGGGGAGCTCCATCTGCAGGCAACTCTGACCGTGCAGCAGGAGCACACATGTTCTCGGGGCAGGGCAATGGCATGTATGTATCTGTCCTTGTGACACTCCACAAGAAAAGGCAAGGTGTCTATTGTTTATCTCCAAAGCAACATTCCAATTGAGACTTCTACACGTGGGACAACATGTACAGACAGAAGGATAGAGTATCCAAGGAAAAAGTTTAGACTAAACTCTGATAAAGCCACAGGCAGACCTATACAGAGGTGACATGGAATTACCCGGACATTAGCCCTACCACAACAGAACATCCGGTGAGCAGGTTATGGCTGTTCAGGACGGACAGCTTAGAACAGGTCACTCACCAGCACTCAGGCTATCGGTCATGGACTATGTCCATTCTGTCTCTGTTTTCCTCTTCTTTCCTCTCCTCTCCTCTCCTCCCTCCCCCCTCTCCTGTGTGTGTGTGTGTGTGTGTGTGTGTGTGTGTGTGTGTGTGTTCCGAGACAGGGTTTCCCTGTATAGCTCTGGCTGTCCTGGAACTCACTCTGTAGACCAGGCTGGCACTGAACTCAGAGATCCACCTGCCTCTGCTAGGATTAAAGATGTGCACCACCGCTGGGTGAGGTGGCACAGACCTTTAATCCCAGCACTCGGGAGGCAGAGGCAGGTGAATAGCTGTGAGTTCGAGGCCAGCCTGGTCTACAAAGTGAATCCAGAACAGCCAAAGCTAACACAAAGAGACCTTGTCTCAAAAAAACAAAAACAAACAAACAGGAAAAAAAAAAAGATGTGCACCACCACTGCTGGGCTTTTATTTATTTATTATTATGTAAACAGTGTTCTGCCTGCATGTACACCTGCAGGCCAGAAGATGGCATCAGATCCTATTATAGACGGTTGGGAGCCACCATGTAGTTGCTGGGAATTGAACTTAGGACCTTTGGAAGAGCAGACAACAATTGTTTTGTTTCTTTTTAAAGATTTATTTATTATTTATATAGTATACCTCATGTGTGCCTGCACACCAGAATAAGACACCAGATCACATTATAGGTGGCTGTGAGCCACTATGTGGTTGCTGAGAATTGGAACTCAGGACCTTTGCCCTGCCTTTGTCAGGGGGCTTGAAAATGCTTGTGCCAAGATTGGGGCCCTTTGTTCTAATGACCTCTCTTACCATTGCTGTTTCTTTATTTCCTAATTTTGGTGGGGAAAAATTACTAAAGATTCATAAAATATGGATTATTCATAGGCTAGAAGAGCCTGCTGACTCAAAGTTCCCTACCAAGAATCCTGGAGCACGTCCAGAAAAGTTGAAGGGGAAGGTACTTTCCTGACCACTGGGACAACTTGTGGTCACACTTTCTCTTTAAACATTTAGCTAAGCTAAGGGTACAATAGAAAGAACAGTATAAGCTTAGAAAGTGTAAGGACACCCCAAAGGGTCTCTTAAAGCACTAGATACCATATATAATTGTTTAGGCAGGTAAGAAAAAGTGACAGAAAGGAGGGTTAGAAGCAAAGCACCCTTTACGTTCTTTTGTGTTATTTTGACATTGAAAATCCTCAATAAAGAAGTGCACTGGGCTGGGTGTGATGGTGCACATCTGTAATCCCAGCACTCTGGAGGCAGATGCAGGAGGATCTCTGGGAGTTCAACAGCAGCTTGGGCAAGTCCAGGACAGCAAAGGCTACTACGTACAGAGAAACCCTGCCTCGAAAAACCAAAAGAGAGAGAGGGGCGGGGGGGGGGGGGGAGAGAGAGAGAGAGAGAAGGGGGGGGAGAGAGAGGGAGAGAGAGAGAAGTGTGCTGGAAGCTTGGCATGGCAGCGCACACCTTTAATCCCAGGACTCAGGAGGCCGATCTCTGTATCTGACGCCAGCCTAGTCTACAGAGTGAGTTCCAGAACAGCCAGAGCTTTACTTTGTGACGTAGGATCCTATCTCAAAACAAACAAACAAAACAAAACCAATAAACAAAGAGTGCACTGGTATGGTTATTTGAGTAGGAATGGTCCCCATAAACCCACAGATTTGAATGCTTGGTCATTAGGGAGTGGTGTAACTTGACAGGGTTAGGAGGTGTGACCTTACTGGAAGAAGTATCACCAGGGGTGGGCTTTGCGGTTTCAAATGCTCAACCGAGACCAAGTGTCTCTCTCTCTCTCTCTCTTCCTGCTGCCTGACCATTCATATATAGAACTCTCAGCTGCCTCTCCAGCATGTGTGCCACCATGTTTTCTGCCATGAACTAAGTGGCCTCTGAAACTGAAAGCCATCCTCAATTAAATGTTTCCCTTTAGAAGAGCTGCTGTGCCCATGCTGCCTCTTCACAGCATTAGAACACTGACGGGTAAGGTGGTTTGTGAACAGACAGAGGAGAGATAAATAATACAGCGCTAGAGAGCAGGCTTTCAACTGGGATATGCCTGCAACTTTCTTGATGCCATGAGCAAACCCAACCAGTGTCACTGCCTGTGGGGGAGTGTGGCCTGGCTGGGGTCAGTATCAGATGGTGCTGATGCCAGAGCCTCCAACCACACAAAGGAACCAACCGACAACAGCCCGAACAGCAGCCCAAACAGTAGGCAGGAAGCCTGCAGACAGGTAGGGATGGAGAAAATGGCATCCCTCTGCTGTCTCAGATTAGGTACAACACTGTGACACCTGCCATCTATCAAAGGAAAGTCATGGAAGAGGAAGAAGAAAAAGGCTCTTGCTTTCCTGAGCCAGCTATGTACTAAGCACTTTAGAGAAACCTCAGGGACTCCTGCAGACCCCGGCAGATGGACAACTCTGCAGTTGCTAAGTGCCCCACTCTCAGGCTGGAGCTCCTTCAATCTGCTGTCCTACCTGCTTCCTTTAAAGGTCCAGGGAACATTGCCCAGTGTTGGGTGTGGTGGCGCACGCCTTTAAATCCCAGCAATTGGGAGGCAGAGGCAGGTGGATCTCTGTGAGTTCGAGGCCAGCCTGGTCTACAAAGTGAGTTCAGGACAGCCAGGGTTATGTAGAGAAATCCTGTGTGGTTTTTGTTTTGTTTTGTTTTTGTTTGTTTGTTTGTTTGTTTGTTTGTTTTGAGACAGGGTTTCTCTAGGTAATCTTGGCTATCCTGAATTCCCTTTGTAGACCTCGAACTCATAGCATCCTCCTGTCTCTACCTCCCAAGTGCTGGGATTTAAAGGCGTGTATTACCACTCCTGGCTGAGAAATTCTGTGTTGAAAAATCAAACACCAATCCAAATCAACCAACCAACCAACCAACAAACCAACCAACCACCACCATCACCAATACCACCCCCACCACCAAAACCCCCAAACCAGAAACAAACACGTCAAACCAAAACCAAAACCAAAAAACCACCACACATTTCACAGGGAGGTTACATTTTCCATTTCTGTGAAGTGTATGGAGTCCCCGGATGCTCACAAAGGACAGGGCAGAGTGAGGATCAGCACTGCTGCCTCTGACATCCCAGGACTTAGCTCTGGCAAGGCCCTCACCAAGGGGTCCCAGAACTCTTGGTGGCATGGGCCTGGGAGGGAAGGCTGAGGTGCAGCTCAGATCTGGCTGAGAGCAGGGGCACACAGCTACACTGCCCACTGTGGCGTGCCAGTGAGGAAGCCAAGAGGAAAACCAGCAAAAGGTGTAGCTTAGGCACAGATGAGCCTGCCCTTACACCATCGCTGGCAAGCACAGAGCTGCTGCTGCTCTGATGTGTTGGCGGACAGGACAAGGTAGGGGCATCAGCGGACTCCTTTTGTAGCAATGATGGCGTGTCCTCTGTCAGCCAACACCCTATCCAATACCCCTGGACCATGAGGTATACTCCGATGTTCTGACAAGTTTGGCTGCAATGACGATACCCAGAGGGGGAAAGTCAACTAAAGACAGCAAAGGGCTGGGGTGTTTTATGGAGACAAAAAGCTGTCCCCAGGTTCTGCATGCAGTGCCCGCTCCTTTAGCCTCTAGTTCTGTTCCCTCCTGACAGAGCCCCCACAAGCCTCCCTGCCACTCCTGGGCACAGTGAGTGAGCTGTTAATCTGACCAACAGGTCAGCAGCAGCCAGATGGGCAGATCCCTCCTTCTAGCTCTCTAGCAGACAGACACGTCCACTGCTGCAGCACCTAACAACAGCTCTGGGAGGAGCCAAGCTCAGGGCTGGGCCAACTCTTCAGCAGGGATCTGAGTTCCCCAGCCCAGGAAGGGCAGAGCACTCCCATCCTAACTATAATATCTGTTAGCAGAAGACAGGAAATACTGTACTTGCCTGCCCAGGTCAGTGGCTCCAACCAGGCTGACTGTAGCAGCTGACTGTAAAAAGCTTTCCTGCTTTTAGGGGAGCCAGGCTTCCACTCCTTTAAAGAGAGCTTATTTATGTGGGCTAGAGAGATGACTCAGTTGGTACAGCGCCTGCCGCTCAGGCACTAGGACCTGAGTTCATTCCAGCACCTATATAAAAGCCCAGCATAGCTAGGCCTGGTGGCACATGTCTTTAATCCCAGCAGAGGGAGCCTGGTCTACAGAGTGAGTTCCAGGACAGTCAGGACTACACAGAGAAACCAGTCTCAAACAAAACAAAACAAAACAACCAACCAAACCAAACAAAAACAAACCCAAACTCCAACGTAATTGTACATGCCTCTAATCCTAGCACCGAAAAAGCAGGGACAGGAGAGTCCCTAGGATTCAGTAGCCAGCTAAACCTAGCTAACCCCATGAGCTCCAGGTTCAATGAGATAACCCATCTCAAAAAAAAAAAAAAAAAAAAGAAAAGAAAAAAAAAAGAAAGAAAAGAAAAAGAAAAAAGGGCTGAAGAGCCAGCTCAGCAGCTCAGTGTACTTGTTGCTTTTGCAGAATAACGGGGTTCCGTTCCTAAGTAATTCTAGTTCTAGTGCACCTATCTGGTACCTTATTCTGACAAGCATGCTGTGTGCGCGCATACATACACACGTACACACGTGCGCGCGTGCCTGTAAAACATTCATAGATATAAAAAGCTAAAAAAGCAAATCTAAAAAGAAAACCAAAGTAGAAAAGTGAAGAAGACATCTGATGTTGACCTCTGCCCTCTACATGCACCTACATGTCCCAATTCCTTCAAGAAAGTACATGGGGCTGGTAAGATGGCACAGTGGGTAACTTGCTGCAGATCCTGGGAGTCTGAGTCCAATCCCTAGAATCTACATGGTCTTCTGGCTTCCACTCGTGTGCAATGGCACACACCCACATGTGGGCACTCACACTAAATAAATGGAAAGGAAGGAAGGGAAGGAGGGAGGCAGGCAGGCAGGAGCTCACACAAAAGCATTTTCAGAGTTTTGCACAGGATGCGGGGGGACCATTGTAAAGATAAAACCCAGCCCCAGGCCTGCACCCCACAACACAATCTGGGAATCTACTGAAGCAGTGTACTGGTCCCTGTGCCCTGGATGCTGTAGCAAACTGACTGCCTCACCAGAACATCTGCAGCAAGGAGTGCTGGCAAGTCTTGGCGCAACACCCTTCAGCTTTGAGTCACCTCTATGGTATCACAACGCTGAGGAAAAGCCTACCTCTGCCTCCGGCTGGGCAGCATGATGGCTGGAGGTTTTGGTAAGAGAGAAATGGGTTTAAACAGAGGTAAACTTCCTCTCTTCTCTGTAGCTCCCTCAGCTTCCGGGGGTCACTAGGCTCAGGGCTGCCACAGGATCACTCAGACGGGTAAGAAGCTTGTCCCCACTGCTCCTCCAGCAAGGGCTCTGCTGGTCACCTGGCGGAGTTCTTGCCCTAGTAGCACCAGGTGCCAGGTCTCTCTTTTTCTGAACACTGGCTGGACCAGTTAAACTGGTCTTGCTTTCCCTAAACTAAAACAAAACAAAACAAAAACTGGCAGGCAGCTATTGGAAGCCTTCCAGCCCTCTCTACTTGGGCCAACCTTCATATTAAGAAAAACACTACTTTCTATCTGCCTCATTTAGGAGGCTCCTACTTTTTTTCTTTAGTAGCTAACTAAGCTTCATCTTACATAACCATCATAAATTCTATAAAAATTTCAATTGGTGCCAGCAACCGTGGAAGGTGTGAGCGATGTGTGTGTGCATGTGTAGGTCTCTAGGACAGTGACCAGGAGGTCCCAGAGCTCACTAGCGTGTTCACTGGTGCTCACATCCCTCCCCCTCTCCTTTTCCTACTTCTGGAAATCAGAGCCTCACACACAACAGGCACGCATTCTCAGCCCTTGAGTCACTTAAACCTTTTCTTTTATTTTATTAGTGTGTGTGTGTGTGTGTGTGTGTGTGTGTACAAGTGTTTTGCCTGCACAAATGTCTATGCAGCCTAAGTGTGCCTGGTGTCCACGGAGGTGAACCTCCACGGAAGTGCTGGGAATAAAACTGGGTCCTTTAGCCGGGCGTGGTGGCGCACGCCTTTAATCCCAGCACTCGGGAGGCAGAGGCAGGCAGATCGCTGTGAGTTCGAGGCCAGCCTGGTCTACAAAGCGAGTCTAGGACAGCCAAGGCTACACAGAGAAACCTTGTCTCAAAAAACCAAAAAAAAAAACAAAAAAACAAAAAAAACAAAAAAAACTGGGTCCTTTGCAAAGAATAAGCACTTCCCCCACTCCCTCAGGGTTTCTCTATGTAGCTGTCCTGGACTCACTTTGTAGACCAGGCTGGCCTTGAACTCACAGAAATCCACCAGCCTCTGCCTCCCGAGTGCTGGGATTACTATGCCCGGCCTGCCAGGTACTCTTAACCACCACTGAGCCATCTCTCCAGGCCCTGCAGCCATCTTCCATTAGAAAACCGAGCTTCACCACCGCTGAAGAAAGAGTCCAAGAGCTCATTGCCTCGGGCCAGACTTCCTCATTACCTTTCTCTTTAAAAAGGCTCACACCTTCAGTCCCAGCACCCAGGAGGTAGAAGTAGGAGGACCTCTGTGAGTTTGAGACCAGCTTGGACTACAAAGAGACTTCTAGGTCAGCCAGGGCTATGACGGAGAGAAAAACATCTTGAAAAACAAAAACAAAAAACAAAACTAAACAACAAAATTAGGGGCTGGAGAGATGGCTCAGAGGTTAAGAGCACTGGCTGCTCTTCCAAAGGTCATGAGTTCAATTCCCAGCAAACACATGGTGGCTCACACCTATCTACAATGACAATCTGGTGCCCTCTTCTGGCATGCAGGAGTACATGCAGGCAGAAGACTGTATAGATAATCAACAAATAAATCTTTAAAAATTTTTTATTTTAAAGATCTATTTGAACTGGGTGTGGTGGTGCACACCTTTAATCCCAGCACCTGGGAGGCAGAGGCAGGCGGATTCTGTGAGAGCAGGGCCAGCCTGGTCTACACAGCAAGTCCAGGACAGCCAGGGCTAAAGAGAAACCCTGTCCTCTCCCCCCCCCCCCCCCCCCCCCGCCAAAAAAAAATCTATTCGTGTGTATGGATGTTTTTCCTATATGAAGCCATCAGCTCCCTTCGAACTGGAGTTACAGATAGCTGTGAGCTAGCACGTGGGGGCTGGAAATTTAATCCAGGTTTTCTGGAAGCGCAGCCAAGTTCCTAACCTCTGAGCCTTTTTTTTTTTTTTTAAATGTGAGACTGAAGCCAGGTGTGGTGGTGCACGCCTTTAATCCTAGTACTTGGGAGGCAGAGGCAGGCAGATCGCTGTGAGTTCGAGGCCAGCCGAGTCTAGGACAGCCAAGACTACACAGAGAAACCCTGTCTCTCAAAAAAAAAAAAAAAAAAGAAAGAAAGAAAGAAAGAAAGAAAAGAAAAGAAAAGAAAAGAAAAACTATGTAGAACATGTTACCAGGAAAACCAAAGGAGGACCACACACAGCCTTGGAGGCTGTGGCCTAAGGGACCCAAAAGTTCATGTTTTGTCTGAATTTTAACATGTGGTAAGCACCCCAGTCCAAACACAACCTAGGTAGCAAACACTATCCTGTTACCTCTGGTGTCTTCAGAGGGAAAAAGATCGAACACACGGTGACCATGCTGCCACAGCCTCTCTGCACTGAATGTCCTCCTTTACAGGAGGTGTCTCCTCACAGCAACAGAAACTCTAACTTAGAGGAGTTGTTACCGGGACTGCGGTTGTTGCTGTGACAGGCCTGACCATGCTTTGTTGGAAGGAATGTGGATTCTGAGACGATGGATTAGAAAAGACATTGAGCACTTTACCTGGGCTTAGTGGACCCTCCTAGTAGGGACATAGAAGACAGTGGCACTGAGGGATTTGAACTGTAGCGAAGAGTGTTAGTGTGTGGGCTAGAGACAATTCTTGTGATATTTTGGTGAAGAATGGGGCTGCCTTTTGCCCTTGTCCAAGAAAGTCAGCCTGGGGCTGACTTGAAGAGTTTTGGATTAGTTGCTTTGGCAAAGGAAATTTCAACACAGCCTAGTATTGACTGTCCTGTGGTTATTAGTGGTCATTCTTATGAAAATCTATAATGAAAAGGAATAAGCTGAGTAAGAAAGAAATACAAAATATACAGTTCAAGCCTGATATTAAATGGAACAAAGAAATTAAAGAACAGTTTAGGTCCAGGCACATGATGGACCCCAGCACTCAGAAGACAGAAGCTGCTGGATCTCAAAGGTTGAGGCCAGCCTGGTCTACAGAGCAAGTTCCAGGACAGTCAAGCTTAGGCCGAGAAGGAAACCACTGAAAACAGAAATCTGGTGAAGATGTAACTGAACAAGGGGCCACGTTCCAGGCCCAGCAAACAGCAGAACTCTGCAGCTGTGGCCATGCGGTTCTGGCTTTAGAGTCAAGGACAGAAGAAAGGGGTTATGGAATCTCCCTCTGTGACCAAGGCCAGAGTCCTGTAAGGGGTGTCCCTGCGTGGAGGCCCAGAGATGCCACTGTGTGAAGCCTGGATTGCCATGGAAACCCCAACCTGTTGGAGATGCAGAGTGGAGCCAGCCCAAGAGAAAGAAGTGTATTACAGTCAGCAAAGCCAAAAGGAGTTGGAGATCTGAAGAGTGTTCTGACATCAGACGTGAAAATGCAGAGTTTGAGTTTGCCTGGCTATCTGCCTTGGTCCAGTATTTCCTCATTCCTTTTGGAATGGTAATGTATACTCTGTGCCATTGTATGTTTGAAGTACGTGATATGCTTTTTATTTTTATTTTACAAGGGATTACAATTAGGAGACTACATGGGCTCAGAAGAGACTTTTAGACAGTGCTGATATTGTGATAGACTATAGGGACTTTTACAGATGGACTAAATGCATTTTGCATTATGATATGGCTACAACCTTATGGGGGCCAGGGACTAGAAGGTGGAGATGAATAAAAATGGCCTCCACACATCCACAGGGAGTGGCACTATCAGGAGGTGCTGCCTAGTTGCAGTAGGTATGGCCTTCTTGGAGGAAATGTGATTCATTTTCTTCTTGCTCCCTGCAGATCCAGATGCAGAACTCTCAGCACCATGTCTGCCTGCTTGCCGCCATGCTTCCCACCATGATAATGGACTAAACCTCTGACACTGTAAGTCAGCCCCAGTTAAATGTTTTTCTTTATAGGAGTTGCTGAGGTCATGGTGTCTCCTCACAGCTATGCAGACCCTAACTTACCATGTGAGGTGACTGTTTCGGGCAGCCCTGATAGCACCGTGTCTGCACGGACATTATTACAAAGTTCTCCCCAGCGGTTCTAACAGCCAAGCTCTCTCAGGCCAAGACCCCTCTGAAGCTTCTTTGTGCTAGGACAGCAAAGGCAGTGTCTACACAGAGTTCTCGCCAGCAGCCCACAGGACAAAACAGTCTTCACATGGTCTCGACACACGTGGGGCAGAAGCAAATGCTGAGACACAGGGCCTCTCCTTCCAAGGTTCCAGGCAGAGACAGGGACAAGGCTCAGCTTGAGCAGGGGAAGGCCAGCTAAGGCAGCGACAACAGGCCCACAGCCTGCCCCACAGCTGGCTCTACGGCACACCCACAAGTCTTCAGCAACTGGGATCCTTTGGCCAGGCGAGGAGGAGGTTTAAGAACACAAATCTTGTTGGAAAAATCTAAGATGTATTTTTATTTTATTTATATTTTAAGTATATACTATAAGTAAAATATATTATTTTATATTTTACAAGGCCCTGGATTCCATTCTAGCACCCCAAATATAAAATATGGGGGGTGTGTGTGCTAGAACGGAACCCAGGGCCCTGTGCATGCTAAGCTAGCATTCTACCTTTAGCCCTTGAAGTTTTTGAGTAGGGACATGAAATTCAAAACATGTGGGGCTTTGGGTTCTAGATTGTTCTCAGTAGAGAAGTATGACTGCTCATACCTACACAAATCCTCAAAAATTAAAAAAAAAAACAACCCAAAATCTTAAACATCTTTGGCCCTAAAAATTTCAAGTAAAATCTACTCAACCTGGTGTTTTGTTTTTGTTTTTGTTTTTTTTCAACCTGGTGTTTTTTTAAGAACATCAGTCAGGTTATAATAGTCTGATTTATTTTCCAGGATCCCTTGGGAGTCCTGAGCCCTTCCTGGGCTGATACTGTCGTCAGGACACCTCAGGTGGCAGGAGAGAGACAGCCTTAGGCTCTCAGAGGCCCGCACTCCTCCCAGGGCTGCTGTGACACTAACCTGAGAATGGATCCACACCCCCGATCCCCAAACCTTCCCCCCCCCCCCCCCCCCCCCCCCCGTCGACCTTACAGAGAGCACACTGCCCTGGCAAACATTGCTAGAGGAATGGAAAGCCAGCCATCCCCAGCAGCACAGACTGGGCAGCGTGCAGTCAGGGTGCGCTGTGGGGCCTTGCTTTTTCCATGAAAGCTGTGATATTCTAAACACTGTCATGTGCAGAGCTCTGTGCTAGAGGGTTTTGTGTGCAGAGAGCACTATCTTCATTTTATGGGACAGAAAACTGAGGCTGTACTAAGCTGAACAACTAGTCTAAATTATGGAGTCAGTGGGCAGAGGAAGATTTACCTTTGAACTCCAGAAATGTACCTACAACATACTGGGTAGGTCTGGCACTCAACTTCATGCTATAGTGACACATGCTACAGTGACACAGGTGCCACCGAATCCTCCAGACCCTACGATTCCATCCCCACTGGATTCAGTAAAGTCTTTCTTTTTCTTTTTTCTTTCTTTGGTTTTTCAAGACAGGGTTTCTCTGTGTAGCCCTGGCTCTGCCTCCCAAATGCTGGCATTAAAGGCGTGCCCCACCACCGTCTGGCTCCTGCTCAACTCTAAAGCAGCCTCTAGGCAGGAAGCTATGGTGGGACACGGAGACCCTCTCATGCACTAATCTCCAAAGTAATCTCCAAATTGAACTTATTTGTTCCAACTGCTGTCACATGGCTTAAGCAGGTGTTCACCTGAGCTGGAAATGAACAGGAAGTGATTGGCTCTCTCTAGGCCATCAGCACCATGGCCTACCTTGCCCATGGAGACATGGTATTCTCTAGAACGAGCCCATTTGTCCTGGAGCCTCCCATGGTCAGGGTCATAAATAGGGGAAAGAATGGCTTTGCCTCCCAACCGAAGGCCACAGAATGGAGGTGCAGAAGGCACAGGACAGACTGAGCGCTGAAAGCCTTCTCACCACTGTGGCCCTGGCCTGGAACTTGCCTTCCCTGGCTGCTCCTCAGCCACTCTACCTTATAACCAAGGCTCTCCAGAACAGCAGGTTCCTCACCATCACACAGACATTGCTGCTAAAATAAAACAATTTAGAGTCCCCCCGCCAACCTGGAAGCTAGACCCCCAACTGTTCAAATCATCTTGACATCAAGAAGCAGACAGACAGACAGACAGCTCTTACCATTGTAGGACAGGCGAGGTTTGCTCAGACACATTATAAAGTGCATTTCCATCTCATCGGATGCCACAGACTTGGAGCAAATGGGGCACTTGAAACCTGAAAGAAAGAAAACAGAATGACTTGAGGTTCATGTTCTTTTAGATCTTTTCTTTTTTCTTTTGGTTTTTCGAGACAGGGTTTATCTGTGTAGATGTGACTGTCCTGGACTCGCTTTGTAGACCAGGCTGGCCTCGAACTCAGTGATTTGTCTGCCTCTGCCTCCCAAGTGCTGGGATTAAAGGTGTGTGCCACCACCTGGCTCTTTCAGACCTTTTCAATGTGGTCTAGTAGACAAGACGGCTAGGGAAGCAACAACCTAAGGCAGCCAAATAATCTTTACACATCAGAGCCTGACACCCACTGGGCCCCTCTCTCCACTGGAGGAGTCCCTACTGTCAGCTGCACCTCCACCTCACACACTCAGCAACTTCGTGTTTCACCCAAGCATCCCTGGCCTCCCTTGAAACTAAGGCAGCTGTATCCTTTAGGAAGTATGTGATCAGCCTGGGAGAGGTGGGAGGAGTAGGAGGCTCTCCAGAGTGGTCCTAATGCTGCTAAGTAAAGCAGCTGTTTCTGATGCCAGGAGAGCACAGGTCATTGTAATCTGCTATTTTATCCCCAGGGCATCCGGACTGCTACACACCAAAGGGCTCCTCAGCACTGAAACAGTATTGTTAAGTTCTGGTTGAACTACAATTAAGCAAAGCTAACTTTTTCTTTTTTGGTTTGTTCTGTTTTTGTTTCTTTATTTTATTTTATTTTATTTATTTTTTTGAAACACAGTGTTTCTCTGTGTAAACAGTCCTCTGCATAGCTTTGGCTGTCCTGCTTTGTAGACCAGGCTGGCCTCAAACTCAGAGAGATCCACTTGCCTCTGCTCCCGAGTGCTGGGATTGAAGGCTGGGGCCACCACTGCCTGGTGGAAAGTTAACTTCTGGGGAGGGATACACGCACAGAGGCACACACTTAGTAGTTTGGTCACTCCCCACCCCAGCAAGCTAATGCACTGAAGAACATGCCCAGTGTTAAGATTGTTGATAGACGAATTTCGATCTTTTTCATTTTTTATTATTGAACAGTTTCAAAGAGGTCAATTCTTTGCATGCAAATTCTACCACAGACCCACCAACTTTGAAAAGTTACTGATGTCTCACTCATTTGTGTACACCAGTTTATTTCTTTGGTGACAACGACTCTTACTTACCTGGCCTGGATGAGCTAACATAACGTAACACATCTAATTACTGTGCAAAGACTTCACTCTTCCATTAGTTTTCAGGTGTAATGGCCATCTACAATATTTATTTTTTGAAAATTTGTGTGTGTGTGTGTTGCTAGCATATATGTACGTGTGGCACATATATGCCTGATTCACGTGGAGGTCAGAAGAGGGCATTACAGATGGTTGTGAGCTGCCATGTGGGTCCTGGGAAGCAAGAGTAGTCAATGCTAGTAAACCACTGGGTCACCTCTCCAGCCTGCTCCCCAACCTCAGCCTTATTTGAGACAGGGTCTCACTGTGGAGTCCTGGCTCATCTGGAACTTACTATGTGGGCCAAGCTGGCCTTGAAACTCACAGTTCTGCCTGCCTCTGTCTACCCTGAAACATTTTTAAAGAAACAGAGAAAAGGACAAGCATTCAAACACATGGTTGTGAGTCCTAAGACAAAGGCGTTCACACCTTCTCCAGTGTCCCTCACACCCCCTGCTAATCTGTATGGAAAGCTGTGACTGGGGTAAAGTGGCACAGGGACAGGAAGCAAATCACACAGGGTACTTACTTGAAGTCTTCAAATATTTTTCTCAATGATAATGCTTAAAAAAATAAATAACCAAAACCTCTATGTAGCCCTGGCTATCCTGAAACTCGCTATGTATACCACAGTGCCTTCAAACTCACAGAGATCTGTTCGCCTCTGCCTCTGAGTGCTGAGATTAAAGATGTGTGCCACCACAGCAAGTATCTATAATGCTACAGGACCGAAGAGAAGGCTTAGTGCTCAGCTAACTGCAGCTGAAGTGGACTCCAGGGTGTGGCTCCTACCCCCCTGGTCCACTTCCTTAAAAATTCTCAGCATCTACATCCCACCATACCTGACCTCTGCATGGTTACAAGGCCATAAGTAACAAAAGCAGAAGACCAAAAGAAGGACCAGGCTGCTTATTTTTTACAGCCAGCTTCGAAGGGCCACAAATGTAACAGAGAGAGGAGGGATAAACACAAGTCTCAGAGCAAAGACACTCGTCATTTCTAACTTAACTCCTGTGTGATTACAAAAGAATTTCTGCTGTTTCCCACTCACAGGAGCAAAGGCTCTCAGGAAGTTAGACAGCTCGGAGAATACCTGTTTGCTGCACTCCTGGGTTAGCGCCTGTTACAGGCTGGGTGGTGGGGCTACAGTGGCACAGAGGCCACCAGACAGGTCCTCCGATCCTAGCCTGGGCACATATACAGAGGTCAACTGATCTGTAACTAGAAAAAGTCTACATTTCCCACGCTGCGTATTTCCCTTGCATTTCTGAGATTTAGGTAATTCCTGGAAAAGCATCACGATAGTCCTGTCTTCCGATGTGAGGTGCTGAGTGAAGGAGAAGGGGTCAAGTTACCACAGATATTGGCGAGCAGGCCACTCAGCAAGGTCTAAATGTCACTAGACATTTGTACCCTAGGGGACAAAAGGCTGAGTGAGACTGGGGTTGAGAGCAGTCTCTTCATTGGATGAAGAAGGAGCCCCAGCATGGCTTGGTGCAGGGCGAGGGCACATACGGGACAGTAGAGTTGAGACCACACTGAATCTTCTCAGGGTGAGGGTTAGGGTCTAAAGCTCTTCATCAAGAGAGGAAGTGGCGTGGGATTCTGAGGAACAGGTAAGCTGGGAAATAGTAAACCTCTGGAAGACGAAGCCTGACGTGGCAGGGAGAACCATGTCTTAACCAAAAGCAGGCAGGTCCGTGTCTCTCGGTGTTTTTGTTTTAACTTATTTTACAAGGCTCACAAAGTAATTAGGAACTATTTTCATGCAATATGATGAGGTTTTCTAGACTCAAGGCCTTAGTAAGTAATATATCCCTCCCTGGCCCGTCACTTTACTACTGGAAAATATGGAGGAACTCATCCCATGCTTGCAAACACTGAATGAGATATCATTATCAGGCCTAGAGCAGTAAGTGAGGAGGAAGACACGAGGAAGGACTGAGGCTGAGGGCTAAGGAGGTAAACTCGCACTGGTCCCATCCACACTGCCAATGTGGAAACAGGTCTCCTCTTGCAGTAGGTAAACAGTACTTTGCATTTGTGGAGTTGTTTCTATGGAGAGCCACTGTGTTTTAATAGCTACTTATGTATGGTTCCGTATAAGAACTATCAATAGGCAGGTACTATATTAACTCTATTTTACAGAACACAGTGAAGGTCAAAATCTCAAGTAACTTGTTCAACATTAACAGAGCCAGAAAGAGCGAGAGCTGATACCTAGCAGTCTGCCCTGGAGCCAGCACCCCGCTGCAGCACTGCCCAACAAGCACAGAGGCCCGCTCAGCACCAAGCACAACAGATGCAAGTCTTCAAATTGCTTCCGATTTTCAGCCCTGCCCCACACCCATGCTTCTGAATAATCCCTAAACAATAACCCTTTTCTAGGAATTCCGTTAATGAGGACGGTCAGAATTCCAGAATTCAGCATTCTACTTGGCCCAGAGCCTACAGCACAGGCTGGCTGGAAGATGCTGAGTCTGGCTGGAAGATGCTGAGTCTGCAAATTACCTTTCAGATAAAAGTAAAGGGCAAAAGGTGAGAAAGAAAGAAAGAAAGAAAGAAAGAAAGAAAGGGAAGAAGAAGAAGAAGAAGAAGAAGAAGAAGAAGAAGAAGAAGAAGAAGAAGAAGAAAAAGAAAAGGAGAGCTAGGGGGAAAAAGCTAATGTCCCCACCTTCTTTCCTGAAAGGTCATCCGATGATCAAGATGAATTCTATACTTTACTGCCCCAATCTTTTCTTGTATCTGTCCAGTCTTGATTCAGCACCAACAGCCCTATAGAATGACAAATACTGATATTTATGAACTATTTGATGGTCAAAACTTCTTGGAAATCTTTATCCCATTTTGGAAGTAAGTCTGCACTGAATGAAATCAGCTTTGCAGACCAAGGTAAACCCAAGATCTGCAGAGCTGGCCAGGCCATATGGCTTCCTCACACCTCCTCAGTGCTCTAGAGCGGCCATAAGAATCTTCATTTTCCTTCAGGAGAAAACCACAGGTGGTTCTGCCAGATGCCCCCAAGTCACCTGGTGCAACCACCTGGCACACCTGGGGATGGGGCAGCCCGAGCTCCAGGAGCTTCTCCCCACTTGTCCTCAATATTTGCCACTGGCACTGGTTAAAGCTCACCCTCGTCTCCTGTGGTACACTGAGGCAGAGCTGGTGGCTTCCCCAACTTGTTGCCTACCCTGCTCTGCTCATGTCTCAGATGAGAAAGGAGTGCATTACTGTGCGCTTGGTGGCTCTACCACGCAAATATCACTACAAGATTCTATCAAGAGTAGCCAAAAGTAGCCAAAGAGGACAAAAAACAAAACAAAACAAAACAAAACAAAAAACAAAAACACACAAAACCAAATCTCTCTCCTATCTCCTATCCTTTCTAAGACACAAAAGAAAAGGGGCCTATCCTCCAGAGCCCAGCTGCTTCCTTTCTACAAGTGCACAGTTTAAGTGGGAGTCTTTGGCACGCAGTTATCTACCAGAGACTCAGATCAAAAGAAGACAAGCCTGCGCTGCGCCAACTCAAGGGAGCCCATCTGGAATGTCAGGTTAGGACCACTGGCAAGCGAATCAAGAGTGGCCTCAAGAAAGCCTACAGTGTCGTCATGTGAATTAAAAAGCATCTTCCTGGAGCAGGCTAACTGGGCTTCTCAGTCTGACAGGGACAGCAGGCTCAGAGAGCTCCCAACCCACCTCCATGTTCTACAGCCTAAGCTACGAATTGCCAAGCTCTGAGCACAGATGTACCTCTCATTTTCCCAAACTGAAACCTTCTCCTTTAAGACCTGATTTCCTGGGCAGGACCAAGAGCTGCTGCTTGTTGCTCCAGTTTCTCTCCCCACCCTCCCTCCCCCTCCCTCCTGATGCTGATGCGCTATTTTAATGGCTGCCCCAGTTCTGCTTGTCTCTGGGATCACCTAAAGGTGGAGGGAATCAAAAGAAGGAACCACGGTGAAGGGAGCGGCACACCCTGGAGGGGCCTAGCTGCAGACAGAGTAACAAACACTGTGGCACATCTCAGCTGGGAGATCCGAGGACACCACCCCAATTCTGTTCTACCAGTCAGTTCCCAGATGCCAGGGCTGATTTTACCTGCCACATCCTGTGATGATTACTGACAATAAAACAGGACTTGGCTACACGAACTGATCAAGTGGGATTTATTATAGACAGGTGACAACGATGCCATGAGAGATGCTACATTTCTATATCATAGGTTCCATATATTTTTTCTCTCCACACCTTTCCCTCTCAAAAAACCCAATGTATAATAACTATATCAACTAATGAACTGATGTGTGAGTTATGTCTCCTGAAGAATATTCCAGACAAAGAAAGGGTCAGCTGTTCTAATTCTTTTCTCTTTCATCAACTCTTTTCTGGACTTGGCCTCTGCAGTTCTCTTCTAGAGCTCAGGGGAACCCCCCCCAAAGTGTGTGCCCGTGCATTCAAGCATGTGTGTGTGTGTCAAGAAAAAAAATTTTTTAAAGATGTCAATAATAAAATTGACATCACCAAATGCCGGTGAGGATATGGAACAGCTATAACATGAAATGCTGGAATGACAGCCAATTGGGAAAAGGTGGGTGTGTTTCTTATAAAACACACTCCTAGTCTATGATCAAAGCAATTCCTCTCTCCCCACTCCCACCAAATGACAGCATATGTCTATAAGTAGATATTTATAAAATTATACACCACAGCTCTATTAACAACAAGCAAAAGCTGGAAACAGCCTAACTGTCCATTTACAGAGTGGAGACAAATGCTGTAATACGTGCAGACTACAATGGGAAAAAACACTCAGCAGCAGCAGCTAATGACTGCTCATGCACACAACAACATGGATGGCCATTAAAAACGCTCAGTGAAGGGCGTAAGGGCACACAGTATGACTCAAGCTAGAAGACATCTTAGAATAGGCAAAACCAACAGACTGTGAGAAGAAACAGAACAGTGGTTGTCTCTTGGGGACATAAGTTGGGACACAGGTTGACAGAGAAGGTAATAGGAGAATTTTCCAAGGTAATGATGATGTCTTACATTAAGAGGAGGTTTGGGTTATTCATCTGCATTTGTCTTTTAAAGTTTGTCAAATATACACTTCAAATTTGAGCTTTCATTGTTTCAAAACTGTACTTGAATTTTAAAAAACTTGTACTAGGTATGGTGGTGAACGCTATATTCTTGGTGCTTAGGCGATGGAGGCAGAGGCAGGAAGATCAAAAATGTAAGGTCATCTTCAGTTACATAGTGAACAAGGCCATCCTGGGCTACAAGAGACTGTCTCAAAAAAGCAAAGGGGGTGTGTGTGTGTCTAAAGTGCAGCGAATGACATGCTGCTGACACTTGGAAGCTCAGGTTCTACATTAAAATAAACAGTGAGGTGCACGGGCTAAACATCTCTCAGCTCAGCGGTAGGCTGGATAGTGTCGGCAGAAGACTGTGATGTGAAGAGGAAGGTGACTGGTGATTTAGACATAGAAGGTGACAAGTGAGCAGAGGTGCTGATGTTTCAGAACAAGGCGGTTGGGGAAATGGCCAAACACACGCTGTGTAAGCACAAGGATCTGTGTCCAAGCCACTAGTGCCACAGAAAAAGCCAGGCAAGAAGGTACACACCAGGGATCTCATGGCTCGGGTTAGGAGAGACAGGAAGTTCCCTGGGGCTTCCAACTAGTGAGCTCCAAGTCAGTAAGAAACCCTGTCTCAAAAATGAGGTGGGAACCGCTGGACATGGTGGCATACGCCTCTCATCCCAGTACTTGGGAATTACAAGCAAGTGAATCTCTGTGAGTTCAAGGCCAGCCTGGTCTACAAAGTGAGTCCAGGACAGCCAAGGCTACACAGAGAAACCCTGTCTCGAAACCCCTCCCCCAAAAGAAAGAGGTGGGGAAGCAAGTTAAGAAAATATTTGGCATCAACCTCTGCTGCCACATGTACACACACGGGCACAGGGACACACATGCACAAGCCCCTCAACAGCTAGACAAAGCATCTAGGCACTGTGAGGACACAGACAGTGGGAAGAGTAGAGCACGCACGCTGAATCCTTACACAAGCTCAAAGCCCTTTCTTTTCCTCTAAGTACAAGGGTTCTTTTTTTTTTTTCATTCCTTTAATCCTTAGTGGTCTACAGAAGAAATTTTGCCATCTGCTAGATTGCAGGTGTTGTAAGCAGGCAATCTGGGACCAATTTAATTCTTTTTCCTTTGTAAATAATTTGTTCATTTGGCTTGAAACGTGAAAGGTTTTTCTTTTCATCCTAAGAGTTCAGAAATGTTATTAGGATGTGCGTAGGTGTACCTTTCCCATCCCTTTTCCCTTTCTTTCAGTAGGCAGGCAGATTTTCTATCTTTCATTATTTCCCTAGTGTTAAGTCCTGAGTGTTATTGCTCGGTTACTTCTAGCTTTCTAGTACGCAGTAGTGTGGAACTTGCTTACTCCTCTTGAAGTTAGGGGTGAGTTTGAAATACACTTAGGCAGTGAAGTGTAATGTAAGTCCACTCACAGCCAAGCAGCGGCAAGAGTGGGTGATGACTCACTGCTGCTTGCAGTGCAGCAGTCAAGAGGGAGAAAGAGCTTCTGTCAGCTCGAGTCCCTGAGTAACAGCTGCCAAGAGTGGGCAGAGTCCCGACTCTGCACTGGCACTGCATACTCTCAACCTGGGGACAAGAAATGTGCTGAGCTCAGCCCCTGGGCTTAGAGGACTGTCGCTGAATCACACCGAGTCCTGGCCTGCCCTGATGACAAGCTCCTCCCTTTAGTAGTCCCAGCGCTGTGCGTCAAGTTCCTCTTCCCTCCTCATAGCTTCTTTCAGGTTGTTTTGTTGTTGGTTTGTTTTTTATCGCCTGCAGCTTTCTACTGTCCTCTGGGCTCTGCAAACATGCTCCAAGCTCCCTGCCTGGCTCAAGGAAGTAAGTGGATGGCACCGGAAGTCAGGAGATAGGCGTCTATCCCAGAACCTCTCTGCTCAGACACTCCTATTCTTCCTTAGCTATGCATAGTTAGCACAGTGTGAAGGTTTACTCCTGTAGTCTCATCACTTAGAAGGCTGAGGTAGGAGGACTGCTTCAAGTTCAAAGCCAGCCTGGGCTACAGGCTGAGTTCTAGGACAGCCTGACTACAGAATGATGCCCTACTTTAACTCCAAAAACACAAACCAGAAATTAACTCTACACACTGTTCATTTTCAATGTCTGTATCACATGTTGACGTATTATGCTTAGTTATTTTGTTAAGAAATTCTCTCAGAAGTAATCTTCGTTCTTTACTCTAAGCAGACGATATTCCATGCCTAACACACGTTTGCTATTCTGGATTCTTCTCTAGCCTGCGGGAAAGAGAGCTAGATCAGGAGCTAGGAAGACAAACAACAACCCCCAAAACCCAATTTTGGCAGCTAGTAGCCAGGTGGCCTGTATAAACTTAGTAATATTCATGGAGCACTCTGCAGTACTGCCCAGCATTGCTTTAAAGCCCAAAGATAAGACTTGTGATTGTGACATGGAAGGCAAAGCAATATGAACGACACATGGGCAGTTGCTCCTATGAGCTATATCTGGTACTGCGTATTTACGCTGGTGCAGGGGAGGGGGTTTGCTGGTAAATCTACCTCTTTGAGGAAACTGACAAATTCTTCATGTGAAAATTGATAAATGAAGCTCGGCAGTGGTGGCACAAGCCTTAATCTCAATATTCGAAGAGGCAGAGGCAGGCAGATCTCTGTGAGTTCGAGGCCAGCCTGGTCTACAAAAGAGTCCAGGACAGCCAGGGTTATTACACAGAGAAACACTATCTCAAAAACAAACAAACAAAACATAACAATCTAGTTCCAGATCCCATGGAGCAAAGAGAGAGCTTACTCCTAAAAGTTGTCCTCTGGCCCAGTGTGGTGGCGCACACCTTAAATCCCAGCACTCGGGAGGCAGAGGCAGGTGGATTGTTGTGAGTTTGAGACTGATGTGAGTTCGAGGACAGCCTGGTATACAAAGTGAGTCCAGGACAGCTAAGGTTGGTTTTCAAGACAGGGTTTCTCTGTGTAGCCTTGGCTGTCCTGGACTCACTTTGTAGCCCAGGCTGGCCTCAAATTCACAGAGATCCTCCTGCCTCTGCCTCCATGCCTGACTACTAGTTATTCTTTTCTCTTGCTGCAAACCGGAGCAGGTTCAGTGAAGATGTCTGCAGCAGGCAGGGAGGGGAGCAGTGTGCACCGAGGTCCCGGGAAGTTCCAGTCCATCCAAGCTGCCACAGCACATGCCAGCACACGAAGCCCAAAGGCAGCGGCAGTGGCAGTGGCGGCAACAGCTCAGGCTGGTCACTGTTTCCATCTTTTGCCCTTTAACCCATCTCTTCACGTAGTAAGACGGGCTACTCAGCAGGGAAAGGATGGTAGATGGGGCCAGAACGTGGGGACCCAAGCCTGACCAGATGCAAGAACATGCAGCCTTAGCCTGAACGTGAACTCAGGTTTTACAATTTTTTACCCTTTGGAATGTCTGGTAAAGGCAAACACCTATTTACTATTTCTTGTCACCTGGCTGCCACGCTTGGACAAGTTTACAGGCACTCCAACTGCCACATAAAAAATGTGGGTGTAAGGTCTCCAGTGGGAGCAGTTGGCTTGCATATTGGAGATGTCTCATTTAAAGGATGGACCATCTGTTGAAAGAGGACAGTTGTCCAGTAGCCAAAGGATCAAACGGGATTTCTTCTAGACTCCAGACACCAGGGATTACCTAAAAGCCAGGCAATTACAGCGGGTAAACGAGCCACGAGTCGCGTATTTACTGAGTGCTGTGTTCTGTTTCCACCTGACTCTTTCATGTCCCTTTCAATCTCCAACAGGCCACACCCCTAACCCTTGGTACCCAGTAATCCTGCTCAGTGCTAGTGTGGATTTCCCAGGGTTTGGCCATGCCAAAGAATACTTTTAAGAACAGATGAATTCCCTAACTTGTTCCTCCTACTGATAGTCACAGGAAGTGAGTCCAATGACCACTTCCCCTCAAAAACCCAAACCAGAGCCAGGAGTAGTCATAGCCTTTAATCTCAGCACTTGGGAGGCAGAGGCAGGTGGATCTCCTTGAGTCTGAGGCCAGCCTGGTCTACAGAGTAAGTACCTGACAGCCAAGGCTACAAGGCGAGACTTTACTTGAAAACAACAAACCAACCAAAACCAGAGGTGGGGGGTGGAGCACGCACGCTGGTCTCTAAGAATATTGGCCATTATCAGCCCTAAATGATCTGTGGGTTGTCTCTATACCACAAGAGAAAAGTGAGCCCCACTCACAGCCATCATCCTTAGCAAACTTCCCAAGGAACACGGACTGTCTTGAGACTGCTTGTGGCAGGGTTCCTCGCCACTGGACAGAGACTGGGCTCTTTATTGCTTTCCCCAAGAGCTGCCAGGTTTGGGGTCTGTTTTTTTACTCATTGTGAGCTGCCATGTGGGTGCTGGGTATCAAACTCCAATCCTCTGGAAGAGCAGTCAGTGCTTTTAACCTCTAAGCCATTGCTCCAGATCACAACTTGCCTTTTTTAAAAATTTTGTTGA
The DNA here is from genome assembly GCF_964271855.1 of Acomys minous. Lineage (NCBI taxonomy): Eukaryota > Metazoa > Chordata > Mammalia > Rodentia > Muridae > Acomys > Acomys minous. Next base: position 16,637,753 of record NC_140496.1, read on the forward strand.
TGATTCCTTTTATTTTTATTTTTTATGTGCACTGGTGTCCTGCTTGTATATATGTCCATTTTGTGAGGGCATGGTTTGCTGGGAATTGAACCAGAGTCCTCTGGAAGAGCAGCCAGTGCTCTTAGCCTCTGAGCCATCTCTCCAGACCAGCTTTCCTTTTTTTAATAAGGGAAAGGAGGGGGGAAAGGACTAGGGGGTGGGGTAGGGAAGGAGGGAAGGAGGGAGGGAGGAAGAGAATAAGCATCAATGTGTTTAGAAGAAAAGATTAGTTAAGAAAAAGAAAAGGAAAAGAAAAAAGAAAAAGGACAAAGAAAAAAATAATAAAACCAAGAATCCATACAGGACCTATTTCTGGGTTTCAAAAGGCACTGTCCACCCTATTACCTGATTAGAATTTTCCAATGACGAGAGAAAATGCTTGAACATTATTACTAGATCATGACTAATGTAATATTGGACTTATTGGCAAATGACCAGGATACTTAAATACAAAGGACTGCTCGTCCATATAGAATAAAACTATTTGTTCGCACTGTGCAACTTAACATCTGCCAATAGCACTAGTCCCGGCCTTTACATCACTGGAAACCAATTCAGAAGGTTCTTCCAAGGTACTCACTATAATCCCAGATGGCAGAACATACACTGTTCTGTTCATTTCTCAGAGATTACCAGCTCAAGCTTGGGCCCTGGCATGTACAAACGATGATGATTTGGACTCTTGCTTGGACATAGCCCCGGCCTCTTCTCATCAGCAGGCCCTCTGCTCAGTTGTACTTATACACTGGAGCACATGGAGGTGACACTCAAGACAGTCCCAAAGGCCACACTGTGTTTTGAAATGGCACCTCAAGAGAAAGATGCCAAAAAGAATAGGATAGTTTTTCTGAAGGCAGTAGGGTAGCATTTAGCTCTACCCAAGGAAGCAGCGTCAGGGTAACATCCTTACTGCTTTTCTGTCACCCACAGCTGGATGAAAACATCCTAGAGGGCTCTAAGAAACTGACCAAAGGGTCAAAAGGAATTTCCTAGAGAGTTCCTAAGTATAGCACACACACAAAAAAAAGGACCCTCAATTCTAAGATCCCTGAAATAGTACATGGCCTCTACTAAGACATGCAAGCCGTAGTATTGTTCTTCTCTGGCTCAGATTACTTGGCTTTGGCAGATAAGGATGAGGAAGTTGTGGGTGGAAACAAGGAGCCTGGAGGAAGACTCCAACGCCTAGTGGGAACGTGAGGACACCTCAAATTTTCACTGTGACAATGGAGCCAAGGCTAAGAAAGTCAAGGACCTCCTAATGAGTTCATGTAAAAGATCTGTAACGTCACAATCGTGGACAAAAGACTATGTCACTATGCAGCCTGTGTGCTGGGCCTTTCACTCATAAATGCTTATGAAATGAGAGGACCAGGTCGGGCGTGGTGGTGCACACCTTTAATCCCAGTATGTGAGAGGCAGAGGCAGATGGATCTGAGTGAGTTCAAGGCCAGTCTGTAGTCCAGAGCTGTTATACAGAGAAATCCTGTCTTGAAACACCCCCCACCCCGAGAGAGAGAGAGAGAGAGAGAGAGAGAGAGAGAGAGAGAGAGAGAGAGGAGACCACAAAACTCCAAATTCCTTCTTCACTTTGACATTTTGCCTTGAAGACTATTTTTATATTGGTCTTAACATTTTCTCATTTCCAGTCAGCACATCAATTTCCCAGAAGATTGGCTTCCGGAACATAAATATTGACAAATACTGCTTATCGAAATGTGTGGAAAGAATTAAAAAGCAAGCATCCAGACAGAACAGAACAGAAAGATACAGATCTACAATCAGGGCTCTAGTCGTCATCGTCTTCTTCTTCTCCTCCTCCTCCTCCTCCTCTTCGTCTTTTTGTTTTTCGAGACAAAGTTTCTCTGAGTAGCCTTGGCTGTTCTGGACTAACTTTGTAGACCAGGCTGGCCTCAAACTTACAGCGATCCACCTGTCTCTGCCTCCCGAGTGCTGGAATTAAAGGCGTGTACCACCACCGCCCGGCTGGCTCTAGTCTTCTTATACTTTCTTTTCTGCTCAAGAGAAATGAAGGCACCATCTTGGCATGTTGCCTCCCAAACTGTGTGCAGGTGTGATGTTTGTGTGCCATGTGCCCATATGGGGGCCAGAGGGCAATCTTGGTTATGTCTCAGGCATATCTACCTTTCCACCCCCCCACCCCCCCACCCGAGGTTTACTGCTAACCCAGTCCTAGTCCTGGAAACATCTAGCCTCCATACAATCTAATCTAGGCCTAGAATGTTTTTAGCCTCCAAGACTTACTGCTTACTTGTTCTTACTTGAGTTCTGGGCTGGCTGGTTCTCTCCCTCAACCTTTCTCTGTAAAACTCTCCCAGTAAAACTGCCCCCTCTCCTCTGCCTCACCCCCTGCACTGCCCCTTGTGTAGCTCCCCTTTCCTCTCTCTTCTTGTGAGAACTGGGTGTATCCTATTCTGTCAAATCTTCTCTGATTACTCACTTTCTTTTTCTGCCACTCATTTTCAAACATGGGTGCTTCCTTCTACAAACTAACGTTAGCTTTATTGTTTGAAATTAAAGGCGTGTACACACCTGGACCTAAGCTTTTCTTTACCTGAAATTTGCTCTACACCAGGCTCACTTCTGTCTCCTGGATTAAAGGTGTGTTTGTATTCTAACTGAATCACACAGACCTAGAAGGTGTTTGGATGTGATCTCTTGCAGAGCAGCCATGTTCTAAATTAAAATTCCCCTACACCTAATCTTTTTTATGTGTCCCTTCTTTTCTGAGGGAGGAAGGAAGGAAGGAAGGAAGGAAGGAGGGAGAGAGGGAGGGAGGAAGGAAGGGAGGAAGGAGGGAGAGAGGGAGGAAGAAAGGAAGGAGAGAGGGAGGAAGGAAGGAAGGAAGGAAGAAAGGAAGGAGAGAGGGAGGAAACGAAACAACAAAAAGCAGAGTAATTAGGATTCCTTGGTCCTGCTAAAAGTTGGGTTGTCCTTGTTTGTATTGCAATAATGAAATGCTGTGAATTAGGTGGCTTAAACAGCAAATATTTATTTCTTATTGGCTTATTAACTTAGAAGTACAAGATGCAAGGTGCTACCTGATATGGTGTTTGGGTCCTGGCTTGCAGGCAGCAACCTTCTTGCTGTGTCCTCATGTAGTAGAGGGTGCTGGTGTCTATTTCTTCTTCTGAGGACACAACCTTATCTAAAATTAAACACGGCCTGCAGACCCTACCTCTGAACACCATCACACCGGGGATAATGGGGTTCCACACAGGAGTTGGGGTAGAGTGTACACTTTCAGTCCACAGGGTATAGAATGTTCTCTAGGCACCCGGGGAAATGTAGCTGTTGGCCATACTCAGGGTGGGCAATTAAATCAGTCTGTCCATTCACATTTATTCTATATTAAACAGTAAGAATATAAAGCAAAGCATTAAATATAATTTCTACTCTTAGTGAATCAATGGCTGCTGTTAGGGAGGAGAATTTTCTGAGAAATGGATCCAAAGAGTTAGATTGTTAAAAGGACTGAGCTCAAAAATTCAGAAAATTTGCATAATGAAAGATTATAGGTCGAAGATTAAAACATATAATTATAGATATTTCAGGAATGGCCTAACCACTTGTGATTAACTTGATGAAACTTTAAAGAAGGAAAATTGAATTAGGCCCTCAGTGTTCTACACTCCAAGATCAAGGTCATATATATTTGCTAAAGAGTTTAAAAGGAGCTGGGTGGTGGTGGCGACACGTCTTTAGTCCCAGCACTTGAGAGGCAGAGGCAAGCAGATTTCTGCGAGGTCAAGATCAGCTTGGGCTACAGAGCAAGTACAGGACAGCAAAAGCTACACAGAGAAATTCTGTCTTGAAAAACAAACCAAAACAAAAAATTTAAGACTATCCTTTATACTCAGGAGGCAGGAGCAGGCAGATTAATGTGAGTTCAAGGCCAGCCTGGTCTACAAAGTGAGCCCAGGACAGCCAAGGCTACACAGAGAAACCCTGTCTCGAAAAACCAAAACCAAACAAACAAAAAGGAGGATTGTTTATGATGACTTGCACCAAGCATGTTATATTTTCCATCTAGACTGAGACACATATAGCCTACTCCTCACTTTACACAATGTCCTACCCATCTTATGCTCACCTCCAACAATGTTTCCTGTACCACAAAGCAAATAGGAAGAGCTCTTTGCACTGAGTATCTTTACTTCACTCCTTCCTGTTCCTCTTGTACCTATCTCAGTCTTACTAAGGTCACCAATGACCCCTTCGTGATAGTATCCTAAAGCTGACTCTTGAACCCTTAGCAGCATGTTCAAGAAGACCTCCTTTTCTACCTGCTTACACCCTACTTTGTTGCTTCTGCTTTTTTGGTCCCTCTCTGACACCTCTTAGATAACCTATGTTGAACAGCCTCATTCTCTACTCTTGGTCCCCACCCATTTAGCAGTCACTAAGATGTCAGTAGCCCCTGTGACAATAAGTTCCTTCAAGGTGGCCTTTCTTTTACTACTGTATCCTCTAAGCTTGGCATACAAGAGGTTCTAGAAAACGTCCATTGGGCGAATGAGTCATACTTCATATAACTGTGTGAAGAAGGACCACGTGCCACTGCTATGAGATAAGCAATTATGGGCATGTGAGCCTGTTGTTGAAGCATACTCCCGGCAGAGGCTGCCCTCTCCTCCTCAGTTCTAGCAACTGACTGCTGAAACAAGGGCACAGGTTAAGTAGGACAAGGAAGTCTGTGTGCCGCAGAACGTTCGTTAGGAGCCCACTGTCTGCAGGCTGCTTCCTGCCACAGATAACAGTGGCATGTGCCTGTGTACAGATCCCACCAGGCTGTGGTGTGCATGAGGAGGGAGCTCCTGTGGTCGGTCTCTGGGCAGGCTGAACTGAGTCACATCGGGCTAGAACCAACTGCAGTTTCTCATTCTTCCTGCCAACAAGAACAGGTGGGGCCCTTCCATCAACTCCCACCCCCACCCCCACCCCCACCCCCACCTAGGGGTGCCCAGAGTGCAGCCAGCAGCAGATGCCCTAAGCTTACTACTCTTCAAGAGCTGTCAAGGGACCCAACAGCATTTCCTGAGCAATAAGGACTATTTTTGGAGGCGGAGGTGTGTTGGGATGGGGGAGGAAGGAGGTATCAAACACAGGGCCTTGTGCATGAAAACACTCTTTCACTGGGCGAAATCTCCAGCTTGACAGTGGAGACTTCTGAATGCTTTAGAAGTCTAATTAATGTCTTTTAGAAATCATTTTTTTATTTTGGAAATCTTTAAACAAAAAAATAGAATGAGCTTCCAGATATTAGTCAACCAGCTCCAACAATGACCAACTCAGGGTAAATCCCATCTCATTTTTCCCAGGGCTACCCATGTCTTGGTTTGCTAGGGCCATCCTGGTTATCACTCATTTGATCTTTACTGCACCCACTTCCTATGCCCCAGATTATTTTGAAGCAAATTTCAAATATAAGTCTACCACAAATGTTTCATACAACTTAGAGCATTGTGTTCTTTCTTCTAAATACCCGTGCTGTGGCCTTTCTTGTCTCCAGCAGGAAGGACAGAGATGGGCAGATTTGCTGTATGCTCGCATGTGGACTCCTGACATTCATCCTGTGGCCTGGTGGCCTGGCTCCAGCTTATGGATGGGGCTGGCACACACAGAGAGAAGACAATAATGTGTTCAGGTCAATGTGCTCCACTGTATCACCTGCCACTGTTCCTTTCTACCTCAAACAGGGTATAGAAACAAGTTACAAAATCAGGACAGGAGAATGAGTCTCTGCAATTAACAGAATAAACAGTAGGTATCTGAACAATTCAAAGTACTTTGAAACAGTTAAACCTACAAGAGAATAAAACCCCAGTCTTTGTCTCTACTCTCTGGAGGCTATCACTGCGAAGTTCTAGATCCAGGGTGAAGCGAGGACATCTGAAGCAGCCTTCCATCACACACAGGAGAACGAGGAAATGGGACACAGGGACAGCTGAGGTCCCAAGAAGTTCCCTGGTCTATGGCATAGCAACCACACTTCTGGGCTATTTCTCAGACACAGAGGATGTTTGCCACAGCATACTGTCGGGCAGCCCAGAACAGGCCCATGGGAGATGCGTTTGTGCAACAGGGAACTTGTACAGTACGAGAGAGTATAGCAGCTCCTTCATACCCACCAACAAGACGGCACAAACAATGGCCCACATACACACACAGTGCAGATCTAAAAACAAAGAAGGCTAAGGAAAAGACAGACAGACAGACAGACAGACAGACAGACAGACACACACACACACACACACACACACACACACAGTAGTACTATGCCGTGTATTTGAGTAAAAACATACATACACAACTATTTAAAGACTTAGGGGGCTGGAGACATGACACAGTGGTTAAGAGCACTGGCTGTTCTTCTAGAGAATCTGGGTTTGATTCTCAGCACCCACAAGGCAGCTCACAGCCATCTGTAACTCCAGTGCCAGGGATATAACACCCTCTTTTCGCATCTCTTCAGTTTCCTCCCCTTTTAAAAATGCTTTCTTTTAGCTGGGCATGGTGGTGAACGCCTGTTATCCCAGAACTTGGGGAGGCAGAGGCAGGCAGATTGTGTTGAGTTTGAGGCCAGACTGGTCTACAAAACGAGTCCAGGACAGCCAAAGCTACACAGAAAAACCATGTCTCCTAAAACAAAACCAAAAAAGTTTTCTTTCCCCCAACCAGATAGTTGGCCAAATGATTGAGGACTTGGGGGCCGGGGAGGAGGGCAGGAGGACTGAACCAAGATGCTTCAGCTCTTCACACGTGTCTCAGGAAGGTGGCCTTCTTGCAGTTCACACATGAGAATGGTGGGACTAGTGGCTCATGTGTTTATGACTGGATTTAACAGCTTCTGCATCTCAACCCCCTTCACAGCAAGACCTCTCATCACAAGGGCCTAGGATTGCTGCTCACTGGGCCATCTACTTCCAGTTAAAGGACAACCTAAAACGCTTCCTGTTCTAATACTTCACTGGTTGAAGGAAGAGTATGTTTGAATATCCTAAAATATGGCTAATTTCTGTGTTTGATACACACATCATTGTCTCTAGCAAGCAGACACTTGAAAGGCTGGATCCATTTTCTCTGTTTCGCCGTAGCTTACTACATGCCAGACTCTGGGGAAGACACTGACTAGCAGCACACAAGGAAGGAGCAATCTGCTTTATAGAGCACCAACTCTGGCAGGGGACAAGGACAATTAAATAGGCAAAAGCATGCCTCATACTCTACACCACCATAGAGCCAAGGCAAGGTGCCAGAACAAGGAGTTAGACCTTCACTACAATTTTGGAGGCTAAGATGGCAGTAATATCAGGAAAAGCTTTTTGTTTAAAAGAAGGGAAGACTACACCGTGCCTCAAGGATAAAGAACGCCAGTCAGGCCCTGAGGAGGCCAGTGAACTGGGTGAGTTCTAATGTGGCTGCCTTGGAAAGGAATGACGTCATCATACAATACTACAGCCATCCACAGCTGGGAAGTGTGATGTTTCCCAAATGCGCTCCTGACACCCCTCACTCAGCCTGGAGTCTATTTCCCTTAACCTTGGGCCTGAGTGGGCTTAGAACTATTCAGACCAAGAGTAGAGGAGGAAAGCCATGCTGTACAAGACAGGGACATACAAAGGATATGGCTATTGCTTCGCTTTTTTAGGACCCTGCCCTCACAATTAGCCATCACACTGGGAGGAAGCTAGACCGCAGAGAGACCTTGGGTCAACAAGTCTTGCAGACACCTCTGCTGAGAGGCAGGCGTGTGAGTGAATGAACCATCTGTCCTAGTTTCTTTTCTACTGCTGTGATAAGACATCATGACCAATCAACTTACAGAAGAGTTTACTTGGGGCTCAGTTTCAGAGAGTTGGAGTCTACGACCATCACGGCAGGGAGCATGGCAGCAGGCAGGCATGGAGATGGAGCAGCAGCTGTGAACTTAGGACTTGATTCATAAGAGGCAGAGGGAGCTAAATGTGTGCTTTTGAAACCTCAAAGCCCACCCCCAGCGACACACCTTCTATTCCTTACAAACTGCTCCACCAGTTGGGGGGGTTGGTGCATTCTCCTTCAAACCACCAAAGATACTCCCTTCAGATTTTCAGCTGAGACTTCAGGGATCATGAAGCAGGGGCAAGCTGCTCCTACCAAGCCCGCGGAATAAGCAGTTGTTGTGTACCACGAAGTTTTAGGCTATTTTGTTATGCAGCTGCAGTATAAGAACAAATGGATAAAGTACAGTTCATTCACATAATGGCAATGGTTACAACAAAGCCAAGGTCTTCAGCACCACAAGATGCTGGCTGGCTCTCACACACAATGCTCAGTGAAGGAGGCAGACCCAGAAGCACATACTGTTTGGTTTTTACCTATTTTAAGTGCAAAAATAAGTCAGGCAAATCTGTTTCAAAGCAAAACAGCAATTGCCCCATGGGGCAGTGACAGGGAAAGGGAACAAGGCAGGCCCTAGGATACAGGCCAAATAGCAGTGTTCAGCTTATAAAGATCCATTAGGACACACATTCACAGGCTGGAGAGAAGGCTCGGTCCACAAAGGAGACCCAAGTTTGGATTCCTAACATCATGTAAAAAGCTGTGCAGTACACATGCCTATAGTCCCAGTGCGTGGAGACATGAAGCTCCCTGACCCTGTCTAGCCAGCCTGAATCAGCTGAACAGGTGAGCTCCAGGTTCAGTGACTCTGTCTCAAAAATGAAGTAGAGAGTAATTAAGAAAGACAATCTCTGACTCACATATGCATACATGTGCACACACATTAATATGCATGTACCCATATTATACAAAGATACACACTTATGATCTATTGTAAGTACTTTGTTTTGATACAGAGATTCACTCTGTAACCCTGGCTGGCACAGAACTTACTATGTAAGGTTAGGCTGGCCTCGAACTCAGAGATCCACCTGCCTCTGCTAGATTAAAAATGCACAAGTATGATCCTGAGTTTGGATCCCCAAGCACTCACATAAAAATATAGGGGCATGTATCTGTAACCTCAGCACTGGGAGGGGACAAAGAAGTGAAGAGGGGCAGACTTCCACCAAGGCTAGCACAGCCAGTGAGCTCTAGGTTCACTGAGAGACAGAAAGACACCCACATTAAACTCTCGGAGAGGAGAGGAGAGGAGGGGAGGGGAGGGGAGGGGAGGGGAGGGGAGGGGAGGGGAGGGGAGAGGAGAGGAGAGGAGGGGAGGGGAGAGGAGAGGAGAGGAGAGGAGAGGAGAGGAGAGACAGAGACACAGAGACCCTGACCACTCTGGCAATAGTGCAGTCGGAGGCCCTGAAAGCTTATAGAGCAGCTAAGGAGTTGCTGCTCTTCAGGCTGTTGGTGATGTGAATGGAGAGCCAGGCCTCACTTGCCCTGCCAACCCCTGGTAAACATGAAGGTCCTCTATGCTACTAGGCCTTGGGCTGGTGCCCAGTGGGCCATCTGGTGGACTCAGAATCCAGAAGGGACATGTGGCTGACTTGACTCTGAACAATTATTTATCCTGATTACTGAGCTTTTTGGCATCCACTAATAACTTGTGCCAGGCTGCAGTAGCAAAGGACATAGGTTAGCGTAGATGTAGCCAGCAACAACAGTACTCATTTGGAAGATTGAGGCAGGAGGATCACAAGTTTGAGGCTAGCCAAGGCTATATGGCCAGATTGTGTCTCAAACAACTCAAGCCAGCAGGCGTATTCCAGTTTATGGTTTAAGATACAGAGAAAACCACGTGGAGGTTTCATGAAAAGGGAATCTTAGAAGAATAGGTTGCTGGAAGGACAGCAAGGGAAGAAGATGATGGCTCAGGTTCAGACACACCAAACTTGGGAAATCTGACAAAAAAAAAAAGTTAGCCGATTTATTTGTTGTAAGAGATAGAAGCTGGGAGGGAAGATATGGGCTGTAATTATGGGGGTTTTTTGTTGTTGGTTTTTTTTTAGTTTAGTTTTTTGAGACAGGGCTTTTCTGTGTATCCTTGGCTGTCCAGGACTCGCTTTATAGACCAGGCTGGCCTCCAACTCATAGGGATCCACCTGCCTCTGCCTCCCAAGTGCTGGGATTAAAGCTACAGCACTGTCCCTGGCTTTGGACTGTAATTATGAATTTGGCTAAATAGTGAAACAAAACAAGTGTGCAGGGCAGGGTAGAACAGAGTGGTCCCCTGACAGGCAGGAACAGGGCAGACCAGTAAGCCCAAATGAGCATCCACAGCAGTGCTCTCAACCTTCCTAAGGTTTAATACAGTTCCTCATGTATGATGGATGACCTCCAAGCATAAAAGTATTTTCGTTTCAGGGTTGGACAGACTGCTAAACAGTTAAGAGCACTGGGTACTCTTCCAGAGGACCCAGGTTCAATTCCCAGCACTGACGTGGCAGCTTTACAATTGTTTGTAACTTCAGTTCCAGGAGACCTGACACCCTCACATACACGTACATGCATGCAAAATAAAAATAAATCATTAAGACTTAAGTTCATTGCTACTCCATAACTGCAACGTTGCTACTGAAGCTGTGTCTCAGTCCCTAAGACTGTCAGAAACGTGTATTTTCAGATGATTGTCACCCACAGGTTGAGAACCGCTGAGCCTAGGACACCATTCAGAGGACACTGGGTGGCCCTTTCTCCCTTCCTCCATCCTTCCATCCCTTGCTTGGATTTGGCTTAAGTTAAAGTTTGAAGAAGGTGAATCAATTAACCCTGTTCACATCTCTATCAAGACAGCAGTAGAAATCATTTTTCTGGGTATCTCAGAGCCCACTGATTCTCTTCAGGTATCAGCCTGTTTCCACTCATTTGCTGAATGAAGTTAGGGGAAGGCCAGGGAAGAGCCATCTTTCTCAGTACACTCAAAAACCAGGTGAAGCAGTTGTAAGCACATATTAGTAAGTAAGGGAGGCGACCACAGCATGAAAAGAAAGCTTATGCTCTGGCTGTGGCCAGGAGGCCAAGCCTGCCTGCTGGGCTGGAGCTCTGTATTTTATACCCTGGCGGAAGGTACAGAAGCAATTGGAGAGTCGGCTGCACAGACGCCAGTCCCAATCACAGCCCAATGGCAGCTGGTGGCAGGGACCTAAAACACATCCAAAGGTCACATACAGCAGGATCGCTCTGTTCTGTGTTTGCCTTAGCAAATATTTGAGTTTGGCTTCAACGGGCAGAACTAATCAACTATCAATGGGAATAGTGCTTTGGCCAGAATCCCCCCTTAGCCTCCTGGGAAAGGACTCTTCTCTCCTGCTCTTCCTCCTTTGAGCATCTCATGCAACCCAGACCACTGTCAAACTTGCTGTGTAGCCAAGAATCACCTTCCACTTTTGATTCTCCTCCTCTCACCGTATAACTCTGCGCTACCACCGCTGGTTTATGTGGTGCTACGTAGGCTGGGCAAGCACCCTACCAACTCAACTACAACCCAGCCCCTCTCTCATCTCTTAAGAAACAGCTCCGTAGAGGAATGTTAGTTCAGAACATGGCTGCTCTAGCAAGAGATCATATCCAAAGACCTTCTCGGTCTATGTGATTCATCTGCAATACAAAGAGACTTTAATGTGGGGGGGGGGGGAGAGGCAACTAGATTTGAGTTCAAGGCCAGCCTGGTATGGAACAAGTATCAGGTAAAGAAAAGCTTAGGTCCAGGTGTGATGATACATATCTTTAATCACAAACAATGAAAGTACAGTTAGTTTGTAGAAGAAACCACCTGTTCGTAAGTGTTGTCTGATTGAGTGGCAAAGAAAGTGACGAATCAGAGAAAGATTTGATGGAACACCCAACTCTCACAAGAAGAGAGAGGAAAGGGAAGCTACTTAAGGGGTAATGCACAGAGAGGGAGGAGACAGGGTTACAGGGAGAGTTTTACAGAGAGAGGTTGAATGAGAGACCAAGCTAGACACAGGCAAAGACAAAATTAGCCAGAAGATTAGAGCAGATTGCTAGAGTTAGTCTGGGGCCAAACAGAGCAATTCAGAGACAGAGAAAAAAGCCAGATTGAAAAAATCAGCTGGGAGAGGAGTTTGAGTAAGAACAGCTGAGTTAAAGCAGCCAGCCCAAAACTCAGGAAAATAAGGAAGGGTGAGCTTACTAAGCAGTAAGTTTCGGAGGATGAAAACATTCTAGGCCTAGGCCTAGGTTAGCAGACGGAGACAGTATGGGGGCTTATAGGGGCCACAACTATCAAGTTTTATCATTAGATCATCATCATCAGTCATTTGGCTGCTATAGAATCTCATCTGCAAGCCACCATTAATTAACAGCTTGTAAAAGTGACTGGCTCATTGCAATGAGAGAAATGCACCTTTACAAATGTGACAGTCACCACCTTAACCAAGTGATCAATTTACAAGAGCCAGATAGAAACCTAGCATTTGTTGTGTGCTTCATCACATGATAAATATGAAGTGCATGCCAACCGCACTTTTGTTGTTGCCCAAAGTTTTGCCTTAAACTGAAAACTATTTCCTATCCCTTTAGTTTTGATTTTTTACAATGATGGAGACTAAACTCAGGCTTTACAAAACGATAGTTGAGTGCTCTGCCACTGAACCACATCTGTGGCCTTAATTTTATCTTCAAACAGGGTTTTGTTAAGTTGCTCTTCTGGCCAGGTGTGGTGCTGCATACCTTTAATCTCAGCACTCAGGAGGCAGAAGCAGGTGGATTGCTGTGAGTTCAAGGCTAGCCTGGTCTAAAAAGTGAGTCTAGGACAGTCAGGGCTACACAGAAAAACCCTGTCTCAGGGGAAAAAACAACAACAACAACAACAACAACAACAACAACAAACCACCACCAACAACAACAAGAAAAAACTCAGCATCTGCTCACTATGGATGAGAGTAGATGTAGTGACCCAGAAAGGGACTCCCATTTCCGAGGTGGGATGCTGACAAGCACACGGGACCAGCCATCAAGGTGAAGGACCATGGGGGGAGGGGCATGAGCAAACAAGAAAAGTGGATCCCTATGATAGCTACACAGAGAAACCCTGTCTCAAATCACCAAAAACAACAACAACAGCAACAACAATAAAGACAAAAGCCAAAATTGTAATAGACTTGTACTCTGTAGCAGACTACTATTTTTCCAACATAGACATGATGCCAGGACTCCCCCCCTGAGAGACAGGCTCTCTGTGTTCTTTTCCACCTGAAGTCACCTTGCACCTGAACCAACAGAATGTTGCAAGAGATGATTCTGTATAACTTCCAAGGCAAGGTTAAAAGAGTTATGTGGTCAGGTGTGGTGTGTACACACACACACACACACACACACACACACACACACACACACACACTTTTTTTGTGTTTTGCTTTGTTTTCTGAGATAGAGTTTCTCTGTGTAACAGAGCCCCTGGCTGTCTTGGACTCTCTGGTATTAAAATTGTGTGCCACCATCACCGGCTAATTATGCCTTTAATTCCAGCACTCAAAATGCAGAGGCAGGCAGATCTCTGGGTTCGAGGCCAGCCTGGTCTACAAAGTGAGTTCAGGACTGCCAAGGCTACACAGAGAAACCCTGTCTCAAACAAACAACAACAAAGAAACAACAACAACAAACAAAGATAGTCACCATCCAACTGCAGCTCAGGGAAGCTGTGAAGCCCCCATGCCTCACTGAGCCTCCTAATCCTCTGGCTTATAAATACCATGAGAGATGATGATTGTTATTAGCTTAAACTTGTTATTAAGTTTTAGGTGTTTTGTTATAGAATAGATATGACATAAATTATTAGTGACACTGTTCTTTATCTTGTGTGTGTGTGTGTGGGGGGGGCTTATCTTGGGAGAACCAACTCTATAGACAGAGCTAACTACAGAGAAGGGGGAGGTGGCAGGAAAGTGCAGAGGCAGAGGCAGCATGGCCACACGAGCATTTCTCTGTTGTCTCAGGGTTGAGACTAGAAGTTGGATATCTTTCTTTGAAGCTAAGCACTACAGAGAAAAGACTTGTGGACACTAATATCTAGTCACAAGCAGAAAATCTCCCTGGCACCTCTACTACACAAATTCAAATAAAATAGGAGGTAAGTGATGGTGGTACTGAGGACACAGAAAGCGCAACTCTCTCTACATACAAGGTGTCTTCTAATGCTGTGCTGAACCAAAAAGCAAGTTGGGAAGAAAGGGATTATTTAGCTTCCCTATCACTGTTCATCATCAGAGGAAGTCAGGAATGGAACTCAAGCAGGGCGGGAGCAGCAGCGGGTGCACAGGCCATGGCGGTGCACTGCTAATGGCTTGCCAGATTGCTTTCTTAAAGAACCCAGAACTACCACCCGCAATGGGCTGGGCCCTCCCACATCAATCACTAATTAAAAATATGGCTTACCGCCCGATCTTATGGAGGCATTTTCTCAACTAAGGCTCCCTCTTTTCTGATGACTCTAGCTTGTGTCAAGCTAAAGTCATTTTACACACACACACACACACACACACACACACACACACACACACACAAATAATTAGGTAGTGCACAAGGAAACCTTACTATATCAATTGACCAAGGAGGAGAAAATAATTATTTCAGTTGATACAGGAAAAACAAAACGAAACAAAACAAAAAAACAAAAAGCTGAAAGAAGCAGGGCGGTGGTGGTGCCCGCCTTTTATCCCAGCACTTGGGAGGCAGAGGCAGGCAGATTGCTGTGAGTTTGAGGCTAGCCTGGTCTACAAAGCTAATCCAGGATAGTCAAGGCTACACAGAGAAATCCTGTCTCGAAAAAACAAAAACCAAAAAACAAACAAACAAACAAAACCCAACTGGAAGAGTTCATTACTACTTTATATTTACAATTCCCAGTAAAACAGAAAGGGGAATACTTAATAAAAAAAAATAAGTATCTTCACCAAAAAAAAAACAAAAACAAAAAAACAAAAAACACAGCAAACTTTTACTCAATGGAGAAACGGTTGTTATACATACAGTGGAGGTACTGATCCATAGGTTAAGGATGGGAAACCTATATATAGGTGTTAGAAAGAAAGATAATAATTGCTTTTTTGGATCATGTAAACTGCAAGGTCTACTTACCAAATTGCATTTTTTCTATCTTAGCAATAATTAACTAGAAACAAAAATAATAACAGACAAAACCATGATGTTTCTGGTAGTAACTTAAACAAGAGTATGCAGAACTCCTAAGACATGCAATAAATGCAGAGGCTCATGTTTTTGTTTTGTTTTGTTTTGGTTTGGTTTGGTTTTTTGAGACAGGGTTTCTCTGTGTAGCCCTGGCTGTGCTGCACTAACTTTGTAGACCAGGCTGGCCTTGAACTCACAGAGATCCACCTGCCTCTGCTTCCTGAGTGCTGGGAGTAAAGGCATGCACCACCACCACCCAGTGACTTATGTATTCTTAAACAGGATCTAATATTTTAAAGATGGTAATCTTCACAGTGACATAAATTCAGAGCTATTTATATAAGCAACATCAACAAAAACCTGGTGAAAAGTTCTATCCACAACTTAACACAACGAATTTTTCAACACTGCAGGGTATAAAGAATGTGACTCCTTTAGCAAACAAACACACAGGCACTTCCGCAGGAACAGCAAGGGTGAGTACATCCTCAAGGAGGCGCTGGTGGCCACCACCACTAATTGGCTGTTAACATTTGCTGTTTTTGAGACAGGGTCTTAAGTAGCCCAGGCCAACATCAAACTTGGTCTCATGTAGTCAATTATGACCTTAAGCTGGTCCTTCTGCCTCTACTTCCCAAATGCTGACATTACAGGCATGTACCACCCAGTAGCTTTGTAAACAAGGACACACCTCTGAACTCACACTACACAACTGGCTACCTGAGCAGGAGAGGTGCAGAAGAGATTTAACCTTTTATTTTGGATGCACTATTTGATTTTTTTGTAATAATGAACTCAAATATTACATCATTCAACTTTTAAAAAACTGTATCTCCCCACCTCAGTTACTTCAGGATCACTGAGGTCTCGGCTAAGCCGCTAAGACCATGGCAGCCCGGGGTAGTTGGGCAGTGCTCATTCCCACACCTAAGCAAGCTAACACATCCACTCCACGGCTGTTAAGAACAGCCCAGCGCCCTAGCTCACAGAGACTGCACTAAAACGAGAACTGAGTCGCTTCCTCCAGACTCTCAGCCTCCCTGTTTTTAGCCCTGGCTGCCTGCATTATCATATTACTATAATTACCAAGGCAGTGGGGTGTGTATAATTTCTCATGAACATATATGATTGCCCCTTTCCTTATGAAGCACAGCGCTGTGGAGCAGCAGCCATAGGACCGTGGCCTGATCTCAAGTGTGTAAGGGCCCCTACCCTCTCCATCTCAGCCCTGTATCTCAACAGCCTTGAGTTATGTGAATGCTGCCCGTCTGTACAACCTGATCTGCGATCTAGTGTCCCATCCATGTTTTCCGCTGCTTTTTGCTGGGCCCTGCGAGGAACACAGCCAGACACACACTGAGCTGGGCAGGCTGGGCAGGCAGTCCTTTGGAAAAGCCCCACTGGCTCTCACTGACACAAGACACATGGGTGCCAAGAACTAGTACTTCAAGAATAGCCACGCGTAGCCAGAAAGCATCTCTACTCTCTGCACAGTCACCCTGAGCCGGCTGCTCATTCAGCTTTCCATCCACCCAGGACTGTGGGAGGAAGGAAATACAGCAGTGGGGGTGGGGGGCGGTGGGGAATCACAAGCAGCAGCTACATCTATCTCTGTGCTGTACCCATGTGTCAGCCAGTTCTGAGTGTTTTGCCTTCACTCTCTTTGCATTTAGCCTCTTAAGCCTCTGGGCATGTGCTGACCCATTATTACTGCTTTCTTACAATTGAGGAAATGAAGGTGCGAGGAAGTGAGGGTAGGTTACTATGAGTGACTGGACCCCAGTAATGCACCCGATCCCCAAACAACATGGGAAAAAATGCCTAGGGTCTGGTGCTGGTGTACAGGGTGGGGACAGAACAAAATAGCTCAAAGATTATCTCTTGGAGACTTGGATAAAAGAAGTTGCAAGGAGGCCGGGCGTGGTGGGCCACGCCTTTAATCCCAGCACTCGGGAGGCAGAGGCAGGCGGATCGCTGTGAGTTCGAGGCCAGCCTGGTCTACAAAGTGAGTCCAGGACAGCCAAGGCTACACAGAGAGAAACCCTGTCTCGAAAAACCAAAAAAAAAAAAAAAGAAGTTGCAAGGAGGCAGGGCATGGTGGCGCACACCTTTAATCCCAGCACGCGGGAGGCAGAGGCAGGCAGATGGATCACTCTGAGTTTGAGGCCAACCTGGTCTACAAAGTGAGTCCAGGACAGCCAAGGCTACACAGAGAAACCCTAATTCAAAAAAACAAAACAAAATAAACAAACCAAAACCAACCAAAAAAGAGAAGTTTCAAGGAACAATACTATTTGTGTGATACATAAATACATAAGAACTAGAAGAAATAGAGACTAGAGTTGAGATTTTAACAGAAAATCTCAGGCTAGGAAATCAGCCGTGTCTTTCCTTCATTCCATGTAGAACGCCACTAGCGAACACAAGGACTTCATCCTCCTCGTCTACTGGATTTTTCTCCCTTCCCAGGAGAAGGCTAACAGGAGCGGGTTTCTCCCTGGACCAAAGAGCTGGACAGATTTACAATGTGCTCACAAGTGTTCATACCTTCTGACATCTGGGGACACACAGATGGAGTGACAAGATACATGGCTCACAAAATATTCAGAATGATTTCATTCACTCTCAGAACTACCAGCAACTCTCTATCTTCATCTGTTAACTCGAGTGTGTTTAAAGGGTGATCAAGGGTTTAGGGCTAACCATTATTACTTTGCACAGTAGTAGGGGGTGCATGTGAGAGAGGCTGGGCACACTAAGGCCTTGTCCTCCACACCAGGAACATGTCCTGTCACTACTGAACTTTATTCCTCACACTCTCACCGAGTTATACTTAATTCTAACTTTGGACTCATGTATGCTAAGGCAGGCTTTGAACTTCTGACTCTTGTCTCAGCCTTAAGTACCTGAGATTACTGGACAAATGAACTAAAATTTTAAACACAAAGGTGAAATACTACTATATACTTGTAAATTTGTTTTTTTATGTGTATATGAGTGTCTGCCTGCATACCTGGTGTTGAAGAGGTCTAAAGAGGGCATCCAGTTCTCTGGAATTTAGTGAAGGATCGTTGTGAGTGCCATATCGGTGCAGGGAACGGAACCTGAATTCTCTGCGAGCAGCCAGTGTTAACTGCTAAGCCATGCCTTCAGCCCACCACTACATACTTCTATACATCATAACATCACATCCATTGGAGGCAAACACTGTGGGTGCCATGGCAGGGCTGGGGTCAGAAGTGAAGGGAACTAGGTAAAAGTAAAATAGGCAGTGTCTATACAAGACCTGGAATCTCCTGGCTGATCCAGAACATGCAGACCCCCCTACAGGTGGCCAGAGGAAACGGCCAGGCCTCCTCCACCCTCCCCGACTATAGAGCTGGAGGACTCAGGCAGAGCTCCCACACAGCATGACGAGGGAATAGGCAGCACACAAGCTCTTCTAGGAAATGTCTCCAACTACTGTCCTGATTCTGAACAAATTTTGGTGTCTCTGTTTTTTGGGACAGGTCTTATTACTATGTTACACTGGCTGGTCTGGAACTCACGCTGTAGACCAAGCTGGCCTCAAACTCAGAGATCAACCTGCTTCTGCCTCCCAAGTGCTAAGACTAAATCATGCCTGGCTCTATTTTTCCACCTGTAAACTGGGGTGAGGAGACTAGTTTATCCCTCTAAATTTTCTTCCAATTTGATGACTCTGTGTTCCCTGCGGGTGCCTGGTACCTGCAGAGGCCACAAGATGGTGCTGGATCCTCTGCACTAGAGTTATAGATGGCTGTTAGCCTTCGTGTGGGCACTGGGATTTGAATCTGGGTCCTCTGGCTCACGCTCTTAGCCACTGAGTCATCTCTCCAGCCCCACAGATTGAGTCTTGACATAGTTTTGCAACTACCAGCAGCAAGGACAGAAAACAGCCAGAAATAGAGAGTCAAGAGTGCATCTATAGCAAAAATGGTCGTGGTGGGGGGACATGAGTTGTTTTTTATATATTAAACTATACGAGCTGTGGATGAGAGGGCAGGGTTACATGGAAAGCGTTGGGCTTGAGGGCAGTACTGATGGAGAAGTACTCGCTGCTTCCGACTCAGCTGAGGTGAGCAGTGTGGAAAGTTCTATGTACAAATGATGTGGTGGTACCTGGGGCCATTTGCCAGGGTTTTACATCAAGGTTTGGGTATGTATTCAGTTCTACTGGGTTTTGTCAGTAGCTGTTTAACTGATTTACTTCCCTCATCTCATCCCTCTCTGGACTTTGTAGTAATTTTTAGGACAATGTAGATTTTTTTTTATCAACATGGGGACTATTAACCTCAGAGCGTGCTCCTCATTCCTTCTCTGCAGCCAGGGCCCTGGGATGTCTTTACTGAATGGAGTCTTGGCCCATACCTCACAGGTCTACCACCTACAGTCTCCTGGAGCACACACGTCCTCACAGGGATGCCCTAAGGAGGAGCACACACGTCCTCACAGGGATGCCCTAAGGAGGACAGCAGCAACTGACTAGCATCTTGCCACAGGCACAAGAGCTTCTCCTAGTGACTCAGGCTGTGCACCTGCTGCTGTGCAAAGAGATAACAAAATGAATTCAGGCACATGAAGAAAAGGTAATGGCACATCCATGTTTGCACTGTTTCACTATCCCTCTTAATAGACTTTCTGATAAATAATTCGTCTCCCTTCGGCAACTCTCAGTCTGAGCAGAAGGTCAGAGTGTTGACCCAGAGCAGTGCACTGACAATGGGCACTCTCCAGCTGCCTCAGAGGCATCCTCCTCCAACACCCTAACCAACCATGGCTGGGCTTAGTGAGACACTTCAAGTGAGACACTTCAAGGCATTGCCCTTCTAAAATGCTTTTAAAAACATAGGGTTCTAAGCTTGTTATTACAAATGAGTTGGAACAGTCTGTCAAAGTCAGTTCTTTAAACTGTTTCAAGTCTTTTGAAGTCACTGAACAGCCATGTTCACAGGGTATCGTGTAGGTAGTGTCACAGCAAGAACAAAGGCATTTTCTTGCTTACATTTTGTCAAGAGTGTAACCTAATTTTACGTTTTTCTTACAGATTAATTTGAGAAAACTACAACAGAAGCCAGCATCTCCTCACATCTCAACAGCAAGCTCTCAGTCAGGTCAGAAACTAACACACAGAAGGCTCCTGGATTAACTTTAAACAAAACAAAGCAAAACAACAACAGGGTCTCACTATTCAGCCCTGGCTGGCCTTAACTCACAAGACTCAACAGTCTCTGCCTTCAGAGTGCCCAGGGTTAAGGGTGTGTGCCATCACACCCAGCTAGAATAACTATTTAAACCAAGCTGAGGACAAGTTAGAGGGATAGTTAAAAAGGGACACAGACATCAGTGATAAGCCTCATACTTCTAAGGTTTCCTTCCTTTGGTGACTTCTGGCTGGGCTATATTGAACATACAAATCATCAACTCAAAGGAACGTTGGCAAGAACGTCAGATCTCCAGTGCAGGGTCTAACTTCATCAGCATCTCTCAAAGGACATCACCACAGCAGCCTTATGTAGCAGACTTTCCTTTCCTTTCTTAGCAACCACCTCCTTACACAGTGAAGAAATTCTAGTAACCTCATAGAGCACAGAGAAGAAATGAAGAGATGACCTTAGAGGTCTTACTTCAAAATCAAGGGTATGAGCCAAGAATATAATCTGGGTTACTTAAACCTTAAACTCTCACTTTAAGATTTCCTGTGTCCAGTACACTGGGGTGGATTTCATGGTCCCCATGCCCTTATGCATAGACTGATATAACTCCCCACTCCTGATACTGTGCTGAGAACTGCCATTTCTTGGTTGTGTCAAGTCCAAGTGCTCCTGGTTTTTTGTTTTGTTTTTATTGATGAGAGGCATTCATACTGTTGGATTGAGGCAAATAATTAAAGCAGATGCTTAGTCATCCAATCCTACCCAAACTCTTAATTACAAAGGAGTAAAAGGAGAAATGACATGAAGGGACACAAAGAATGTGACAAAATAGCCTGGAGAACAGGGAGGAGCAAATCTATCTGCTTAATTAAAATCTATGTGCACTTTGAAATTGACTTATGTGATTTCCAACTACTATTTTAGGTAGAAGAAAACCCTCAAACTTAAGGCTCAAAACATTTTACTCACATCTAGAAATGAAAAGATCAAATAGACCTGAAAACAAACTTCAAGACAGTGGAGTCTTTTGATGGCAGAAAAGCTGGTTCCTGGGAGATCTGAGCCATTTCACCACACCACACAAAAGTGGAAAGACAGCATCCTCTCTGATACCACCACAGTACCTGAGATTGATTACGCTGCTCTTTTTTAAAATTTCAGGTACGTGGTTCCAAGGCTACACTAGGGAAGGGGAGCTGTACTCATCCGTAAAGAGTCCCAGTGCCTCCTCTAAATCAACTAGCACAGGAAGCTGTTCTTACAGCTCCTGCTGTAACTGACAAATCTGCAATACTTAAAAAAATGATTTTTTTAAAAAATTTTTTGGTTTTTCAAGACAGGGTTTCTCTGTGTAATAGTCCTGGCTACCCTGAATTCACTTTTGTAGACCAGGCTGGCCTGGAACTCACAGTAATCCACCTGCCTCTGCCTCTCAAGTACTGAGATTAAAGGCATGTGGCACCACTTCTGGCAAAAAAAATGATTTTGCTTTGTATTTTTCAAGACGTTCTGGACCTAACTCTGTAGATCAGGCTGGCCTCGAACTCAGAGATCCACCTGCCTCTGCCTCCCAGAGTGCAGGGATTACAGGCGTGCACCACTGTGTCCAGCTGATTTTGTTTACTTTTATTTTATGTATATGGGTATTTTGCCGGCGTGTATGCATGTCTGTGCACCATGTGAATACATTATTCACTGAGGCCAGAAGTAGGTGTGGAACCCCCTGGAACTTTCATTACAACACTGTTATGTGGGTGGTGAGATCTGAACATGGGTCTTCTAAAAGAGTATCTAGTGCTCTTAACTGCTGAGCCAGCTCTCTAGACTCATACCTGGTTTCTGTTAGTGATCACAGAATGTCAGGATTAAGGCCAGAATCTGCTCTTTTACTTTTTCAGTATGAAAAACCTAGGAGGTGCAGCCTCTTGACCAAAAAACTTGGTACTGTTCAGAAACAACCTGAGGAAAACCAACCAAAAATGGCCAAACACTGTCAACTAAGTCCCACAGAGGGTGGGTTCATGTTCTGACCGCTGTGACCTGGTTTATTTAAAGGAGACTGAGTATGAAATAACTCTCCTGGAGTCAACCAGGAGAGTACCAACGTCATTAAACACGTTATCCAGCCCAAGCAAGGAACCAGCTGAGACGTGCTGCTCGCTCCTACTGAACTGCTCAAAGGGAGGTTGGGATTTCCTTTCAACTGTAGCAGTTACTCCTAGTCTGGAAGAGCTGCACTCATCTTTAACCATTTGTTCTCCCTGTTCTATGGGACCTTGGCCACTTTATCCCCCCCACCTTTTATTCCTACTGCCCTCAGTGGTGCTGAAGTGGCTGATACAGGGGAATAATCCTTACACTTGGGTGTCACAGTGCTAGTCTGAGAGTGGCTTCTGCCAGCAAAGCCACTGAACGCTAACACAATACACACAATGGATGAGGGCAGCCCTCTCTACTGTCAGATCTCTACATCCCTACAGAGTAAAGGGGAACACCCACAGATGTCAGTAGACTGATTATAAGGCAAGAAGGGGAAGAACAAAAGTCCTCTATTAGGCCATTTTGTTGAGGGGCTTTACAATGGCACTGATACCCTTCTTTGTACACAGCCCACCATGTATAGTCATTTCCAAGACAAACAGAACCATTTCCTCCAAAACAGCTGTCAGTAGCAATTCTGAGGTCAGAGAGGAGGAATCCCTCATTTGCTTATGTATTTGACTTTCCCGGACTTATTCCAGCCACAAACCCAGAGCTTTGTGAGAGGTTGTCATAGAAAATGATGGCCTCTTGATCTGACCTGAGCCCTTCAGGGCCTCTGGACAGAGCTGTCTGATGGAAGCACAACAGACATAAAGCCACGTGGCCTGCAGGCTGGGCTCCCGGGAAGGGTGAATTCTTGCACAGGTCAGCTTCCTTAAGCCCTGGCTTCTAGCGGAGGTTCTCAGTTTATCTTTATGGGCACTTCAGCTTCCAAAGAGACACAAAAACGAGGTCTAAGGAGACATGGAGAGACCTGAGGAACTAACTCCTGCCTATACATATCTAAAATGAGCTCCTGAATTTACTCCAATAAGTATGACTATAACCTGCCTATTCAGCAAAGAAACTGACTACAAATCCTGAACGCCCTAGGGATGCTTTGGGTTGTCAGACAGGAACTAGCATAGCAAAAACATGTTTGTTTTCTTTGAAGCTAATGTTCCGAGGGAAGACTCTCTCACTCCTTCAAAGACAGAAGGCTGCTTTTAAAGTCAGAAAACCAATAATTAGTCCATTAGTTGTTAGTCTATCTTATCGAAGTTCTTTTGTGAGTTAGTTCACTTGAGAGCTGCTCCCTAGTCCTGAGATAGCATTCTTCCAGCAGAACGGAGTCTGCCGGCTGATGGGAGGGCCTGGCGGGAATTTCTTCATCCAGGTGGGCAGCTGGCATGCCACAGGGACATAAGAATCTCCTCTTTTCCTTACAGAGGGATGATACCCAATTCTGAGGAATAAACTAGAAGTACACCAACAGGTGGAAGAGAATAATTTATTAACATAAAAGCACATAGAATCACATGAAGTGTGAAACTTCAAAAGGGCCACATGGTTGAGCTTATGCAGCAATCTGAGCTGCAGAAATCGTAGAGGTTTGGAGAGTCTAGGGGATGTGATGACAGAGGGACAGGGCCCTAGGATGTCTAGGGTGCCTGAAGGCCCCAGGAGGGTGGAGTAAGCATGCTGTGAACAATAGCTGTCGTGCTGTGCAGTTTTTCAGAGAAAGACTCAGAAGAACAGCCAGTACTAGCAGTAAAGCCTCTTAGGGCGAGGTGTCAGACTTGGGGCTCCTTTTCCTGTGACTTAATCTCTGTTTACTCAGACTCCTAGGAGGCAGCCTTTAGTAATCTCATGTCTACTAGGCGCACATCCTTTAGTCAGACAGGCAACTCCAGACAAAGTTTCTCCTTGTGTTTGTTGCTTTCTGAGCTTCTGAGTTTGAAGTGTGAGTGGGGGGGCGGGGGGGGAACTGACTTGAGAATGTTTTCTGGGTTCCTACAGAACAAAGAGAGGCCTCTCTCCCAGAGGGAAAATCAGTGTCTGCCATCAAGCCCACAGTCTACCAGAGAAGACCTCATGGTCTGAGGACAGGGCTTGGCCTTTGCCTAGACAGGCAGCATGGAAAGTACTGGACACCAACTTCTTCAGGAGAGTTACCAAGGCTCTCAAGACAGGGCTATGTTCTACCTCAAGAAGATAACATCAAACTCATGCGCATGGTCGTGGCAGAGGGACAGGCAGGAGAACAGAATGAACACGTGCTGGCTAGGTTTATGTCAATTTGACACCAGCTAGAGTTATCAGAGAAGAGGGAATCACAACTGAGAAATGTCTCCATAAGACTAGTCAGGCAAGTCTGTATTGTCTTGATTAATGATTGATATAGGAGGGCCCAGCCCATTGTGGGGGACACCACCCCTGGGGCTAGTGGTCCAGGCTGAAGGAGACCTTGGGGGTGCTGTCGGGTTCCAAGAAAGTAGGCTGCGCAAGCCATAAGACACAGGCCGCATTACTCCAAGGTCTCTGCTCCAGATGCTGCCTCCAGGTTCCTGGCCTGACTGACCCTTTTCTCCCCAGGCTGCTTGTGGTCATGGTGTTATCATCACAGCAAACAGAGACCCTGAGTGTGCGCTAAAAGCTCTGCAGCACACTGACCCAGCACTCAATACCTTCTTCAGAAAGCACTGAGATGGGAAGAAGGGGAAGTCTAAATGAGATGCCTGCAGAGGCCAGAGGGGAGTGCTGGGTCCCTGAAGGCTGGAAACACACAGCTGTGAGCTGCTCGGTGTGAGTGCTGGAAACCAAACTCTGGTCCCCTGCAAGAGCACCAAGTGCTTCTAACCTCTGGGCCATCTGTCCAGGCCCCGAATCAGAAATGTCCATCTGCAGACTTTTCTGAGTAGTATGATGAAATCTTGCTCCATTATGCTCCATCCTACTTGAGATATGAATCACCTCTGTCTGGTACACTACTCATCTGTTAAGTGTCAGCTATCAAATCAGCAATGTTAAGAAAATGACTGGGACTGGAGAGATGGCTCAGAGGTTAAGACCACCAATTGCTCTTCCAGAGGTTCTGAGTTCAATTCCCAGCAACCACATAATGGCTCACAACTATCTATAATGTGATCTGATGCCCTCTTCTGGCCTTCAGGTGTACATGCATACAGAACACTGTGTACATAATAATAAATACATAAATCTTTAAGAAAAAATAAAAGAAATGACTGCTAGCCCAGTGTGGTGGTGGCATATGCCTATAATCCCAGCACTCAGGGAGGCAGAGGCAAGCGGATCTCTTTGAGTTCGAGGCCAACCTGGTCTACAAATCAAGTCTAGGGCATATATAGCTACACAGAAAAACAATGACAAACAAACAAACAAAACAAAAAGGGAGAAAATGACTGCTTTACTTAATAGCTCCAAACCTCAAATGGAGCAATGCAGAGGAGACATTAGAGCAAAAGATGGAAAGACAGATTACTTCTGATTAGCTGCAGAGTATACAGAGGAATCTTTACATTCAGTCTGTGATCCCAGGAACTTACTGAGGACCTTAGGAACTATCCCGTGAAGACAAGGGGAAACTACTATGTTGTCGAATTGCTAAATGAATGCATTTTTCTTACCCTTCTAATGAGAGATACCTTACACAGAGATCAGAGTCACGGCTGAAATGATAACCCAGCAAGAGGCCCAATAATCTTATACAACAATTTCTTCCATAATATTACCTTTTCTATCCTTTGTCTACCTTATCTTCCATAGACCTGATGGGGAAATATACCTAGGATGTCAATTTTTTCAAAAAAGATGCGCTCAGGCTCAGCTTGCTCCTAGAGTCAAGAAGATAGAACAGAGTTCCAGCAAAGCTAAGCCACATCAATTTCTTCCTTCTTCTCACCCTCATTTCCAGTCCCAGAGTTCTGAGAATGGCCCAGTCCACAAGAGTTGCTGGATTCTGGTGTCTTCCTTCAAATCCAAACTGATAACGTCAGAAACTACATTTCTGAATCAAACGCTGAAAGCTCTTCATACTTGTGAAGATAATGTGCATACGTGAAACCACTAGCTTAATTATCTCCACAAGGACCTCGCCTTTCCCAAGAGAACCACAAGACTACGGAGAACTAAGGGACCTTGCTGGAGGAAGGGAAGGCACAAAGCCAATTGCCAACAAGGAGGGAACAAGACAGCCCTGGCTGTCCTTGAACTCACAGACCCACCTGCCCCTGCTTCCCGAGTCCTGGGATTAAAGGCATGTGCCACCACGCCTGGCTGGAACAAGTAATTTTAAATAGACCATCCCCATTGGCTGAAAGGGTCTATTATGGATTCAACAAAAAGCAAAGTTCCGCCTAGGCCTCGAAGACTGATTAGCAGAGGGACATCCACTAGAAGACGCTGAGCTGCCATGACAGGGTGGGCTCACCACTCAGCCGGAACACGAGCCCAGGACACCATATCCTTCCCTCCAAAGTCAATTTTTCTTTTAAAATGTGATAGAATGTGTTAAAAATATAGAGCCAAAGCTAAGTGTGGTGGCACATGCCTTTAATCCCAACTCTCGGCAGGCAAAGGCAGGAGAATCCCTTTGAGTTCGAGGCCAGCCTGATCTACATAGAGAAATCCTGTCTTGGAAAACCAAAAAAAAAAAAAAAGAAAAGAAAGAAAGAAAAAAGGCACAGAAACAGAATGATGGAAGCTTATGAGGAAAACTCTAGTTCAGACAGTTGAATTTGTTTACTTACTTAATATATAAATTATAGCAGGCTCAGCAATGCACACCAGTACCACTAATCCAGCACTCTCTAGGGGATGCTGAGGCAGGGGCAGGGAGATCCTGAGTTAGAGGTCAGCCTGTGCCACATAGCAAAGACTGTCTCAAAACCAAAACCAAACAAAGTAATATGCAAGTGGTGCTTCCAGCATGAAGCACTTTTAGCCTGAGTCCTGGAAACACAAGGAGGAAAGCTGTGAAGGTTCAAGTAGCTCCTGACAACCGCGGACGAGAGGAGGCAGCTGCCATTTTTATCTTTGCAGTTGGAATCCTCAAGTTAGAGAACATGGGTTCTTTTCTGACCCTCTGTTCCCACCTCCCATGTATATTTAGATAATTGGTGTTTAACTTCATGGTTCTAGCCACCCACCTGAACTAATTTTATAAGGTAGGGTGGGAGGTGATATAAAATCCCTTAGATTCCCTCTGAGGCCTATAAATAGAGGCCCAGGAAGGCAATGAGCCCACCTTAGGCAGGACTTCCAGAGCCTGTTTCCTCAGGAGGTCCCTCCCTCGGGTCCAACCTAGGCACCTCACAGGGCTTAGTCAGAGGATGTCTGCACATCCTTATTGGCTGGGACAGTCAATAAGAAAGCTGCTCCTGTCTGCAGGCTCAGAGTCTTCTTTTCACAAGGGCTTTCTTGTGTAAGTCTGTGCTCCACAGAAGCAGGATCGCTGCGGACAGAGCCTACAGATAAAGTCTGCATTTGGCAAATCGTAACAATAAGATGAAGGGCGGAAGGGAGGCACAGATGAGCAGTTTGTGACAGAGCAAGTGTGGGTGTTGTTGAGTGGCTGCTTCTCAGTTTGACTGCAGGAGTAAGGTCAGCATTCACACCAGAGGAACAAGCAGCAAGCATCCCTGACAGGGTGGGCATCGAATCCGGAGATGGGGAATGCGAACTTCTCTGTCTAAAAAGGGATTTGGGTTGGACCGAGAGCAAAACTCAGTAAACATATACTTAGGTGTGTGTATTTTATTATATATAAATTTTACACAGAAAATACCACTGAGTACTGTATTAAAATATTCAGAGAGTCCAGGACAGCCAAGACTACACACACAGAGAAACCCTGTCTCAAAAAACGAACAAACAAGAAAACCCAACAAAATAACAAAAACCCAGATATAACTGTACAGTTTATTTGGAAACTAGTCAAAATAGGTCAATGGATGGACAGAACAATATGCGATGATTAACAAGCGTAATAAAAAGATGCAAGGGGCAGGCAGCTGTGGAGGTGGTAATGTGGATGAGCTGAGGCAGATATGCTTTGTTTTTTTAGGTGCTGGGGAATGAAGGATGGGCTTGTGTCTGCTGGACAAGTGTTGCTCTAACCTTTGGAGGGTTTTTGTTTTTGTTTCTTTTTTTTGCAGGGAGGTAGAGTGTGCTAAGGGGGATAGGATCTCACTATATAGCTGAGTGGCCTGGAACGCACGATCCTCTTGGCTCTATTTCCCTAGTGAGTATGCGCCATGATATCTGAAACCCTGGGTTAGTGTTTTCTTTTGTTTTTAAAAGTTCCTCAGATGAGTTAAACAAATGGTTATCTATCCACACCGTGGAATATTATTTAGCAATTAAAAAAAAAAAGAGCTTGAGGGCTGGAGAGATGGCTCAGTGGATTAGAACACTGTCTGCTCTTCCAGAGATCCTGTCTTCAATTCCCAGCAAGGACGTGGTGGCTCACAACCATCTATACTGGAATCTGATGCCCTCTTCTGGCCTGCAGGTGCATATGCAGCTAGAGCGCTCATAAATATAAATTTAAAACCTTTTATTTATTTATTTTTTTGGAGACAGAGTTTCTCTGTGTAGCTCTGCCTGTCCTAGACTGCTTTGTAGACCAGGCTGTCCTGGAACTCACAGTGATCGCCTGTGTCTGCCTCCCAAGTGTTGGGATTAAAGGCATGCACTACCACACCTGGCTAAAAAAATTTTTTTTTAAATAAGAGCTTGAATAGGGATCATGTTGACAGAAACAAAACAGACAAACAAACAAAACCCCAAACTAATCCCAAGAGTTAGACTCAACGTGATTTTAATTACATAGAATTATAAAAATGGCAAAATCTCAGAAATGGAGAACAGATCAGTTCTGATAATGATGGGGAAGAGGAGAGTGGTAGTACCAAAGTGCTCTCTCCAATGGACCAATTTCATATCTGTGACGCTGAATACATGAACTACACAAATGATAAAACATGAGCATACAAACACTCATACACAAATGAGGCCATGTAAGACTGAGGAATCCAAATAAGGCTTGTGAATTGTACCAATGGCTCTAAGGTCCATTTCTTATTTTGAGAAAGCACAGTTATATAAAATCAATGCTTGCAGGAAATAGTGAAGACTCAAGGGCCCACCACTGTTCTTAGAACTTTGGGCAAATCTATAATAATTTCATACTAAAATTTTTTAAATGTTCCTCAAATGATTGTGAAACACCTGTGGTTGAGAACTACCAATTTAGCCAGCCAAGGTGGCACACACTTGTAATCCCAGCACTCAGGGAGGCAGAGGCAGGTGGATCTCTGTGAGTTCGAGCTCAGGCTGGTCTACAAAGCAGAGTCCAGGACAGCCATGGCTACACAAAGAAAACCTGTCTCAGAAAACAAACAAACAAACAAACAAACAAACAAAAAAGAACTACCAATTTAGACAGGCATGGTGGCACACACCTTTAATCCCAGCACTTGGTAAGTAGAGGCTAGCTGTGAGCTTGAGGCCAGCCTGGTTTACACAGGGAAATGTGTCTCAAAACACATAAACACCCACATGCACCAGATCACTTACTATAGAAACATCCAAAGGTACCACAGAAGTTTATCTGTTCTAATTCTAAAACCAAAGAAGTTAATGCTCACTGACATTTCTGAGCCATTTGTGAATAAATACCCTTTCTTCTTTCTTTCAGACAGTAAGCCTGGCACTACAAAACTTTTGTTCCCTCAAGACATCAGCACATGTAAGATCAAAAATTCAAGCGACACCACATGCTGGCGAGGATGTGGGGAGAGAGGAACACTCCTTCATTGCTGGTGGGAATGCAAACTAGTACAACCACTTTGGAAATCTATCTGGTGCTATCTCAGAAAAATGGGAATAGGGCTTCCTCAAGACCCAGCTATTCCACTCCTTGGAATATACCCAGAAGATGCTCCAGCACAACAAGAAAATTTGCTCAACCATGTTCATAGCAGCCTTATTCATAATAGCCAGAACATGGAAACAGCCTAAGTGTCCCTCAATAGAAGAATGGATAAAGAAACTGTAGTACATATACACTATGGAATACTATTCAGCTATTAAAAACAAGGAATTCCCGAAATTTGTGGATAAATGGATGGAGCTAGAAATGATCATAATGAGTGAGTTAACCCAGAAGCAGAAAGAATCAAATGGTATATACTCACTTATATCTGCATATTAGCCCAAGGGGCATGTCCCACGAAAGCCTTCACTTACCAGGAAACTGAGACAGAGGGGAGGACATTCTAGTGGGACTCTAGATGAGAGAATCATGGGAGAATGGCAAAGTAGAAGGATCCAGAGGGTCCTAGAAGCCTACAAGTAGAACATTATGATAGGCAGATTTGGGCACAGGGGTCCCGCTCAAACTAAGGCACCAGCCAAGGACAATACAGGCGGTAAACCTTAAACCCCTATCCAGATCTAGCCAATGGACAGAACACTCTCCACAGTAGAGTGGAGAGTGGGATATTACTTTCTCACATACTCTGGTGCCTCACCTTTGACCATGTACCCTGGAGGGGGAGACCTGGTGGCACTCAGAGGAAGGACAGCAGGTTACCAAGAAGAGACTTGATACCCTATGAACATATACAGGGGGAGGTAATCCCCCTCAGGAACAATCATAGGGGAGGGAAATAAGGGGAAAATGGGAGGGAGGGAAGAATGGGAGGATACAAGGGATGGAATAACCATTGAGATGTAACAAGAATAAATTAATAAAGGAGAAAAAAATAAATTAAAAAAAGAAAATAAAAATTAAAATTAAAATTAAAATTAAAAAAAAAAAAGACATCAGCACATGACAAGCCAGGTGGAGATGGTGTCAAGGTAGTTGAACTACCAAAAGAAAAAGACAGGAGAAAAAAAGAAAGAAAGAAAGAAAGAAAGAAAGAAAGAAAGAAAGAAAGAAAGACCACATAGAGAAACCCTGTCTTGAACCCCCCCCCCAAAAAAAAAGCAAAGAAAGAAAGAAAGAAAGAAAAATACAGACATTTCCTAAATTTATATTGGGGCAGCTGCAATGTGAACTCTAAAGCAAAGATATGTTTTTGTTTGTTTTGAGACAGGGTTTCATTTCATTTGTAGCCAGACTGGCTTGGTCTTTACTCTGTAGCCCTCACTGAGGCCTCACATCACCACAGTCCTTTAGGCTCCCAGTGTTGGATGCATCACTACGCCCAGCTGCTGGTTTTGTATTTTTGACTGAGTATTTGACACCTATTATATCCAGTTGCCATGGCTTGAATAAATGTCTTTTAAAGCCATGTGCTATATAAAAACAAAACAACAAAGCCAAAAACCATGGTCCCTAATCTGGGCACTAATGAGAAGACTGGAGAGTCTTTAAGAGGTGGGTCTAGTTGCAAGTTTTCCAATCATATGAGAGCATGCCCTTGAAAGGGATTTGGGGTACCAGAGAAACGAGTCTGTGGGTAAAGGCACGAGCTGTGCAAGCCTGGAGACCTAGGTCCAATGGAAGGAGACAATCAACCCCACAGGTTGTCCTTTGACCTCCAGATGCACACTGCACACTGGGCATGTGCTCCTGCCCCTATACCATGTATGTACACACACATACAATAATAATCAACATTTTCAGGAAGAGACACTGGTTTCCTGGTTTCCTGGCCCATCCCCATTCTCTTCTCTTGCTTTCTCTGCTCCACTCTTCTCCCAAGAGTCACTGCCTTACCACAGGCCCAAAGGCAACGGGGCAAAATGACCATGGACTAAAACCTCTGAAACTTAAGGCAAAAGCAAACTTTTCTGCTTTTTAGGTGGATTATTTCAGTTCCTTTTTTTTAAAAAAAGATTTATTTATTTATTATTTGTATAATGTTCTGCTTGCACATACACCTGCATGCCAGAAGAGGACAACAGGTCTCATTATAGATGGTTGTGAGCCACCATGTGGCTGCTGGGCATTGAACTCAGGACCTTTGGAAGAACAGGCAGTGCTCTTAACCGCTGAGCTATCTCTCCAGCTCCCATTTCAGTTACAGGAGGCTGAATAGCACATCAATGCTGGGGTCTCAGCTACGACTTGAGGGAACATGCCCTACACACAATTCTTTCTATTTGCTGCTGGAAACAAGACCCTGGCTTTTAAATTACATACATTAAGATTTTTAAGCCCCAGAAACTAGAGGCTCAAAGGAACGAGCCATGAGACCTTTCATTTCAAAATGTAATGATTTTCTCAGGTTTAATCGTCCTAAAAAGAAAACCACGCTTCTCACATTTTACATGCTGATACACTGATGCCCTCCAGAATGGAAGATTAGGCAGGGAAATTACTCTAAGCTCTAATTCATGATCTCACTTTTTCCTCCTGACTACTAGCTGCCATTCCATGCCTTCTCTGTAAGACTTCTGTAATTACGGTTAGTAATAATCTGAGCGTCAAGATCCTAGGACTTCCTAAACGACGAGAAAGATGTCAACTATATAGTTACTTCACAATATGCATGCAAGAGAAGAAATTCAAGTCTTAAAACCACTTTCACGTATGAGTTTCAGTACTGAAAATGAAAATCCTGGGAAGTTCCAGTCACAGTAACACAAACGCCTGCTCTGCCCGTGTAACAGAAAGCCCTGTGTTCCAAATACCTCTCCCCATGGGAGGTAGAGGGGGCAGAAAGAAAAGGGCATCTCTGCTTCCCTACAATTTGCAGTCACTGGCCAGGTCTGTGTCCTGTTTAAGATGACCTCACGGTAAGTTACAAAGCAATCCAACAGAACAAGGAGCATAGCCGGACAGGGTAACGCAGGCCTATAATCCCAGCACTCTGGAGGCAGAGGCAGGTGGATCTCTGTGAGTTCGAGGCCAACCTGGTCTATAAGGTGAGTCCAGGACAGGCTGGGCTGTTACACATAGAAAGCCTGTCTCGAAAAACCAGCCAAACAAACAAAGCAAACAAATAATAACAAGTGAGTAAGGAAGTAAATGAATACTCTTGGAGTGCAGTTCAGTAGTAGAGATGATTGTTAATGATCCTAAAACCTGAGACCAAGATGACCAGGATATGAGACACTCACACCACTTCAGAGTTATCAAACCATAGATCCCCTCTGCCTAGCAGACACTAGCTGACGGATGGAGTGACATGACACGGACACAGAAGAGCACACCATCATCTCCAGTTTTTGCCTGCAAAGGACATTTAACCTGAGTCCAAATCTAAGAGAAACAATCTGACAAACCCAGATATAAAGCATGCCTGGTCTTAGTTCTTTAGAAAGTTCAATCTTGTGAAGAGAGAAGAGAGTATTCTAGAATAAACCCAACCATGAAGACATGACAACTACATACAAAACATGATCCTTGATTGTACCTTTTTGTCCATATTTGCTTTGCCTTATGTTCACTGTTGTCTGAGACAGGTTCACCTAGCAGAGGCTGGCTCCAACCTTCCAGGTAACCAAGGTTAATCTTCCCTGAGCTGAGCTGAGCTGATTCTGTATACCACTATTTCTGAAGCAGTGATTTAATGCAGTTTCCATCCAAGAAACTTACAAATATATCAGGAAGCCCCAGGGCGTTCATCTGAGAATTAGTTTAATTCATGCAATTTGGCTTCCATAATTCCTAAAACAGCAAATAGGATGCATTTGTATTGGATCATCTCAGGAAATGTAATTGCCAGCTTCATCAAAAGATCTAAGAATAATTTCACTATATATTCTATAACTATGAATCCTGAATACTAAATTACCACACGGCTTCTTATGTTAATATCAAAGTGATTCTTAGAAAGAAACAACACAAACAGGATAAAATTATTCCTCAAGCCAGGCCCAGTGGCTCATACCTATAAGTCCAGCACCTGTAAAATGAAGCATGGAGATTATTTTGAATTTAAGCTCAGCCTGGTCTTCACAGTGAGTTCTAGTCCAGCCTAGGCTACACTAGGACACCTTGCTTCTGTCCTCAACCCCGTCTCTAAAAATTCATGATTCAACAGTTTGTGGGAAACCAGGCCTGTAGCTCCAGGTACTTGAGAGGTCAAGGGAGGAGAATCAAGAGTTCAAATTATACTCATCTGCATACTAAGTTTGAGGGGGCTACACAAGACCTGTCTAAAACAACAAAACAAGCCTGTAGGATACATTGAAAAGAGAACCTAGAAAAAAAAATTTAAGTATATTCTAGAAGAGAAAAATATAAATCTATACAGACAGAAAGTAGACTGCACTGGACTACAGGAGTTATAGAGGAAATGGACGTCTACGGGGCATGAGAGATGAATACAGTGGTGCACACTGGAACTGTCAGGATGCTGAGGCAGAAAGGCTACAGCAAGTCCAAGCCCAGCAGGAGCTACACAATGAGTTTCAGGTCAATCTGGGCTAAGGACAAGATGTTGTCTCAAATAAACAGCCCCTTCTCTGACAACATTTTTATAAAGGTATGGGATAGGCCAGCCAGATGGCTCAGCAGGCAAAGGAACTGAGTTTGATTCCTGGGAGCAATATAGTGGAGAGAAGTGATGCTTGCAAGCTGTCTGCTGACCTTCATACTGTGCCATGGCATACATGTTTCTCTCTCTCTCTCTCTCTCTCTCTCTCTCTCTCTCTCTCTCTCTCTCTCTCTCACACACACACACACACACACACACACACACACACACACACACACACACAAACACACACACATACACACTCTCCCTCCCTCCCAACCTCCCCCTCTCCCCCTCCCCATTGGGGGATAAAGAAAGCGTTCTAAAACCAACCGTGTTGTGATGCCTGCACAATTCTGTGCACATACTAAAGAAAATGCATATACTAGGAGTAACAGCAATGGGAGCTCAGAGCATACAACTAAAGCCGAGGAAGAGGCCCAGAGTACAGCCAAAGAAAAAAGAAGATGAGTAGATCAAAAAGGAGCCGCTCCTAAGAGCAACCAAAGGAGAAGCACTGTAGTGATAAGGTAGAGAGAAGCCAGATCAAAAAATGCAGGGTTTCTCACAGAAACACGGAGGGGCAGAAGAGCAACAGAGGGACTGGACTGAATGGGACCTTCATGCCTGTGATTGGCCTACCAAGTACTTGTACCTTTTTCTGCTGTTACCTGCTTGGGCTGAAGCTACTGTCTTCCAAATCAGCCTTAGAAACAGCCCATGTTATCTTTCCGAGCTCAGAAAATGAACCTTCTCTGACCTAAGAACAATAGCTACAAGAAGCTCACTGTAACTCCAAGAGCATTCTCCTTATGAAGGAACAAAGCAAAGGATCCGCTTTATTTGCTTTAATCCAATAATGTATTAGAAGCCAAGTCAGCACATTAAAATGAGCCTTTGGGGCAGGCCCTAATAGATAAGACTGATATCCTTGTAAGAGACACAGACACAAAAGGAAGACCATGTGCAGAAACCCTCGAAAGAAACCATCATGCCGGCATCTGGAGCAAAGTACTCACTCAGTGGCCTTTCCTTACAGCAGTCCTAAGCATGACAGAAATGACAAAGGACTCAAGGTAAGAAACACAACTACGACAGGACCATCTGTCTGCACTAGGAGAGGCAAGAGTCCAGCACACACAAAACCCACAGCACTCCTCCATGCTAATGGGTAGAGATGAACATACAAAGGTGCTCACTGTGACTTAATAACTAAAATGTGCTCAAATTAACTGCATACAGACCAGCTTTATGCTGGACATGCATGGAACATCTCAAGAGCACAACACAGTACTGAATTTCAAAAGGAAATTTAAAAGAGGCAAACATGGTGGAATTTTGGTTTGTTTGTTTGTCTTTTCCTTTTAAGTACTAGGGTCTGAACGCACATCTCTAGCCCTGTTCCTATTAACACACACAAAATTACAGGGACTCACTGAAGCAGTGTGAGCACAAGGAATCCAAGCTGGCTGTGCTGCCTCACCCCGATAATCTCAGAGTGCTGAGAAGCTGAGGCAGAAAGCTTGCCTTGAGTTTGAGGTAATCAGAAGCTATATATTGCAGTCCAGGCTAGCCAAGAACGCAATATATAAACAAACAAATATCCAAAACAGTATAAAGTCACATAAAAAATAGATATTTTATCTTGGTAATAAGTATATATTTGCTATTTAAGTACGTATATATATTTGAAATGCTTCTCCCTCCCTCCTTCTCCTCCCCCACCGTGTGTGTGTGTGTGTGTGTGTGTGTGTGTGTGTGTGTGTGTGTGAATGTAGAACTCAGGTTGTCAGGCTTGGTGACAAACACCTTTATCCCATAAGACATCTCCTCTGCCTAAAACCCTACATTTTTAAAAAGTGACTCTGATGTCTACACGCACTGCAACGCTAAGCTCTAAAGGGTTACTACCCATTACCTAGATGCAAAGGCCCCTTCAGGATACAAAGCTTAACTACTATTTACTTACTTACATACTCACTACTTTCTACTATACTAGCAGCAAATGTACATAAGGGGAGATAAAACCATCAAGAAAAGCAATTTATTTTATAGTCAGAATAAGCCAATCTTGGGCAAGAGCCCCTTGCTTGAGGCTTGAATGATTTCCTACCATCTGAGAGGTGTCACGGATAGTAGCATATTCTCAATGGGGACTGCTGGGTGAGCTGTTAAACAGCAGCAGAGCAGAGCTGGAGGATACCACAGGCATCTGGGCCTGGCGCAGCAGAGTCAGGGGCAGAGTCAGCACTGCTATGGCTCACAGGGGGGAAAGCCGATGACTGGTGATGTCCAGCATCCTTATGTTGAACTAAAATTATTTTAAGCCCAGCCCATTTTTACTGCCCCCATCTGTGTTTATAACAGTGGCCTTCCTGCTTACTCCGGCCCTGCTGTGTCTAGGATAACTACTCCAAGTGTCTCCTTCCCAGCCTTGTCCAAGGTGGAAAGAGGCTCAGTAACAAAACGCAGTGCAAAGGGCAAACAGAGTCTAAGCATTTAATTTTAGGTCAGTTACCAGGCTTTTCTTGATCCCTAGCCAGGGTTATTCTGGTACTGGCACAGGAAACGGGGACTGCACGGGTACGGGCAAAATTAAAAGAAAACGTACTCACACCAAATGCTTAAAGAACACGTGCTAAAGCCAGGTCCTTGAGGGCACCAGACAAGCACCGCTCTAATATCCAACTAAGACACTGGCCAGAAGATTTGCTAAAAATAAACTCCCACCCCTTCTTTTAACAGGATGGAAAGAGAGGAGTCCCAGGACAGCCATGGCTATATAGGGAGGGGGTGTCCAAACAATCAAAAGAATTCCATTTTTAGGGAGTCCAGGCGTGGTGGGGCACACCTTTATAGCTCTCCGAGGCAGATGGATCTCTGAGTTCGAGGTCTCCCTGGTCTACACCAAGGGAGTTCCAGAACAGCCATGACTACCCAGAGAAACCTTGTCTCAAAAAGAAAAAGAAAGGAAGGAAAGAGGGAGAAAGAAAAGAAGAAAAATGGAAAGTGAGTCACAGAGGTGGAAGACTCTGGCCCAAAAAGGGTGTGTTGCAGCAGCGGCAAGAGATAGCCAGGCTTTAATCCCGAAAGTCAAGGTTTTGTATTTGGAAGCTCCTGTAAGCCAAAAGGTTCTGAAAGCTGGTCTCCACCCTACCCCCACACACTGCCTTTTACAAGTACTTGTGTGTTTCCACTTGTTAACTTTTACTAAACTGTAAAGTCCCCTAACAATAAGAGTTACAATTGATCATTCCTATATGTTTAATAAGGCCTAAACTGGCTCTTGTCTATTTAAATTCTCAACAAATACTAGTTACGTGAACTGGACAGGAAAAGCCTGGTGAAGAAGGAAAGTGCCAACGTTTGTTAAGATGAACAGTTCTGCGGAAGTTAAGCTGAGGGAAAGAAGTAGTAGTGCACAGTGTGAACTTCCTCTCACAACCTCCAGGCAGGCAGATCTCTGTGAGTTCGAGGCCAGCCTGGTCTACAAAGTGAGTCTAGGACAGCCAAGGCTACACAGAGAAACCCTGTCTTGAAAAACAAACAAACAAACAACAATAAAAAGCAATCTTTCACTCAGGGAAAGGTGAACCAAACCTTGCCAAGCAGCTTGGACACTCACAGGTACAAAGGTAGCTTTAAAACAAAGCAAGGCATGGGTGTCAGTACAAGCCTTGAATTCCCGATCTTCCTGTCTCAGCCTCCCCAAAAAGATGGAAGAGAATCCTTAACTTCCCTTCATGGCAGACACCTGCCACTCCACACCAAGCACACGGGTAATGAGAGTGAGTGACTCTAAGTATAGTGAAGTGACTAGGCAAGACAGACGGTCCTTTTTTTTTTTTTTCAATTTATTCAGATTACAACTCAATTGTTATCCCATCACTTGTATCCTCCCGTTACTCCCTCGTGCTTTCACCCTATTTTGATCCCCTAGGTCTATGACCGAGAGGAACCTCCTCCCCCACTATATGGTCACAGGCTATCAAGTCTCATCTTGGTAGCCTGCTTATTCTTTCTCTGAGTGCCACCAGGCCTCCCCACCAAGGGGAGGTGATCAAATATGGGGCACCAGAGTTCATGTCAGAGTCAGTCCCTGCTCTCCACATAACTGTGGAGAATGTCCTGTCCATTGGCTAGATCAGAATAGGCGTTCGATGATTACTATTTGTATTGTCCTTGGTTAGGGCAATAGTTTGAGCAGAGGCCCCTGGGTCCAGATTCACCCATCACAATGTTCTTCTTGCAGGTTTCTAGAACCCTCTTTTTAACAAATGGTTCTGGATTTTAAATATTTTTTAAGATCTTTAAAAGTAATGCATAGTACAACACACTTATATATGAGCTAAAACAAAAAACCTTTCCTCTCCATTTTGCTGGGAATTTTAAAGACTGTCCTAAAGTCTGCTGGGTGTGGTGGTACATGCCTCTACCTGCAGCACTGAGAGGCATAGGCAGGAAGACCCCAAGTTTGAGGATAGCAAGGGTTAAATAATAAGACGCTTATTTCAAACGACTCTAAATAAAAGTGTCTTTAAAAAAGCCAGGAACAGCCGGTAGTGGTGGTGCACGCCTTTAATCCTAGCACTGGAGGGCAGAAGCAGTGGGATCTCTTAAGTTTGACACCAGCCTGGTCTACAAAGTGAGTTCTAGGACAGCCAAGGATACACAGAGAAACCCTGTTTAAAAAAAAAAAAAATCAAAAAAACAAAAAAACAAACCAGGGTTAGAGTTGTTGCTCAGAGAAAGAGCACCTGCTCTGCGCATCACATAAGCACAGCGCTCACTCACACCAGTGCATCAGGGGCAGAGCAAGAGGTTTCTCCTTCCTACTTTGTTTTGGTGCTAGGGAATGAAACCCAGGCCCTCACCATGCTAAGTGCTTCCCTTCTCAACTATATTCCAGTCCTAGCTGGGGAATTTTCATACAAGTTAAAAATGGGATTATGACCTAGGAAAAACATTAGTCACCGCCTTAGTCGCTTAGAATGCTTTTCTCCTGGAACAGAGTTGTCATATAATAAAACCCAAGCCAGTCAGAGAGAGCAGAGTCACATGGAGAGAGGGGCTGCTGCCTCCTATCATGTCAGTCAAGACGGTAGAGATCCAGCAGTTACCTTAGACAACACAGCTGCAGTTGCTGTCTGAATACAACCATGCCAGCCACTGCCACACAAAGAGCAAGCCAGCTGAGCCCTGACTGCGTTCCCGTGTCACAGAATTATTATGGCTCTAAGTCATTAACTTGTGGGGGGGATTGCATGTATGTGGGTGCAAGTGTGCAGAGGCCAAGATATCCTCTGGCATCCTGCCTCAGATGCTGTCCAGCAATTTCTCTTTTTGAGACAGGGTCTCTCAGCGACCTGGAATTGGCCAAGTGTGCTAGGTTGACTGACTGGCCAGCAAGCCCATGGGATCCACTTGTTACCAACACTAGGATTACAGACACACAGCATCAGGCCTGGCTTTCCCCATGGGTTCTGAGGATTGAACTCAGGTCCTCATGTTTGTACAGAAAGAGCTCTATCAACTGAGCCACCATCCAAACCCAGGAAGTCACTTACTAAATTTTAAGGCAGATTTTATTATCTAATAACAAAAACAGGTTTTGAGTAAGGCCTCAAAATCATAGAGACAGCAGGGCATGGTGGCACACGCCTTTAATCCCAGCACTCGGGATGCAGAGGCAGGTGGATCTCTGTGAGTTCAAGGCTAGTCTGGTCTACAAAGCAAGTCTAAGACAGCCAAGGCTACACAGAGAAACCCTGTCTCAAAAAACCAAAAACAAACAAACAAACAAAAAACCAAAACCAATCAAACAAACAAACAAAACCATAGGGACTTGGAGCCAGAAACCCAATGGCCAGGAGGAAGGAAAATGGGTTCATAAGCCAGTTTCAATTAATTTCCTTAGCATAGACTGTTTCATATCTGTCAGCAAAAAGTTTTGTGGTTTCTCAATTTATATATTAAAAAGCCAGTTATCTCAGCAGGTGGAAGGCAGAGGCAGGTAACTCTCTCTGAATTCAAGGCCAGCTGGGCTGTCTGCATTGTGAGTTCCAGGTCAGCCTGTGCTATGCAGTTAGACCTTGTCAAAAATAAAAATAAAAAATAAAGCAATAAAAAGAAAATCCAGGGATTAAAATATGAAGAACAGTGAACATCGCACAGATTAACCTATCAGGGTGGCCCCATTCTTTAGAGTTTGTTACAGGCCACAGAGAAGATCCCAAAGATCTCAGCAAAACCATATAGTGCTTCTGTCCGTCTACAGCAACATTTCCTGTCAACTGCGCAACAGGAAAGAGAACAAACACAATCACATTTAAATGCTGCCATCCTAAAGGTTGTGAAATGCAATGCAGATGGTCAGACAGAAACCCTGGTGCTGTAATCTCCCATCTATACGATGGGAGGAATTCCCTCCTATGTTTGGGATTGTTATAAAGGAAAAGTGGGAATATATGTAAAGTTCTACCCCTGTGCCTGGCACAAATCAGGCGCTCAAGAAATGCCAAGTTCCTGGCCCCTTTCTTCCACCTCAGATCAATGAAACTGGATCTCTCAAAGTGTTACATAGCCCAACGGCTTCCCGTGAACACATTAAAGAAAGTGACTCACACATGGTTTCATTCATTAAACATATGTAGGTATATACAAATACAAATATATACTGAACAATATTACTTGTCCAAGTACCATTAAAATACCAGCATTCTTTTTAAATGTTTAAAATGTTAGCAGCTCAAAGGAACTAAGTTGATTCAACATTTTTGGTAGCCTGTCCTGTAGTCTTTCAGGATAAAAGAGCAGAAACTTAACTGACAAAGACGGGTCCTTATAGCCAGGAGCCCAAGGCAGCTAAGCAAGCCTGCCTGAGAGCTGGCTAGGAACACTGACACTGAGGCAACAGGGCCTTGAATTCACCGCTGGCCAAGACTGAAACAGAATAGCTGGTTTTCATACTCAGGTGCTAGCAGCAAGAAGAGCTGGTCCTGCTGAACTCAGGAGAGTGATCCTCCCTCTAGTCCTCCTGCAATCTTCTGTAAGTGGGACCTGCGCTGCACTAAACTGATAACGGGAACCTCTTACTAATTACAGGCCAGCCCTCATCTGCCTGTTAGATGCTAACCTCCCTCACTCTTCAGGCCACTTGAAGCATAGAACAGAAAAATGAGGCTTTTTGTGACTTTCAAGTGTTTTCTTCTATGGATTGAGGGTTACGACCTCCTTACTTCACGTGACTGTTTTGTGAACTGGGTTTTACTTTTTAGTGCCTACTCATTTGCTTTCCTCTCAGGCAAATTTGAGACTGGGGTAAATATTTTGGGATATGCGTAAGGCTGATGGATATAAGTTTATGAATACATTTAAAAATCACATTTATTAATATAACCACTAACTAATGTATTGTGAGGTGGTGTGTGTGCTGGGATTACAGGCATGCACCCAGCCTGGACTGAACTTAGCTTAAAGGGGGGAAAGAGAGGCTGGAGAGATAGCTCAGTGGTTAGGAGCACTGTCTGCTCTTCTAAAGGACCAGAGTTCAATTCCCAGCACCCACATGGCAGCTCACAACTGTCTGTACTCTGGTTCCAAGGGATCTGACACTCTTACAACAATACACATAAAATAAAATTAAATAAATTGTTAAAAAATAAAATAAAGGGGGAAAGACAGGCAGGAGAGGGAAAAGGAAGCAGGGTCAATAGACAGTAGGTCTAGCTGGAGTCAAAGCTGTTAAGGGGAGAAGAACGCAATTCTCATGGCTGACA
The DNA here is from genome assembly GCF_964271855.1 of Acomys minous. Classification (NCBI taxonomy): domain Eukaryota; kingdom Metazoa; phylum Chordata; class Mammalia; order Rodentia; family Muridae; genus Acomys; species Acomys minous. The sequence continues at coordinate 16,680,326 of NC_140496.1, forward strand.
GAGGTAAGAAAATGTGTTTTATTTCTCTATTTTACAGAACTACAAAAGTTTGTAAATGAGGAAAAGACCAACAGGGCTAAAAAGAATTCGAATAGTTGCATTTCTGAATGGCAACTTAATAATAGTATGAGACGCAATTCATTAAAGCCACAGCACTTTCTTGGTATGTGCAGGGGCTTAGTTTCTGCATTTGCCAAATATGTCACAGGGCAAAGGCAAAGAGTGAATATACTAAATGCACTTAAACAGTGCAGAGTTTTAGTAAGCATTAATTAAATAAATGTCTGCTGTCAAAAATTATATCAGGCGTTACTATTTGTTACAATTCTACTTGCCTGCTTTAAAAAAGATGCATTACCTAATCGAGCCCAGACTGTTATAAAAGCAAGAGTCACAGCAGGGAAGGGTTCAAGTCTTCAAGCGTTAAGCCTGGCTCAAGTTCAGATCATTACAGAACTTTCCCAAGTACTTTTCCTAGTCTGCGCATTGCTTCACTTTCTCTGGGAAAGGAGGGAAAATGACACATGTCATTAACCAGAACTCAATAAACAGCCCTGCTGTTGGCTAATGGGTTCAGCTTCATTCTAAACCTTATTCCTAGGTTCTGGGTGACAATACCTTAACTCTTTGCCCTACAAGGCCTCAATCACCATTGTAATAGCAACATCTTGTTTAAAAAAACAAAAAAACAAACAAACAAAACAAACACCACCAGGCCAGTGAGGTGGCTTAGTGGCTAAGGGCTCTTGCCACCAAACAGACCTAATGACCTCCACATACACACTCTCACCGCCCCCAATGTTTTTTCTTTATTTTAAAAACAACAACAAAAATAAACCCAACACACCACCAAATGTGGTAGTGCATGCCTGTGTTTGGCAGGGCTGAGGCAGGAGGATGGGGTGTTGAAGCCAGTTTAAGCTAGACTTCCCAGACACCCTGGCAGAGCACTTGCCTAATATGGATAAAGCCCTGGATACAATCCCCATCGTCAAACAATTCCCAGTCACTTAGAAAGGGCACCCGGGGGTAGTCCACATGTCCACATGGACACAGAGCAGAGGTCTTTTAACTCAAACAATGTGCTAGGTGACTGGTCATTTCATTGTCCCACAGGAGTCAGGGACATCAGGACGCTTGCCACCCTGATACCTACCTAACAGCTGCTCAGAGCTTGGGGCTGGTGGACTGACCTCACGTAAGATCCCTCTATGTGGTCCCATAATTTCACTCATAACCCTAACCCTAGCAGATGACTGCAGGCCCCACCTTGGTCTATCTGGACTTCTGCCAGGAAAATGCTGCTGTATGTGACTGGGGAATGAGATTCAGAGAGAGAGAGAGAGAGAGAGAGAGAGAGAGAGAGGGAGGGAGGGAGACTGTCAGTAAGATTTCAGTAAGCTATTACTGGCTTTGACTTGCTCAGCTTGCTTTCTTATACAAGCCAGGGCACATACCCAGGCATGCAAGGCCCTTCTGTGCCTATCAGTAATCAAGAAAATGCCCACAGACAGGCCCACAGGCCAAGCCAATGGAGGCAAGTCAACAACTGAGGTTCTCTCTTTCCAAGTGAGTCAAGTTGACAACTGAAGCTAACTGTGGCATGAAACAAGTACCTTCCACACCTGGCTGTCTCCCAAATGTTTTAAGACTTTATCTTGGGCTGGAGAGATGGCTCAGAGGTTAAGAGAACAGATGGCTCTTCCAGAGGTCCTGAGTTCAATTCCCATCTGTAATGTGATCTGATGCCTTCTTCTGGCCTGCAGGCAGAGCACTGTATACATAACAACAAATAAATAAATCTAAAATGAAAAAACAACTATAAAAGAGTATCTTTAATTATGTATATATGTGTGTGGAAGAGTTTTGTACACGAGTGCAGTGGCTGTTAGAGGAACAGAGGAGGGTACTGTTTTGTTTTTTGTTTTTAGGCAAGACAGCATGACTCCCACCTTTAGGGAGGCCAATTTCTTGAGTTCAAGGCCAGCTTGGCTTACAGAACACAGACTGTTTAGACCAGCCAGTGCTACAGAGTAAGTCCCTATCTCCAAAAAGAAAAAAGAAAAGAAAAAAATAAGTTGGGGGTGGGAGCTGGAGCAATGGCTCAGCAGCTAAGAGTACTGGCTGCTCTTCCCCCCGGAGACGGGGGTTCAGTTCCCAGCATCTGGAGCCAAGGTGCAATCCAGCTCCCCCAGCCTTAGGGAAGGGCACATCATACCCACACCCAGCCAGCCCCAACCATGCTGTCCCGCCTGCTCAAAGGACACCAGCGCAAGCAGGAGCACAAGGAGCTGCAGAAGAGGAGGAAGAGGCTCTCACTGCAGCAATCCACCCGACTGAGGCTTGGGTGGATCACCATGCGGGTGTGGCCCAGGCCTACATGAACCAGAGGAAGCTGGACCATGAGGTGAAGACCCTATAGGTCCAGGCTGCCCAGTTTACCATGCAGACCGGCCAGTGGATTGTAATGGTGAACTTCAAGCAGGTACTTAAGGAAATTGGGGATGTGGAGAGCTGGGCTCAGAGCACCAAGCTGGACACGTGCATCGCCACAGCGCTAGAGTACAAAGGGCAGCTGCAGTCTACGCTGTCCTAGTCTAAAACCCACCCTCTCACCTCACTCTCCTGGACAAGGGGCACTGGTGGGCTATGAATAAAGACACGCGTTTCCATTTTTAAAAAAAAAAAATCCCAGCATCTACATGCGCACTCACAACTGTTTGTAATTTCTGTTCTATGGAATCACACTCCCTCACACAGACACACATACAGTCAAAACACCAATACACATAAAGTAAAAAATAAATCTTTAAAAAGCAAAAAAGAGCTGGATGTGGTGGTGTACAACTTTAATCCCAGCACTCAGGAGGCAGAGGCAGGTGGATCTCTGTGAGTTCGAGGCCAATTTGGTCTACAAAGGAAGTCAGGACAGCAGGGACTACAAAAGAAACTCTGTCTTGAAAAACCAAAAGTATTAAAAAAAAAAAAGAGAGAGAGAAAAGTCTATTTTAGTAAAATAATTGGTTCCATTGTATTTTCATGAGATGTCAACTTTCCATTGAGATAAGTTAGATTTCTCCAGCCGTTTCATAAGCTTGTCCTCCAGCATCTGAGCTTAATCACAGTTGCATAAAACCAACCAATCCATGCAGAAGCTAGTCTTCACTGTCCCCAAAGCTTACCTGACAGGACCTTTCCAGTTTCCTGGTTTTTCTTGACATGATACCAAACCACGGGTGAAGGTTTCACCCAGCCGTTCTCAGACCTCAGTGTCCTCTCTGGGTTCTCTTAAAACGCAGCCGGTGCAGAACGGTGCTAACTTGAAAGAAAGCCTCTGACTCTGCGCACCAAGAGGCTCGCTGACATACACAGCTAGCGAGTGAGCTGACTGAGAATCCCGTGGCAGAGCTTAGAACAGTACCGACTTACAGAACTTTCGAAAGTTATGGAACTGTTCCTTATGTGTGCTGCCCAACTGTGCCACTCCCTAGCCATCTGTAGGTGCTAAGCCCTGGAATGCAGGTGACTCTAACAGAATTGTCGCCGTCACAGTGGTGTACAGTGAGCCAACAGAAGGACTGCCTTGTATTCAAGGCCAAGCTGGCCCATCGTATGTCGTCCAGTTCAGTCCAGTCTGGGCTTTTATTAGCAATTTTTTCAGATACTGTCTTAAAAACCAAAGTCAACTAAAAAAATTTCAAAAATAAAAATAAATCAAGAAACAGATTTTTAAATTTAATTAATTGTAGCTAGTGGCTACTATACTAGACAATAAGGTCAAAGGGGTGAAAAGGGACCAGCCTGCCCAGGGCACAGAAGTTTACCCTGTCTCTTCTCTGCACACTCTGAGGACAGAGGAAGAGTTAAGCCTCTGGTTGCTATAGAAACAGATTCCCGCTGCAGCTGTGAGCCCCTAGAGGTACAATGCCGCGAGGTTTCCCCCACGTGACTCAGGAGCTGCTGCTCTTCCTGTGGGAATGGAACACAAAGCCACCCCGGCTCTAGCTTCCTGCCTGCCCCATGATCACAGTGCTTGTTTGCTCAACAGCATGGTGCCAGGGTGATGAGGCTTCACGGAAGCTTTGAGCAGGAAGAGAATGTAAAAGGGCAGCCAGCCTAAACCCTACTTCCTTTCCCAAAAAGAGAAAACAAGAAAAGCATAAATAGGGTGATTTGAAGGCAAGAAGTGAATAATAGCCCACTTTATTACCACAAGGAACTTAAAAGGTGATTCAATGAAGTACAAAGCTGTAAATTAAAAGTAGGCGAAGAAACAATCTGTGTATTGAAAGGCAAAGACAAGAATTGGAGAGACGAAAGTCAAAGAACACAGAGGGCAGGAGGAGGACTGGTCCATGATGCCCACAACTTCTAAAAGGAGAGCTCCAAGAAGATTTAAAAAATAAAGCCTTTAATCCCAGCACTTGGGAGGCAGAGGCAGGCGGATCGCTGTGAGTTTGAGGCCAGTCGGGTCTACAAAGTGAGTCCAGGACAACCAGGGATACACAGGGAAACTCTGTCTCAAAAATAAATAAATAAATAAATGTAAAAACTGTATATATAAATGCAAGGCATTTTCCTAAGTGCTTTGAAGGATATGAGATCTTGTATTCAAGTATGAATAACCATCAGGACAAAAGTAAATCAAGTGAGGATCACATTATAGTAAGCTTTCAGGAGACCAAGAACAGAGAGAACAGAGCAGCAGACAAAAGATTAGCTCTAAGACTTCAGAAGCAGACCTCATCGTTGCAACTTTAGAAACTAAACAAAACACAGCAGTATCTTTGTCAAATTATTGAGAAAAATAAATAAACCTATAAGCAAACACACACACATGCACCTCCCAGATATATATGAATATATAAAATATATAAAAACCCATATATATACATACACTTATGCATGTATATGTATGTCCAGGTAAATTATCCAATAGTCATGACAAGTAAAAATAAATTTAGGCAAGGGGAAAAAAAAACTACAGTAGTAGACAGAAAAAAAAAAATCAACCATGTAGCCCACCTCTGGTACCAGGGAATACAGCCAGAGCCATAAAGATGGAAGAAGCAGCAGGAGGCGGAGGCAGGGGAGCAGCGGGTGGGCGGAGGCAGGGGAGCAGCGGGTGGGCGGAGGCAGGGGAGCAGGCGTGTGAGCCCAAGGGAGCAGCCGCTATCAGGTAAGAATAGCAATAACTAATGTTAGGGTATGAAAACAAAGTGGATTATAATACAGAACCAAAGCAACGTGTAACACAAACTGTGGGTTCTTATTTAGGAAAAGAGCAGAGATACTGATTTAACTTTAGATTTGTTGAAGTATGCAGGCCAAAAATTTAAGAGGAGCAACTAAAAGAACTGAAAGGTTCCAGACGGCAGGGAAGGGAGCAAGGGATGGACGGAGCACAGAATAAGGACAACCCAAACTTACGGAAGACAGGAACAAAACATACAGCGGCCGGGGCAGCCAAGGCTACACAGAGACCCTGTCTCGAGAAACAAACAAAAAACCAAGTTTGTGTAGAGGTGTTCTGTCTGTGTATGTGTGTACCCACCATGTGTGTGCCTGGTGCCCTCAGAGACGAGAAGAGAACACGGGATTCCCTGCACCTAGGGCTACAGACAGTACCCACCATGTAGGTGTTGGGAATTGAACCTGGGTCCTTTGCTGGAGCACGTAAGCACTCTTAACTGCTGGGCCATTTCTCTACTCCCCTAAAAAAGCTTTTTAAAGCCCATCTTTTAATAGGCTAGCTCAAAGCACCAACAAAAGGAGCAGAGGCTATATCTACTTTTGGTTCACATAAGGATGCAGATCAACGCTGATTAAAGTAGGTCTCAGTGTGACGTCTAACCCCACTTCAGACCCTGTGTCACTTAAGATCACATGGTACTCCCGTTCCGAGGACCAGGCCAACAAGTGAAGCACGTGAGGTTTCGCGTGGTAAGTCCTTAAGGGGCTTTACAGAACCAAGAACTTAATGCTTGTCAATTATTTGTATTTCTGGTAACATCTGGAATTCTAAAAATAGAAAAACAACAACAACCAAAATATGGCAAACGAGTGTGATCAGGCTAAAAATTCCAGCACTTTTGTTTTTGTTTTTGTTTTTTCATAAATACTAACGAAGTGGATCCTAAAACTTGTCTGGAAACAAAAAGTGCCCAAAATAGGCAGTTTTTGTTTTTATTGTTGTCTGGAAACTCAAAACTGCTCTTTGTGATACAAAGACGTAGGGAAACGCTGTTGTTTGTGCAATATAGTAGGGAGAAAATGTGGAACTGGCCATTAGGTCGGAGCACGGACATCCTGTCAACTGAGAAACTCCCCTCACGCCTCACCCCCGACCCCCGGCCACGAGCGGGAGTTGCTGGGACTTGGTAGTCACTTCGGTTGGCCCCTCTGCATCCTTATTTGAAACCCTAGAAAGTTCTGGAAAGGAATTCAGTTTAATCAAAGGATTTGCCCTTCCCACGGAACTAATTGCTGGGCCTGATGGTGCAAGCTTCTAATCCTAGCACTCAGGAGGCAGAGGCAGGTGGATCTCTGTGAGTCTGGGGCCAGCCTGGTCTACTTAGTCCCAGGATAGCCAGGGCTACCTAACAGAGACACCAAAACCAAACATACATACTATAGTAATCAAGACAGTATCGATTAGCACAAGGAGAGACAAACCGACCCAGAAAAAGAACAAACAACCCATTGACAAATATACCTTGAAAGACTTGATAGAGGAAGAAAGCCTTCATTACTGCTAGCAGATGTTGAGAGCAGGGCATGCCTAGAGTCCCAGTCCTTGGAAGGTGGAGACAGGAGAAGCTAGCCTAGGCTACCTAGCAAGTTTGAGTACAGCTAGGGCTACTTAAAACTGTCTGAGAAAACAGCAGCAAATTCATTCTCCATATATAAAGATTTTAATGAAAGACAAAAGTTTTTAAAACTTTTAGATGAAAATATAAAATATTTAAAACCTCAAGAAAAGAAAATATTTTCCAAACAAAACATAAGCCATGAAAAAAAAATATGATGCACTCTAGAGGCAGAAGCAGGTGATCCTGTGAGTTCGAGGCCAGCCTGCTCTACAAAGTGAGTCCAGGACAGCCAAGGCTACATAGCAAAACCCTGTCTCAGAGAAGGAAAAAAAAAAAAAGGATTAATACTGCTCAGTTCTTGTGCCATAAAGCTTATTAAACAAATATAATAGTCCAGTCTCAATTATTTGAGTGTTAGCCAAGCTAAGAGAAAAGCTACATCACATTTTTAAAATAACCACTAACAAAACCCAAATAGAGGATACTTCTATATTATGTATGACAACAAAGCAAAGCCAAGGAAGAACTAGTGCAGAGAAATGGCTCAGTGCATGAGGATATTTGATGTCAAGCTTGAACAACCTGAGTTCAATCTCAGAAACCCTAGCTGTCCTCTGAACATTCCACAAAAACACGCATGCCTTTGTAGGCTATAAGAGAGAGATGTTAAAGGAAGAATGAGCTCCCAATATTAATATGAGTAAAAGACATGAGCAAGTACTTCATAGCTGAAAATGATGCTTAAACATACAAAGTTAGTATATATAAATATATTTTTATCAAATATATAAATAGCAAATATAGTACAAGCACACTGGATATATATTGGGTTCTATAAGAGCTTAAATAAGAGCTAAGGATACACATATACACACAGCTCTTTATGATGGCTCATGGGTTGTTGTTGTTTTGTTTTGCTGGCCTTGAACTCACAGTGATCTGCCTGCCTCTGCCTCCTCATGGCTCATATTTTAATCCTACCATTTGGGAAGGGTAGCCAGGTCATCTCCAGCTACATAAAAAAGGGTTCAAGGAGGTGGTAGTGGCACTGGCGCAGGTCTTTAATCCCAGCATTCAGGAGGTAGAGGCAGGCCTGGTCTACCAAGCTAGCTCTAGGACATACAAGGCTACACAAAGAAACTCTGTCTTGAAAAACAAAATGGGCGTGCTTGGTGCTGTTATGGCTTCCAGTGGGATAACAGCGAGCACCACTGGCTCAGCCAACAAGGTCCCCGAGGTCCCAGACAACAGGGGAGGGGAGACTGGCTCTGCGACATCTACTGCTTCAGTACCAATCAGAATGACTTCTGGAGGAACTTGATCCTCAATTTGGGACTCCTTGCTGTGGGAGTTTGGCTCCCCAGGAACTTGAGTGACATTGATTTGATGGTACCTCAGCTGGAGTATAGCCAAACAATGGAACTCCTGTGTACTCAAACTTTCTTTCTTTCTTTCTTTCTTTCTTTTTAATTAATTTTTCAAGATTTTGTAGACCAGGCTGGCCTCAAATTCACAGCAATGCACCTGCCTCTTACAAGTGTGCACCACCACGCCCAGCGCCTTTGTTTTTTCTTTCCTTTTTTTAGTTCAAACTTTCCAAAGACAGTCTATTGTCTATGACCACCACTAGATACTACCCTGGGTGGCATCTGAAGTTGATGCCCTCTCCTTGCCTGAACCTATGGTTCTCAAAAAATATTTCAGATAAAGCCTACACACACACACACACACACACACACACACAGGAAAAACAACACAACAAAAGGTGTATAAGGAAACATGAAAACATTCTTGAAGCAAGTGTAAATGACATTAATGCTTGTTCATTAAAGAAGGTAATAACAAGTGTTAATAAAAAGTCATCTGAAGCCAGGCGTGGTGGCGCATGCCTTTAATCCCAGCACTCGGGAGGCAGAGGCAGGTGGATCGCTGTGAGTTTGAGGCCAGCCTGGTCTACAAAGTGAGTCCAGGATGGCCAAGGCTACACAGAGAAACCCTGTCTTGAAAAACCAAAAAAAAAAAAAAAAAAAAAAAGTCATCTGATAATACGGCAGTGAAAGTGAACTGCTGTGGTAACAAGTAAAACCAATTTATACATTGCAAATCTGTTTTGCTATATAAACATGTATGTATGTATGTAGACATTAGTATACAGTCTATGCAAAGAATAGACAAGTAACAATTACAGTAAATACAGTTATGGACAAATGTAGCAGCAAACATAATATGTGTACACACACATATCAAGATAAACAACAGAGTCAGGGCAGTGACTATTCTTGAGAAAGGATGGAGAAAATGAGAATGGAAAGGATATATACAATTATGTTTATGTTTAAATTATTATCTATCTGTTAGGTTAAGTATATCATCTCTTTTGAATTTCTGAAATAGTTCATAGTTTGAAAACATTTTAAGGCACCAAAGAGCTCCTAGTCAGTCACAGCGCTCACTGATTTCCTGAAACCTACACATGAAACAGCACCGACCACCTGACCTACCCATTCACCAACCACAAGACTAAATCTTCAGAGTTTATTGCTAAGAGTAAAGGGCAGGGAAGAGGAAGGGCTCCAGGCTACAGCTGGGATCCTGAGATAAGCATCCAGCGGGCCGCTAAGAAAGAAAGCTAGGAGAGCGACCTCCACTGCTACACAAAATACACCATTTCCCTGAGTGGTTTATTCCTTAGACAAAAGACACTTAGTTTCTGCTACACACCCTAAGTAAGCGTTTTCCTTGTATAGGAACTGGTACAGGTCCCCCAAGGCCCAGAACCCCCCTCCTAGTACCAGTGCCCCTGTCCTCTGTGAGTTTTGCTGGCTCTTATGCATCAAATATGGACTGCCTGTTTCCCCCTTTTTGAGCCCTGGAGACTCAGAACTGGTATACGAGGCTTTGAAAAGACAGCATGTGGGTACTGGGGACAGAACACAGGACCTCTAGAAGAACAGAAAATGCTCTTGACCATTGAGACACCTCTCCAGACCTATGCTAAATTTTTTTTTCAGTTTTTTGAGACAGGGTTTCTCTGTGTAGCCTTGGCTGTCCTGGACTCGCTTTGTAGACCAGGCTGGCCTCAAACGCAGTGATCCACCTGCCTCTGCCTCCCAAGTGCTGGGATTAAAGGCGTGTGGGACCATACCCCGCTCTATTCTAAAATTTTAGTATCTAGAAAGGTTATTTCCTTTTCACCATCCTACTCAGTGGCTGCACAGGTAAGCAAGCCTTTGTGGATCATTCTGTATGCTTTGGATCCACGGTTTGTTTGCTTTTGTTTTTCGAGACAGGGTTTTTCTGAGAAGCCTTTGGTGTCCTGGAACTCACTCTGTAGGTCAGGATGGCCTTGAACTTACAGAGATCTGCCTGCCTCTGCCTCCCAAGTGCTGGCTAGATCTAATTTTTGTTTCTATAATTTTATTAGTGTACAGTAATTGTTCAGGTCTCATAATGACATTTCCACACAGGGACTGCTGCACTCTGAGCCACCTACCCTCCCCTCGTGCTCCACATTGTCCCTGTCCTCTTCTGCTTTCCTAGCTTCCTCTTGTTTGGTTGGTTTTGGTTTTGGTTTTTCGAGACAGGGTTTCTCTGTGTAACCTTGACTGTCCCGGACTTGCTTTGTAGACCAGGCTGGCCTCTGCCTCCCGAGAGCTGGGATTAACAGTGTGTACCACCACCACCAGGTGCCTTTTTTTTTTTAAATCTAAATTCCATATAAGAGAAAACATGCAACATTTGTCTGAGGCTGGTTTACTATACTTAATAGATGAGCTCAAGTTTCACCATTTTCTAGATGGTTCAAATAAGATGATTTCACTTATTAGCATTTGTTTTGAGACAGGGTCTCTCTGCATAGCAGAGGCTGTCCTGGAACTCTCTATGTAAACCAGGCTGCCCTGGAACTCAGAGATCCTCCTGCCTTTGCCTCCCAAATGCTGATATTAGTGTGTCACCAGACCTGGTGTTTCACTTTTTTTTTACTGGCTGAATAAAACCACACTGTATATCTAATGCCACTTTACTTATCCATGCATACCTAGCTTGATTGTATATCCTCACTGTCTGCAAATGGTACATGAAAAAGACATGGCCTGGGTCTGGAGAGCCAGTGGTTAAGAGCACTGATGGCTCTTCCAGAGGTCTTGAGTTCAATTCCCAGCAACCACATGGGGGCTCACAACCATCTGTAATATGATCTGATGCCTTCTTCTGGCTGGCAGGCACACATGCAGGCAGAACATTATGTACATAATAAATAAATAAATATTTACAAAAGACATGGCACATGCAGGTGTATCTAGTGTGTGCTTAGATTCCTTTGTGTATATATATCCCAGAGAGGCAGGTGTAAATCAAATAGTAGTTATCTTTCTGGGGTTTTCTTGAGGAACCTTCCTACTGATTCCCATAGTGACTAGAGTGATTCACGTTTCCACAGGGGCGTGGTTCCATACACTCCTTCCTATCCCAGCTTGTTTGTTTGTTATTGCCAGAAAGCACCCGGGGCCTTACTCCATGTAAGGTAAACACTGAATAAGGAACTACATTGTGTTGTTTTTCTTTTCTTGATGATGGAATCTCATCGGAGTTTTGATCTGCATTTCTCTGGTAGTTAAGGAAACATACTAGTATTCCTTTTGAAGTCTGTTAGACTCCTTATTTTTTATTGGATTATTTAGTTTTTTGTTTTGTTTTGTTGAGACAGGGTTTCTCTGTATAGCCCTGGCTGTCTTGGAACTCACTCTGTAGACTAGGCTGGCCTGGTAATCCCTTCCTTTCTATGCAGAAGCATTTTAATTTAACATAACCCCATTTTGAACAAAAAGTTTTAAGAGTGAAGAAGAGCTCTACAAATCCACTCTTTGAATGGAGGTGCTGCCACCTTGTACCTTCACAATCTGGAAACAGGAGGCACAACACTGAAGGAAAGAGACTACTGTGACCCTGGCTTGGATGGGCATCGTTAGGTCACTGCCATAACCTAGGAAGAAAGCTGACGTCCTGCTTCTATTTGGCCTCCTGTACTCTGACCCCAGGCCTGTTTCACGATCCTTTTACACACACTGCAGTGGGATCTGAATTAATTTAAGATGTAGGGCTCCAATCTCATTGTTCATGACAGCCATTGGCTCACCCAGGTTTTTCCTGCTCTGTTCTGCTGGCCTGCATGTTGAATTCAGAGCTCAGTGTCAGCAAGGAAAGCTCCAGAGTCTTCATGTAGCAGCCTTTGGCTACGTTCTACCAAGGGATGTATCATCCCCAACCTACTCACACCCCTCCCCCAACAGCTACCAAAAATTCCCCTGGTGAGAGATGCTATTATAAGAAGGGGCGGCTGCTTTGTGACTCACACTGTTTCATTAAAAAGATTTTTTCCCCAAACAAATTTTCAGTAAAGAAATCCAAAGGTTTTCCAAAGCTAGAGCAAAATAGAACAGCTCATAATAGTATTTTTCCTAGGTCTGACACTTCCCTGGAGATTCCTATACCCAAACACAGGAGACAGTTATGTTCACATAGCTTACCATGTTGCATTTGGCCTTCAGGTTGAGAAAAGAGGTAGAAAACGGATTTAACACAGCTAATATAACTGGGTTTGTCAGATGTTAAGATGGAAGACAGACAGATAGTTTGCAAGCCTGCCCTCATCACAGGCCTTAAGCCTTGCCCACAGCTCTTCAGGGCATCTGTTTACAGGGGTAGCATCTGACCAGGAATGAGTAAATCCCACGTCTGAGCAGGCATGAATAAAGCCAGTAACCGAAGGCTTACATGGGTGTCGGGGACAGCTGTTACAGTATGACAGGTGTTTCAGAAAGCTTTCTATCTAGCCTAAATGGTGTTATATCTTGGAGGGTAAAAACAAGGAAAACAAACAATATTTCACAAAGCTAATTTGTTGGTATGGAATCCCAAGGGTTCCTTTAAATTCCTGTACAATTTTCAGAGTCCTTAGGGAAGAAACAGGATAAAAGACTCTTAACCAGGGCGTCTCTACAGGAAAAAGGCTACCAGAGATGGGAACAGACAATAATGTCTCCAAAGAGCTCAGAAGTGTGGGCAAAATGACCACACAGGCTGGGGACTAGCTCTTTCCCAAATCATCTGAGTAACTCTGTTTCTCCCTCTCAAGAAATTGCCCTTGACCTTAGACGATATTGTATGCACACAATATGGAAGAGGGTAAGTTTAGAAGAGCTATTTGTTATGCCTATTTTAATCATATTTTATAGAGAGAATTGTACACACACACACACACACACACACACACACACACACACACACACTTCACCAAGAATCATTTTTCAGAAATTAAGGCATTATCTAACAGCCAGTTATCACAGTCTTTCAAATAAAACAAAAATAAAAAAAGTTATCTCAACAAGGACCTTTAAATTCATTTTGAGCAAAAATACTCCTATATAACACAGGTTTATTCTTGGGGAATAACATGGTCACTGGTGTTGGTTATCATACTAGGCTTTAATAAATTACTATAAACAAAGATAGAAGAAAAAACAAAAAACAATCTGATTCAAAAATAGACAGAGAAGGGGCTTGAGAGATGATTCAATAGTTAAGAGCACTTGCTGCTCTCCCAGAGGACCCAGGTTCAATTCCTAGCACCCACTCTTAGGCAGCTAACAACCTTCTGTAACTCAGTTCTAAGAGCCTGGACTCTTTTTGGTTGGTTGGTTGGTTGGTTGGTTGAGACACGGTTTCTCTGTGTGTAGCCTTGCCTGTCCTGGACTCTGTAGGCCAGGCTGGCCTCGACCTCACAGCGAGCCACCTGCTTCTGTCTACAGAGTGCTAGGATTAAAGGTCTGCCACCACCCCCTCACCCCTCACCCCTCCACCTGCCCTCCTCTTCTGTCTTCCAAAGGCAAGGGCAGCAAGCACAACTGTGGCACATAGACATATGTGTAGGCAAAACACACATACACATGAAACTAAAAAAAAAAAAAAAAAAAAAAGGCAGGTGTGGTGGTGCATGCCATTAATCCCAGCACTCTGGAGGCAGAGGAAGGCAGATAGCTGTGATAGCCTGGTCTACAAAGAGAATCCAGGACAGCCAAGGCTTCACAGAGAAACCCTGTCTCGAAAAACCAAAAAAAAAAAAAAAAAAAAAGACACAACACAACAATATCACCCATAAGTTATCTCTCTGGTCCCCAAGAAAGTCCTTTTGCCAAGGTTGGGAATTTAGAGAAAGCACCCCCCTCCCACCCCAATTCCCTGAAGAAAGTTCCAGCTTGCTAAAAAATTGAGTCTTTCTTATCTCTGGCAAGACGAACTTGTGGCCCTTCCATTAACGTGACTGATGCCCATTAACCTGCCAAGGTCATTGCTAGCCCCTAGGCTCCTTCAGTCCCTGCTCACAAACTCTCTTTTTCCCTTGGTCCCATTACACCCTCAAAGTTGTAGCTTTCTCCTTGCTTTCCTGAGAGACAGCCTTGGCAATCTGGAATAAACCTTTTGCCTTTTCACCTAACGTTTCTTTACTGCATCCATTTTCATTCACTATCAAAAAAGTGGGGTGGGGCTGGTGGCTGGAGAGATGGCTCATCAGTTAAGAGCACTGGCAGCTCTTCCAGAGGACCTGTGTTCAATTCCCAGCAACCACACGGCAGCTCACAACTGTCTGTAACTCCAGTTCCAGGGACTCTGATACCCTCACACAGAAGTGTGTGTGTGTGTGTGTGTGTGTGTGTATTATATGTTTATCAGCTTGGATTATTTGAAAAAACAAAAATCCAACCTGATTCAAAGAGAGAGGAGGGCTATCTCCTATGTCAAAAAGAAAGGAAGAAACTATGATCCATCTATTTTACTCCCAGGTATATATGAAAACACAGGGCGCATGGTTCAGTGGTAGAGCCTAGCTAACGTCTCCATCGGTGGAGAAGGGGCGGTGGTGTAAAAGTCGGGTCTCCCGGAGGCATCTGTCTGTACATTCACAGCAGAATTATCCACAACAACATGGAAGCAATTCATGTGTCAGTGACAGATGCATGGAGAAGCAAAATGTGGCATAGAGTTTGTACTAGATACATTCTGTGGTACATGTCCCCCTAAAAGGGAAGAAAATTCTGACTGGAGATGCAACAACATGGATGAAGTTAAGTTAAGGGCATTATGCTAATGAAATAAGAAGGTCACAAGAGAAATATTTTGATTACTTACATTCAGTTCTTACTGCACCACTCAACTATACACTTAAAAATGGAGAAGATGGTAAATTTTACTACATGTATTTTACCACAGTAAAAAGCAATGGGGGGGGGGGGATGCACTAAAGTATCAACAGTGTGGAACTCTGAAGCCTACACTTACCAGACCAAGGGGGAAACTTCCTCATGGGTATTTTGTAGTTTGGGATAAATCGTACAAAGACAGATTTAAAAAGTGGTGAATCATGCTTCCAGAAAAAGTGTTTCAGTGAGGAGAAAGAAAAGAAGCTCTAGGTATAACAAAAATACTGAAGTCCAAGGATGAACATGACAATTTTTAAAAATACCCCTTCTTTTAGATGTTCTCACTGAGAAGACAGAGGCCACCCTTATATTGGGTCACATGAGACATTTCTCAGTCTGCTACAAACACAAAGCTCACCTGCCTAGAAATACGGTTTAGGAAAAAAAATGAACAGTCACTGAAGAGTTCAGAAGAAACACCTTGCAGCAGCCTCACACGAGTGTTTATGCAACACAGGACTGCCACAGGAACAGCCTTACAAAGGAGGAAAGCACAGGCTCTGGAAGAGAGTGATACTCACCTTTACGTTAAATACACGCTCCCAGCACCCACAGTAGCTCCTGGCACACGGTCTGCACTCAGTAATTACAACTGGCAAGGAAGTCCCCTGCTTTGAGACAGTGAGGGGACCGGGGAAAAGTGCAACGTGTCCACCTCAGGTCCTAACTGTCTAGGTCTTGAGCTCTCTAGCTGCTGGGCCTGTGTGCATGAGAGGACAGAACTCAGCAGGCCTTCAGCAGTGCTGACAGCCGAAGGCAGCTGGGCCCTGTATGAAAAATCAGGGGGAAGACGTGCACAGAAGGGGACACTGCTACAATTACTGTCTGTACTGAGCCATGCAGCTCTCAAGACCATGGCAGATTGGCTTAGGCCTTTATGTAGGAGACAAATGCTTAGTTCCATGTGGAAAATCAAACAAACTCTTACTGGTGAAAAATATTTGTATGGATCCTGTCCAGAAAGTACCTTACTAGTTTAGCAAGATCAAAAACAATACTAATGAATGCACCAAAAAAAAAAAATATTAATAATAATAAAATAAAAACCAAAAAAACAAAGGCATTTTTTTCCTGTTTCAGAAGGAAAAACAAAATCCATAATAAAGCTGAGTTTCAAATGTAGATGTTCTAACTACACTCTTAGAATCTGTTTTAATTTCAGCTTCTGGGGCCTCTCCTTAGCTCTGCTGAATTCTGAGAGTAGAGTCCAGTCATGGTTATCAGGAAAGCTGTGTTTCTATCTGTTTCATCCTTGTTATATGTCCAGGCCCGCACTGTAAATTCTTGTCATGTCTCCCCTAACTTGGAGTTATTGACAGGATGCTACTGTGACCTTCCACTTGCCTCCCAAGACTAACAAAGACAGGGAGATCTCAGGGTAAATTACCTCACAAGTCCAGAAACCACGCCAGCTGCTGATTTTAAAATGAAACTTGGGAGCTGGGTGCATGCAGCGGTGCACTCCTGTAATCCTAGGCCTCCGGGAATCAGAGGCAGGTAGAGGCCAGCCTGATCTATAAAGCAAGTCCAGGACAGCCAATGCTACCCAGAGAAACCCTGTCTCAAAAAACCTAAATAAATAAGAAGCTTGAGGGGCGGGGTGGGGCACGCCTTTAATCCCAGCACTCGGGAGGCAGAGGCAGGCGGATCTCTGTGAGTTGGAGGCCAGCCTGGTCTACAAAGCGAGTCCAGGACAGCCAAGGCAAACACAGAGAAACCCTGTCTCAAAAACCTTAAAAACAAACAAACAAAGAAAAGAAAAACTTGTTTCCTTGTAAACCTCCCACTTGACCACTGGTCTCCACTCCTTATCCAAACAGCTCATCAGGGACTGGAACCCAACTCCTGGATGCAAAGATAAACCTGGTTCTTAAGAACATAAGATTGGCTTCTTCTTCCTCGGGAAAACACCAAATGGCTGATGCCAGTGCAGCGGGAGGGCCCGGAGGACCCGGGGGCCCAGGATTAAAAAAAAAAAGAAGAACATAAGATTGGGAAATACAAACTAAGAGATCTCTGATAAGCCCCTCCTAGTACTCCAGCCTATAAGGTTAAGATGTTAAGAACCAACCACTTGATTTAGCCTGGGCCACAGCAACGCTTGGGGAGGAAAATGAATAAAAATCTGTACTCACCTATTCTTCTAGAGACTGAGGCTAGAATTCAGGTCTGGGGCTAGCTTCATGAGTGGAGTACCGCAACCTCAGAGGCTACTAGCATTAACCTAACTTAAGGGTTACTGAGAGCAGGACCAACATCCCATTCAAGTCAACACTGGTTCTCTGTGATTTTTTTTCTGTTAAATTTGACTGTATTTTGTGCATATGTATGTGTGTGCATGTGTATACCGACAGGTGGGGGTCAGAGGAGACCTTGGGGGAATAGGTTCTCTCCTTCCACCATGTGGATCCTAAATCATCAGGCTTGGAAGCAAGTGCCCTTATCTGCTGGCTATACTTGGTTATTCTAAAACTTGACTTCAGTGTCCATTGAGCTGGGGTGAAATATCACATCTGTAAAATATGTTGCATGTTCCTTCTCAAGAATGGAGCTAGTGCTCTTTCTTTAGTTAAGGGTGCCCTGGTTCACAGTATTCCTTGTGACATAGTTGGCCATGAGTTTTTGTTTAATATAAAATATGCACATCTATAAAGCAACCATGTTAACAATTTGGCCTTTGTTAGTTACAGTTCCTTTCAGATCTCACAAGCAATAGCTAACTTCCACTCTTAGGAAATTACCTTTACTTGAAGAAAGCATGGAAAATAAGCCCCTGGTGGTAAGAGAAAGCTAAAAACCCTGCATTAAAAACAAAGTGTTCATTAAGGCTAGAACCTTTTTTTGCAGAGCTGGACAGGGGATGGAGCTAGCGTTTCCTTCTTCAGAAAGCTTGAAAAGGCCCATTACCTCTAGCATACCTACAGTGAGGTACAAAGAGGCTTTCTGATCCACTCCAATAGAGTTGGCAACTGTCCCTCATTATCTAAGACTAGGAAAAGTTCAACCTTTTGAAAATCCTACTGTAGTAACAAACTAGAACCCACAAGAGATTCCCTGCTAGCATACTCAGACACTTAGCAAAGTTACTCCATCAGCCCCACCTGACAGCTTGGCTAAAACACGAAACACATTGGGAGTTTCTGAATATGCACATGTGTGCACACATGACAGAGCATGCCAAGCCCAACAGCCAGCATCTTACAGAAAACAGCAATCTTGCACAACAAGGTGAATAGCTCATGCTTTCTCTCCACATTTGGAAACTCCTACTCCAAGGTTAACAGGACCACTACAAAAACTGACCGTGCCTCTAGAGCAGCATCAGGAAACCAGAAGCATCAGATCCACCTCAGGACAAACCAGAAGCTGAGCAGCGAGAGGAAAGGGCTGTAAGAGCTTCTCAAGCAACTTCTCCTCTACACGGATGGGAGAAGGGGATGTGGGCAGACTGGCGGCAACACCAGCCTCCGTCTGGGGCCTAAGTTCCCCCATGTGTAGCCCTCTCTGCCTATAAAGTTCTAAGAAGACGGTGAAGGCACAGGAGGAAGGCACCATGCTCCATTTGGGTTTCCTTTGCCCTTTGTTTTGTGTATATTGTCACAAAGACCCTCAGCAATGACTCTGCAGGACTCAGGACAGACATCTTACAGATGAAGACATAACAAATCCGTGACTACATAACTCAAGGTAAGAAGTCAGACTCTTTATCCTGAGCCTAGCCTTCTCATTTACGGGCTAGTAAGTTTCCAGGGTGACACTTCCTTAAGTTACAGAGGAGAGAAGGCAGACTGTCTTAGAGCACAGCTGGACATTAGCAATATACCTAGAACTCAACAGATTCCCGAAGGTGAAGGCAAAAGGGTTAAGAGTTCAAAGTCAATCTGTATTATATAAGTTTGAGGCCAGTTGGGATCGCATTATTAAGACTGTCTCAAAAGAAATAAACAGTAAACAATCAAATAAACATAGTAATAATAGAGCCAGGGTTCTGGCACTGCGGGCCCGGCATTCCAGTGCCTTCTCTGCTACCTACCAAGCTAGCTGCCTGGGTTCCTAACCTCGCCTGCAAACTGGGCGTAGAGTTAGGGTGATGAATGTGATGGTGGACATAAACCACTCCAGTTCTTTAACTCAGCAATTGCCTGTGCCAGGCACGATGTAAGAGTTACAGCAGCAACCAAGAGATAGTTCTGGTCTCACAGAGCGGAGAACTTCACCAAACTACAAGAAGAAAAATAAGTAAGCAGATAAATAAATGCTTACAAAATGTGCTTTAAAAAAAAAAAGATTACCACAAATGATTGAAAACAATCACAGGAAGGGCCAGATGTTAAGAGCTGAGCTCTAAGGGGGGGGGGGGGAGGGGGCAAAGGAGCTGTGTGAAGACTGGGAGAACAAGCATTTCTGTCACAAGGATCTCATGATGTGCAAGCGTCACTCCTGAGGAAGGCACAGCAACGAGGAAGCCAAGTGCGACTGCAGGACATCCTTCTCATCGGGGTTGGAAAACAACCGGTACACGCTGCCACCACTGAGGATTACCACATCTATTTTTAAAATAACAAAGATGAGCCTTGCTTGAGAAAGGTACTGTGTCTTGTCCAAGGTCAAAGTTAGTCAGAAGAGGCCCTAAGACGGCAACCTCTCATATTCTACTTCCAAACACAGCATAAGCCCACAGCTCTGACTTATTTCACTAATGACAGCTTTCTGTGCAGTGAAGGGTCCCCAGAGCACCTTGAAAACACAAGCAGTAACATGGTATCAGTTTCCAGGCACCTGGTCAGTCAGGAACAGAAGGCCCTACCATCGGAATCTTACCACACGAGAGCAAAAGCTGCTCAGACCTAACTCAAAGGCTCCAAAGTGGAAGCAGCCTCTCTTCTTGCAGCCGGGAATGAGAGAGAGAAAAAGGATGCCCTAGAAAATTCCACAGCCTGTTTTAAGAGGCAGAGCCAGTGATGCAAACAAGAGCTCCACCTCAAGTGAGCAGCACAGAAAAAGATAATTACTCTATTTGTACAAAAGAACAAATTCCTTAAAACAGCGGTGCTCAGGCTGGTACATTCACCCCAGCAGGAAGCAGTCTGAGGTGAACTTCAATAAGCTCCAAGTCTTGCAAAAGGACAGGATGGTCCTATATACTAAACATAAATAAATCAATAAAAGCACTCACTACCTATAATGTTAATAAGAGCCTGCCACATATACTTTAGAGGTACGGGAAGACAATAGCTCCAACTTTTCCTTGTGTTCCTATTG
The DNA here is from genome assembly GCF_964271855.1 of Acomys minous. Lineage (NCBI taxonomy): Eukaryota > Metazoa > Chordata > Mammalia > Rodentia > Muridae > Acomys > Acomys minous. The sequence continues at coordinate 16,700,658 of NC_140496.1, forward strand.
TTCAGTGGTGCTCCCTACTCCCTGACAGGATCAGGGTGTGGTGGTGGGGAGAGCGCAAAACCTTCAAATCTGAGGAGTGTGAGATTTTGGAATTTACTTGTAAGTTCGTAACTCTTGTCAGGGAACATAGCAGTGGAACAGGGATAAAGAAGTTTCTAGTAAGAGGCAGACTTAAGAAATCTTACCAAAGCTGGGCGTGGTGGCGCACGCCTTTAATCTCAGCACTCAGGAGGCAGAGGCAGGCGGATCACTGTGAGTTCGAGGCCAGCCTGGTCTACAAAGTGAGTCCAGGATGGCCAAGGCTACACAGAGAAACCCTGTCTCGAAAAACCGAAAAAAAAAAAAAAAAAGAAAGAAAGAAAGAAAAGAAAGAAAATCTTACCAAAGACGTAACTCCTTTCCACCCCCTGCCCCATATGAGCTATAAAATTACAGTTGTATGCTACACTCAAAATTCTGTGATTTTAGAGAACCGAGTACACTATTACCAGCATTAAAAGCATACCAACGGCAGTTCATCTGCAAACATAATCACAACGGCCTCACCAATATAGCTGACTTCTCCTGGACTCAACTATTTAGGGAAGATTAATTCCAAGATGCCTAAAGCAGACCAAATGCCAAAAAGGAACCAAAGACAGACAGACAGACAGACATGCCTTATATCTGATTTCCAACACCTTAATTAAAGTCAGAGAGGCTTTCAACTAGCCGCTATAGCCCACCAAAGTTACTTCACCAATTTAAGATTAGGGAATTGACCAAAAGAAAGAAAAAGATAAACAAACGAACTACCCTGCTTTGAAATAGCTATAAGAGTAATCCCACAGACAAACCTTCCAGAACGCACACTATGGGCAGACGAAAGCTTTCTCCTACAGTCTCTAAAATCTCCCAACTCACCCAAAGGAGCCTGCATATGTAACCGCTCCGCTCCAACTGCTCAATTAGCAAACAGCAGCCCCACACCCCTTCTGCCCAGTTTTCTAGAAGCCTGTCCTGGCTTCTCAGGACAGCTGACAGACAGACCTGTTTTCCTCTAGAAGTGCCTGCCAGACCTCTTTTGCCCTACCAGCCAGAGCCTGGGAAATCCCCCTCCAGCCTCTTCCTGGCCTGTCACCAGAAGGGCGCACAGTGAGTTCATCTAGATCCTTTCAATCTTCCTCTTCCCCAGTCATGTGCCAACTGCTGGGCAATAACACCCACCTTGCTGGCTTTTTTTTTTTTTTTTTTTTTTTTTTTGGTAAGATGCAGAATCACGGGAAGAACAAGCCCTTAGCACAGAACAGGAGAAAAAAAAGATGGAGGGATGTTAGAGTCACTGAGCCAAGTCTACTGCATGCAGCATGAGACCAGAAGCCTGGGTCCTGCAAACCCAAGGGGGGAGGCTTTCCATGTAGCAGACCGCACCTGTCTAAGGCAGCCTTCTGCTCCATTTTAAGCAATTTGTACGGCTACCCATCTGGATGGAAAAACTAGCCACCTCCCTTTTCTAGCAAGGGTAAGAACCCTAACCCAAGAACCACCTGCCCCTTAGTTTCTATTTCTCTTCTCACTCTTTGTTTAGGAAACACTGCCTCCCTAACCATGCTGCAGTGGCAGAAATGAAGTGTCCAAACTGTAGGCCAGACAAGATGCTCTCTTTTCTGAGGATCACGATGCTAATAAATGCGAATTCAACGGACAGGTTTCACTCGGCCACCCACAAGTGAACACATGCCTGCAGTCCTAAACCCGGCAGCCTGGCAGACAGCTTTTTCTCTGGGCAGCAAGTTGTCCCACTTGATCCTATTCACCCTCTGGCATCGAGGGAACCACGGGAAAGAAAGGCAGGAGTTAGCTTCATACCCATACCTTAGCACACTAAGAGGTCTGGGGCGCCCCGGCGCGCCCTCCCTTGCACTCCACCCTTCAAGGCCTCCGTCACCCGCGGACTCACCACTGTGCGAGCTGAACCACCTGGGTGCGATGTGCAGAGGTAGAGCATCCGCCAGCGAGGCTCGGGAGCCCAGGTACAGCATCCCGTCTCTATGGTGACCGCCGCCGGTCTCCTGGTAACCATTGCCGTGGGCATAGGTGGAGTCCGACGTGGACCCTCCGCCGCCCGGCGCCCTCTCGGAGTCGCCGGTCCCGCGGGAGGCGGGGGTGTAGAGGCCAAAGGGCACCCCTCCGGTCGTGCTGGGGTCCATGCCCATCCCGGCCACCGAGCTGACCGAGCGGCTGCGCAGCCCCATCGCCCCGCCGCCCGTCCGGTAGTGCCCAAAGTGGGGCGCTCCTCCCGGCGGCGGCACGGCGCTGTCATCCGTAGAGACTCCAGGGAAGGGGCCCCGAGAGCGGGCCGCCGTGCTCTGTTTGCCCCCCATGTTCGCCCGGGCCCCGGTGGGGCGGGAACCTGGAGGCCGAGACCCTCCCCCACTACTCAGCAGCGGGTGGAGAGCTGGGCGAACATAAAGGCGGGGGGTGGCGGTTGGTCGGGGGGGGGGGGAGTCACAAAAGAGCCCGGAGGGAAGAAAATGAAAAAAAAAAAATAGAAAAGAGAGAGAGAGAGAAATAAACCTCAAAAAATCCTCGGGGCGGAAAAAGCAAGCGAGCGGGGACCCCAAACTAAGAATTTCAAACAGTCCAAGCCGAATCCATGTTCTCCTTTAAGGTCCGAAGGCGCGCGGTCCGGAGCGGGCGCCGCGCGCCACAGGCCGCCCCCGGGATCTGGAGCCTGAGGAACCGCAGCGAAGGGAGGGAGGCGCCGGAGGAGGCCGCCCGCCCGCAGCAGGAAGCGGCGGAGGCTCCGGGCGCCGCGCGCGTCCCCCGTCTCAGGACTCGACGACCGGGGCCGGTGGCCAGGACCACTCCAGGCCTCGGGAGGGTTAGCGGCGGTGGGGCAGCCAGGCGGAGCTCTGGAAGCCGCGGTCGCGTGGCGTCGCGCTCCGGCTCCAGCCGCCGCCGGCCCCGCCAGCCAGCCGCGCCGCCCCGCTCGGTCCCGGGCTGCGCTCGCCGGCGCTCCTCGCCGCCGTGGAGACAATGGAGGGCGGCAGAGCGCACGCGCGGCTCGCGGCCCCCCCTTTCCCCCCCTCCCCGCCGGGTTAACCCCTTCGCGGCCCCTGCGGCGGGGCGGACCGCTGCGGTCCTGGAGGTCCCCACCCACCGGCTGCCTGCGCCCGGGGCTGTCCGGGGACAGGCTGGCTCCAGCCGCGCGTCGTCTGCGATGGAGGTTAGACTTCTTCCGGAACCCTTGAGGTGCTATGTTCAAGAAGAAACCTTGGGGGAGCGGCGGGCATGGGGGGGGGGGGCGGCGGCTACGGTTCTTTCCGGTAGGAAGGAAACACCAGGCATAAAGAAAATAAATTTATAAGCCTACGTGGGTTTGAGGGTCACTGGGCGAGCGCCCCTCCCGCCACAAACCTACCCTCACAGCACCCTCTGGTGGATGTGCTGTCCGTTCGTTTAGAGGTTCCCCGTCCAAGGACCCCCAACCAACGTTTAGGAAGTTTAGCATTTTGGGCGAGAGTTAGTTTGGACCCAAATATCGGGAGTCTCAACATTTGGGGTTAGCTTTTAGGAGACACAACAGTGCCCTGAGCGGGGCACCATAGGCTTTGCTGATATTAGGTCGGAACCAACTTATTTGGTCTAAGCAAACCAGTCGATTCCTTAGGCTAAAATGTAATCCTCAAAATCAATGGGTGAATAAAAGGCATGGAAATAGAACCAGGCAGCTAAGAAATGGTTTTAGAAACTCCTTGCCCAAGGCCGACTCCCCTATTGTTTACCATGTATTTTGACATAGAGCGACAAGGCAAGGACACAGCGAGTACTCAATAAATATTTGTTGACCAAATTGCATTTTGCAACAGAGAATTAACCTTTCCAGTTCAGTCTGTCTTTCTCATATATTCACCTTCGCTTATTCACTGGACAAATAACTTTTCAAATGCTCACCGCTGCATATAGCATCACCCAGGCACTGGCCTGACTTCCTGTCACTCTTGTCAAGTGTTCCAGGTGCTTCTAAAACTGGAGTGTGGAGAAAGATTAAAAAAGGGCTAATAGGCCTGTCTCTTCCAGTGTAGCTAGCCTGAAGGGCCTCAAGAAGATGGCTGTTTGCAAGCATAGAGTGCCTGGTGGTGAGCAAAAAAGCCCTGAACAAAGAAGTCAAGAGTTTTGCAAGAAAAAAAAAATAATGCAAGAAATATCGTGGCTGTGGTGTGCAATTTAGTCCCAGCACTCGGGAGGCAGAGGAAGGGAGATCTCTGGATTTGATGCCAGCCTGGTCTACAGAGTGAGTTCCAGTACTGCCAGGGCTACACAGAGAAACTCTATTTTGAAAAACCGTGTGTGTGTGTGTGTGTGTGTGTGTGTGTGTGTGTGTGTGTGTGTGTGTGTGTCAGTGCTGGAGATACACAGGGGGATCTTAACCCTCATCTCAGGGGCTAAGAGTACTTGTTGTAGAAGCCCCAGGTTCAATCCCAGCACCTATGTAATGATCCAAAACCATCTGTAACACCAGATCCAAGATGCCACACATGCATGCAGGATATTCGTTTTTTATTTAAGTAAATCTAAAAGTTTATAAATATAAAACAAACACATTGAGGTAATATTGAGGATATTTTCCATTAAGTGTCTAAATCAGGAACTTGTGCACTTCTAAAACTTGAAAGGAGTGATCTGAAGAAATTAAACTTCCAGATGAGGCTGGAGGGACAGCTCAGGAGAAGGCACACTGCTCTTGCAGAGGCCTTGAGTTTGTAACTCCAATTCCAAGGAATCTGATGACCTCTTTTGGTTCCCACTGGCACCCACACATACGTAGCACTCACACATGTAGACATACACACACAACAATAAAAAAAAAACAACTATGAAAAACTTTTTCTCAGAAGAAAGACTGGTATCAGGAAAGGGTTGGTTCAGTATTGCACAAAACAAACAAACAAACAAACAAACAAACAAACCTAGATTCCTGACACCTATTTTTGAAGTTAAATACATTATAACCATCTTAACAAAGTAGCTTTGTTTGTTTGTTTGTTTTTGTTGTTTTTCAAGACAGGGTTTCCCTGTGTAGCCCTGGCTGTCCTGGACTCATTTTGTGGACCATGCTGGCCTCCAATTAAAGGATTAAAGGCATTCGCCACCATGCCTGGCTAGTCAGTGCTCATAACCTCTGAGCCATCTCTCCAGCCCCCTGGACCTCTTTGTTTAAAAACAAGGTTTGTATTTTATTTATGTTTATACCATGTGTCAGGAGGTGCCTGTGTAGCCCAGAAGAGTGAATGTCAGATCCTCTGGAGGCTGGAGTTATAACAGTTGTGAGCTCCTCAGCATGGACGGTGGAGACCTAACCTGGGTCCTCTTGGAAGAGCAGTAAGTGCTCTTAAGCTCTAGCATTGCTGCAGGCCCCTGACCTCTACCTCTTATTTTTTTTCTGTTCTTCTCTCTATGTTCCTTCTGCTTACGGGTGAGCTGCTTTGTGGCACTCTTCCATGCAGCCGGGTTAATGAATACTGATTGGCCCACCTTCCAGAACAGGAGAAAGAGCTGCTAAGCCAGGTGCTGCAAAAGCCCACTCCAAGTGTGAAAATGCAGCTAACGCTGCTGCAAAAGCCTGTTTCAAACATGTCAGGAGCATATGAGAAGTCTGGGGCTTGCATAGTGCAAACAACAAAGGAGATGGGTTGTCAGGGCCAGCCCCTGGGTATCAGTGGGACCCTGGGACCCTCTCTTCACTGTCTCTATTAGTCAGAGGATGGGAGGGCTTTCCAAGGCTTTGAGGGAGCCCCCAGCACCTCCACAGGGAAAGACAAAAGTCTTCCATTGAGAAATATCCTCCTGACCCCTCTCAGAGCTTTTTATGTAAAAAAAAAGAAAAGAAAAGAAAGAAAGAAAGAAAAGAAAAGAAAGAGAGAAAGGGAAAAAAAACAGTAAAAAACTGTTTTGCTCGAAAAGGAAACATTTGAGCAGAGAAGCAAGCAACCAAATAGGCAAAACCAGGAAGCTGAGCGAGCATGTGAGAACATCCTCAAATATTTGCTGATTGACAAAGAGAGGAAAATTACTAGTGGGTCTCAGAGCAAGGGTCCAAGGTTTCGAGGTGTCAAAGAATTTGGCAGTCGTGGTGGGGAGCAGTGAGCTACCGGTACGTCTTGCTGAAGAGGGGACAGACAGAAGACTAGAAAGATGAGAGGCTGTTTTATATGATGCTGGTGGGAAAGTCAAAGAGTCCAGTCAGCACGGAGGTCAGGATCGAGGGTCTTCAAAAAAACCCAAATAGGTCTAGCATGTGATCTGGCCGCACTACTCCTGAGTACTTACCAAGAGGATGCCACGTCAACCTATCACATCAGAGTGAATTGCAGCTCTATTTGCAGAAGCTAAGTTATGAAACCAACCTATGTTTCTTTACAAAAAATTTTAATTTTTACATTTGTACTATTTATTTATTTATTTTTGTTTCTTTCAAGACAAGGTTTCTCTGTGTAGCCCTGGCTGTCCTGGACTTCCTTTATAGACCAGGCTGGTCTCGAACTTACAGCAATCCTCCTGTACTTTTTAGTGTATATGTGTTGTCTGTCTGTGAGTTCTGATGTCAATAAAGGACAAAGGCATTCTTGCCTTACCTGGGTGCTAGGACTCAAACATGGGCCTTGTGCGGGAGCAGTGAGGGTTCTTAACCACTAAGCCACCTCTCCATCCAGCACCCAGTGAAAAAGGAAAACACAGCTGCGTTTAAGTATTGTGGCTAGCTGCTGTTTAAAGCCAGCTGAGGCTCTGGGTTTCTAGGTTTGCTGTGTAGCTTGCCTTCTTGTGGCTTGGCTGATTAAGTGACCTTCTGGAAAGACAGGAAGGTAAGAGCTCAGGGAACATCACGGCTCCCCAGCCTCTGCCTCAGATAGGACACTCACTTGTGACTCTCAGATGTGCGCGGGCACGAAGAAGCAGCCAGGGACTTTTGCTTTTCCTTTAGAGTCCCCAGGCTTTGATGACAGAGTCATGACATGACATTGTGGGTGGGACGCCATGTGTGGGTGGAAGACTTTTAAGAAGGGCCTGAGGAGGCAATTGGAGAGGCACAGCTGCGCTGTCTCCTTAACATTCGTTCTACATGAAAGGAAGAAAGCACTGAAAGAACAGAGAGCACCAAGGACCTGAAATCCAAAGTACTTTCTGTGCTTGCAGCACATGACAGGATTTCGAGGATTGGAAGCAAGGTGTGGCAGCAAGAGGTGGAGGCAGCAGGCGGGGGTGGTGGCGCACACTTTAATCCCAGCCTGGTCTGCAAAGCCAGTCCAGGACAGCCAAGGCTACACAGAGAAACCCTGCCTCAGAAAACCAAAAAAAAAAAAAAAAAAAAAAGAAAGAAAGAAAGAAAAGAAAAAGAAAAACTTAGGAGAACTGAAGAAACATGAGCAAGAGAGCTGGGGGTGAGGGGTGGGGGGTTGGGGGGCAGCATATTGCAGAAAAGCACAGTCAACGGTGACCCAGCGTATCACCAAGCTGCCTGTGGACAGACAGAGCTTTGGAATGTCTTTATCTCTAGGCATCTCCCTCTCCCCCCAAGCCAGACTCCAACACATCCGAAGGGGCTTCCCTAACTAGCTCTTTACCTTTTCTGGATGTACGTAATTTCCCCTACTTCCGGTCACATTTTGTTAAGTACTAGCCATACCTGACCGGCAGGTAATCACTCATTGAGCGGAGTTATACAGCATTTACTATTTCCAGCTAATAAGCAAATAAGAATACAGCCTGAGCCAGGCATGATGGCGCACACTTTTAATCCCAGCACTTGGGAGGTGGATCTCTGTGAGTTCGAGGCCAGCCTGGTCTACAAAGAGGACAGCTAGAGCTGTTACACAAAGAAACTCTGTGTCAAAACAATAACAACAAAGAATACAGCCTGCTAGGGAAATTAACACATTCATTGATTCTGATGTGCTTTCATAAACAGACATAGAATATAGTATTTTCTAGGGGCTGGAGAGATGGCTCAGAGGTTAAGAGCATGCCTGCTCCTCCGAAGGTCTTGAGTTCATTTCTCAGCAACCATATGGTGGCTCACAACCATCTATGATGAGATCTGGTGCCCTCTTCTGACCTGCAGGTGTACATGCACGAAGAACACAGTATACATAATAAATTTAAAAAGAAAAAGGAAATAATATTTTCCCTGAGTGTGGTGCAACATGCCTGCATTCCCACTTCTTTGTGTTTTTGTTTTGTTGTCTTTGTGAGACAGGGTCTCTCTGTGTAGCCTTGGCTGTCCTGGACTTACTTTGTAGACCAGGCTGGCCTCAATCTCACAGAGCTCTGCTTGCCTCTGCTGCCCGAGTGCTGGGATTAGAGGCGTACAGTACTATCACCTGGCCTGTTTTTGTTGTTTTAAAGACCTTCAGTGTGGCTGGAGAAATGGCTCAGTGGTTAAGCATGCTGCCTGCTCTTCTAAAGGTCCTGAGTTCAATTCCCAGCAACCACATGGTGATTCACAACCATCTGTAATGTGATCTGATGCCCTCTTCTGGCCTGCAGGTGTACATGCAGGCAGAACACTGTATACACAATAATAAATAAATAAATCTTTTTTTAAAAAAGCTTCAATGTGTGAGAAAAAAAAAATCTAATGGTGGATGGGAAAGAAAGCATTCAGGAACATGACTAGCAAGTCTGTGTTTTCTCTTAGATGTACAGAATTACACAGGGATGGAGAGATGGCTCACCAATATACTGCTCTTGCAGAGGACCTGAGTTCAATTTCCCAGCACTCATTGACCAAACTGATCACCAGATCACCAAGCATATGTAACTCCAGCTCCAGAGTATCTGATGCCCTCTTCAGCCTTCCAAGGCAACTGCACTCATTTGTACAATACCCATGCCCCACATATACCCTCGTTTCTGCACACACACACACACACACACACACACACACACACACACGTTTAGAAGTTCCTTCTGGTTGCACTGAAGGTTATCCTTTTGACTTACAAAGCTCTCTTCGATCAGGACCATCTGCTGCTTTCATTCATTCAGGGCAAATATTCACAGAGCAGGCTGTATATGCAGGAACAAGCGGGATCCAACAAACTGGACCACGGTCTTGTTCTTGTTCTTTTCCTTTCTTTCTTTCTTTCTTTTCTTTTCTTTTTCTTTTGTCTCTTTCTTTCTTTCTTTCTTTCTTTTTTTTTGAGACAGGGTTTCTGAAAAAAAAAAAAAAGGGCCGGGCATGGTGGCTCACGCCTTTAAATCCCAGCACTTGGGAGCAGAGCAGGCAGATCACTGGGAGTTTGAAGCCAGCCTGGTCTACAAAGCGAGTCCAGGACAGCTAAGGCTACACAGAGAAACCCTGTCTCATAATTAAAAAAAAAAAAAGCATAGTGCCTTAAAAGAGAGTTAAGGTAGGGAATGGCCTTATAGCTTGGGAACACAACTTGCTCTTCACACTTCAACATCTTTGCCCACACTTTTGGTTTTGTTATTATTATTATTATTATTATTATTATTATTATTATTATTATTATTATTATTATTATTTCTAGACAGAGTTTCTCTGTGTAGCCTTGGCTGTCTTGGACTCACTTTATAGACTAGGCTGCCCTCGAACTCACAGCAATCCACCTGCCTCTCCCAAGTGCTGGCATTAAAGGTGTGCGCCACCATGCCCAGCTATTTTTATTTTTTGAGACAGAACTTCTCTGTATAGCCCTGGCTGTCCTAGAACTTGCTCTGTACATCAGGCTGGCCCTGAACTCAAAGAGCCACCTGCCTCCGCCCCCTCAGTTCTGGGATTATGGGATGAAAGGTGTGTGCTGCCACCACCACCGGGCTCTTTGTTCACATTCTTGCCTCAAACACACAGTGATCCACTAGCCCCTGTCTCTCAAGTGCTGGGATTAAAGGCGTGTGCCACCGAGACAGGGTTTCTCTGTGTAGCCCTGGCTGTCCTGAACTTGCTTTGTAGACCAGGCTGTCCTCGAACTCCTTCCGAGTGCTGGGATTAAAAGCGTTGTTCACATTCCTAATGAAGTACCTTTCCTTTTCATAGTGTACCCTATCAAAATCTTAAAATATCCTGAAACACCCAAATGTCACCTTCAAGGTGCCATTTCAGGCCCTCTATTTAGGTTATTCGATCCTGACACCTTGCTTGCAAGTCTATTATAATATGCAATTCATTCAGCCAAGTATTTCTCTACTGTGAAGGAACCAACTGTTCCAGTTTTCTGGTACTGAAGGGTTTTCTGGGAGGGAAGACTTTTTGCTGGTTATAGTGCTAAAACCCTGGACCGTTCCAGGCAGACGACAGTGAGATGATGATCATCCTAACCTACAGACAAGTTTGTCTTCCCCTTTACAACCAGCACTCCAGGGGGAAAGGAGCCAAAACCTTCTCTCCATTCATGCAATGGCTTGCACATAGGAATACTGGCAATAGTAAGAATAATAGTTTATATTTGAGCCTTTACAATATGTCAGGCTCAGTTCTTGGCCCCTTACAACAGCTAAATAAGACCAGCAATTTCCACTTCTGCAGAGAAAGTGATGCTAAGCCAATTAACCCAGGATTTCAAAAGGTAGGATTAAAGAGAACTCAACCAGTATCTACTACACTAAACATCTTTCTCCCTACCCCCATGGAGACAGGGTTTCTCTGAGTAGCCTTGGCTGTCCTGGATACGCTAAACTTCTTGATTGTATTTTATTTCACCCTCAAAAGTTATCTAAGACTCCAAAGCCCATTTGCCTACATTAATGTATTGATAGAAACTATTAGAAATCAAAGGCATGGGGTTGGAGAGATGGCTTAGTGGGTAAGAGCACTGACTGCTCATTGAGAGACCTGAGTTCTATTCCTAGCACCCTCATGGCAGCTTACAACTGTGCCTCCAAGATTTGACATCCTCACACAGACATACACACAGGCAAAACATCAATGCACATAAAATTAAAAAATTAAATTATATTAAAAACCCGAGTGTTTAAGAAAACAAAAGAAAATAAAACACCATGATGGGGCTGAGCTGTGGTGACCCACCCTTTTAATCCCAGCACTTGGGAGGCAGAGGCCAGTGAAGAGTGAGTTTCAGGACAAAAAAAAAAGAAGAGAAAAAAGCAACTATTGTTAACATTAATTACACATCGTGTGTGTGTGTGTGTGTGTGTGTGTGTGTGTGTGTGTGTGTGTGTGCTTATTTGTTTTGAGACAGTGTTTCTCTTTGAAGAGCTGGCTTGTCCTGGACTCAATTTGTAGACCAGGCTGTGCTCAAACTCTCGGAGATCCACCTACTTCAGCCTCCTGAGTGTTGGGATAAAAGGCGTGTGTCACTTTTGTTGTTGTTTTGGTTTTTTCCGGACAGGGTTTCTCTGTGTAGCCTTGGCTGTCCTGGACTAACTTTGTAGACCAGGCTGGCCTCAAACTCACAGAGATCCGCCTGCCTCTGCCTCCCGAGTGCTGGGATTTAAAGGCGTGTGCCACCACCGCCTGGCTATTTTTTGTTTTTCAAGACAGGGTTTCTCTGTGTAGCCTTGGCTGTCCTGGACTCCCTTTGTAGATCAGGCTGGCCTCGAATTCACAGAGATCTGCCTGCTTCTGCCTCTGCCTCTCTAGTGCTGTGATTAAAGGCAAGTCATTTAACATTCGGTGTAAACCACCTCTCAGGGTATATTTCGTGGGGAGTAGTCTACCACACACTGGTGAGAGAAAGTGAAAGTAACGGCTTGGTAGGATTCTGGAATTGCTTCCCACCCCTGCCTCCCCAGCCTCCCCAAAGTGTCGCGGAGACCCTGAGGAGCTTCAGTACTTAAGAGACGCGGCTGCACAGGAAGAAAATACATTGTGCACACAGATTTCTCAAAATCTTGGGGACAGGCATCCGAAGAGGTGTTTTCCTTTGGATGTCGGTTTTGTTCATAGGCAGTGTGTAGGAGAATACAGGGCGTTTGCTCTTGCCTCTGCGCTGACTACAATTCCCGGCAGAACTCTCGGCGAGGGTGAGGGGGCGTGTCAGCAGCCGCGGGGTGTCCGGGTGACGCGTACTGATGACGGATGAAGGGGCCGGCCCTATTTGGCGGGCATGCAAGGTCCGCCGTTGGGGGAGAAAGCAGAAGAGGCGGGGTCTATCATTGGCTTAGCCAATGAGTTGCGGCCAAGAGAAAGGCGGGGGGAAATGGGCGTGGCCTGATTTATTTGGTGGCTGTGTAGGGTTTACTATCCCGGGGAGTCTCAGGTCCTGGAGTGGGGGGTTGGGGGCCGCCGACCGGCACCCCACGGTCGACTAGGGAGATGGCAGCGCGCTGGAGCAGCGAGAACGTGGTGGTGGAATTTCGGGACTCTCAGGTGAGCTGTGCTTCAATGGAGCCGTCTGGACATGCGCTTACCGTGGCTTAACACCCCCTCTCCCCCCATCATCCATCATTCCCTTGCTCGGTGTGGGGGGGGGGTGGATCTGGAGCTGTCAGCGTCAGGAAAGCCTAGGGGAGCTTTGATCATTGGTCAGGGCAGTTAGGACAGGCGTGTACGGGTTTTAGGGTTCCACTCGAGCTTACGGGTCTTGGGACACCGAGACAGCGATAGTAAATGCTGAAGAGAATTCTATCCTTGTTCAAGGAAGTGAGGCGGGGTGGGGGTGGGGGTGGGGGATGGAGGTGTCCACTCCTTGAGGTGGTCGGCTGCTCTTGGTGACTTCGGGAAAGTTGCAGAACTTGTCTGAGCCTCAGCTACTTGGACCAATCTTACTTTGTAACATTTGGGGGGGGGTAAATTTGCGAAATGCTGCTTTGCAGAGTATCTGTTTCAGCCCCCTGACCTACTAAGTGGTTGCTAATGTGGGAAATACTCAGTCGTTGACAAAATACATGTCTTGTTTAGATTGGACACCTATGTAGCCCATCCCTGACTTTTTACACATTAGTTTTCTTACCTGTAGAAGGGAGGTCATTATAATTACAAGACTGGCATTAGAATTTTATGAGGCCACATGTTTAAGATGTGTGACACAGTGGCTGGCACATGGCAAACGTTGAAGATTGTTAACATTCCGGGCTAGCAAGGTGGCTGGTAAAAGCACTTGCTGCCAAGCTTGACATCATGAGTTCAGTCCCCAGGACCCACATGTCAGAAAGAACCAGCTGCCACACATTGTCCTTTCACCTCCATATACATGCTGTGGTACACACATACACAGTAAAGAAGTCAGCATAATAAAATATATCCTTAAAAAACTGTTAGCATCAAGCCCTTGAAATGTCTCAGGTAGCAACTCTTGTCACCAGGCCTGAAAACCCGAGTTCCATCTTTGGTACCCACATAGTGGAAGGGCAGAGAGAGCTCCCACAAGTTATTTCCACATATGGCATGGCATGTGTGCTCACACTCACACACAAAATACATGAAAACAGTCTAATTCAAAAATTAAAGAAAAAGGCCTCATGTGGTGGTGAATGCCCTTAATCCCAGCACTCAGGAGGCAGAGGCAGGTGGATCTTGGTGAGTTCGAGGCCAGCCTGGTCTACAAAGTGAGTCCAGGACAGCCAGGGCTACACAGAGAAACCAAAAAACAAACAAAAAACAGCAGCTCTTGGAGTGAATTCTCCTCTACTGTGGGATTTGTGCTCACGTCAACAGCCATGTCTAGCAAGAGTCTTTACATTATAGGCCATCTTGAAGACACACTTTTTTTTTTTTTTTAAATTCTAGGTTTTATACCTGAAGGCCAGAAGAGAGCACCAGATCACATTATAGATGGTTGTGAGCTACCATGTGATTGCTGGGAATTGAACTCAGGACCTCTGGAAGAGCAGGCGGTGCTTTTAACCTCTCTGAGCTATCTCTCCAGCCCAAATTCTAGGTTTTAAATTTTAAGAAAATTTAAACTTTGTTAGGCGCATGCCTGTAATCCCAGCACTCAGGAGGCAGAGGCAGGCAGATCTCTGTGAGTTCTAGGCCAGCCTGGTCTACAAAGTAAGTCCAGAACAGCCAGGGCTTCTTACACAGAGAAATCTTGTCTCAGAAAATGAAAAAACAAACAAACAAAAAATTTTTTTAAGTTTAGATGTATGCCTGATTTGCCTGAACGTTTATATGTGAATCATTTGTATGTCTAGTAAGGGCAGAGGCCAGAAGAGGGCATGAAATCTTGGAACTAAAGTTAAAACAGTTGTGAGCCTCCATGTAGGTGCTGGGAATCTAACCTGTGTCCTCTGGAAGAGGGGCAACCAGTGCTTTGTTTCTTTCTTTCTTTTGGTTTTTCGAGACAGGGTTTCTTTGTGTTGCCATGGCTGTCCTGGACTCACATTGTAGACCAGGTTGGCCTCGAACTCACCAAGATCCACCAGCCTCTGCCTCCTGAGTGCTGGGCTTAAAGGCATGCGCCACCAGCCCAGCACCGAACCAGTGCTTTTAATCTCACTGTACTACTTTATCTCTGCAGCCTTCCTCCCATCCGAACTGCCTCCCCGCACCCTTCCCCCCTTTTTGAGATAGAATTTCATGTACCTCAGGCTGTGGAGACCTTGAACTTAAAATTCTCCTGCCTTTCCCTCCTGGGTGTTGAGATCATAGTTTTAAGCAGCACTCAGGGCTTTGTGCGTACTAGGCAAGCATGATAGTAACCGAGCCACATCTCTGTATTTGTTGAGTGCTTTCTTATGTCTTTGGTTGTGAGCCTAGCCTTTAACAGCTGAGCCGTTCTCTCCAGCCCTGAATACTTCTGTGTGTCAGCCTTTTATTCACTTGTCTGTTTATTTATTTATTCTTGTTTTTTCAAGACAGGGTTTCTCTGTGTATCCCTGCCTGTCCTGGACTCACTTTGTAGACCACTTGTTTGTTTATTTATTTATTTATTTATTTAGTAAGGATTTATTTACTTATTTCCATTTTTTTGTGGTGGTTTTACATGTGTGGTGTGCATGTATGTGTGTGTACGCATGTTTTTGCGTGTGCACACACACACACACACACACACGTCAGCGTTCAATTGCGTCCGGCTTACAGTTGAGAGGTTTTAGTCCATTGTCATCATGGCATCGTGCAGGCTGGCATGGTGCTGGAGAAGAAGCTGAGAGTTCTACATGCAGATCTCCGGCTACAGGAAGAAAGCTGCGGGCCACCAGGCAGGCTTGAGCTTCTGAGACCCAAAAGCCCGCCCCTACAGTGACGTACTTCCTCCAACAGGGCCACGCCTCCTAATAGTGCCAGTCCCTATGGGCCAAGCATTCAAACCCGTGAGTCCATGGGGCCATTCCATGTGTGGTGCACAGGCAGGTGGAGGCCCTTGGTTGGTGTCGAGAATCATCCTGATTGCTTTTCCACCTTATTCTTTGGGGCAGTGTCTCTCAGGGAAGCCCAGAGCTTGCCAATGTGGGTAGTCTTGGTAACCAGCTTGCTCTGGGGACTCCCCTATCTTAGCCTTCCAAGGCTAGAATTACAGGCAGGCTACCACGCCCATTCAGTATTTATGTAGGTTTCTGGGAGCCATTTCCCCAGCCCACCCACTCTTTTTTTTTTTTTTTTAAGATTTATTTATTTATGTATATGAGCACTCTTATTTGCATGTGTGCCACATGACAGAAGAGAGCATCAGACAGAAGAGGGCATCAGATCTCATTACAGACGATTGTGAGCCACCATGTGGGTGCTGGGAATTGAACTCAGGACCTCTAGATGAGCAGATCAGCCAGTGCTCTTACCTGCTGAGCCATCTCTCCAGCCCCCACCCACACTTAAAAATAAGAATTTCTTGTGCTCCTAGTGGTGCACACTGTATCCGGCGCAGTGTTCATATTCAGTTGGTTTACACTGAGGGAAATCTAGACTCCAGTTAGTGGGTAGTGTGAGTCTTCTCAAACCCCATCCTGTCTTTTGCCATGAAGGCTAATATGTGGAAGAGCTACCCACCAATCCGCTCTGCGGTGCTCTCTGATAAGTAGTCCCCCAGGGAGCCTTTGACCAGCAGCTTTTTGGATTAAGGGATCTTGAAACACTTGGTGCTGTCAGCACTGTCAGTGTGAGGTCTGCTTTCCCAAGGGAGGTGCCAGACTCCTACATAGGGGGGGGGGTACACCATATTGCAGTTACCCTTCTTGCTAATTGCTTGCACTGGGATCAGGACAGAACAGAACATGCACCACGTGCCTCCGCCTGCTAATTTGGAAGATGCTAATCTATACACCTTTTAATTCTCACAGAAGCCCAGGCAGTCTCGGTCCCTGAAGAGACCTGCAGTGAGAGCGCTGGCACCTATATTGAAGTGCTATGAAACAGGAGCAAATAATTAAGCCTAAACAGCAGTTGACATAGCAGGAGAAGAAAGTAAATTGGGTAATTTAACTGCCATGTGGGAGTTTCTGTTTTTTCCTTCGGATTTTTCTATTTAGCTGAAAGGGTTTATCTGTAGTGTGAATTTGTCTGATGTTGATTGGCAAGAGGCAGGAACTAGCTTTATTAATTTTCTCTTGCATAGAAAGAAGAAGTCAGTACTTCCTGATGCCTCTCTGAAAAAGATGGCCAGAACAGTAAACTCCTCAGAATACTCCATATTCTTGTGTTTTGTTTTGTTTTTTAGAGACAGGGTTTCTCTGTGTAGCCCTGGCTGTCCTGGACTCTCTTTGTAGACCAGGCTGGCCTCGAACTCACAGAGATCCTCCTGCCTCTGCCCGAGTGCTGGGATTAAAGGCGTGCGCCACCACTCCCAGCTCCAGATTCTTATTTTATATTCTAAAGGATAATTCTAGCAGCTGAGGTGGTTTGAATGCGAATGGCTCCTGTAGACTGACATATTTGAATGTGTGGCCCACAGTAGGTGGACCGGTTTGGGAAGGACTAGGAGGTGTGGCCTTGTTGGAGGAGGTGTGTCACCGGGCCGTGCCTTTTCCAGTTAGCTTTCTCTTCGTTCTGCTTATGGACTAAGAGAGAAAGTCTCAGCTGCTGCTGTAGCACCACACCTGCTTGCCTGCTGCTGCACTCCCTGCCATAATGGCCGTGGACCCCTCTGAAACTGTGAGCCCCAGATTAAACTCTTGTGTTTATATGTTGCCTGGGTCATGGTGTTTGTCACAGCAATTGAAAAGTAACTGAGGCACAGGCCAAGGTGCTGCTGTGATGACCTGAGTTGGACCCTGAGGGCCCACATGTTAGACGTAGTGGAGAACTGACTCCTGAAAATTGTCCTCTGACTTCTACATGGGCACCATGGCATGTGCTCTGCTGTCCCCAACATACAAATAAATACATGTAAATTTTAGAAATTTTTAAATTATTTTAGGGCTGGGGATGTAGCTAATGGGAGAGTGCTTGTCTAACATGCTTGAGGCCCTAGGTTTGTTTGCTTGTTTATTTATTTATTTATTTTTTTGGTTTCTTGAGACAGGGTTTCTCTGTGTGATATTTCTGGGTGTCCTGGGCCCTCTTTGTAGACAAGGCTGGCCTCGAACTCACAGAGATCTGCCTGCCGCTGCCTCCTAAGTGCTGCCATTAAAGGGGTGCACCACTTGCCTGACTGTAATTGTTGTTGTTGTTATTATTGTTATTATTATTTATAATTCATCTGTCTTTACCTCCTTAAAACTGGGATTACAAGCATGTGCTAAAAATAATAATAATAATAATAAAAGGACTAGAGGAGCCAGGTCTGATTTCCAGCACCCATATGGGAGTTCACACCTGTCTGTACGAGTGCAGGTGCGTGCCTGCCATAGCACATATGTGGTCAGATGACAACTTTTAGGAGTCAGTTCTGTTCTTTGACTGTGAGATCTGGGGAACTAACCCAGGTCTTCAGGTTTGCCCCACAAACCCTGTTGTTTCTTTGAGTTCAGTGAAGTGTTTCTCGGTTCTCGGTTTCTCGGACTTAGCTTGGACTTAGCTTGGCGTGGGTACTAGGACCTTGGCAATCCAGTGGCCTTCAGTCTCACAATCACACAGAGTGAGGAATGTGGACCACAGAAGGGCAAGCAAGCCAGGTTTCCCTGAGAGGTGGAGTGACAGCTCCCTGCACAGGGAGGACTCTCAAAGATGAGCTGTCATCTGGGTTTCTGCCACAGCCCCCACCCCTTTTTTTTCTGTCGTGGACTCTGTAGACCAGGCTGTCCTCCAACTCCACGTGATCTGCCTGCCTCTGCTTCTGCCTCCTGAGTGCTGGGATTAAAGGCTTGCACCACCACCACGACGCCAGGCCGCCACAGCCCTTTCACGTGTTGTCTCGTTGGTTCAGCTTATATATAAGTTAGGTGTTGATTTGGGATGACCCTGGAAACACACACACACACACACACACACACACAGTGCTTTTTTTGTATGTGTATGTGTGTGGGTATTTTTACACATGCATGTAGAGGCCAGAAGTAAACCCTGGGTTTTTGTTAGTTTTGTTCTTTTGTTTTTTGAGACAGGGTTTCTCTGTGTAACAACTCTGGCTGTCCTGAAACTCTCTTTGTAGTCCAGGCTGGCCTCAAACCTGGAGGTCTGCCTGCCTCTGCCTCCCAAGTGATGGGATTAAAGGCATGCGCCACCACTGCCCGGCCTAAACCTTGGGTTTTGGACTTCAGGAATCATCCACTTGTCTTTAAGTCCTTATTTTCTTCTTCTTTTTTAATTTTTTATAAATAAGTCTTAATTATTTATTTATTTTTATTTTATGTGCATTGTATGTCTGCGGGTGTCAGATTTTGGAGTTACAGACAGTTGTAAGCTGCCATGTGGGTGCCGGGAATTGAACCTGGGTCCTCCAGAAGAACAGTCAGTGCTGCCAACTGCTGAGCCATTTCTCCAGCCCCAAGTCCTTACCTCTTTAGCACTGCAATTACAAGCATATGCTATGATACCTGGCTGTTAAAAAAAAAAAAAGGAAAGAAAAAAAAACCCCAAAGGATTCAGGTTTGATTTCTAGCACCCATATGGCAGCTCACAATTGTCTGTAGCTACACTTTCAGGGAATCCAACAACTTCTGGCCTCCTCCAGCACTGTATGCACATATGGTGAACAGGCATACACACAGGCAAAATGCACATAAAATAATAATAACAATTGTGTGTGTGTCTCTGTGTGTGTGCACATGTGCTTGAACACACATGCTTGTGAGTGCAGAGACCAGAAGAGGATATCAGATTCCCTGAACCTAGAGGGGTACAAAAAGTTGTGAGCCATGTGGGAACTGAACTCTGGCCCTCTGGGATCAGCGGACCCTCTTATCCACTGAGCCATCTCTCCAGCCCCCCACACCTGGCTCTTTTTATGTGAGTGCTGGGAGTCAAACTCTAGTCCAGACACCCAGGACGGGCTGCTCTGGTAACTCTAGCTCCCAGGGATCCAAGGCTGTTGGTTTTTATGGATTCCTGTGTTCACGTACACATTCTCCTCACCAAAAATCACTTCTTTTTTGACTTTTTGAGACAGGGTTTCTCTGTGTAACAGAGCCCTGGCTGTCCTGGACTCACTTTGAAGACCAGGTTGGCTTTGAACTCACAGAGATCCAACTTCCTCTGCCTCCCAAGTCCTGGGGTTACAGGCATGCGCCCCACCACCACCATCATGCCCGGCAAAAGTCACATAATTAAAAGTAAAATAAGCTGGGCGGGAAAATAAATTTTTTGAAAAAAAGGTGTTCATTTTGAAAACTAGCCGTTGTAGGGCTGTTGTTAATGGAAGCAACTCACTAAGATGTGAATACTGTCTGTAACACCAGCACCTGGGAGGTAGAGGCAGGAGGGTCAGGATTTCAAGGTCATCTTCCATTACATAGCAAATTTGAGCCCAGCTTTGATTAAAGGAGACCATATCTCAAAAAAGCAAAACAAAACCCCAACAACGAAAACCAAAGCCTGAAACCAACACAACACAACAACAAAAAGGTAAGTTAGATCACAGTACTAAATCACATCATGATAGATATGAATTACTTGTTTTGTAAAAAGTTTGACATGACAATACAGTGAAAGTAGTGAGAAACGTGAGTGCTGCGCTAGGATCCAGGTGAGGCTGCCCATGGCCTGGTGACCTTGGCTAACTTACTACCTTCCTAAGCCTCAGTTTCTTATCCAAAAAGCAAGGCAAATACTAGGCACCTGTATCAGGGGCCCCCAGAGCACCCTAGGATGGTAAGCACAATGTAAGACTACAAAGCAGAACCAAAGTGCAAAGTCACGGGGAGCAGAGACTGGACAAAGTGAGCTCCAGCCTCCCCGGGGTCCTTTCATAATGGAGTCACACAGGACATTATTTATTCTTCCAGTGTCAATGTCGGAAGTGGGGTTTGGAGCCTGGTCAGTTAGGGACCACAGCATGTACCAAGACTCTCTTAAGGAGAATCGCATGCTCAGGTGTAGCCACAGGGCACCACTCTTAGCTGAAGGCTCAGACAGTAGCCAACTGCAACTGCAAGGAAGCCTTCAGAAGGCTCGCCTCAGGCCTGCAGCCATCCTCGTCCTCACACACTTCCTTTGTAGAGTAGCTGTGATGATTAAACGAGGACAGCTGTGCAGAGCACTTAGCACATGACCAGCATCTTCTAAGTGCTTGATACGTGCTGCTATTGCATTGGAAGTCTGGCTTAAGGAAGTAAGAAATGGGCTTCACAGTGTAGAGTTCCGAGCTGAGAAGATCTTTAGGTGATGTCTCATCTGCTCTCGTGTTTTACATATCAGGAACCTGGATCCTACTCTCTGTGTGGCACTTGAGTTTGCAGGGAACTGAGATTTCCCATATCCAAGAGGGACATTTCCCAAGCAACACCCCTCTTGCTGGGTGGATAAACAAGAGCCTTGGGCCGGGTGTGGTGGCGCACGCCTTTAATCCCAGCACTTGGGAGGCAGAGGCAGGTGGATCTCTGTGAGTTCCAGGCCAGCCTGATCTACAAAGTGAGTCTAGGACAGTCAGGGCTACACACAGAGAAACCCTGTCTCGAAAAAAACAAAAAATAAAAAAATAAAAGAAAGAGAAAAACAACAACAACAAAAACTAGATTCCAGTTGGGATGAATGTTCTAGAAACAATGGTGGTGATAGGCGTACACAATACTCATTCAGAGGTTCACTTTCAACAGGTGAGTTAACTACTGCTTAAAGATCTCTTAACAAGGAAACCTCAAGCAGCTGGGAACAATGGTACACACTTAGAACTTCAGCCTTGGGGGGGCAAAGGCAGGAGAAGCTCTGAGAGTTCAAGGCCAGCTTGATCTTCAAAATGAATTTCAAAGCAGCCAAGGCTACACAGTGAGAACCTGACAAAAAACAGTTGCTGTTTTAATATTTTACATTATTGTTATTGTTGTTGTTGTTGTTGTTGTTGTTATTATTATTATTATTATTTGAGACAGGGTTTCTCTGTGTAGCCTTGGCTGTCCTGGACTCCCTTTGTAGACCAGGCTGACCTTGTTGACCTCTGACCTTCACACTCAGGAACATGCATGTGCACTATACCTTACACACACTACACACACTACACACTACACTACACACACACACACACACACACACACACACACACAAAGACAAGACAAAGAGTAGGCCAGATACAGAATGGACAGAAGGGTCTTCCAGGCAGAAACAGCCATTGGTATAAAGGTCCTGAGGTGAAAGAGGAGGAGACAGCCTAAGCTTGGAGGGCTGGAATTCATTTGGAAGAATTCCTGAGGCTGGGGCACTGGGGCAGGGTTTAGAGGCAGAGTCGTAGATGGGCCATAGGAATGAGCAGGAAGCTCCGTGATGGTCTGTAATGCTACCCTCCGCTAAGGATGCGCTCAGTCCTGCTGACTCTGCAGAGCCATGACCAGATTTAGCGTTGGCAGCAGCTCTGAGATTACAGGAAGCACAGCTGGGGGTAGGCTCCTGCCTGAGAGGTAACTCAGACATGGCAGAGGATGGCAGCAAGTAATTGAGTAGCGAGAGGACTAGGAAGCTTTGTCTAAACTTAAGTAGACTCTCAGTACAGTTGTATGTGGGAAGCAAGGTGTTTTAGGGCAGGAATGATCATGGATTTTGATGCTGTTTTAGTTTCTTTGCTAGGTCACTTTGGTTTTGTTGGTTTGTTTTTATGTCTTTGACTAAATATAGCCCATGCTGGCTTTGCACTTATGGTCCTCCTGTTATATCCATCTAAGTGTTAGGATTACCTATATTACTATGCCCAACTTGCTGAGTGTGTGTGTGTGTGTGTGTGTGTGTGTGTGTGTGTGTGCGTGTGTGCGCATCAAGGTCAGAGAACTGTTTAGGAGTTGGTTCTCCCACCTTGTTTTGAGGCAGTGTCTCTCCTGGTTTTGCCACCACCATGGGAATGCTGGAATTACAGATGTGTGCTACCATATTTGGCTTTTCACCTAGGTTCTAGGTATCAAACCAAGGCTGTCAGGATTGAATGGCAAGTGCTTTTATTTTCCTCACTGAGCATTGCTTAAAGATACCATTCTTATAAAATTTTTACTTATTCCCGTGTGTGTGTGTGTGTGTGCGTGCATGCAGTGCATGAGTGTCACAGCACACATCTGGAGGCCAGGGAACAGCTTTGTGGAGTTGGTTCTCTTCTTCTACTGTGGGTTAGGCTGTCAGGTTTGCATGGCAAGCACATCTACCTGCTGAGCCACCTCACTGGTCCCCAATGTAAGTTTTAAGATGGGGCATAAAATACCGTTGTCAGCTATGTCTCTGGTCTCTTCATAATCTGCAGCAAGCCCCTTCCTTCAGGCGGATAGGAACTCCTACCTGAGATACTTACTGCAAGTGTTCCCCTCCTCCCTTGCATTGGGGTCAGCTAAAAACCCCACACCCCAGCCCGGCAGTGGTGGTGTACGTCTTTAATGCCAGCACTTAGGATGCAGAGGCAAGTGGATCTCTGAGTTGGAGGCCAGCCTGGTCTACAGAGTGAGGTCCTAATAGCCAAGGCTACACAGAATCGTTGTCTCAAAAAACCAAAACACAAAATAAATAAGACCCACGCCTATTCTTGTTAACTGCTTAGCACCTTTCATTCATTTGCCTCTGGAGCCCTGTCAGCAAATCAGCAACCGGGCTTTGGGCCATTGCCCCTTGTCCCTGCAGACGGCAGGCTGCCTCAGGCTCTGCTGAGACTACTTCTCTCTGTCCCGTTCTTCACAGGGGCAACCCAGCATAATCTTCCTATACGTTCCTACAAACACAGTGGTAGCTTTTTTTTTTCTTCCTTAAAACAAAATCCAAAACCTGACCAAACCAAACAAAAGCCAACCTTTCTGAGCTGGAGAGATTATTCAGTGGATAAAGGCACTTGCTACCAAGCTTGATGACCTGAGTTTAAGCGCTGAGACACATGTGGTAGAAGGAGAAAACTAAGCCCTGCCCCTTACCCTCTGACCTCCACACATACACTATGGCATACAGGGATTTTTTTGTGTGTTTTGTTTTGTTTTTTGTTTTTGAGACAGGGTCTCTCTGTGTAGCCTTGGCTGTCTTGTATTCACTTTGTAGACCAATCTGGCCTCAAACACACAGTGATCCGCCTGCCTCTGCCTCCCAAGTGCTGGAATTAAAAGCATGCACCACCATGCCTGGCCTATATTTGCAGTTTTGATGCATTTTCACACGTTAAAGAATGCTACTAGAAGCTGGGCGGTGGTGGTGCAAGCCTTTAATCTCAGCACTTGGGAGGCAGAGGCAGGCAGGTGGATCTTTGTGAGTTCAAGACCAACCTGGTCTACAGAGGGAGTTCAGGTTGGCCAAGGCTACACAGAGAAACCTGTTTTGAAAAACCAAAAAAAACATAACAAAACAAAACCCCAAAACAACCAAGGGAGGGGAGCTACTAGAATTCTCCTGCTGCCTACATATGATACTATAGTTGTAAGTAAACATCTCTGTTCAGAAGACATTTGCTGTATTTTGTGGTAGGTACTAGAGGTAGAACTCCTGAGACAAAAGGCATCACATTTTTGGACGCGCATGCTCATGTTAAATAGAAGCTGTTGTTCTGACAAAGTGCATGTGAAATTTGGATGGAAACTAAAAGGCTTTAAAACACTGATTCTCAACCTGTGTGGCGACCCCTCTGGCAAACCTCTATCTCCAAAAATATTAATATTAGGATTCATATCAGCAGCAAAATTATAGTTATGAAGTAGCAATATAATAATTTTATGAGCCAGGTGTGGTGGCGCATGCCTGTAATCCCAGTACTCAGGGAGGCAGAGGCAGATGGATCTCTGAGTTTGAGGCCAGCCTAGTCTACAAATCAAGTCCAGAAGACCCAAGCCTATGTAACCTGTCTTGAAAAAAAAAACCCAAAAATAAACCAAAAAGAAAAAAAAATATAAAATTTTGGTGGTTGTGGATCACCACAACATGAGGGCCGCAGCATCAGGAAGGTTGAGAACCACTGAAAGCATCCACTGCAGAACATTAATACCCGATAATTGATTATTGCTATCTGGGGACTTCCTGAGAGAGCCAAAGGTCAGTCTGTCTTCTCCCCTGGACGTTTTGCTGACAGAACTGAAAAAAAATTTTTTTCCCCACAGGCAACTGCCATGTCTGTGGACTGTCTGGGGCAGCATGCAGTGCTTTCTGGGTAAGTGAGCTTCCTGAGTTCATCCGCCACAACTTCTGGGGACCATTACATGGCTGACTTTGGACTTGCCATCCTCCTGCCTCAGCCTCCTGGTCACAGTTATGCAGACAGTCTCCACCCGCTCTTCGTTTAACTTGAATTTGTCTCATCAAAACCTTTAACATTTGTGAAGTTTTCACCATGATTGCTTTGGTCTCTGCCTGGGCACTCAAAAGACTGCCTGTCCTCTCCTTTTATTAGTGTGTGTGTGTGTGTGTGTGTGTGTGTGTGTGTGTTTGCTTTTTTTTTTTTTTAATTTGAGACAGCATTTCTCTGTGTAGCTTTGGCTGTCCTGGACTCAACTTGTAGACCAGGCTAGGCCTCAAACTCACAGTGATCCACCTGCCTCTGCCTCCGGAGTGAGTGCTGGGATTAAAGGCGTGCGCCACCACACCTGGCTTGTGTGCATCTTTACACATGTGTGTATGGCAGGAGAAGCACTGTAGGTGTCGTCCCTCAGGCACAGTCTGCCTTGTTTGGTCAGTTTTGAGGCAGGGGCTCTCGCTGGGCTGGAGCTCACAGAGAAAGTGCACAAGGCTGGCTGGGCAGCTAGCTCTGAGAGCCACCTGTTTCCTCCTCCCCAGCCTGAGGCTGCAGTGTCTGCACCATGCCCTGCTTTTGAACATGAGACCTGGGGCTAAAACTCAGGTCTTCACGCTCACACAGCAAACCCTTTACCCTCTAAGCTGTTCTGCAGCCTTTGACATTGTTCGAAGTAAGCAGAGGGGAAGAGCACCCTTGGCTCCTGTAGCAGAACTAATGACCTATAGGATACGCTTAGCAGTCTGGATGTTAGATTTCCCTGCATTCATTGCTCTGGAAAGTGTCATCCTTAGTGTTCTCGAGAATGGGATCGTGTGACTGGAAATCATAGATGTGCTTAATGTTGTAATCTGTTCTTTGGTATGTACACACTTACTTTTTTCCAACCCGAATTTTAAGGACTCCATTTCATTTTCTTTCCTTGCCCCTCTTTTTTTTTTTTTTTTTTTTTTTTGAGGCAGGGTTTCTCTGTGTAGCCCTGGCTGTCCTGAACTCACTTTGTAGACCAGGCTGGCCTCAAAATCACAGAGATCCGCCTGCCTCTGCCTCTGCCTCTGCCTCTGCCTCTGCCTCTGCCTCTGCCTCTGCCTCCCGAGTGCTGGGATTAAAGGCGTGCTCCACCACAGCCAAACTACTTCATTTTCTTACACAAGGCCCTCTGAATCCACTAAGCAAGGAGCACATGAACTCACACAGACTGAAACAGCAAGCACAGAGCCTGCTCCGCGGGTCCGCAGCAGCCCTCTGCATATGTAGGACAGCTGCTAGCTGGGGGTTGATGGGGCTCCTGAGTGTGAGGATGAGTGGGTCCCTGACTCTTCCGTCTGCTCTGGGGACTCATTCTATTGGATTGCCATGGCCAACTTCAACATGATAGCTTTGCTTCATCTTCCTGTATTCTATTTTGTCATGTTTGCTTGTTATCTCTTAAAAGCCTGTTCTTTTCTAATGAGAGACAGAAAGGGAGTGGATCCAAGGGGAGGTGGGGAGAAACTGGGTAGTAGAGTAGCCCTGGCTGGCCTGGAACTGGTTCCGTAGACCAGCTGGTCTTGAACTCACAGAGGTCTGCCTGCCTGCGCCTCCCGAGCGCTGAGATTAAAGGTGTGCACCGCTACCACTGAGCTGTTAGATTTTCCTAATTTCCAACTGTTGTTTTGATTTTCAAGAACATTTAAAAACTTGAATTGCTGTTTAAAATGTGAAGCATCATTTCAGGAGAGACCCTGCCTCAAAGGGCTAGGCGGGGAGTGACGGAGGGCACTGTTCCTTAGCTTCCAGTTGTGGGCACAGTGGCACATACCCAGCCTGCCTCCCCGCCCCGCCCCCCAAACAATCTTAAAAAAGCAAAAGTGTAAAGAATGGTTGGAATTTACATGTGTTCAGACAATTCCTGTTTTGTTTTGTTCCCTTCTGCTTTTACCTTCTAGCCCCACCCCTCCTCTCTGCCTTGAGAAGGTGCAACCAGGCCCTACACCTCAGATCAGCTTGCTTCTGAGACACTTCCTGTCTTATTACCTGTTGTTACGCATTAGCAGTTGCCGTCTGTCCATATGCTTTTCATTTCCCTTCCAATTTTTACAAAACTATATTGTGGTAGGGCTTTGGGGATGGGAGGATGAAGATAAATACATGTATTTCGTCCTGGTGTCTGTCTGAAGAGCCCCTTTCTGCTGTTCTGCGTTGCTCTGCACTGCGTCTGAGCTCACTGTGTTGCACAGCTCATGGACAAAGCCTGTAGTCTGTACTGTTTGCCCTTCCACTGGGCAGGCCCCGTCCTGCCTACTGCTTCCTTCCCTTCTAGGCGTCTAGGTCTTCATTCAGTGTTGGCTTGCTTAGAAGTGCCAGGAACTTTGTGGAGTCGTGCTTCCCCTTCTCTCTTAACCATCATCCCTCTTTGGAGTCTCTGCTATGCTCTAGAATTTTCCATGTATTTTCTAAACAGGGGCTGTTAACATTTTTTTCTTGAGCTTATTGGTCCTCACTGATACCTAGAGGCTTAGCATGTTCCCTAATTAAGAATCAGTTCTCTATTACTGCAGAGACATTAACCCAAAGACCAGGCATTTTTTCTTTCTTAAAAAAAAAGTTCTTGCTGGGTGGCGGTGGCGGTGCATGCCTTTAATCCCAGCACTCAGGAGGCAGAGGCAGGTGGATTGCTGTGAGTTCGAGGCCAGCCTGATCTACAAAGTAAGTCCAGGATAGTCAAGGCTACACAGAGAAACCTGTCTTGAAAAACAAAACAAAACAAAAAAACCCAAAAATTTATTTTTCAGATTCTTTATATTGATTGGCACTTTAAACTTACTATTGATGTACTTACAATGTTACTTTGTTACTTTTTCTTGGGTCATTAGTTGCAGAGGAATTTGAAAATTTTCTGTAGGATTTTGGCTCAGTAATAAGTGCGTTTAACACATTATTATTATTATTTTAAAATTTATTTATTTATTATGTATACAGTGCTCTGCTTGCATGTTCTCCTGCAAGCCAGAAGAGGGCGCCATATCACATTACAGATGGTTATGAGCCACCATGTGGTTGCTGGGAATTGAACTCAGGGCCTTTGGAAGAGCAGGCGGCGCTCTTACCCACTGAGCCATCTCTCCAGCCCCTATTATTTTTTATTTAAGGTTTTTATTTTATTACATATACAGTGTTCTGCCTGCACACCAGAAGAGGGCACTAGATCTCATTGTAGATGATTGTGAGCCACCATGTGGTTGCTGGGAATTGAACTCAGAACCTCTGGAAAAGTAGACAATGTTCTTAACCGCTGAGCTATCTCTCCAGCCCTTTAACACATCATTGAGTGTAAAGCCTGTGCTTGGTGATACTGGGCTTTCAAAGATAGTCTAGACACGGTGTAGTTTCCAGATCTGCAGGTGAACTGAGACAAGAGCCTTAATATATGGTAGTTTTCTTGTGGAGAAAACACAGTTGAAGTGTGGATCCTGCTGTGCGTTACTGTGGAACTGGAAATCCATCCCAGCTGGGGCACTGGGAAAGGCTGGGAGAAAGAGGAGTTGGAGCTGAAAACAGAGGGAGCAGACACTGTCCTGAGTGGATGTGGGTAGTGAAGGCCAACTCTGAAAGTCACTCTCACAGAGGCACTGTATCCCTTTGCTTAACCGTCAGCTTGGGTTACACTTGTCACTTGTGTGCCTGTCAGAGTAGAGAACTGTCATGTGTATCTGAGAGTGATCTGGAGCGCAGCTTGCCAACTGCATGCGACTCTGGATGTGCTTTTGTAGCTTAGGGTGCGCGCTGTTGTGTTGTTCTAGTGCTGTAATGTTGATGTTGTTCTAGCCGGAGATTCCTGTACATCGTCAATCTAGATGCCCCTTTTGAAGGTCACCGGAAGATCTCCCGCCAGAGCAAATGGGACATTGGAGCTGTGCAGTGGAACCCTCACGACAGCTTCGCACACTACTTTGCAGCTTCGGTGAGTTCATTTAAGGAGTGTCATCTTTTAAATGTGTCATTGAGGGCTGGCGAGTCTTTGTCCTGTACAGAGAAGCGAATGTAGTTGTCCTTGCTCAGAGAGAGAGGGAGGGAGGGAAGAACAGGGGGGTAGGGTGGGGGGCGGGAGGGAGGGCAGGTTTGTGGACCTAGAGAGATGGCTCAGTGGTTAAAATCACTAGATGGATGAGCTCCCAGAGAGGACCTGGGTTCAATCCCCAGTACCTCTGGGCACCAAGCATGCATATGCTGTACAGATATACTCGGGAGCAAAACACCATACACATATAATAAAAATAAATAAATATTTTAAAAAAGAGAGGTTTGTCTGTTTCTGAAAGAAGAGGCAAGTTGTCTTACAGGTTTTATATGTATGTGTATGATTTGCTGGCCCCTGGTCTGTGTCAGGCTTTGTATTTCTAGGGACTGAGCCTCAAATTTTTTTTTTTCTCCAAGACAAAGTTTCTCTGTGTAGCCCTGGCTGTCCTGGATTCCCTTTGTAGACCAGGATGGCCTCAAGCTCACAGAGGTCTGCCTGCCTCTTTCTCTCTGAGTGCTGGGATTACGGGCATGTGCCATTATACCCGGCCTGAACCCAGATTTGTAACAGGAAGCAAGTAGATGCTTGATTTCTGTCTGTAGTGAGTTACCTTCCTGAGCGACAGTATAACTAGCCAGGGGCCACATGGCAGATGAGGAACGGTACTCTGAGGAGGAGGAATGCAAGCTGCTCTTTGCTTTCAGAGGATTGAACACCTCATCCCTTAGCTAGAGAGATGCTCCAGCAGTTTAAGAGCAAGTACTGTCCTTTCAGAGGACCTGAGTTCAGTTCCTGGCAGCTACCTTACCTTGGGTGGCTCACAGCTGCCTGTAACTCTAGCTCCGGGGACCTCCGGCCTCTCCTGGTCTGTGTGCACTCACATGCGCATATCCCCTCCACTACATACAGATACTTAAAATAAAATAAAGTAAAACAAAAATATCTCATCGATTCCAAGGAGAGAATTCTTTCCTCATTGGAATTCATTTGCTTGGTTAACACCAGCCTATTTTGGGTGCCTATTTATATGTGAATTCCCCTAGGGTTTATACCTAGCTCCTTTTTGTTTTCTGAGAAACTTACCACTTCCCCCAAAATTTTGGCTGTGTCATCTCTGGCATCTCTCTCCAGATTTTTTTTCCTTTCCTTTTTGTTTTTTTGAGACAGGGTTTCTCTGTGTAGCCTTGGGTGTCCTGAACTCACTTTGTAGATCAAGCTGGCCTCGAACTCACAGCGATCTGCCTGCCTCTGCCTCCTGAGTGCTGGGATTAAAGGTATGCACCACACGCCTGGCGGTTTTTTTTGTTTTTTTTTTTGGTTTTTTGTTTTTTTCCTTCGTGGCAGGGTTTCTCTGTGTAGCCTTGGCTGTCCTGGACTCACTTTGTAGACCAAGCTGGCTTCAAACTCAGAAATCCGCCTGTCCCTGCCTTCCCGAGTGCTGGGGTTACAGGTGTGTGCCACCGTGCCTGGCTTTTCTCCGGATTTTTTTGTTATCATTTTTCCTCTAGAGCAATGGTTCTCAACCTTCCTAATGCTGGGACCCTTTAAAACAGTTCCTCATGTTGTAGTGACTCCCCTACCATAAAATATAGTTGCTACTTCATAGCTGTAATTTTGCTACTTTTATGAACTGTAATGTAAATATGTAATGTGCAGATGGTCTTAGGCGACCCCTGCGAAGGAGGAGGCATTTGAACCCTAAAAGGCTCGCTCCCCACAGGTTGAGAATCACTGCTCTAGAGCAACTCTAGATTTCTATGCCTGGCCCTCTATGGTATATTATTATTTGTGTATGCATATGTGGATATGTGTTCCGTGCGTGCGTGCGTGCGTGTGTGTGTGTGTGTGTGTGTGTATGTGTGTACATGTGTGGAGGCCAGAGGTCAGTGTGAGACATCTTCCTCGGTCATTCTCCTCCTTAGTTTTTGAAACAGCGTCTCTTACTTAACCTGGAGCTCACTAATTTGGCCAGTGACCCCGCCCCCCCGGGGCTTCGCCCCTCTCCACTTCCCTAGTGCAGAGATTCTGCACCCCGCTTTTTATGTGGGTGCTGGACGTCAAATTCAGGTCCTGCTGCCTGTGTGGAGCCACTTTACTGACTGAGCTGTGTGCCAGCAAGTTGGTAAGACTTCTCTGCCAGTGTGTGCTGGACCACTCACTGTCTTTCCATCCTTGCTTCCTTTCAGAGTAATCAACGGGTTGACCTTTATAAGTGGAAAGATGGCAGCGGGGAAGTTGGCACAACCTTACAAGGCCACACTCGAGTTATCAGGTAGGCATTGCCCCCGGGTAGCTCCTGGGCCTGTCTCACTTTGTCACAATCCTTTGATGAGTGAAATGAAGATGCCACCCTCGTTACACTCTTGACCTGTGGAATTACATTTGCCCTGAGTAGCCATCAGGGCCTCAGTCTTCCAGGCGAAGTGTTGACAAATAGTCCAGAACACCGCTGGTTAACGTGTAGGGAATACAACCTGCATCCCAGAACATGAAGCTATAGCCCAGACCAAAGTACAGGGTCAGGGCTTATTTCTGCTGCAGGAAGGAGAAGTGTTATAAAACAGAATCTCCTCATTCAGGGTCCTTAGTGTCTAGGAGTACAAGGATGCACCAGGCAGCAGCTGTGGATTGCCGCAGGCAGCGCCTGCATCACACAGCTGCTTCCCACACGGGGCTTCCCAGGTGTTCCGTGATCCTCTTTTCCTCTGGGCCACTATTGCCTTTTTCTGGTGAGTAGTAGCAGGGAGTGTAGGACTGGGGAAGATGACCCAGAAGTGATAGGAAATGTTAGCTACTTCCGTGTGCAGAATGTCTGTGGAACACTGCCTTTCCTAGGACTGAGGGCAACAAGCAGGCAGTAACAAATTTGTCACTGCCTAAGAGGATTTACTCAAGGCTCCTGTGGTTGATAATTCCAAGATGGCTCTCTATGTTTCCTCTTTGTTTTGTCTGTTTATTCAGAGAGGGCAGAGAGGGAGAGAGAGGAGGGAGAGGAAGAGAGCCAGGGTCCTGTAGATTTTGTTTGTTGGGAGAGGGGCTTATGTTGTTTGTTGTTTTTAAAGCTTACGGACAATTTAATTTATTAGAATTCAAAAGAAAAACTCAGCTGGGTGTGGTGGCGCGCATGCCTTTAATCCTAGCACTCAGGAGGCAGAGGCAGGCAAATTGATGTGAGAAAAGAAAAGAAAAGAAAAAAAGAAAAACTCCATGGTTGGGTAAGCTGTGGATCTCACAGCTGCCTGGAGGAAGAAGATGGAGAAGAGAAAGAGAAAGAGCTGCACGGATTCCAGCCACATGCAGTGGGGAGGGGAACACAGAGAATAGGTGTTGGAGCAAGTGTGCTTAGAAAGAGATACAAAGACAGAGGCAGGCGGATCGCTGTAAGTTCGAGGCCAGCCTGGTCTACAAAGTGAGTCCAGGACAGCCAAGGCTACACAGAGAAACACTGTCTCAAACAAAACAAAACAAAGAGATACAAAGAAAAAGGAAAAGATAACGCTTTTCCAACTCTGGACTCAGAAAAAGGCCAGGCTCTACAGAACTTTGCTATGGCTCTTGGGCATCTCCGTCTGTGCATGTCTTAAGTTGAAATGCCACATTTTAGCCAGGCATGGTGGCACACGCCTGCAATCCCAGCACTCAGGAGGCAGAGGCAGGTGGATCTCTTGAGTTTGGGGCCAGCCTGGTGCAGCATAGCCAAGGCTACACAGAGAAACCTTGTCTGGGGAAGGGGGGGGTGTGCGGAAGATGTGCCCCGTTTCTTTTCAGGAGCAGGCAGGGATATTCTAGGGAGGCAATTCTAGGGAGGACAAGAGTTAACTCAAACTCTTGCTCATCTACAAAGAAGTAACTGTCTGTAGTGCCTTCCCCTGAGCCGTGTGCACATGCACACCATGACATTATGAAGCCGCTAGAAGCTGGATTCGTTGGTGCTTCTGAACCAGATGTTAAAGCTTTGTCTTTCTGTTGTTCTGTTTTGTCTCTGCCAGCGACTTGGACTGGGCAGTGTTCGAGCCGGATCTCCTGGTCACCAGCTCTGTGGACACCTACATCTACATCTGGGACATCAAGTAAGAGCAGCGAAGCGGCATGGCCACTTGGTGGCCAGGTAGAGATTAGGTGTCACAGTTTGATTCCTGTGGACTCGGATCCCTAGAGCAGGATGTGAAAGCAGGTATATTGTGAGGTAAGAGAAGAGCTGTCAGGGATGAAGAAGACAGGCAGATTTAGAAGGCTGTGAGGAGCAGGCGCGTCCTCTCTGGTGCCACTCTAGAGTTTAATCTTCCTGGGCAATACTCCCACCGAGGGCCTGAGAAGCAGAGCACTGCAGTCGGAGCTGATGGCTGGCCCCAGAAGCCGGAATTCACTTGCTCCACAGGCTTGTCAGGGTTCTGCAAAGCAGTCCTCCGAGGCCAGGCAAATCCCTCTGGCAGAGCAGTGCACATGCTGGCCTTGGCTAGTTGAGCTGAACTGCTGAAGTCGCAGGTAATGAGTTGCTAAGACAGCTGCTTAGCTCTTAGTGGCTCTTTATGAGGCTTCTGTTTCCCTGCTGTGGCGGGGGGGTGTGGGAAGGGGGTACTAGGTGGCTTCCTCACGTGGTGGCACCTCAGAAAGTAAAGTTGAAGGAGCACCCAGCCTGAGGTCTGGCTTGTCTGGGAACAGCGTTTCTCTAGCTGATGGTAAGAGCTGGCCATTCTGAGGGCGCCGTCTGTAGACACTGCCGTGCTGGAGGCGCCCTTGCTGCCAGGTCACTGCTTCCCTCATGGCAGTAACTGGTTATTTTACCCTATCATCTAGGAGAGTAGATAAGACAGAGATGGAGGGGGACACACTAGTCCTACCTGCAAAAGCAGTCTGAGGCAGTAAGGTGTGTGTATTAGGCCTGGCCAAATATGGCCACCATACCTGCAGACCAGCCTTTAGAGCCTGTGGGCCTAAGGACAACACCTGAGGAGAAGCATGGGACTCAGAAGAGAACTCTTCAGGAAATAAAAAGTCCTCAGGGAGCTGAGGAGCAGGGTTAGGGAGTGCCCCTGATTTGCATACAGCAAGTATTTTTACCATTTAAAGATAGGGAATTAGCCGGGTATGCTGGTGCACACCTTTTTTAAAAAATAATTTATTTACTTTTATTTTATGTGCATTGGTGTTTTGCCTGCATGTACATTTGTGTGAGGTGTCAGATCTTGGAGTTACAGACAGTTGTGAGGTGCTAGGAATTGAACCCCAGTCCTTTGGAGGACCAGTCAGTGCTCTTAACTGCTGAGCCGTCCCTCCAGCTTGGTGCACACCTTTTACCCAACACTTGGGAAGCAGAGGCGGGTGGATCCGAGTTGTGGATCTCTGAGTTTGTGGCCAGCCTGACAGAGTGAGTTCCAGGACAGCCAGGGCTATGCAGAGAAACCCTGTCTTGAAAAACCAAAACTAAACCAAACCAACCAGCCAGCCAAACAAAACAAATGAAAGAGAGTACAGAAGCATGAGCCGAGGGTGAAGCTCGCTGACTATTGGTGCAAGGAGACAGGTGTTTGACCTCTGATTTCTGTTTCAGAGACACAAGGAAGCCTACTGTTGCGCTGTCGGCTGTAGGTGAGTGAGTGTGTCTATCCCTGGCTTGTCTTCCTCGGTTCCTTTCTATTCACAGTCTGTGCTCCATCAAGGCTGGATGGAATTCTAAGTCCCAGGGAGCAAGATGCTTGCTTCAGGCTGGCCTAACCCTAACCCTGATCCTGGCTTATCAGCTATCTTGTTCTTACTATTACCTTCGAAATGATTGTCATCACGGATCCAATCATGTCTTAACCTCACCCCCTTTGTGATTATTTTGAAGCAAAATCTGGGTATTACTTCTTAAAATATTCACGCATGTACACACAAACAAACACACACACACACACGCGCGCGCGTGCACACACACACAATTTCTGAGGACTAGGTGGCTCAATTGGCAAAGTGTTTGTCTTCTAAGCATAAACACCTCAGTTTGATCCCCAGAACTCATATAAAATAAGCCTGGTGTAGTGGTGTGTGCTTATAATCCCACATCTAGGTAAGCAGACAGAGACAGGCAGCTCCCTGGCCAGCAAGCCCAGCGGAGTTGGTGAGCTCCAGGCCAATTTGTGTCATCTTGATTTTATGTGCACAGTGCCAGTGACCAAAGCTAGCTGTGCTGATGAGAGATGAGAGTCACCAGGGTCGTGTGGAGCTGGGGTGACGCTCAGGCGGGCATAGCTCTGAGGTCAAGCTAGCCTTCTGCACAACAAGTTCCCGGTCAGCCAAGGCTACAGAGTGAGATTTTTTTTTTTAAAGATTTATTTATCTATTATTATGTATACAGTGTTTTGCTTGCATGTGTGTCTGCATGCCAGAAGAGGGCATCAGATCACATTATAGATGGTTGTGAGCCACCATGTGGTTGCTGGGAATTGAACTCAGGACCTCTGGAGGAGCAGACAGAGCTCTGAACCTCGGAGCCATATCTTCCCTCCATAGTGAGATCTTGACTCAAGAAAAGGACATGGGGGCTGGAGAGATGGCTCCGCGGTTAAGAGCACTGGCTGCTCTTCCAAAGGACCAGGGTTCAATTCCCAGGAACCACATGGCAGCTTACAACTGTTTGTAATTCCAATTCCAGGGGACGTGACACCCTCACACAGACATACATGCAGTCAAAACACCAATGCACAGAATAAATAAATAAATGTTTATTTATTTATTTATTACATATACAGTGTTCTGCCTGCATGTACACCTGCAGGCCAGAAGAGGGCATCAGATCTCATTATAGATGGTTATAAGCCACTATGTGGTTGCTGGGAATTGAACTCAGGACCTCTGGAAGAGCAGCCAGTGCTTTTAACCTATGAACCATCTCTCCAGCCCAATAAATAAATATTAAAATAAAAAAGGACTGAATGGGGGTGTTTTAGAGAACCTTTGAGGACAGAATTGCCCAAACTGGACCTGATTCCGAAGCTTGAGTCCATGTTTCCCCAAAACTATTATGCAAAATAACAATGACAAAATAGAGTTAGGAATGGGTCAGAGTGAGAGATGAGGATTTCCTGTTGTCACCCAGGAGTCACATTTTTGTGACAACTCCTCTACCAACAGACTACTCCACTCCTGCTCCTGTGAGAGGCTCTGCGTTCCCGCTGAGTGTGCACAGCCACCTGTGGATTTTCCCTCAGAGACTCTTTCCCCCAGAGGCGACTGTGATCTTGTTCCTGTGTGTTAACTCACTTACTTGCAGCTTCTCTTTACCTGCCCGGGGGGAGCCAGTGCGGGCATAAAGCTAGAGGTGCTTCCCAGACCACAGCTCCCTGGACGTGCGTCCCTCCGCCTCGGGAAGGGTTGAGGGCGGCCAGCGGCACTCTTCCCATGGTTTTTAGTTTTTTTATTTTTCCCTTTGTAGCTGGTGCCTCCCAGGTCAAATGGAATAAAAAAAACGCTAACTACCTTGCCACTAGCCATGACGGTGACGTACGGATATGGGATAAGCGGGTGAGTGACCTGTCCCTTGTGATCTTTCCCTGTAGTGGGTGTTCAGTTCCCCACAGAGGATGTGCAGAGGATATTGTTGAGTCCTGGAATAGAGTGAAGAATCCCATGGGGCATGGCACGTTGTCGCTGTGACCAGATGACGTTTGCTTCTCATCTGAGTTGCTGTAGAAGGAGGGTAGAAAGTCAGGCCTTGTCAGCAAGTTAGTGGATGTGACATGACCTGAGATAGAGCCCCATTTTGTTGCTCCCTGTTAGGACATCAGGGAAGTCACTGTAACGGCTTTCCTGCCTTTGTCCATTTGTGTGTGTGTGTGTGTGTGTGTGTGTGTGTGTGTGTGTGTGTGTGTTTTGAGACCTGGTCTCCCTGTGTATCTCTGCCAGGCTTGGAACTTACAGCCTGGTATAGACCAGGCTGGCCTAGAACTCCCAGCCACCTGCCTCTGCCCACA
Source organism: Acomys minous (assembly GCF_964271855.1). Classification (NCBI taxonomy): domain Eukaryota; kingdom Metazoa; phylum Chordata; class Mammalia; order Rodentia; family Muridae; genus Acomys; species Acomys minous. The sequence goes on from NC_140496.1 coordinate 16,737,212, forward strand.
GAGTCCTGAGATTAAACACATGTGTTGCCTTGCCCAGGCAAGGTGTCCTCCTTCCTACCCCTTCCCTCTTGAGAGAATCTTCCGTTGGAGAGATGCCTCGGGAGTTAAGAACACCACTGGCTACTCTTTATAGGGGACCCAGGTTCATTCCTTCATTCCCAGGATCCACATGGCAGCTCCCAGCCGTCTGTAACTCCAGTTCCAAGGGACCTGACACTCTCCACTGGCCTTCTTGGGCACTAGGCTCTCATGCGGTGCACTTCCATGTAGGCAAGACACCCATACACAAAAAATAAAGATAAAGAAAGAGAACCTTGAAGTCACCTGCCTCCTGAGTACCGGGATTACAGGTGTGTCACCACCACACCTGGCCGCAGAATCCTTGTTTTCAAAACAAAGATGATAACAGTGAGTGTATCACTGAGGTCAAGCTTCTAAGCCTTTAGATCCTGCTGCGTCTACAGAATGTCCAACATGCCTCTTATCCCTGCCCTGTTGCTCACCTCCTCCTTTGAATATTTTGTCAGCCTCAAAATAGCTTCAGTATATTCTTTTTTTTTTTTTCTCCCAAGACAGGGTCTCTCTGTGTAGCCTTGGCCGTCCTGGACTCGCTTTGTAGACCAGGCTGGCCTCGAACTCCCAGAGATACACTTGCCTCTGCTCCCAAGTGCTGGGATTAAAGGCATGTGCTACCATGCCTGGTGCTTCAGTATATTTTTACGGCAGCAGCCCATGTACCAGTATGCATGCAGAAGTTGCCAAGTCCTGTGTATAATGGACCATCAGTTGGGAGGCAATTGTCTTGGCATTAGTGAGAAAGTGAGGTGGGTGAGGCTTTCCCTTGCACCCTGCTGCCTGCTAGTTCACTGGGTAGGTAGAGAAGTCAGCTCCGTACAACATGGGTGTAATTAGTGTAGCATGCTTTGTGAAATCTGTGGCTGGAGATCCTCAGCCTTGGCAGGGAGGGCTTCTTCATGGCTCTCCTAACCCAGCTGCCGACAGGAAAGTTCTAGCTGTACAAAGATCACTGTATACATTTGCGAGAGAAGAGGGAATGAAGCAGGCATTGGGGGTGGCTCATCCTGTCTGCTGGCTTAGGCTGCAGGGCCTGTTGGGGGTGCGTTGTGCAGGACACGGGCTGAAGTTGCTGCCTCCTGGGGCCCCCGGGGGAGAAGGTGATTTCACAGAATAGGAATGGCATAGCAACGTCCGTTTTTGTTTTCTGTATCTTTGGTCCAATCTGCAATAGCCGCCTTCCCTTCTCTCTTTCTTTCTCCTTCTTTCCTTCCTTCCTTCTTTCAATTTGTGGTTGCTTTTATTGAATTTGTCACACACTTCAGTGTAAGTAAATGTTCTTAACCTGTGGACCGGGTTTGGTCCAATGTCTATAACCCCAGCACTCACAGGTTGCGGGGAGTAAGATTGTGCGTTCTCATAGCTACAGCATAATTTGTTCAATTTAATCACTTCCTTTTTACTCGCTGTGGATGTTGCTTCTGGCAATCTAGAATTCCACATAGCATCGATGTGAATTTAAAGCTTCTATTGAATTTGAAATTACTTCCTTTAAAAATGAAATTTTTAATAAGTTTCTTTTTTAACATTTTAAATTACATGTCAGGGGTGGGAGGGTGGGTGTGTTCATGTGCACGTGCGTGTTTACACGCATGCAGGGTATTTTGGGGATCTTAGTACTCAGTCACTAGAAGACACATGCCTTTACCCTCGTGGTTGAGGTGGGATTCTTTTGACTGTCACAGTCTCTCTTCTTGTGTCAGGAAGGGGAAGAGAAATGCTCCCTTCTGAAAGGATAAGAAACAGCCATTAAAAAAAAAAAGAAAAGAAAAGAAAAGAAAAAAAAAAAGAAATAGCCATTAAAGTTGTGCACCAGGCCGGAGTGGGTGGAAGTGAGACCGAGAGGCTTACCCACAGGGCAGGAAAGAGATCTGGGCTGTCTTCTGTTGTTGGCTTTGTTTGGTTTAAACACAGAGAGCTTATGAAGAGTAGAGGCCATGACACTGCTGGCAGTGTCTAGTGTCCCCTCAGCACCCAGCAGGCTCTTCTACAGTAGACATCCATTGAGTTCTTTGAAAAGCAACAGACTCAGTGTCAGTTGTGTTGCAGAAACCCAGCACAGCAGTGGAATATCTCGCAGCCCACCTCTCCAAAATCCACGGCCTGGACTGGCACCCAGACAGTGAGCATATTCTTGCCACCTCCAGTCAAGATAACTCTGTCAAGGTGAGTGGTCCCCACTAGGGCCATTGGAGGAGCTGTGTGTGGGAGGCGTCAGGGGTAGGTGATAGCGTCTTGGAAGGAAACATGCAGTTTGCCGCTGTGTTCCCGTGCTTCATGAGTACATGTGCTCCCTGGGGGCCTAAGTCAGCCTAGCTCTACCGACCAGTGGAAGGGATGCTGTGGCAGCTCATAAGCCTCTGAATTGGTTCAGAATTTCAGACACAGAAAGCATTTAGGAAAGAAAAGCTTACCTAAAAACCTGCTGTAAAGAAGCCAGATATGTACACAGAGATAAAGTCAAAGAGAATCCCACACGATTGTTAAAGCCACCAAGATTATGCTTTGTCTGTTTGTGGGGGCAAGCCAGCAGTTCCTCATCTGACTCATATCTGTAACAGTTAGGCCTTCAGACGTCAGCTCTGCCGGGACAGTTTTTGCTAGTGTTCTGAAGGAGAGGTAAACCTTGGGTTTTTTATGATCCCAAGAGTGGGATCGGGATGGTCTTGTGAGAGAACAGGTGAGGTTAATCCACTAGACGACCAACCACCTCGTGCGGGAGCTTGATTGTTGCCAGCTGGAAAGATCCCGTGAACAGACTCTGGGAGGAGACATATAAATGAGCCCGGAACTGGAGGCGGGGCCTTTGGAGGCTTCAGATAGTTTTGGCTGTTCATCGCTCCTGGAGAAAACCACTTGAGGGAAGGCTTCGGGGCTCCGGCTCCTACTGAGGTTCTGGGTTCTGGTTACTCCAGGTTCCAGAAGAAGAAATCCTGCTGATTACACCAAGAGAACCGTTCCTCAGAACTGATATCCTAACGATTTTGTTATTGTGTTCCTTAATCCTCATTTCCTGTTGCTTTGGTTAGTCAGGTTATAAGTGATGTACGCTCGGTTAATAAATTGTAATTAAATATGCTGGTTAAGAAAACTGAGCCTACAGTGTTCTCTAACTTACGACCTGCTCAAGGTTTGTGTTCAGGAGCCCTGTCATTTTATATTTGTCTTAGAGACAGTGTTTTTCCTTTCTTTGTTTTCTTCAGCTGTGGCATCAGCTGTGCACCCTTGATCACAGCAGGGCAGGGCAGGGACATCTCTGCTCCGACATCCTTCTGTGTTCAAGTCTCTAGCCCCTCAGGCCACAGAAGTTGGTTTAGCAATTTTGTAACACTATTATTATTATTTTTTTATTACTGCTACTACTACTATGTTTTATTGGACTTGCATAGCTGTAATCTTTCTGATACAGTCCACACTCTTCTATGTAAAAGACTGAAAGTGCTTTTTTCCTGAGGTTTGTAAACCCCCTGGCATTGTGCTACAAGTAACTTGTTTGTTTCATTTGGATTTCTGTCCCAAGTTCAGGAAACAGAAATTCATCCCATTCTGCATTTGAAAAAGAGATTAGTAACATCCTGCAATGTTTGTTGTAAAGACTGGGTAAGATCAAAAGGCAATGTTTTAAATGTCTGTCTGAAAGCAGTACGTTGACAGGGCACGTTGCCTGTTGTTAAATTACTTTTACATATAAAAATAATGCAGGATCAAAGCCTGTCATTTTTACCTTGTAACTACACTGGTTATCGGATAGGCAGTTGATTTGCCCCGTGTGGTCCTGGTGACGTCTAGAAGTCCTGTCATGTTGATAGATGTAAAAGGAAGGGTTCTTTGTGTGCCTGACAGGACATAGTTATAGGGGTGCAACTAAAAATACAGTATTGAAATATCTCTTTGGAGGACAAAAAGAAATGAGCTTGAAGGCCATGCTTATTGCAATAGGTGAAGGTTTTTGTGTGTGTTTTTTAAATGGCATTTGTTTCACAAACTTTCTTTCTTGTAGTTCTGGGATTACCGCCAGCCTCGGAAATACCTCAGCATTCTCCCTTGCCAGGTGCCTGTCTGGAAAGCCAGATACACAGTAAGTGAGCTGCCCCACATCTTGTCTGGAGTGTGTGTTGGCTCGTTTGCTTGTTAAGGCTGTTTCTCCTTTTGTCTTGGTTTGGAGTATGGCGAATGCAGTAATGACCTTAGGTCCTTACCTTTAGGGAAGCAGGCTTGTGGAGATACTTGCTCACCAAGACAGCTCACCAAGGTACTGGAGAAGAGGGGCCAGGGAAGCTAGCGAGCTCTAGTAGAAAGAAGTCTGGCTTGAGAGTCAGAGGACCTGGTTCAGGGCCCAACTCTACTATTTAATGTTTTTGTGGCCTTGGAGTAGATGCTTTGTTTTAAGCAGTAATTTCTTCATTTGCAGAGTTGAAGGGTACTTTTCATTCTGTCCTTTAAATATTTTTTTTAAAGGATGTGTGTTTTTGTGTGCATGTCTGCCTATGTCTGTGTGAGTGTGTACCATGTGCGTGTAGGTGCCCATAGAGGCCAGAAGAGAGTGTTGGAGCCTTGTGCTGGAGTTACTTACAGCTGTGACCCTGGCAACATGGCTGCTGGCAATGGAACTTGGCTTCTCTGGAAGAGCTGCAGGAATTCTTTTTTTTTTTTTTTTTTTTTTTTTTGGTTTTTCGAGACAGGGTTTCTCTGTGTAGCCTTGACTGTCCTGAGCTTGCTTTGTAGACCAGGCTGGCCTCAAATTCACAGCAATCCGCCTGCCTCTGCCTCCCAAGTGCTGGGGTTAACGGCATGTGCCACCCACACCTGGCTTGCTGCAGGAATTCTTAATTGCTGCTGTCCTCTCCAGCCCTGCCCCTCACTTTTTTTTTTATTGTGACAATAATCACCATGCTAAAGTGGACACTTCTGTGGCATTTGGAATATCACAGTCTGCCTTCCACTTGAAGTAATGTATATGAATGTGCTTTATAAATCACAGAGTGCTACAAATAGCCTCTCATCCACCTCCAACCATTTTTCCATGTCCACATTGATAGCTGTGAGTCAGAGATAAGTGCATCTCCTTTAATGTCACTTTGAAAGCAAGCACAGTGATGACCAACGCTATGTTTATGCATCGTGCTGTCACCCTGGGACACTGTGGAGCAAAGAAGATAACTGGGCGCTATGTTGTTTTGCATCTGGGATCACTTGCCAAGAAATGAGACACTGTTCTTAGGGGCTGACATCTCTGGATTCATGTTTGCCTTAAAAAATAAACATGAACATGGGGGGAGGAAAGGAGAGGATAAATAAGTGAGCTCTTGCCTAATTATGGTTTTAAACAACAGAGTCTAGCTATAAACCAAATGCGCCCCTCAGCTCCCCTGAACACTGGGTTTTGCTAAGTCAAACAGCAGTCCCAGGGTTACTAAGTTTCCTTTGAGGCAGTGAGAACGTAATGCTTTGGGTGGATGGCATTTGGTTGGCCTTTTTTTTTTTTTTTTAAAGATTTATTTATTCATGCATTTTATGTATGAGTGCTCTGTCTGTCTTCATCCATACCAGAAGAGTTGATCAGATCCCATTGCAGATGGTTGTGAGCCACCATGTGGTTGATGGGAATTGAACTCAGGACCTCTGGAAGAGCAGTCAAGTGCTCTTAACCACTGAGCCATCTCTCCAGCCTTGCCTGGCCTTTCTACGTGCAGATTTTCCTCAGTGACCCTTGCATACTCATTCCTGAGTGGGAACTCATGGAGAGTAGGTAGGACGTGGACTAGAAAGAGCCATTTGCATGCTGTAAAGTCTTCAGAATTATCCAAGCATTTGGCCCAGCCTTATTTTTCAATTGGTGTGTTCCATTCCATTAGCATAGAGAAGGCTATATGTGGTAGACAGCTTATGGTATCTGAGAAAAATTTCTCCAGATGAGGAGTCTGAGCCTTCCGAGTGTGTGTGTGTGGCATGTCTGTGTGTGGTGTGTGTGTGTGTGTGTGTGTGTGTGTGTGTTTTATTTTTATTTTTTTAAAGATAGGTTCTTAGCAAGGTGGTGGTGGCCATACCTTTAATCCCAGCACTTGGGAGGTGGATCTTTGAGTTCAAGGCTAGCCTGGTCTACAGAGTAAGTTCCAGAACAGCCAGGGCTACCCAGAGAAATTTTTTTTTAATTTATTCATATTACATCTCAGTTGTTAGCCCATCCCTTGTATCCTCCCATTCCTCCCTTCCTCCCACTTTCCCCCTACTCCCCTCCCCTCCCCTATGTCTGTGTCTGAGGGGGACCTCCTCCCCCTGTATATGCTCATAGGGTATCAAGTCTCTCCTTGGTGACCTATTATCTTTCTTCTGAGTGCCACCAGGCATCTCCATCCAAGGGACATGTTCAAATATGGAGCACCAGAGTTTGTGTGAAAGTTAGATCTCCTTCTCCACTCACCAGTGGAGAATGTCCTGTCCATCGGCTTGTCTGGGTAGGGGTTCGAGGTTTACTGCCTATTTTTTCCTTGGCTGTTGCCATAGTTTGCGGAGGACCCCAGGGCCTAGACTCGCCTGTAGTTTTCCAGGACCCGCTGGATCCTTCTATTTCCTCTTTCTCCCAGGCTTCTCATGCCTAAAGTCTCAATAGGATGACCTCCCCTCTTACCCACTATCCTGGTAGGTACAGTTTTTCATGGGGATGTACACCTTGGGCTAGTGTCTCGATATAAGTGAGTATATACCATTTAGCTCTTTTTGCTTCTGTGTGAACTCACTCATTATGACAATTTCTAGTTCAATCCATTTGTCCACAAATTTTGGAAATTCCTTGTTTTTAATAGCTGAGTAGTATTCCATAGTGTAAATGTACCACAGTTTCTTTATCCATTCTTCTATTGAGAGACACGTAGGTTGTTTCCAAGTTCTGGCTATTATGAATAAGGCAGCTGTGAACATGGTTGAACATATATCCCTGTTGTGTGGTAGTGCATCCTCTGGGTATATTCCAAGGAGTGGAATAGCTGGGTCTTGAGGAAGCCCTATTCCCATTTTTCTGAGAAAGCACCAGATAGCTTTCCAAAGTAGTTGTACTAGTTTGCATTCCCACCAGCAATGCAGGAGTGTTCCTCTTTCTCCACACCCTCGCCAGCATGCGGTGTCAGTTGAGTTATTGATCTTAGCTGTTCTGATGGGTGTAAGATGGAATCTCAGTGTCGTTTTGATTTGCATTTCTCTGATGACTAAGGAGGTTGAGCATTTCTTTAAGTGTTTCTCAGCCATTTGATATTCCTTACCCAGAGAAATTTCGTCTCAAACAAACAAACAAAACAACAGCAAAAACAGCATTGCAGGCCCGAGCCACCACGCTTGGCGCCCATCATGTCATTTATTTAATGAACAGTTCAGCTTTGGTTTTGGCTGATGCTCCATGGAATAATCACGGTTCTCTCCTTCTTGCCTGTAGCCGTTCAGCAACGGCTTAGTGACTGTGATGGTCCCTCAGCTGCGGAGGGAAAACAGCCTGCTCCTGTGGAACGTGTTTGACTTGAACACTCCCGTTCACACCTTTGTGGGCCATGACGACGTGGTCCTGGAGTTCCAGTGGAGGAGACAGAAGGAAGGTGAGTGAGGAAGGTGGCTGTCTGGTTTTCTTCTGCGCTCTGGTGGACAGCTGTACCAGTCATCTGGTGAGGAGGTAGCGGAACCAGAGGGCTATGTTTGGTCACACATGGATAAAGGCAGTGTGCAGTGTTTCCCTCTCCCCAGATCTCTTCTCCAGTGTCCATTGTAATGTCTCCTGCATGGAAGAGATCTGTTCCAGTAAGAGAGTGAGGGTTTTTTTGGTTTTGTTGTTGTTGTTGAATCATTTCAAGGGCCAAAGACTCTAGAAGCTTCTAGAGTCAAGCTATGACAATAGCAGTTTTCATCACGTGAGTGAGGCACACCTTTAATCCCAGCACTCAGGAAGCAGAGACAAGAGTTGTTCCAGGCTAGCCTGATCTACAGAGCCAGTCTCAGGACATCTAGGGCTACACAGAGAAACCCTGTCTCAAAAACAAACAACAACCAAAAAACACCCAACAATCCCCTCTAAAATAGTTAAAAAAAAAAAAAAAAACCAAACCAAACAAAAATAAAACCCCCAAGAAGCCCTAACAAACCAATAACAAATCTCTTCCTCTCTTACTTCTCTGTCTGTTTATTGATTGATTGGTGCTGGAGATCAAATCTAGGACCTTATACTTGCTGCTGAACTGTGTGTGCCCCAGTTTGTGAATTCTTAAAGCTAGTGTAGATTTGCCTTGTTTTTGAACCTTCCATAAATTTAATTCTTCTGGATGTATTTTTAAATTTGACCTTCTTCCTGACCTACGGTTGCTCTGGTGCAGTGGCACTGCCATGTCTCCTCAAGTCAGCTCTCATTGGACTGCCTTAGGCTTCGGCTTTGGCTTTGGTTTTCACTGTGGGAAAGGATCAGCATGTGGTAGCTAAGGGTAAAGGATACCTGTGGAAGGAGCCAGAGGGGTCAAAAGGGTTAAAAGGGTAGATGTTGCTGAAAGATCACAATGCAGAGCAAGGAGAAAAAAAAGTTAATTGAAGGGCTGGAGAGATGGCTCAGTGGTTAAGAGCACTGTCTGCTCTTCCAAAGGACCCAGGCTCAATTCCCAGCACCCACATGGCAGTTTACAGCTTACAACTGTCTGTAACTCCAATTTCAAGGGATCTGACAACCTCACACCAATACACATAAAAGAACATAATTTTAAAAAATTTAATTGAACAAAAAGGAAGCTGTTTGATCATTAAGAGAAAAATTCTAAAGCAGACTGAGGCTAGAAGCCAGATACCTAGGTAGTAAAAGTGAGGCAGCAGGAACTGGGCTTGCTGCTTCCAGGACAAGGAGTGGGATGGGCAGTTGTGACGGCAGGAAGAAGAGGCTAGAAAGGAAGTCAGTTGGAGAGCAAGGCCCTCAGGAATGAGTGCGGATGGCATGGAAGCTGCAGGTGGAGGCCCTTAGGTACCCATCCGTTTTCCTCAAAGCCAGTGGCAGTGAGGATAGATACAGGGTCAAAGCTTTGATGACCAGGAACCTGAGACTGATCGTGGAACTCAGTAGCGATTCAGAAGGTTGCCCTCTGGTTAGCTGTGCCTCAGGAGCTATTAAAACACCGGGAGAAAACTGCTGGGTGGAGGTGACAGAGAAGGGACCTGTAAAGAAGAGAACTCGCCCTTGGCCCAAGCCCACTTACCTTGCTATCATGTTGTCTGTTGTCTCAGTTTCCCCACACACAAAATGAGGGAATTAGGTGAAATTTACTCTAAATTCTTTGTTGTCCGAAGATGGCCACGGAGGAGAGTCTACATGCTCTGTAGATACCCTCATTTTTTATAAGCTGTTTCATGAAGCACCCTAAGCTTCCTTGGACTAAATCCAATATCTAAAAAAATATGATTCAGATAATTCAGAGGACTAAAAGGTTGATTATTGACTTTATAAAGGCCCTTTATCAAAATAAAGTTTTGAATAGTGAGATGCCATGATGCATAGAAAACAATTTATTCTTACAGAAAAATTACGTTCATACCAGTTTCTTGGGAGCATGTTTGCGGAGGCGAATATTTAGGTGACACTCGAGTCTTAGCATCACTCTCTATCTGCTAATTTGCCAATTATTATTTTACTTCATTTACGTTTCTGCTCTCATGGGACTTCTCCAGGGAGTCAAAGCCAAAAACAGCTCTCTCATTAGTCTCTGGTGTTATTTTTTCATGCTACTTATCACCAGTATTTTACTTTATTTATTTATTTAATTTATTATTATTATTATTATTTTGAGACACGGTTTCTCTGTGTAGCCTTGGCTGTCCTGGACTCACTTTGTAGACCAGGCTGGCCTTGAACTCACAGTGATCCGCCTGCTTCTGCCTCCTGGGTGCTAGGATTAAAGGAATGCGCCACCACACCTGGCTATCACCAGTATTTTATTCCATATTTCTTGTCTTTTTCCACCATTGGAATGTGAGCTTCATAAAGATAGGCAATTCTATTCGTGCTACTGTTCTGGGGCCTTAGTGGGTACCTGCTGTAGAATCGGATGTTCAATAACTATTTGTTGGATGTGTATACATATGAGTGAGGGAGTGAGGGAGTGAGTGAATTGTACTTCCATTGCTGCCTATAACAAAATAGATGTCAAATCCAGAAGATTAAAAAAAAATTATTGATTCTTTGTGAGTTTCACATCATGCATCCCAGCCCTACTCATTTCCCCATCTTTTCATATCTGCTCTCTGCCCTTGCAACCTCCTGTCCAAAATAAAAAACCCACAGACAAAACAAAACAAAGCCTAGAAAACATCTCCTCATGGAAGCTGTCGTGTGTCTCGCTGTGCCCCACAGTATACTCCTCTGTCCACACATCTTCACTTGCAAATGTCCATTGCAACAAGTCATTGGTCTGGATCAAGGTGTCTGGTGTCTGCGACACCAATATTAGCTAAGTGTTTTCTTTAAGATTTTTCTTTGATGATCTCTAGGGTCCAAGGACTACCAGCTGGTCACATGGTCCCGGGATCAGACGTTGAGAATGTGGCGAGTGGATTACCAAATGCAAAGGGTATGTATTCAGTGCTATCGTAGAGCAATATTAAGTGGATGCACTAGAAATTTAACCAAAAGCTACAAGAAATTAGAGAACATATGCTGACATTTAGCCCTGATGTCCTGTGTAAGCCACACTGGCTTAGAGGTTATTAAGAGCCAAAGTATTCTGCGCTTTAAGGCTAAAGACCATTTTCCCCTCTTAGTATGAGACAGGATGGCTGCCATAGTGAGCCCGGACTCACTTTGTAGACCAGGCTGGCCTTGAACTCAGCAGTCCACCTGCCTCTGCCTCCCCAGTGCTGGGATTAAAGGCGTGCGCTACCACCCCCCTGCGGCTCAGCCTTCCGTTTCTTTCTCTTCTCAATGCAATGGGTTGAGAAGCCGGCCCTTTGCTCTGCAGATGTTCAGAGCCCGTCAGCCATCAGCACCACCTTCCCTACGAAGCTCCTTCCAGGGCTTTTATATACGAGCATTTGTTTCTTACACCTGGTGTGTCGCTCTGAACTATCATGGGACAGTCTCCTTCTCATCCAGTGGCTGAGTCGTCTGATGGTGAGAACCATGGCTCACTGGTGTTTCATACCCAACAGAGTTTCTCACAGCAGCTGCCCCAGGACTGATGGGAAGTGCTGGGTGAAATTCAAAGCACTGCTTGGTCTAAAGTCATCTGAACATTTTCCTTAAGTCCTATTATCTTATCACCTTTTAAATGTGTTTTTTTTCTAGAATGTACCATTTGATCCAAATGCTTGAGGTTATGATGGTAATTTTGTTTGTGAGTTAGTTGCATAATTCTATAAAGACTTGGAATTTAAGTTGATTTTCCTCTCAGCATTTTTACTCTGATTATGATGTTTCCATGTCTAAAATGCGGCAATAGAGTCTGTTATCCTTTTTAATTACCCAAGAAATGTTGGTGATGGGTAAAACCTATTTTGATACCAGTTCTTAGCTGATACATCTCTGACCTTTATGACTCCCATTTTTAAGACAGAACTCTTTTTTTTTTTAATTTTTTATTTAATTTTAATTTATGTGCATTGGTGTGAGGGTGTCAGATCTTGGAGTTACAGACAGTTGTGAGCTGCCATGTGGGTGCTGGGAATTGAACCAGGGACCTTTGGAAGAGCAGACAGTGCTCTTAACCACTGAGCCAACTCTCCAGCCCAAGACAGAACTCTTTAGCCAGCCACAGTGACCGTTTCTGTTGCTTCTCTAGCCCTAAGCCTTTATCCTTATGCTTGGTTTGGGTTTTGGTGCTGCTGTCAATCAGACCCAGGGCCTTAGGCATGCTAGGCAAGCGCTTTAACACTGAGCAGCATTCTCTGCACCATCCCCCGCCTTTGCTTCCAGCTCTGTGCCAATGACATACTGGACGGTGTTGATGAGTTCATCGAGAGCATTTCTCTTCTTCCGGAACCAGAGAAGACCCTACACACTCAAGACACAGATCACCAGCCCAACTCAAGCCACGGAGAGGAAGATGGTAATGTTACTGATGTCCTAGGTGAGGGGCTTACTGTGCATTCCAGAGGTACGTGGCAGATTCCTCGGAACTGACACATTTCCTAAAACATGCCCAATATTGTCTCTCCTGGCAGCCATAAGGGAGGATCCTCCCAGCAGTTTGCTGGAAGAGAGGAAGTCAGATCAACTAGGCCTGCCTCAGACTCTTCAGCAGGAGTTCTCCTTGATCAACGTGCAAATCCGGAATGTCAATGTGGAGGTCAGTCAGAGTGATGCGCCACTCGGCCTTCATGCTTGCGATGCAATGTGCGGCAGGATGGCGATATGTCTGTGGGGGCTGCAGTGAGAGGCAGTTGTGAGCCGCCTAACACAGATGCTGGGAGCTGAACTTTGACCCCATGGGAAGACAGGAAGCATGTTTAACTGCTGCGCCATCTCTCTGGCTCCAGGCTTCTTTTTTAATTACTAAGTTTTCGAAAGAAATAGATATCTCACAAATGCAGACATTTTGTGAAGCTCATGCAGGCTAGATCTTCTTAAGCCCCTTTTTTCACTGTGTGACAGGATCACGGGGGAGGTGAATGGCAAAGCTGAATCTGGAGGCGCCTAAATCCCCACGTTACTCTATTGTGCACGTCCACCTTCCTTTGCGATCTAGTTTCCTCTGAGGCAAATTCAGACTAAGATGGTGACGAAGCCTCTTGCTTCACTTAGTGCTTGGACATGGCTGGACCCGCAGGCTGTTCTTCTGTGACAGGGTCCTCAGGAGGATGTGGGCCTGCAGAGGAGAGCTAAGGGAGACATACATCTGGGAGCGGGAGGTTTTGCATAAGGAGCTGTGCCTTATGCCAAGCAAACTTATTAAGAAGTAGAGCATCTTATATAAAGGAGACATGGGACGAAGTCAGGAGAAGCTGTCCTACCATGGGACAAAGTCAGCAAGACGCTAAGCAAGCAGAGTTGCATAAAGGGACACAGGGCATCACAAGTACATCACAAGTACATCACAGGCTGACCACCCAGAGTTGTTATTGACTCAGGTTACATCTTTAAACTTCTCGCTTTATTTTTTGTTGTCGCAAAGTAAGCATGCAAGTTTTTAGTCAACATTGCAGTTTTGAGTTGCTTTTTAAAAATAATTTATTTTTATTTTTATTTTATGTGCATTAGTATTTTGCCTGCATGTATGTCTGTGTGAGAGTGTCATCTCTTAGAGTTACAGACAGTTGTGAGCTGCTATGTGGGTGCTGGGAACTCTGGAAGAGCAGTCAGTGCTCTTAACTGACTGTAGCCCCTTGAGTTTCTTTATTTCTTTTTAGTTTTTTATCAGGGTTTCTCTGTGTAGCCTTGGCTGTCCTGAACTCACTTTGTAGACCAGGCTGGCCTCGAACTCACAGCGATCCGCCTGCCTCTGCCTCCCGAGTGCTGGGATTAAAGGCGTGCGCTACCACATTCGGCTTGAGTTGCTTTTTTAAAGGTAAACTATTTTGAGTTTGGGGCCAGAGAGAAAGATCTCTGGTTAAGAGCACTCACTGTTCTTCCAGAGGTTCTGGGTTCTGTTTCAGCACCCACAAATTGGCTCACAACCTTTTGTAACTCCAGTTCCAGGGAATCCAATGCCCTCTTCTGCCCTTTGAAGGTACCAGGCACATAGGTGGTATACCAACATACCTATATGTATAAAATTAAAAAAAAAAATATATATATATATATATGAAAATTTTAAACCAGTACTAAAACTTAAAAGTCCATTTTCAAAATGAATTCTCCTTTACATTCACTTGTTTTTATGGGCACCTTCCCTTTCCTTGCTTACTAGGACCATGAGCATTTGTATTCACTGTTAAACTCTAGCTGTATCTTGCTGAGGGCGTGACTTGGGGGCAGAGTACTTGTCTTTCATGTTCAAGGCTCTGGGGTCAAGGCTCAGCACTACAAATAAAACACAGCACAATACAATAAGGTAAACGCTTTGCTTCTGAGACCCTTTGCTGTTTGTCTCCAAAGTACCTTGCACTTGTGCCTTGCAGATGGACGCTGCAGACCGGAGCTGCACCGTGTCTGTGCACTGTAGCAACCACCGAGTCAAGATGCTGGTGACCTTCCCAGCACAGTACCCCAACAACGCTGCTCCCTCTTTCCAGTTCATTAACCCTACCACTATCACGTCTGCCGTGAAGGCCAAGCTGCTGAAGGTATGGCTGTACAGAGGCTTGGTGAGGTCGAATACACGCCTGGATCAGTTGGATTTAAAAGTTTCCCGAACGCTGCAGTATCTGCTGCACCACTGCTGTCCAGGCCTCCCACTTGGTGCAGGCAGCAGTAGGCTAGCGGTTCTTTCTCCTTTTTCTTTTTTTCTTTTGTTTTCTGCGACAGGGCTTCTTGTGTAGCCCTGGCCATCCTGGAACTTGATCTGTAGACCAGGCTGGCCTTGACCTCAGAGATTCAACTATAGGGAGGGGTTCTTAACCTGCTTTTTATAAGGAGTGGGTATGAATGTCCTTTGAAAATCTAATAACCCTCCGTGCGTAATGGGGCATGCCAGCACTCGGGAGGCAGAGGCAGGTGGATCTCTGTGAGTTCAAGGCCCGCCTGGTCTACAAAGAGAGTCTAGGACAGCCAAGGCTCTATGTAACCCAGGGGGGAAAAAAAAGAAGAAAATACAATAACATCCGTTGACCTTTTTTCAGAAAATGTTTACAAATATTGGATATGAAGTATTTCATAAATATGTATGAAAATGAACTATGAGTAATATGCTTGCCAATTTAGAGCTTTGCCTTAGTCTGAGATTAAGAACTCTGCAAGGAGCTGGGCATGGTGGTACACGCCTTCAATCCCAGCACTTGGGAGGCAGAGGCAGGTGGATCACTGTGAGTGTGAAGCTAGCCTGGACTACAGAGCGAATCCAGGACAGCCAAGGCTACACAGAGAAACCCTGTCTCGGAAAAAAACAAACAAAAAACCAAAAACCAACCAACCAAACAAACCAAAAAGAACTCTGCAAGGTAGTTTCGTTATCTAGAAAGAATATATCCTGCTTCCAGGCAAGATGTATTTTGAATTATGTTTGATAATTAGAAAAAAAATATATGTATAGTGATTTTAAAATCTCAGAAAAGGAACCCTATGGGCTCAGAAACTATGTGTAAAATAATTTTAAGATAAATTAATTTTAATAGTACTTTTATTTAGCCCAGCCCATCTGAAATATTATCATGTCAATAATTAGTGAAAATGAGCCAGACAGTACAGTCCTGTAATCCAGGCACCTGGAGTGGGAGCCAGGAGTTCAAGGTCATCTTAAGGCTACATAGGTTTGAGGCCAGCCTGGGATACATGAGACCCTGAGTCAACCCCCAAAATGAGTTATTTTTACACTTTTCATTTTTTATATCAAGCCTTTTATACAGCTGTGAATTTTTTTGGGGGGAGGGTGCAGTGTAGCCTTGGCTGTCCTGGAACTCGCTCTGTAGTCCAGGCTGGTCTTGAACTCATGGAGATATACCTGCCTCTGCCTCCCAAGGGCTGGGATTAAAGGCGTGTGCCACTACCGCCCGGCACTGCTGTGAATTCTATACTTGCTGCAGCTGTGAGTTTGGAGGGAGCACATTTCCCGTGCTCCACGCAGGTGGTGACAGCAGTGGTCCAGCTCATGGGCCTGTCTTAACGTGGGTGTCAGTTCATATATCCAGCATGTACCTTAAATGGCAGGAGTGCCTTAAATGGCAGGAGTTTTAGTGGATAAAAATATAATGATACGTTACAGCTTTTGCTGAAATTTTTGCCCTGGCTTATATACTCTGAGCAGTTTTCCCTCCAGCACAGTGATCATGTTTCTGTTATGGTGAGATTTCTCATGTGTGGAAGCAAAGTTGTAGAAGTAACGAGAAAGAAAGAGTAGCCATTCTATTCTGTCTAAGGCTGAGGAAAGTTCTTCCCTTGAGCCCCTATGGGGACCAATAGAAGCCTCAGTCAGGCCTGGCCGTATCATCCTGGTGCCAGGCACTTTGCAGAATGAAGCCAAGCAAGAAACATACGGATACGTGATTCTCTTCCTGATGGAGTGTTGGGTCTTTTCCAGATCCTAAAGGACACCTCGCTGCAGAAAGTGAAACGCAACCAGAGCTGTTTGGAGCCCTGCCTGCGCCAGCTCGTCTCGTGCCTTGAGTCTTTCGTGGTGGGAACCGTGAACTTGTTGAGCCAGCCCCGTGCTTTTGTGCCTTGTCCTTTATCCCCAGACCCCGGCTCCCTTTGGTTCTGTCCCATTGTTTTGTAATCCAGCTTAACTGTAGGCCGTGGGTTCCAGTGTGCTTCTCTTTGATTTCAGAACCAAGAGGACAGCGCTTCTAGCAACCCATTTGCACTCCCAAACTCTGTCACGCCACCCTTACCGACATTTGCACGGGTGACCACTGCCTACGGCTCCTACCAGGATGCCAATGTTCCCTTTCCTAGGACCTCTGGGGCCAGGTTCTGTGGAGCAGGTCGGTCTCTTTGTTGTTCTTTGACTCTTAACTCTGATGGAGCGTAGCTAAGAAAGGCTTCTGTTCTGCATAATTATGAGGAAATGTTAGTTTTTAACTTTTCAAGAACTCAAAACAACATACGGTGTAATGCTAAATTGGTGTCTGTGAACATAGCCAGGAATGTTTACCAGAGGCCTGGAGAGATGGTGCAGCTGTACAGAGCACTTGCTGCTCTTCCAGGGGACTCAGGGTCAGTTCCAGCACCCATGTCCAGCAGCTCACAGCCACTTGAACCTCC
Organism: Acomys minous; assembly: GCF_964271855.1. Classification (NCBI taxonomy): domain Eukaryota; kingdom Metazoa; phylum Chordata; class Mammalia; order Rodentia; family Muridae; genus Acomys; species Acomys minous. The sequence continues at coordinate 16,754,088 of NC_140496.1, forward strand.
AGCTCCAGGAGATCTGGCATTCTCTTCGGGCCTCAACCGGCAGCTGGACACACAGTAGCATACACACACACACACACACACACACACACACACACACACACACACACACACACACACAAAGAGAAACATAAGTAAACTAAATCTCTGTAAAAACGAATGTTTGCCACAATTGAAGCCTTAACTGTTTAGTTCTGATGATCCTGAATTTGCATCTACTTAGATCCCCGATTCTTTCACCTCCCCTGGGTCTTGTCAACGCTCACCTTTGTTCACTTTAAGGGTCGGTATAGTCAGAAGCCTTGGGAACCTATGGAGATGTGCCTCAGGTTTACTGAAATAGAGAAAAAACCCTGCCTGACTGGTGGTAATGCTTAGCTTGTGCCCAATTCAACCTGGTGACTGGTGCCACCAGAAAATATATATTCTTAAAGTACGGTTGCTAATTCAGACACTGAGGCTCGTGCCTTAATCCCAGTACTTAGCGTGCTGAACTGGCGGCTTTCTGAGTTCTGGTCCAGCTTACCCTCAAAGAACAAAAGACCTCCGGGCCCTGCTGTAGGCGTTCTCGTGTCAAACTCACTGCCAGCCCCGTGCTCACGTGTCTCCTCTGTCAGGTTACCTGGTGTACTTCACAAGGCCCATGACGATGCATCGAGCGGTGTCTCCAGCAGAGCCCACTCCCAGGTGAGTCTGGGAGACACAGCAGGGGGCTGCAGCGTTCCGGGTTTCTCTCTGCAAAGTTCATTTTAGTTCTTCAGTGAGATTTTTCGTATTAAGATTCCTTCTTCAAAGACCAAGTTTCCTTAACTCATTTCTACTGTATGGTTAATCTCAAAGTCCCTGGAAGACAGCTTAACAAAGGTGGCTGTGGAGGCAAGTTTGGGCTGGGATGTAAGCCTGGTGCCTGTGCTTGTACAGAACATGCACGGGGCCTCCGTCCCATCCCTGGACTAGGAGGGGAAGAGGGAATTTTTTAAAAGTGTATTTTACTCCTATTACTAAACTTCTACTTAATTTTATTATTTAATATTATTCTGAAAGTAGAAATATCATCTATAGTCAAACAACACTAGCAGGCCACTTCTAAAATCAGGATGTGTAATTTTTCCAATTTTGTGTTGGAAAAACCTAAACTGCACTAAAGTTTTAAATTAAAATGCAAGTACCCTTTCTCTTTCTCCGTGTGCTGGGAGAGCCACAGCTGCACCAGAGCAGGGTCCTGCCCTGGACACTGTTTGTTTGTGCTGCTTCTCTAATGGACAAGCTAGTGGACAGAAGGGTGGAAACTTTACAGCCACATTAGCTGGGTCTGCATTTTGGCCCAATGGTTCTTTGACTGGACAATTTCTCTAAACCCCTGTAGTCTTTTTAGGAGTCACATGGGAATATCTTTAGTTGCCAGGTGAGTTAAATCACTGGTCCCTGAAAAGACAATGAGAAGTGTGCAGGCTGCATGTTGTGAAGACTTCTCTCTGGCATCCTAAATGTTGACACTGTACAGTAGACTTCTGGGTCTCTGGTGACCAAGGTAACTTGGAAACCATCCTGCTAGAAACACAGTGCTGCGTGCACTGTGCTGAGAAGACTGCGCACCAGGCTGGCAGGATGGCTCAGTGGGTAAAGGCACTTGCTAGTGGCGACCTGAGTGTGATGCAGGGACACCCACAGGGCGGGAGGAGAGTACTCATTCCCTCAAGGTGTCTTCTGACCTACACACACAGAGACACACACACACACACACACACACACACACACACACACACACACACACACACGGCTTATGTCCCTCCTCCCAGAAAATATAATCAATGTTTTTAAAAGAGAGGATTGAATCCCACGGGTGAGTAGGCGCCTTTGCTTGAGAGGGAGGTCGCTGGGTTCTGTACTAGTCCAAGCAGACGAAACCTTGATGCATAAGAACTGAGGTTAAATACCGAGGGCTGACACCTGCTCGCCAAGGGAAACCTTGACTTGACAGCACATGTTCTATGGGGCCATTTTCCAGCCAGCGGTCTTTCACTGAACTCTACTGCTCAGTGACCAGCACTTGGAGCAAGATCCAAAGCACTGTCCTCACCCATAAAAGCTCCTGGTCTCTTTGCCAAGCCCCAGAGGAGACCGGTGTCCTGACGTCTGCCACCCTTGTTTAGTTTGGTCTATTTTTAAACTTCATTGAATTAGAATCACGCAGCATGAACTGTTGTACGCCTGGCTTACTTTGTTCAACTTAACGTTATTGAACTTGATATGAGTGGCTCCATGGATCAATAATTGCACTGTATGACCATAACTCAGGGTAATTCATTCTTGGCTCATTTCCTGTTTGGGGCTGTTAAGAAAACAAAATATACACTTTTTTTTCTTTTCTTCCTCTTCCTCTTTTTTTTAAAAATAGACATACTAATTTCTTAGCCCAAAGAGTAGCACTGCCAAGTCACAGGACAGGCATGTGTTTAGCTTTGAGACCTTTTGTGCTCAGTGGTGAGGGCATTTTGTCGTCCTCTGCACAGGCTCAGGACACTGCTTGCTGCACATCTCTCTGTATTACCACTCTGCTCGAAGTCTGTCACCATAGTGGGTGGGAAAGATTATCTTGTTGCTTTAATTTGCATTCCAACAGTGATGACTAATGATGTGAGCAGCTTTGTGTGCTTAGTGACCATTTGGGTGTCTCTGTTTTGTGATGTGCCCGTTCAAGTCTTTTGTGTTACTTACTTGTGGGAGCTATCTATCTTGATTGCAGATCTTTTCGCTCCTAATCTATGGCTGGTTTTTCTCCCTCCTTAATAATATTCAGTGAACATAGTTTTCAATTTTGATGCTGTCTAATTCATCACTTTTTAATTTTATGGTTAGTGGTTTTTGCATTGTATCAAAAAGAAAAAGAAAAAGAAAACCCTCAATTTACATCAAGGTCACAAAAATGCCACTCTGTATCTGCTCCTGAGAGCTGGTAAATTCCTTGCTTAAGGTCGTTGGTCCATTTCAGTCTCTTTGGTGTTTATGGTGTGAGGTAAGGGTGAACATTTGTTTTACTTAATAGCAATGAACACTTGTTCTAGCACCGGTTATGCAGCCTGCCTCGCTTTGTGGATGAACGTGGGGCGTCTTTTTCTGCACCTTAGTTATTCTTTTGGTCTAGTCGTCTCCCCCAGGTCTCATCCCTCAGAGTGTGACTTCTGTGGTAAGTGATGAAGCTGGTGGTGTTAGCTTCTCAGAGGTTTTCTTTGGAGTTTTTGTTGGCTATTCTAGGCCTTTGCCCCTCCATAAAATGATGGGGCTGCCATGAGGGTACTGGGAATTGAACCTGCGTCCTTTGGAAGAGCAGACAGTGCTCTTAACCACTGAGCCATCTCTCCAGCCCCAAAATCTGATGTTTTAACGGTGGAGAATTTTGTCATTTCCTGGTATGGTGTGTCTTTCCTTTTTTTTTTTAAGATTTATTTATTTATTTATTTATTTATTTATTTATTTATTATACAGCATCTGCCTGCGTCTGTGCCTGCAGGCCAGAAGAGGGCACCAGATCTCATTATAGATGGCTGTGAACCACCATGTGGTTGCTGGGAACTGAGCTCAGGACCTTTGGAAGAACAGTGTGCTCTTAGCCTCTGAGCCGTCTCTCCAGCCCTGCGTCTTTTCATTTTTATGAATCTTCTTTAATGACTCTTAGAAGTATTTTCTGTGTTCTTTCTTTCTTTCTTTTTTTGTTTGTTTGTTTTGTTTTGTTTTTCGAGGCAGGGTTTCTCTGTGTAGCCTTGGCTGCCCTAGACAGGGCTTCCCTCAATTGCTCAGACTTCCCTGATTTTTTTTCAGTGATTTTTACATTTATGTATGCATGCGTGTGCATGTGTGTATGTACATATGTGTGTGCGTGCATGTCTTTACCAGCTGTGTCATCTTGTGATCTTCAAGTGATTAATTCTTGTATCTGAGAACACATTAGAGTTTTGTAGATGAGCCTTGTACCTAAAGCCAATAATTAGGTTTAGTAGTTTGAAAAGTCCTCTGAATTTTCTGTGTATACAATCATAAAAGAGTCTGTGCTTCTGCAGACTGCACTTTCCAGCTTTGTTGTTTTTGTTTCTTTGTCAGAATTCCTCTTTCTTTCCCATGTCCGTGTTCTGGTTTCATCAAGGAGTAAGAATATACTCGGCATAGATGGTACATCCAGTAAGGATGCTTCCCAATTCAACCACAGGTCTCTCTCAGCCCTATCTGCTTACCATACTGGCTTGATCGCTCCGATGAAGATCCGCACCGAGGCACCTGGGAACCTGCGTTTGTACAGCGGGAGCCCAACTCGCAGTGAGAAAGAGCAGGTCTCCATCAGCTCCTTCTACTACAAGGAACGGGTAAGTGTCTGAGCCGTTGCTGTTGATTCTTACCCTTCTGGGCTCTTGTTTCCTGTGCCCTGTGTGCCATGCACAGTAGTTCAGCTAGTCATCCCTTTGCAGTCTTTCACAATTAGCTTATGCAAGAAAGGCCATGGCTCTCTTGCTTGCAGTTGGTTTAAGCTGCTGTAAACCATGGGGTGGAAAGAGAAGTGCTTAGTTCTTAGATTCTGCTATAAAGAGTACACTTTACTCCCCCTTTAAAACATGTCTTGGCAGTCCCTGTGCATTGAATTGGTTCCCATATTTCCGGTAGAATAGTTTAACCTTGGGCCTCCATGATGCCCGATACCTGTCAGCACACTGAAAGTTGCTTCTGCAAGCTGGAGATCATGATGGAGTTGGAACTTTGTGGTTGTAAGGTGTAATGTTGATCCCTGGAAGGCTTTTCACTTCTCCTTAAGTCTACCCTAAGGTCCCATTTGAGTGGAGCACCTAATACAAAACTTAGCTGAACTTGCCCTTAATATATATATTTTTTAAAGATAGGGTCTCACTATGTAATCTTGGTTGGCTTGGAACTCACAGAGCTCCACCTGCCCCTGCCTCCCAAACGCTGGGATTAAAGGCGTGTCTCAGCACACCCAGCTTTTCTGGGGCTCTTAAGGAATGCAGTGACCCTAAAGTACTTGTTCTTGAGCTCCCAGGAGCGCACAGAGCTGAGGGCCTTCTGTGTTGTCAGGCGAAAACCTGCCACCAACAGGGATAGTCTTGAACAGTTGGTGCTGCTGCTGACCTGCTGTGCAAACTCCTTAAGGATTCTTCCCTGTGTCCCATAGTCTCAGGGCTTATGTGGCTGCAGTCAGGGGCAGCAGCTGATATTTGGGGTGACACAGATGTGGGCAAAGCCATCTAGCCAAACAGGAACATGGCTTCTGTCTTCACGCCTGCCTTCAGCTTTCCACGCTCCCTCCCCACTTCCCGGAAGGAATTCTGTTCCTCTGGCTGTCACAGACCTCCATCAAGCACCCACTAAACTCTGTCTCCCCCAAGTCATTTACATTAAAAAATTAGTTTCTAGAGGGGCTGTGGTGGCAGTGGCTCACGCCTTTAATCCCAGCACAGAGTAGAAGTAGAGGCAGGTGGATCTCTGTGAGTTCAAGGCTACCTGGTCTACAGAATGAGTTCCAGGACAGCCAAGGATACACAGAGAAACCCTGTCTTGAAAGACAAAACAAAACAGAATAAAAAATAGTTTCTGTCTCCCTTTTTCTGCAAGACAGCTGTTAACAGGTAGAAGATTTGATAGTTGGAACACTTAGTTGGCATAAAAGCCATGTAACTTATGGTTAGGTAGCTGGGCGGTGGTGGCGCATGCCTTTAATCCCAGCACTCGGGAGGCAGAGGCAGGTGGATTGCTGCGAGTTCAAGGCCAGCCTGATCTACAAAGCAAGTCCAGGACAGCCAAGGCTACACAGAGAGACCCTGTCTTGGAAAAACCAAACCAAAACAAAAAACAAAACAAAAAAACACCTTATGGTTAGGTAAATGAGGGTTTTATTTAGTATCAGGGCCAGTTTGAAGAGATCCTTGAGCCAGAGACAAGTCTGAATGCTCTTTTAATCATGTCACTTGCTGCCACCCATGCATGTATTTGAGTGGCTGGAATAGACTGGCCCCCGTATTTGACCTTGTGCTCATGGAAAGCCCACCGCAGTCCGAGTGTCTGTGGTTCCAGGACAGCGACATCAGTGATGCCCCCATTCATGGCCACAGTGCTCTGGCCTTTCTCACCACCAACACTATGTTCATGAAGAGGCACCAAGGGAGCATGGGCTGGTTATCCTAGCAGCTAGGGAGGACCGTGAGATTTCAGTGTGGGGCACTTGCTAGAGTGCTGTTTCCTCCACAGGAAATGGGCTGTTCTAGTAGTCTGCCTTGATGTAGGAACTTGCCTTTAAGGTTTATTTTACACAACATCCAAATAAAATGGGGAGCACTTCTTTTTTAATCGCAGTGTAGCATGGAACCTTTGTGCTGATCTATACCATATGCATAGTGACGTAGTTTAGAGAATTAACATACAGCCAAGTCAAGAAGCAGAATACTGTAAGACCTTCAGGAGCCCTGGAGTGGGGGAGGGGACCCTTTAAATAGTGGCATATAATAATCTCGGAGGTAAACTGTGGGCACTTGGTTAAATTTGACCACCTTTGATCTAAAAGTCTCATGTGGTTTAATGTATTTAAAGATGCCAAAAAACGAATGTCAATTGTTTTGTGCTTAATTTGAAAAAGCCTCATCTCTCCCCGAGGCTTGTTCATGCTTTATCCTGTTTAAGTAGAGCGGGCATCTAAAGCAAAGATGCCCCCGTGCTCTCTTCCATCGCGGGCATGGTCCTCCACACAGACGTCAGAAATTCTCGAGGACTGTTTTCTCCTCAGGGAGAAATGCTGTCATTTTATTACATTCAGTCTAGAAATGTTTCCAGCTAACTGAAATTTTGTGTGTCCACATTTTTCTCCTGTGTACTTTTCTATCCTTTTAGATCTCAGCCCCCGAGACCATTACGTGAGGGAGGCGGAAGGACTAAGGCCTAGTAAGGAGGAGGTTGCAGTCTCACGCAGCCGACTGACAACTGTGCTTTCTGCCTCTTGTGTTTTTAATCTGCCTGGCTTAGGTTGAATTTATACTCACCCAGTGTTCTCTAGATGAAATGACAAGGTTTGTCACTAAAAACTTAAGTGTGAGTGACCTAAAGACCTGTGGAGCCAGGTGTGGTGGCGCACGCCTAGAATCCCAGCACTTGGAGGCAGAGGCAAGCAGATCTCTGTGAGTTCAAGGCCAGCCTGGTCTACAAAGTGAGTCCAGGACAGCCAAGGCTCCACAGGGAGACACTATCTTGAACCCCCCAAACCTCCCTGGGGAAAAAAAAATCTGTCAAGTCTCTCATAGATCAGAAAGCACAGATACTCACAAGGGCACATTTGGCAAATAGGCCAATGATTACCAGCCCAAGAAATAGTGTTTATCCTGGAACTCCTAATAAATACTGAGCATTGACCTCCAGACATTTTCCAGATTTGCAGCCTCTCATCTCTGTTTCAGTTTATATTATTAAAATAGTTCCGATGCAAGTAACTGGAGAGGCCTTTAAATTAACAGAGTAGCATCCGATTTCCATGGTCAGTATGGTATATAGCCCACCCCATACCAGAGCCCCCAGGCCAGCTGGACTACCCAGAGAGCACCCTCCTCAGCTTCCCGCCTCATTTCCCCAGCATTGTTCAGAACTTAGCTTTGCAGCCTTGGCTCATTGCTCCCCAGCCACACTGGGGACTGAGCCTAGTAAGAGCAAGACTGTGTTCTTCACCCCTGTGAGGTGAAGGGGACCTCTTTGCTTGTTTCTCCACTTGTAGTGGGACCTCAGGCCTTTTAAGAGTCCCTCATACCTTCATCAGTTGACGTCAGTCTGCTAATATCCCCACACAGTGACTAAAGACTAAAGAGCAACAGAACTTGAGGCAGGTGGGTTGGGGGAGGGCAGGGGCACAGACACTGCCCCAGTTTCCCATTTTGCAGCATATATACCTATAAATCCATCAGGTGTGGGGGAAACTTTCATTTTATTCTATATTTTTCCCTTTTAATTTTCTTGGTGTTTTTCTTCCTCTTCCTGGGTGTAACGTTTTCACGCACAGATGTCTCCTCGCTCTGCCCGGCGACGTTGGTCCATACAAGCAATTAACGACTTCCCGGTACTGTGCGCTGTGCAAATGCTCTCCTTGACTAATCCTGTCTCTACCAAAGGCCCAAGAATAAAATGCCACCTGCCTGGCTTTGAGGAACCTGAATGACAGGCTAGCTGGTGTTCAAGACCAGCAACAATAAATTTTTTGCCCTGGGGAGGCAGGCACTAAGGACTGCCTCCTTGCCGGTCATGGTATTTCAAATGGGTAAACACTTAAGGTTCACTAACGGGCTTCTTTGCAAATGAAACTCACTCACCGGATGTTGGATGGGACCCTGATCAAATGGCTTCAGCTCACCTGACACCACTTGGGGCACTTCTGCAAATTGCATAGAGCTTTCAAAAGCCCACCTTTAGCATGGGGTGGGGGGAGCAGAGGAAGATAGAAGAGACTTTGCCATTTAGTTTTTATAGTCTTGGTCTGATTCAGAGAAAGAAAAACCTGCTTGCTTCATTGGCATGCTCCATGAGCTGGTTTCATCCTTTGGGTATTTTCTGGAACAAATTTTTCTTCTTCCTATTGGTATTTTCCATCCATAATAAAAGTTGCTACGGACATCCTGTGTTCCTTTCCTCCCTTCCCTACTCACTCCTATTGGCCACCTCCCTCTTCTGTCTTCCTCTCCCGCCCCCTTCATGTTTCAGTAGTGACAAGGCATCCTCAAGGCAGCCTTGAGACCTTGTGTCAATTTTGTTTGCTATAAAGAACGTTTAGAACAACTGACCAATACCCATTTCCTATAAAAACCAGTTGAAACCAGGAGCCTGGAGTAGCAGGAGCCACTGCTCACCAGCTTGCAGAAGGAGCCACCAGCGTGGCCTCTTTCCCGCAGAGAGCTGCTTCAGCCAGCTCTCTTGCTGAGTCTCACTGGTTTCCAGTGCTCTTTAAATAGGAGCTCCCTGCCCACTTTGCTGATTGCGCATTGTTGATGGGGTTGCTGCGAAGCAGTTGGTGGCTTATTCTTGGGCTATTCTGACATTTAACCCATTTACTGGCATCGATGTTGCCTCCTGTTGTAGCAGTAACAGTAGTGGTGCAGTCACGAGCTGGCTAGTGGTTGTCATTTAGTGGCTCCCCTCCCCCAGCCCTTCCTTCCTCTCCTGTCCTCTGCCATCCCCCACGGCTGCCTCGCCAGGGTGTTCAAAGGGCATCCCAGAGCTCACCGTGCAATAACCTGTCTGCCTTGCTTTGTCTCTCTCCCCTCAGTCTCTTCTCATACTCCTGTGAGAAAGGGCATTTTCTGTTGATGGAGCACAGGAAAGACCAGAAAAGCAGAGAGTATTTGCCTCTCAGAGGTACCATTTTGCCATACAGAAAGGAGTCCACCTTTAGTCCTATCTGGATGGGGCTGGAGCAGTGTAGGAGGGCAAAGTGTTAGACCGTGGTGCCCTTCCCTTACCTGCACAGAGTAACTGCACCTCGGCCTTGTATGTCCGTGTTCGTTATAAGCAGAGACTCCAAAGAGAAGCCCAGCGATGTTACTTGACAGGTGTGCAGACAGCAGAGAGTATTAAGGAGAAAGTTAGGTTTCAGGAAAACTGATGAGGTAGGAATGTTCCTTATTTATCTTCTTACCAGGGACCTAAGGCCTCAGCTACCATCCGTTTAGAGATTTATCATGTCTTCATCTGGGCACCTTTGTTATGTTTGAGTTTCTATAATTGGCCGTCCAATGGCTCAGTGAGTGATCCGTGAAGCTGAAGGGGAGACAGGAGAACTGCTACCCTATACAATGAAAAATAAACAAACAAAAGAACAGACACCACTGTTTTGCACCTGCAGGATTTTGAGGAGCGTTTTACAGTTATTCTTTGCTAAATTAAAACAAACAAACAATTAAAACCCCACAGAAACAAAAGCACTAGTGCTGTCCCAAAACTGCCCTTTGTATTTTATCCCTGATGGCAGCTAAAATAGGGTGACCTTATGTGGGGGAACCTTCTTTTATAGTACGCTGGTATAGCTGTGTGAGGTTCCACAGGCATTTTGTAGACACCCAATACATAGCAGTTGGAAACTGCTAGAAGCTTGTTGTCTCATGCAGTCCCAGGAAATGCAGGCCAATTTCCATAATTCAATGAGGGATAGATAATTGCAAAGGTTACTGAAGACCACTGCCTCTCTGTTTTCAAGGAATTGACAGCTCAAATTTGTTTATCTCTCCTGATCCTCTGTAACCTGAAAATGGGAGAAGAGTCTTAAGACATCTCTGGACTCTATCTGCCTAATCTTAATTAACTCACAAAAGAGTGTACTCACATATGCGCGCGCGCACGCGCGCGCGCACACACACACACACACACACACACACACACACACACGGCACATTCTCAAGCTTACCTTGAAACCCAACGTCCTTGTCTGAATCTGGCTTGCCCCAGGGAAAACTGTGTGCCACTATTCTCTTAAGACTAGAGGCTCCCAAGAGAAATCTAGTGCTGTTACTTAACAGCTGTGCAAACAGCAGAGGCCCCTGAAGTACCTGCAAGATGTTAAGGACAAAGCCAGGCCTTCAGCAAACTATCCTGGGTTAGCAGAATGCACTCATGACACTTGAAAGTATAGGAAAAGTAACTACAGAAGGATGTTTTAGGGTCAGCATCATTAGAATCAAATGCCAATCTCTTTATGTACAGAAACTGATCTGCTTAAAGACAGACCAAATGACTTAGGACTTAAGTTTTTTCCCTTGGTTGATTTTTTTTTAGATTTATTTATTATTTATACAGTATTCTGCCCACACATGTGCCTGCCCACCGCAGGAAGGCACCAAATCTCATTACAGGTGGTTGTGAGCCACCATGTGGTTGCTGGGAATTGAACTCGGGACCTTCGGAAGAGCAGATGGTGCTCTTAACCTCTGAGCCATTTCTCCAGTACTGAAAAGCAATCTAGCAAAAATGGGCTTAGCTGGGGCTGGATATGTGGCTTAGATGGTAAAGTGCCTGCCACAGAAGCAAAAGGACCTGTATTCAGATTGCTAGCACCAATATAAAAGCCAGGCACAGTGACCAGGCCCGGATCTGTAGCCCTAGCACTGGGAGTAGGCAGAGTCAGGCTATAGCCAGCCAGTCTAGCCCAGTCTGTGAGCTCCAGGTTCAGTGAGAGACTCTGTCTCCTCCCCATCCCCAAAAGGTATAATTAAGGAAGATACCAGATGTCTGTTGACCTCTGACCTTCACACACATGTATACTACATGTGAACGTGCGCGCGCACGCGCGCACACACACACACACACATATACACATACACACACACACACACACACACACACACACACACACACACACATACACACATATACACACATGAATGTTGCAGGTGGTAGGCCTAGTCAAGTTTCAGCTCCAAAGCTGTGACCTTGTATAAGGTTCCCATCTCCATTTACAAAATGACACTTACAGCGCTGTACCATGGAGCTGCGGCAAGGCGCCTCCCAGCTCAGCACCAACCGTCCAGAAGCAAGAACAACAGGAAAGTCTTTAAATCCTAAGTCAGATATCAAGATACTTGGACTTGTTCCATTATCTGTTGCCAAGTGAGCTAATCTCCTTGCAAATGAGCTACTCCTGGCACGCGAGCCTTATATAATCAGTAATATGCTTTTGTTAGGTTTGCTTTCAAAGTCAGGAAGCGTGGCTATTTTCAGTGTCCTCTAAAAGCTAGCAGGCTCTGTCCACTCTTCCCGAGGCCTCCGTTTGTTTCAGCTGTATAATTAAATGAGCTTTTGTGGGTTGCTAAACTATTCAAGCAGCTCTTACTGGGTTTTTTGTTTGTTTGTTTGTTCAGTTTTTGGGCTTTGGGCTTTGGGTTTTTTTTTGTACTAGGGAGCCACAGTGACTTCATATTTACAGTGTTTTAGAAGCCTTCTGTCCAACTCCGAAGATACACTAGATGGATCATATTCCCTTTCAAATGGAATCTTTTTGGCATAGAAATTAAAAGGAAAGCTTTTTACATTTGTGTGTGTATGTGCACATGTGTGCACTTGTGTGAACGGGTCACATGCCAAGGTCAGAGGACAACCCACTAAACAGGTTCTGGGGTCAAACTCAAGTTGTCAGTCTTGGCAATAATACTCAGATTTTGAAAAATCTGGCTTCTAAATTTCATGTGAAATGGTCAGTTGTCGAGACCTGTGAGCGTATAGTTTCTGGCTACACATTTGTGCTGCTCTGCAGGATAGCTGTGCACTACGTTACCCTGCAACCGGCCATGCAGTGAGAGCCCTGTCAACTCTGCCTGCTTCCAGCCGCTCTGACATGCCCTTCACATATGGGACCCCAGCCGGATAGAAAGATAGTAGTTCTGGAACGTGAACATAGTAGTTCTTCAAGAAATCAGGGTGTGTAGAAGATTGAAGGCGTACCCCATAGTAATAGGTTAACCCCACCCCCACCCCCTCACTCCTTGAGTTGAAGAATCAAGAGGTGTGTATAAGTAACAAATAGTAACAGAACTGCTACGATCAAATGGATCATGGCTCCAAATTGATAGTGATAAATTATGATAAACAACTTACAGATGGTTCCGCTAGCCCACCCCTCTTACCTGCCTGGAACCCAGGTGGCCCACATTTATGAGGTGGGCCCATATTGATTGGTATGGGAAGTCAATACAGTGGACACTTGAGAGACTGGTTGGGACATCAGTAACCAGAAGTGCCTGGCTTTAGACATAGATTGATGCAAGAGTGATTCTACAAAAATCACTAGTGGGAAAGTGACTGTGTGGGTAACAGGAGTGGTGACAGCTGCAGTTTTAAATTTATATAGTTTGCATCCATGTCTTGTCATTGTACCCTTTGGTACAATGCCACAAGATTGGATAACAACTCAGCACAAGCCACGGGTCACCAATAAGCAAAGAAAGATCGGCGTGCGTGAGACTAAATCCACAGTGAATGATTAACTAGGATTAAATTGCCTGGGGCCATATTGAGCCAGAACACACAGTACCTTAGTTTTCTGATGTCAAATTGCACGCCCCTTTTAGTTGCTCCTTATGCCTCCCTTGTTAATAAATGGGTTGCTCCCTTGCTTAGTTGAATGACTTTGGCGACCTCTTTTTTAACTTTTGGAAATAAAATAGGAGTTTGCTCCCATGACTGGTTGTCATTTTGAAGATACCAGATGGGGCTACACTGTGTGACTTTTTGTTTCCCAGGACATTTGTCATTCCACATGAACAGACTCCTCACAGCCACTTCCTGAGACAGCTCTGGGAGCTGAAACACATGTCTGTGGTCTCCCACCTCTGGACCCAGTTTTCCCAACCAAGTATCTTCGACGTTCAGAAATGATTCAGGCCTGCTAAAAATCCAAGGCAATTCTTGTGCTGCCAAGTTTCTCTGTTTCCATGCATTAATGTTTGCAGAGCCCACACTGTCCTGTCTGACTTAAAATAGCAACAAACCCCACTGAAACTGTCTAAGAAGAAAAAAACTTTGAATCATTTCAGGCAAGAACTTTGAACCTAGTACTGAACACCTTCAAGTACCCACCCCAAATTTTTTTGGGGGGGTCTTTACTAACTTCTTACACCTGCTGTTTTAAAACTTAATTAATTAATTAATTCTGGCTTCCTAGTGTCTGTTTTGAGCACCTGCAGAACGTAACTGGCCCTGCAGCAGGTGCTTGTTTTCCTGTTAGGGTCTTGGATCAAGAGCTCGGCCACTCGTTACCCTTTTATTTCCTACAGATGCTGATTCATGTAATTGTGGGCACAATGTAATTTAAAGTCTGCCAATTGCCAATGACCCGAATATGATTTACTCTGCAACTGTGGGTCCCCACTCCCCAGAGTCCGCATTGCTCACCTCTTGTCGTCTCCCCTAGAAATCAAGGAGGTGGAAGAGTAAGCGGGAAGGACCAGACTCCGGCAATCGACCCATTAAGGCTGCTGGCAAGGTCATCATCCAGGATGTGTCCTGCCTCCTTCCTGTTCATAAGGCCCTGGGAGAGCTGTACATGTAAGTCTGAGACTACAGACCCCGAGCCTGTCACTTCGCATCTGCAGACCTTCTTAAAGCTTGGGGTGCTTTGAGGAAACTTGGTGTGTTAGCTTTTTTTTGGTGCCTAACGAATGGCCACAAACTGCAGCATCTGAGGGTGTCCACTTATCACCTTGCTGTTTCTGTGGGACAGGCACCTAGCTTCAGTGCGCCCTCCCTGCCTAGCTGAAAGTGTGAGCTTGGCCCCACTGTGGTCTCTTCCAGTGCTCAGAGTCCGGCAAGCCAGTTTAGTTAGCGAATTCAGACCCTCACAGCTGTAGAGCACTTGGCATATTTCATCTTTGAGACCAGCAGTGGCCGACAGAACCGCTGTTTTTTGAAGGTCCTGCCTGACTTAGGCCGCATGGACTATTGTGCCTTTCAACAGACTCCAGGTCAAGGGCTTAGTAATATAACCATGAACGTGATCTCCCAGGAATGCTGGAGGGCCCATCTGGGAATTCTGCCTCCCACACCCAATGTGTAGAGCAGATCAAAGCCGAGTTGTTCTGGTTGAAGGGAATAGGAGCAGAGGCTGGCCTATAGGATCCCTAAGTCCTCCTGAACTTGACCATGTAGCCAAGTGTTTTCTTTTGTAGTACACTCACAGCTCGGTACTTGTTATGTGGAAATCACAGGTAGTTCGCACATATTTAAATCCCAGACCTTGGGAACTCAACAGAAAAGCTGGTGGCTAATCACTGCCTCCTCCTTATCTGAAAGGGGAGAGTGATTTCCTGTCCCCAAGGTAGGAACCACAGCCCTGTAGCACCAGCTCTAGTTATCCCTTCTGTCCCTGTCAGATAGAAGGCAACATTTTGAGTGACAACCAAAGAGGAACTTTTCTAGTCTGTTAAATCAGGAGGAATTCTTGGGAAATTAGAGTGGAAACCTTCTTAATCCTTCTCTGTTTTAATTTCAGATTGAATGTGAACGATACCCAGGAGACGTGTCAGAAGAATGCCACCTCTGCCATGCTTGTTGGGAGGAAGGACCTGGTCCAGGTAGTGCAGTCCCTGGTGGTCAGGCTCTAGCCATGACACTGGTACCTTAATGACATTTACAGCGTGTGCCCCCATTTTGAAGTTTCTTTTGTTTTGTTTTGTTTTTCAAGACAGGGTTTCTCTGTGTAGTCTTGGCTGTCCTGGGACTAGCTCTGTAGACCAGGCTGGCCTTGAACTCACAGAGATCCGCCTACCTCTGCCTGATGGCATGGGCTGGGATTAAAGGTGTGTGCCACCACCTCCTGGCTTGAAGTTTCTCTTTAGATTTCCTTTGCCAGTCAGTAGGGCTGGAGCAGCTTCCTAAGTCTTTACCCTGGAGATTTTTATTCTTAGTGCTAAGTGGGGAGATCCTTATTTGTTTGTTGTTTGCTTGTCTTAAACTATGTATGTTTCTTTTCTTTTTTCTTACGGTTTTTGGAGATAGGGTTTCCCTATGTAGCCTTGCCTGTCCTGGAACCCACTCTGTAGATCAGGCTGGCCTCAAACTCACAGAGATCTGCCTGCCTCTGCCTTAAACTATGAGTGTTTCTATTTCAGTACCACAGTGATTGTTGTATGCCTAAATTTGAGTGTCTGTGTCTTTGTCCTTTTACCTCAGTTATTTTTTAAAATATTTCAAAAGTTTACCAGAGTGTTCTTCTAGGTAGAGGTAAACAGTTTTAAAATCTGATGTTATGGGGCTGGAGAGATGGCTTAGTGGTGAAGAGCAGTGGCTGCCCTTATAGAGGGCCCCAGCTTGATCCCAGCACCCTCGAGGCGGCTCATATCTGTAGCTCCAGTCCCAGGGAATCCAGCTCCGTCTTCTGACTTCCTTGGTACCATGGATACCATGATACATGCACATACATGCAGGCAAAGCACTCATATACATAAAATAGTAATAAAATTTAAAAAATAAAATGTGGCAGGACTTATAAAATGTAAATTCTCTTCATTTTTGTAGCTTCCCCGGCATTGCTATCTGAACTCTTTTATTGAGATACAGCTGGCGTATCATGAGTCTGCCCGTTTAAAATGTGCTAGTTTGCTGGGTGTGGTGGTGCACACACCTTTAATCCCAGCACTCGGGAGGCAGAGGCAGGTGGATCTCTGTGAGTACAAGGACAGCCAAGGTTACACAGAGAAACCCTGTCTCAAAAAACCAAAAATAAAAAATAAAATGTGCTAGTTACTGTGCTGTAGTGTCATCAGTTGTGCACTTGTCATCAGAAACCGTCAGAACATTCTTATCACCCAGAGAGAAACTCTTGCCTTTCAGTCCTTCCCATCAGCCCCGGGCAACCGCCAGTCACGTACTGTCTTCATCTCACTCTGTTCTTTAGGTGACAGTTAGACCAAGATTTGGAAATGACTAGCAGTTGTCCCAGCAGCTCAGTGTTTAACCTTACAACTAAATGAACCAACACTTAGGCCTTCTCTTGATTAAAATCACCCCTGAGATTTCCATTCATCTAGTAGTGAGCATCACCGCGTCTCTCCCGAAGCCCTTTAAAAAAGAACCTCCTCGTGGATTTAGTCTACTTCCGTCACCCCCGCCCACCCAGACTCTAAGAAGGCAAATGATGTGATAGGAAGAGCATGGGATTACAGTGGGGACCGAGTCCAGCTCGGAGTCCTTGAGAACAACCCAGCCTTTGAGGTTTTTTGTTTTTTTGTTTTTTGTTTTTTTAAGATTTATTTATTTATTATTATGTATACGGTGCTTTCTCTGCATATACCCCTGCAGGCCAGAAGAGGGCATCAGATCACATCATAGATGGCTGTGAGCCACCATGTAGTTGCTGGGAATTGAACTCTCCAGTGCCCTTTGAGGGTGTTTCTGAAGTGAGAACCTGAAGAGTTCCCCCGTGGGGTTGGTGAGACTGGCAAAGGCTAGCCCACGGCTCCCAGAGCACATTCTGTCGGCAAAGTTTCCTTCTGACGTTCCCTGTGTGCTCTCGCTCCCTCTTCTTCACCCTCTTCTCTTTCGTGCCGCCCTCTTTTCCTCACTTCTCTCCTCTCTCCCCTTCCTTTCTCCTTTTTCTTTCTCCTCTCCCCAACTCCTCCTTCTCTTTCCCCTCCCCTGGTGCTTTTCTGGCAGGATTGGTATGGAAGGCTAGCCCAGTCTGAGTGAGATGGGCAGACTCTTGACTCGGCCCTGGCCCTGTGTGTGTCCCCAGGCAAGCCACCCCGTCTTTCTAAACCTCAGGCTCCTTGCTGTCAAATGGAACAATACTCTTGAATTCATTAGGAAGTCAGTGAAGTGAAACTTGTGAATTCTCTTAGGTGTCTGGTCACTGGAAATGCCTAGTACATTTCCGTTGCTGTTCTGTGGCTGTCATTTGTGACACCGTTTAAAGACAGAAAATGACGAGTGACAGTGAGTGCTTGAAGAGTTTTGTTGCTGGTTTTCTTCATGCCCTGTTTTGTGTCCCTCCTGTTTACATTCTGTGGAAGGCCTTTAGGAGATGTGTGTTACAGAGAGGAAACGAACACAACTATCTGTCAGCCGAGCTAGAAGGCCTGGCCTGCCCCAGAAAGTCATTAGCTTCTTTGAGCAACTGTTGATGCGGGTGGGTTGGTTGTCATGGCGATGGGTGTAAGCTGCTTGTTCCTCCTTGGAGCAATGCTTGTATGTCACTTTCAGTGTGCTGCTCTCATGCTATTGGTTTTACATACCTAATGTTCTCTTTTCACCATTTTTATTTCCTTGCTCGTCTCAAATTACAGACTTGACTCAAAATTTGTATCTTCTTCCTTTTGGGATTAGGATAGTGTGTTCCAGTTAGCGGGTACCATGATTGGATCACCTTTCCAAAACCAAAGAAAACAGAGATTTTTCCAAGATTAGCCTTCAGGTGTTTGAAGGTTTCGAAGGGTTGGGGCTCTTTCTGATGGTCAGTGAAGGCCTTGGACTTAATTAACTCTTCTGGCATTTGTTTGGCAATTCTAAGCCCCAGTTTTGAGTCTGGAGTGGTCATCAGACTTCATGTCAATATAAAGAAAGCCAAGGTTGTGTTCCATCTTGGCCTGTTCTTTAGCTCAAGAGTGCACTAAAATGCCAGGCGTGGTGGCACACTCCTTTCACCCCAGCATTCGGGAGGCAGAGGCAGGTGGATCACTGTGAGTTCGAGGCCAGCCTGGTCTATAAGTGAGTCTAGGACAGCCAAGGCTACACAGAGAAACCCTGTCTCGAAAAACAAACAAACAAACAAACAAAAAGTGTGCACTAAAACTTTTGTGATGGAGGCAACGAAGTTTTCCATTTGTTATGTAAAGACTAGGTCTCCAGAAGGGCACACCCTGCTCTTGCTTGCTCTCTGCCGATCCAGTTCACCAGTGAAGCGTCAGAAGAGGCCGGGAGTGATAAAGATGCTGGCCCCTTAAAATTGTTATGCTGTGTTATTTCTCCTAACGTTGCTTAATAGGTTTTCCTTAAGGAGATGAGGTAGTCTACATGCTGGTGTAGACCTCACTGTGGAGCCTTGCCTCCTCCAACCCTCTGCAGCCTCAGCCTTCCAAGTCTGAGGTTGCAAGCAGGAGCCACTATGTTTGGCCTTTAATGGAAGTGTTAAGGCTAGTGCTTTTCAGCTTCATTGTACATCACACCACTGAGGATCCTGCTAAAATGTCATCTCTGACCCATTAAGAGAATCTGCAAATCAGCCAGCCCTGGCTTTTGCCGCCCTGTGGTGTGGTTTCAGGCTGTAGGAGGGGATAATACACGGGGCTCTCTTACATTTTCTGTTCATCTCATCAGTGATTTGAGTCTGAGCATCTTCCTTTGGTCTCTCCAGGTTTGGTCGCTTGCTACAGTAGCTACAGATCTTTGCCTTGGTCCGAAGTCTGACCCAGATTTGGAAACACCTTGGGCTCGACATCCATTTGGGCGACAGCTGCTGGAGTCCCTGTAGGTTCTGAGAGCTAAAAGTGAGGAAAATGAGTAAAGTGCATCGTAGATCTGTAAACACATTAAATGTTACTGCCGCAGTGAGGGGCGCAGAGGCCAGAGGCGTAAAGGGAAGAAGGCTCTTTGCTTTTAGCATGGAAGTAGCCTCTGTGCAGAACAAACTTGTGGCAGCACGAGGCGTTAAATAACAGTTGTCACTCACAAGGGTTGGAAACCACTAAGAGTCCCGTGGTGCATTAGAGTGCGTTAGTCCTTCACTCGCACCACTGGGCGCACGGCCCTCTGGGCTCTGGGGATGATACGTTCCTTCATGGTGCTGTGTGGTTTGGCCGCTGGGAACAGGACAGAACTGTGTGGTGGTGTCCATGTTCTCCCAATACTAGGACCTTGGATTTATGTCCAACTTACTACTCTGAAATACAGTGAGTCAGACAATAGAAAATAATGTTCCATTAAGTAAGACACTCAAGTATTATTCCTCACAGTGAGGCTCAGGGACTGGGCAGAGAAAATGCACTGTTTCAAGCTGAGGCTCCCTTTTCTGCTAGTTGAGGGCAGACCGGGAAACTGATCATGCCCTCATTGCCGCCTCGTCCTTAAGAGGTGTGTGTGTGTGTGTGTGTGTGTGTGTGTGTGTGTGTTATGGTGGTCCTGAACAATAAAGGGGATGAAAAACTAAGGTATTTCTTGTCATTCTTATTTAGTCCAGAAAGCAGAGTCGGTGGCCCGCCAACCCATAGTGATAGAGTATTCTCTGAGCACCTCCTTGGAGTATCAGTCAAATGAAGGACACATATAGAAACTTACTGTGAAGCAGGGGGATTCTTCCTGGAGCTGGGGAGTGTGAAAGGGCCCGAGAGGGTGTGGCCCACCTCTCTCAGATGCTAGGCCAGTCTGCTCGGCTCTGGAGCTGTGCTGTGTCAGAGCCCATACCTGACTGTCACTTGAAGCTTTCAGGTTCATATGTAGGTTGTCACTGACATTCTGGAAGTTTTATGCTAAAACAAATGAGACCCATCTCATAGTAGGTGAGGCCTGTTCCTGACAAGGTCAGGGAAGGGTGGAACATCCTCCAGCCCAGCCCATAGTAGTGGTAGCTTTACAGCTGGTAATAGCCCCTCCTCCACCCCTCCTCTTGGCCTGCTTTTTCTCCTCCATATTTCACAGATTGGCTCACTATTGCCAACTCCGAGATGTGCAGACCCTGGCTATGCTGTGCAGCGTGTTTGAAGCCCAGTCCCGGCCTCAGGGGCTCCCAAACCCCTTCGGGCCTTTCCCTAATCGATCTTCTAATCTCGTGGTGTCCCACAGTCGATATGTGAGTTCGTGGCTTTCTGGCTTCCCTTGAGGTCTGTTCCCCTGCCCCCAAAGTGTAGCTTGGCAGTGGCCGGTGTTCTGATGGCAGTGTGTGTTCCTCCTCCCTTGTAGCCCAGCTTCACCTCCTCGGGGTCCTGCTCCAGCATGTCAGACCCAGGCTGCAACACCGGTGGCTGGAACATAGGTTGGTGAGGGAACGGCACAGCCGGCACTGGACTTTGGCTATCCCTGAGGCTTGCTTTGTTCACCACAGTAATCCACCTCTTATCCTTCCGCATGCCTTATTTGCAAATCCGCACCCCCCCCCAGAAATGATCTTAATTTTCTTGATTATAAAAATAGAACATGAGCCAGGCGATGACGGTGCATGCCTTTAATCCCAGCATTCAGGAGGCAGAGGCAGGTGGGTTGCTGTGAGTTTGAGGCTAGCCTGGTCTACAAAGCAAGTCCAGGACAGCCAAGGCTACACAGAGAAACCCTGTCTTGAAAAACAAACAAACAAAAAAAAATAGAACCTGAGCCAGGTGTAGTGATATATACCTGTAATCCCAGCTTCTCAGGAGGCTGAGACAACAGGATTACACAGCCCAGGAGTCTGAGGCCATCTTGGGCAACATAGCAAGACCTTGGGCAAGGGGAGTGTAAGGCTAGCCTGAGTGACACAGAAAGATCTGTGTATACACACACACACACACACACACACACACACACACACGCCCACGCCCACAAACACGCATATATACTTCATGTCCATGAACATGACATGAAGAACAAAGAAAAAGTGTCAGAGAAAAAATTGTAATGGTTGATAGCTCAGTCTCTCTCACTTAATAACGTGTATTAATATCCCAGAACATTGCATGCCCTCCTCCCTTATGTGTGTGTGCATGGGCTAGTCATTTCATTTATGCCGTTCTGTGTTCCGCTTTTAATTTTATTGTGAGCATTTTCTCATGTCGTTTAACAAGTTTCTGTGATGCCCCGTTGCACAGCATTCTACTAGATCGTTATGCCATAATTTGCTTAGCTATCATGTGCGCTTAATTACCAGGTCCTCTTGGTGATAAATACCGGAAAGAGGTATGGCTAGGAAAAGTACTGCAGGATGCTGTTCCTCCGAGTTCTTAGTTTGGAGTATTTTGATTCCAGAGAATGAAGTGGGGGGCACACCGCGGTGTGGAGGGTGGGAGAGGCTTCCTGTTTTCCGTGCCTCTCCTGACTGCCATCCTCCCTTTTGCTTTTCTTTAGTGGGAAGAGAGACAGAACACATATCTTCTCCTTGGGGAGAGTCTTCACCAGAAGAGCTCCGCTTTGGGAGCCTAACCTACAATGACCCCCGAGAGCGGGAACGCGACCAGCATGACAAAAACAAGAGGTAGCCGTCTCCCGCAGAGGGTAGCCACCTTCCCCAGTGGCAGCTGCAGAACCCACGGCTTCAGAATCAAACTCTGGCCTCCAGAACGTGGCGTTTAAGATCAAATGCCATCAGCTATTGGGCTTGCTTTTCTCTTAAAGAACTGACAGGGAACCTTCCGTGTTTATCCAGGCTCCTGGACCCCGCCAATACCCAGCAGTTTGATGACTTTAAGAAGTGCTACGGAGAGATCCTCTACCGCTGGGGCCTGAGAGAGAAGCGAGCAGAAGTGCTGAAGTTTGTGTCCTGCCCTCCTGACCCTCACAAAGGGATCGGTGAATATGAATTTTTTTTTTTCCTGTCACTGCCTGGAAGGCCTTATACTCTAATTTGCCCATAACCTTAGGTTTGGAAGGTTGAACTTCTCACTTATAGGCAGAAGATTCTGAAGTGTTTGAGTCTCTTTAAGCTTCTGGAAACCTTGTATTTCATAACAAGATTCACCTTCTGTTCTGACAGCGGTGTCTTAGACGTGGTACTCAATGTAGACAAGAAATAGACATGATTAGTAATATATTCAGCTACTGTATATCAAGCCCATGGTAAGCACAGTGGTACCCATGGCAGAGCAGAGGGGAAGAGTAAGCAATTAAAAATTGTGGTAACTGGCCGGGCATGGTTGTGCAGGTCTTTAATTCCAGCACTCAGGAGGCAGAGGCAGGCGGATCTCTGTGAGTTCCAAAGCCAGCCTGGTCTATGAAGCAAGTCCGGGACAGCCAAGGCTACACAGAGAAATCCTGTCTCAAAAAACAAAATACAAAAACAAAAAATTGTGATAACTATACTTTGGCAGGAGAGATGGCTCAGGGCTGAAGGGCACTAGAGGAACTGGGTCCAGTTCCCATCATGCACACAGTGGCTCACACTGGTCTGTGACTACACCCAGAGGATCCAAAGCTCTCTTAAGCCTCTGAGGGCACTCACTGCACACCTATGGTGCACACATACACATGCAGGCCGCAGAACACCCATACACATGAAATAAAATATCTATTTTAAAAAGGAGTAGACTCAACTGGGCAGTGGTGGAGCATGCCTTTAATCTCAGCATTTATGGGAAACAGCTGAATCTCTGTAAGTTTGAGGCCAGCCTTGTGTATAAAGTGAGTTCCAAGACAGTCAGAGCAATGCAGAGAAACCCTGTCTCAAAAAACAAACAACAACAAGACAAAACCAACAACAAAAGAGGAGTAGACTTATCGTGATTTGCTGACAAATTGGATGTGGACTGAGGAGGAGACAAAGCTTTGGTGATTTCTGGGTTTCCAGCTAATGCACTGAGCTCATAGCAACATTAAGACAGAAAGTAACGGAAGGATACCGAGTGTCAGGAGGTAGGGGTCTAGAGAAGTCACATGCTCAGTCAGATGTGATCTGGGTCTCAGGAGCTGGTGATTGGGTATCTTCACTGTACAGTTGGTATGTAAGCCTATTAGAGTGTGTGCCTTATCCAGGCATAGCGGCACACACCTTTTTTTTAAGCCTCAGAAGGAAGAAGCAAGGGGATCTTTGAGTTTGAGGCCGGCTAGGGTAGGGAATACATAGTAAGACTCCCTCTCTCTCTCTCTCTCTCTCTCTCTCTCTCTCTCTCTCTCTCTCTCTCTCTCTCTCCTCTCTCTCTCTCTCTCTCTCTCTCCCTCTCTCTCTCTCTCTCTCTCTCCCTCTCTCTCTCTCTCTCTCTCTCACACACACACACACACACACACACACACACACACACGCAGTGTATTTACGTGGGTGCTAAGGATGGAAAGGGAGAGAGTGCAGGGAGCACAATTGAGGGGCTTCCCAGCCTGGACCTTGAGAGAAATGAGCACTTAGTGTTGTGCCCAAGAGGACGATGAGCACTGGGATGAGACACCGTGAGTTTGGTGAGGAGCCAACGGCCTGACCATTGTTTCCCTTCCTCCCTCACACCCTGGCAAGCATCTGCACAGATTTGTTTTGAAAAGGTGTTAACTGCATAAGGAGAAGTAACATTGGCAATAAGCCAAGAGCTGTGAAATGGATGAGTTATTGGTAGCTGACTTAGGAGGCCCAAGCAAGCCAAACTTGCAGTCGAAACACTGCCATCGCTTAGGACTCAGGGGTACCTGGTCCTCCGAGACGGGCTCAAAGATGAAATGCAAAAGCTGGTCTTGCTTGATGGCCCTTGGAGGATGCTCAAGTTTCCTTCCCGCCTGTAGAGCAGGTCATGAACCCAACAGCAAACTATAAGCTTGTTCTGCAGAGAAACGAAGCACATTTGCAGATTGGTTGGCTCCATCTACCATAATGAATGGAGAAAGACTGGGGACCCAGAGGAGGCCTAGAAGCTTCCAGAAAGAGAAAGAGGTTCAGATATGAAGGATGAGGGAGGTGAAGAGCATCAACTCTAAGGACTGGCCATGGTAACTGGATGACCAGGCAGCAGACTCTTCAGAATGCTCAGGAATAGGATTTCTAACCTAGAAGCAGTTATCAGCCGTGTACAAAGCAAACATGTCCCTAAGAAGCAGGGCTAGATCCAGCCCAGGACCTGACGGGACCAGAGAGTTGATGGAGAGCGTGCACTGCGACACACCTAGAGAGAGACTGGCTCCAGGGAGAGAAGCTGAAAAAATAATCGAATGTTTTCCACTGCTGGGCATATTTATAGAAGACAGACACTTAAGGGAGAGTTTGGCAATGAATTATTGATAAGTACATAGCAAACTAAGCAAATGAAAGAATGAGGTATTTACTAATTCTGGGAAAAACAAAATGTGCAAGAAAGGAAAAGTGTCATAGAACATGACTTGAATAATGTTTGCTCAGGTAAATAATGTATGAGACAAATGTGGTCCAGCCAGGGCAGCGCTGGGGAGACAGCCAGGCGCTGGGTATGGTGGCGAAGGCTGGAAGAGAGAAGCCTGGGAAGTCCTTCCCTCTGGGGAGCCAGTAGACAATGCTTCGATATGGTACTTAAGAATTTGTTTTGTAGCCGGGTGGTGGTGCACATCTTTAATCTCAGCACTTGGGAGGCAGGGGCAGGCGGATCTCCCTGAGTTTGAGGCCAGCCTGGTCTACAGAGCGAGTTCCATGACAGCCAAGGTTACACCGAGAGACCCTGTCTCAAAAAACCAAAATAAATAAATAAAATTCATTTTGTCGGGGCTGGAGAGATGGCTCACAGGTTAAAAGCACTGGCTTCTCTTCCAAAAGTTGTGAGTTCAATTCCCAGCAACCATAGGGTGGCTCACAGTCATCTATAATATGATCTGGTGCCCTCTTCTGGCCTGCAGGTGTATATGCAGACAGATCAGTATATACATTAAAAAAAAAAAAAAGATGCTGGGCATTGTGGTGCATGCTTGTGATCCCAGCACTCAGGAAGCAGAGGCAGGCAGATCTCTGTGTTTGAGGCCAGCCTGGTCTACAAAGCAACTCCAGGACAGCCAAGGCTACACAGAGAAATCTTGTCTCAACAAACACACAAACAAACAAAAAGAATTTGCTTTGTGTCTGGTACAAATCTTTACTCCTAGCACTTGGGATGCAGAGGCAAGTGGGACTACAAGTCAGCCAGAGCTACATAGGGAGATTCTGTTTTTTAAAAAAAAAAGCTTTGTGCTTTGTGTGGAAACACATATACAATAAAATTGGAAGATCTATAGGTAAGGTTTAACATGGCCCCTGCCCAAGGAAGACATGAGTTCATCAAGCATTTACTGTTTTCTGTGTGTGTGTGTGTGTGTGTGTGTGTGTGTGTGTGTGTGTGTGTGTGGTCATTCCATTTGGGGGTGATTGGACGGAGTAAGGCAGTGTTTCTGTACAGAGCCTGGCTGTCCAATGCAGACCAGGCTGGCCTCAGACTCGCAGAGATCTACCTGTCTCTGCTTTCTGAGTGCTCAGATTAAGGCATGTACCACCATACCTGGCTACATTTCCTGTTTTCAGTCAGTATATCATGGAGGTACTTGCACATCAATGATTACTGCAGCATGATTTACAATAGCTACGTTATGGAACCAACCTATGTGTCCATCAACAGAGGAGTGAATAAAGAAAATTGATGCACCTGGAGATTATCCTGTTAGGTGAACTAATTCCATCTCAAAAAACAAGTATCACATGCTGTCTGACTTGTGAATTCTAGATTTTAATATGCATAATACCATGCCATGATAGTAGACATGAAACTACCTTAGGGATGAGGGAGAGGGATGGGGTATGGGGTAGAATAAGCTCAGAAGAGCATTCTGTGTTTACATGACCTCGTGGAGTGAATATGGGGGTGTGAGGTAAACTAGTCTGTAGAGATGAGACGGTGAAAGGGAACAGGGCAATGAGCAGGTAAGAGTTCCACTATCGACGGCAGGAAGTGCTAGGTTTTGGTAAGAAGCATACAATTGTTTGGCTCCGTATGTCATATGTGTCTCTAGTTTCTATTTGGACAGACAAAATAGAGCAACATTTACAAGAGTCAACAACAAATAACAAGCTTGTTTTATTTTTTTTATTATTTATTTGTTTGTTTGGTTGGTTGGTTGGTTGGTTTTTCGAGACAGGGTTTCTCTGTGTAGCCTTGACTGCCCTGGACTCACTTTGTAGTCCAGGCTGGCCTCGAACTCACAGCGATCCGCCTGCCTCTGCCTCCTGAGTGCTGGGATTAAAGGTGTGTGCCACCACACCCGGCAACAAGCTTGTTTTAATAAGTTGTACCTAGGTATGCATGTGTGAAGAAATACAAAGATACACTATTCTATTTTGATACTGCATTAATTTTTTTTTAGAGCATCTAAGTACAAGAGAGTGTACCAGGAAGAGATTAATGATTGCCTGGAACAATTTGTCTTTTAAAATTAGTTTTTAGGAAAACATATGAAGCATGGAGATACAGGACTGACGTATGGCCTGTTAGTCAGCCAAACCCTTGTTGACATCTCCTGCTCTAAAGCCCCGTGCAGGACTCTACAGGCGACACAAAGAAATATATGTGGGGCGTGGTGTGTGTGTGTGTGTGTGTGTGTGTGTGTGTGTGTGTGTGTGTGTGTAATTCAGACAGCCTGATAAACGATAGTCACAAATTATTATTGCTAGGTATGGGAATGCACATCTGTAATCCTAGAACTTGGGAGATAGAGGCAGAAGGATGAGGAGCTCAAGGCCGGCCTCGGCTGCATAGTTACCTGACTGTAAAACCTTAAAAGAGGGATTGTCCATCTGAATTTGGAGGCTAGCTGCCCAAGTACAGGGTGCAGCAAATGCTGGGAGAAAAATACCCTCTAGGCCTCCTGTGGTGGAAAGCAACAGTTTCTTCTCTATTTTGTCTTTAATATTAATCACCAGATCTACAGACATTAAAAAAAATCCAATAACTCAGCCAAGTGTGGTTGCATACACCTGTAATTGTAGCACCTTGGCGTCTGGGACCATGAGGAGTCTGAGGCAGCCTGTGCGCTGTAACAGGTCCAGGGTCAGTTTCAGAAGCCAATAGGACAGGAAAGGAGGGAGGTGTTCAGGATCTAAGACGAGCTTGTTTCCTTAGGGACAGTTCCTCCCTAAAGATTCAGATCTGCCCACATATGTTTCTTTAATTTAAAAGAAATAAATTTTAATTATATTTAAAAATTATGGTTCTTTTTTAAGATTAAAAAATTACGTGAATATGCTTCTTGAGTTTATGTACCCCACATGCAGGGGCCCATGAAGGCCAGAAGACAGCATTGGATCCCCTAAAACTGGAGTTATAGATGGTTGTGAGCCTCCATGTGGATGCTGAGAGCCAAACTCAGGTCCTCCGGAAGAGCACCATGTACTCTTAGCCACTGAACCATCTTTCCAGCACCCCCCTAAATACATACTTTTTCATTAAAAGAAAAGGCACGATGGCTTAGTGAGTCAAGCAAGGTACATGCCATCAAGCTTGACAACCTGAGTTCAGTTCCCTCCCTGGACCTACACGGTGGAAAGCGAACCAAACCACAAGTTGTCCTCTGACCTTCCTGCACGTGCTGTGCACCCATGCACACATGCCCCAATAGAATACATGTAATAGGGAAACCATAGCTATTTTAAGACAGTAAAAGGCAGTTTGCATGGCATGTGAGCATCATCTGGGGCAGCTTATAGATGAGGCCTCTCTGTGTATGATTTCCTATCCCTGTAATGTGCATCTTATACTCTATACTAAGAGCTATTATTGGATATTTTTTCTTCTTGAGTTCTGGAGGGCTAACTGTAATAAGATAACATTAAAGGATGTTTTATTTCAATTTATATGAGTATAACTTAAGATGAAGGATAGAACTAGGCGTGGTGGCGCACGCCTTTAATACCAGCACTTGGGAGGCAGAGGCAGGCAGATCGCTGTGAGTTCGAGGCCAGCCTGGTCTACAAAGTGAGTCCAGGACAGCCAAGGCTATACAGAGAAACCCTGTCTCAAAAAACAAAAACAAAACAAAACAAAAAGATGAAGGAAAGAGATGGAGAAAGGAAATAAGAGTCTCTTTTTTATAGTTTTAATTTTATAAATATTTATTTCCTTTTATGTGCATGAGTGTTTTGCCTACATGTGTATATGCAGTTTTAGCCATGATGTGGGTGCTGGGGACCAAACCCAGGTCCTTAGGAAAACAGCAAGGGCTCGTCACCGTGGATCCATCTCTCCTGCTGTCAGAAGGAAGGAGAGCAGCTGCCATCTCCAGAGCTGTGCGAGGTGGTACTGAAGATGAAGGCGTCTCCCAGTCCCCATTTAAAGGTTTCCATTTTCTCAGGGAAATGAGAAGAGAGGACAGCAGGCCAGAGGCAGCAGCAAAGGCACATGGGAGAAGTTTGCAGAATGTGGCAGAGATCCAAGGTTGTGGCATAAGGAAGGAGGAAGAGCAGAGTTACTCCGTGCCTGAGCCCTTCTCTGCCACTGAGTGTAAAGTCACACACACTTTTTGATGCTGAGCCTTCAGCATGGCTTGGCTCCCAAGGGCTGATGTGCCGTGGGCAGGCGATGTGGCTAATTCAGGGTTGCAATTTGGCAGGTGGTACCCCCAAGGGAAAAGGAGCTGAAGATACTTGCAATAACAGGGTTATGAAATTAGTCCAGGTGCTCCAGGCTGGCTGAAGAGGAAAGTGCAGCCCAAAAGGGCAGACAGACAGAAGAGGCAGAGCCGTGGACTAAGGAGGGCAAAGGACACGAGGAAGCTGAAAGGACAGTTGTGTGGCAGGCAAAGAGGCGGATTTCAGAGACACCAAGAATCCTGTTGAGAAATGGAGTGGAGGGGCTGGAGAGATGGCTCAGAGGGTAAGAGCACTGGCTGGCTGGCTGATCTAGAAGTCCTGAGTTCAATTCCCAGCAACCACATGGTGGCTCACAACCACCTATAATGAGATCTGGTGCCCTCTTCTGGCCTGCAGGTGTACATGCAGGCTGAACACGGTATACATGATAAGTAAATAAAGAAATAAATAATCTTTAAAAAAATAGAGTAGAGAGAAGCTGATGACCAAGACTACCGGTCTTTCGTGTGTGTGTGTGTGTGTGTGTGTGTGTGTGTGTGTGTGTGTGTGTGTGTGTGGCACGCGCACATGCGTGTCTGTAGAAAGTTGAGAGATGACAGAAGAGAAAAGGGGAAAAGATTGGTGAAACCAAATGGCCTCAGCCTCAGTGCATCATAGTCTGAAAGCAGTAATGGGACATGATACCCATTTTTCCTGTTGCCATGGAACTTAAGAATGGCCTTTCATTTGAGGCCAACATAGACAGCCAGGATTTGGGTAGAGTCAGGTGGCGAGGGCATGGTTCTGAGAAGAATAGACAGGGCACACAGACAGGTTGGCAGTCTGCACGGCCCCAGAGCAGCAAGAGTGAGAGCTGGGAACATGTAGGCTAGCATACCAAGTAGACACTGAGCCAGGCATGGTGGCGCATGCCTTTAATCCCAGCACTTGGGAGTCAGATGGAAGTGGATCAATGTGAGTTCGAGGCCAGCCTGGTCTACAAAGTGAGTCCAGGCTAGTCAGGGCTATTAGGCAGAAAAAGGAAGAAAGGAAAGAAAGCGAGGATGAAGAGATGTTGCAGTCAGTGAAATGCCTGCCACATAAACAAGTTGGCATCCGGAACACCAAAGTAAAAATCCAGTGTGATGACACACATCTGCAATCCTAGTGCTGGGCCACGGGAGACAGAGATCTCTGCTCGCTAGCTGGCCAGTCTAGCCGGTAAGTTAAGAAATAGAGACAAACAGTAAAGAAAGACAGACACCCGACGTTGACATCTGCCCTCAACATATACAAGTGCACATCTCCTGCACTCACACCCATATATTCACACTCACGCACACACAGCTGGGTGGTCACTCGGTTGGTGGAGTGTTTGGCTATTGTGCACTAAGCGCCAGGCCTGATCCCTGGCACCACATAAAACTGGGCGTGGTGCTTTATGCTTGCAATCCCAGCACTCGTGAGATAGAGGCAAGAGGATCAAGAACTCAAGATCCTCCTCAGCTACACAGTGAGCTCAAGGTCAGCCTGGGCCACACAAGACCCCACCTCAAAAGAAAAGACAAACCACCGGTCTGCTAGACCCTGACAGAATCCCGAGAGGAAGGAATGGTCTTTTACCCAACAATACCCAGGTTCTCTTATTAGAACCAAACTAATGCTGCCTCTTGCTTTGCCTGTCTCCACTCATTTCCAGAATTCGGCGTGTACTGCAGCCACTGTCGGAGTGAGGTGCGAGGCACGCAGTGTGCCATCTGCAAAGGCTTCACGTTCCAGTGTGCCATCTGCCATGTGGCTGTGCGGGGGTCATCCAACTTCTGCCTGACCTGTGGGCATGGTGGCCACACAAGCCACATGATGGAATGGTTCCGGACCCAGGAGGTGTGTCCCACTGGGTGTGGCTGCCACTGCCTGCTGGAGAGCACCTTCTGAACTCAAGGGGGTGGTGGTTCTGTCAGAAATCCCATGGGACTCTGTAAACGCTGGAGAAGGCTCTGCTGCTGCTGCTGCTGGTGGTGGTGGAAAGGTCCAGAACCTGAGTTATCCCCAGTGATTGAGGAGCAGAGGATAGCCCCTCACAGACTGTCATAGCATCTGCTTCTCAAGAGCCTTGGCTGTCCCTTCTCTTTGGCTGTTTGGATGGTGCTGGAAGAAGGGAGGAAGATGCACAGAACTGGTCCTCCTGCCCTGTCTGCTGAGTACACAGTGAATATTTTCATGAGGAAAAGCACCTGTTTTCAGAGCCAGGGTCAGCCTTCAAGATGTTCGTGAGCCCTGGACTCTCTCTCCAGATGCCAGTTCAAAGATATGCCAGCTGCAAAAGACAGTCTCCTGAGTCAAAAGACACTGGCTAGTACTCTCGTCTGTAAGTGAGCCTATGGTACCTGGGACTCTGGAAGTCGGTACCTTTGATGATGGCCTTATAAAAATACAATACTAAAGTGTAATATATGCTGTACAGATATTCAGCATCCTTTTTCCTGGTGCAGGACTTGAACTCACGATGTGGCACACGTTAATGAGCAGCCATACCACTGGCTTACATTCCCAACCCCTTAAGAGTTCTTAGGGTGAAGCCTGGCAGTGGTGGCACATGCCTGTAATCCCAGCACATACGCCTGTAATCCCAGCACTGTGTGAGGCGGAGGCAGGCAGGTCTGTAAAGCAAGTCCAGGACTGCTGGGGCTACACAGAGAAACCCTGTCTTGGAAAACCAAAAAAAAAAAAAAAAAAAAGGAATTCTTAAGATGTATATATTTTTAAGTTTCTCCTCCATCTGCTTTTGCTTGACCAATAAAACTTTATACTTGTTTGAGAGAGACAAACAGGAACCCAACTGTCTCGGTGATTGATTTTGCATTGTCCTTTGGATTGAAGTTAACCGTTTTGGACAGGACTAGAATTAGTCCCCTGATTTCTAAAGGAAATGCCGTTTGACTTTGATCATCTGACAGGAGGAAATAGGATCTGACAGTAAGATTCTTTCTAGCCGCAAGAGTCTCATAATTATTTTCTTCTAGCAAAAGGGAAATGAGATGGCATTTCAGCATTGACGCTGAGGTCTCTCTGCGTCTGGACAGGCTGCCTGGGCCTTCTACTCCAACTCCCTTGAAAAGTCCATCTGTATCCTCTCCTTCAGGATTTTCACTGTTTTTACACCAGGGAAGAGAACTAAACACAAAATAACACTATACTGAAATTCCCGTCTCTTGGAAATTTAAATTACTTGGGCCAGCGATGTGGCTCAGCGGGGAAAGGTGCCTGCTGCCAACCTTAATAACCTAAGCTTGTTCCCCGGACCCAGGTGATAGAAGGGAGAACTCGCTCACAAAGTAGTCCCCTGACTTCCGCTTGTGTGCTGTGGTGTGTGAATGGACCCCCCCCCAAAATGTAACATTTTTATGATTCCAAATTGATGAACCTGAGAGAGATAAGTAATTTGTATCATGGGAGTATGGTTGCACATGTCTAATCCCTTCATTCATGAGGCTAAGCTGAGAGGGTTGCAAGCTTGAGACCACCCTGGCCTACATAGTGAGCTGAAGGTCAGCCTAATTTATATAAATATTGTATGATTTATACACTTTCTTACAAACAAACACAATAAAAACAGGATCTGGCCATGCAGCTTCGTGATTGAATGCGTGCCTAGCATAAAAGGCCTAAGTTCCATCCTCAGTCACACACACACACACACACACACACACACACACACACACACACACACACCCCAAAACCTCTACATGTCTCACAATAAGAGTGTTGTGTATCACACTGGAACTATGATTTAAGATATGGATTAGGAGAGCAGTCTTGTAAATAAGAGCTGGCTTTTACATTTCTAAGGATTTACGTGTGTGTGTGTGTGTGTGTGTGTGTGTGTGTGTGTGTGTATCTCTGTGTGTTGTGCGAGTGTATGCTGTGTGGGGCAGAAGAGGGCACCTGGTCCCTTGGTGCTGGAAGTACAGGTGTCTGTAGGACAGCTTGATTGTTAGACGTGTGTTCAGGGATCCTAACGTGGCTCTTCATGATTGCAGAGCAAAGACTCCTAGCTGTTGAGCCAGCTCTCCAGCTCTCAAATTGTCATTTGAAGGAAGTGAAATAATGTGGGAGAGAAATGATCATGTATTAACACACACGCATTCAGTTTTGCGTAATTTGTTTACCAGTATGTACACACTCATTTGCAGTCATATGATGAAAGTTGGGGTTCACCTGTCCCCTGCATTACTGATTGGCCAAGAGACTCCATGACCTAAGCTTTATCTTGAACTATGTCTCAACGGCATGTGTGGACAGGTGTGCTTAGGATGAGGGAGGAAGGGCCAGGACATCTAGGCTTATTAGTGCTTTACTCTTCCGGCCTTGTGTGTGCTGATGCTGCCATGATGGTGGTCCCAGAACAGGAGGACTGATGTGCACACATACAGGAGGACTGATGTACACACATACAGGAGGACTGATGTACACACATACAGGAGGACTGATGTACACACATACAGGAGGACTGATGTACACACATACAGGAGGACTGATGTACACACATACAGGAGGACTGATGTGCACACATACAGGAGGACTGATGTGCACACATACAGGAGGACTGATGTACACACATACAGGAGGACTGATATACACACATACAGGAGGACTGATGTGCACAGATACAGGAGGACTGATGTACACAGATACAGGAGGACTGATGTGCACACATACAGGAGGACTGATGTGCACACATACAGGAGGACTGATGTGCACACATACAGGAGGACTGATATACACACATACAGGAGGACTGATGTGCACAGATACAGGAGGACTGATGTGCACACATACAGGAGGACTGATGTACACACATACAGGAGGACTGATGTACACACATACAGGAGGACTGATGTACACACATACAGGAGGACTGATATACACACATACAGGAGGACTGATGTGCACAGATACAGGAGGAGGACTGATGTGCACACATACAGGAGGAGGACTGATGTGCACAGATACAGGAGGACTGATGTACACACATACAGGAGGACTGATGTACACACATACAGGAGGACTGATGTGCACAGATACAGGAGGACTGATGTGCACAGATACAGGAGGACTGATGTACACAGATACAGGAGGACTGATGTACACAGATACAGGAGGACTGATGTACACAGATACAGGAGGACTGATGTACACACATACAGGAGGACTGATGTACACACATACAGGAGGACTGATGTACACACATACAGGAGGACTGATGTACACACATACAGGAGGACTGATGTGCACACATACAGGAGGACTGATGTGCACACATACAGGAGGACTGATGTGCACAGATACAGGAGGACTGATGTACATACATACAGGAGGACTGATGTACATACATACAGGAGGACTGATGTGCACAGATACAGGAGGACTGATGTGCACACATACAGGTTTCTTGGGTCCTTGGTGAATTCACACCATTTGCAGAGAACGGTCTCTTCCTCTGCCCCACTGTGAAGCTGATGGAAAACCTGCCCCTGTTGAGAATGAGATGGTTTTCTTCCCAAAAGGCTGAGTGAGATTCTTAGTCTTTTGTTTGTTTTGTCAAGATAGGGTTTCTCTGTTGTAGTCTTGGCTGTCCTAGACTTGCTTTGTAGACCAGGCTAGCCTTGAACTCACAGCAGTCTGCCTGCCTCGGTCTCCCTGAGTGCAGGGATTAGCCTGCGCCACCGTGTCTGGCTTAAGATGGTTTTCTTGTGTGCATTATTTTTCATAGAAGCACTGACTTCCAAAACAAAAAAGCCTTCTTAGTGACTATGATGTCATTTCAGGTTTAGGATGTTATATAGGGGGCTGAGAGATGGCTCAGCGATTAAGAGCACTGGCTGCTCTTGCAGCTCAGTTCCCAGCACTCATATGCAAGTCCATAACCATCTGTAACTCTCATTCTGGGGGATCTGATGCCTTTTCCTGGCCTCTACCAGCACCAGGCATGCACATGGTGTGTAGACATTTATGCAGACAAAACATTCATTATGCATAAAACAAATATAGAACATTATATAACATCTTTCAATATGTCAGTTCTTTTTGCATTTTCAAGTTACCAGAACAAAATTTTCATATTTTGTAAAGAATCTGTGTTTAAAAACATGTTGGTCTGGATGCTGGCTGGGATAATATCCTCTCTACCTTACAATGGCTTGTTATAAGTAGCTAAGTCCTTGTTTTGTTTATTGTGTTTGTTTATTGTTTATTTATGCTTTTTTGTTGTTATTGGGTTTCATTTTATCACCCGCCTAGCCTTAAATTTGAGACCTCTTACCTCCAGAGTGCTAGGATTCCAGGCGAACACCACATCTGGGTTTTGTTTTTTAATATTTAAAATATTATATGCAAATCTTTACTCCCAGCATTTGGGAAGCAGAGGCAGGAGAATTTCTGAACTTTGAGGCCAGCCTGGTCTACACAGTGAGTTCCAGGGCAGCCAGAGCTGTTACACATAGAAACCCTGTCTTGAAATACCAAAGGGGGCTGGAAAGATGGCTCAGAGGTTAAGATCGCAGTCTGTTCTTCCTAAGGTCCTGAGTTCAATTCCCAGCAATCACATGGTGGCTCACAACCGTCTATAATGTAATCTGGGTCCTCTTCTGGTGTTCAGGTAGACTACTGTATAAATAATAATAAATAAATCTTTACCAAAAAACAAAACCAAAACCAAAGGAAAGCCGGGCGTTGGTGGCCACACCTTTAATCCCAGCACTTGGGAGGCAGAGGCAGGCAGATCTTTTTAAGTCTGAGGCCAGCCTGGCCTACAAAGCGAGTCTAGGATAGCCAAGGCTACACAGAGAAACCCTGTCTCAAAAACAAACAAACAAACAAACAAACAAAACAGAAAAACCAAATGAAACATTTGCCAAGGAAAGCAATATCTAGTGTACCACAGGTTTTTTAGCCATGTTTTGTAGGTGACCAGAACAGGCCATGTTTTATAGGTGACTGTCAGCTTGATTTTGTGTGTGCGCCCCACCTCAAGCCATCCAGAACACAAGGCTGTAACGCTTTCCTCGAGAATGCCACATGGAATCAGTTGTGTTTAGTTTTTAAAAGTGTTTACTATATGGGCACACACAGTCTGCATCTTCTGGATCGACAGTGAGTGTGCCAGCTCTTCCCAGTGCCTCCTGAGGGGCTGGCAGGATCGAGGGGAGAAATTCAGGTTTTTTTGGAGGTTTAATGCAGCGGCAGCTAAGGAGACAATGGCCTCTCATTGTCAGGAAAATAGATGTGGTGGACACCCATGGGTGAGGGGCTCGGGAAGTCACCTAAGCAACAGAATAAATTTAGACTCAGTTTCATTAGCTGGAGCAATAGTTTAAGGCATGGGCCTACAAACCACGTGCCCACTATGTTTTCATTCCATCCTCAAGGCCAGAAGCAGCAGGTGTTAAACACACACTCAAAGGGTAAAGGGGTATAAAACACACAGTTTTCCTCATTCTTAGGATCCAGTGTTCCTGTTAGAATCAGAAGTAAACCTAAGGCAGGGCGTGGTGGCGCACGCCTTTAATCCCAGCACTCAGGAGGCAGAGGCCGGTGGATCATTGTGAGTTCGAGGCCAGCCTGGTCTACAGAGTGAGTGTAGGACAGCCAAGGCTACACAGAGACCCTGTCTTGGAAAAAGAAAAGAAGTAAACCTATTGATACCCTATATATTGGCAAGTTTGTGTTGGCCCATTACTGAGTTGTTAGTTTTCTTTTCAAAAGGTCTCGTTTTATTTATCAAGCATTTAGTGTGAGGTGGGCACTGCAAAAGAGGTGAGTGGCACACTGTGGACTCTGCCAGAGGGGAGTCTAGTGGGCAGTGTGTTTATGTGTCTATAGCTTGTGCTCTGGCCTCCAAGGGGGGAAAAAAGGAATAACTAAGACTTGAGGACATCCCGGTGGGGCGGGGCAGGGGTGGAGAACGACAACATGGCTGAGTGTTTTCAGTAAGAAAGAGTGGAAGGGCACACGAAGGGCTTTGCCAAGGACCCAGAGAACGGTCAGCATTGAAGGCACGTGCAGTTGCTTATCATTGGAACACAGACGGAAGCTGTTAAGCAGGGCCGGGGAGAGGTAGAGACGTAATGCTGCGCCAGGGAGTCTGGGCTTTATCTGTAGCCCGGAGTCTCCGTCTTTGCTGGACTCAGAACCTGCCACTGGATGTCTCCCCCATAGCCCCCACTTTGAGCTTCGTGTATGGGACTCTCCTGCCCACCCTGCCTATGCGGAGTGGTGTCAGCATCCAGCCCTCGCCGTTGCTTCATCCTTTACTTGCCCAGGACGAGCAGCTAGCTAATGCCCATTTGGACTCCCTAACAGCATCATTTGGTTCACTTTAGATGTTAAAGATACAGGACCACTCCACTCCAGGTGTGATGCTCTTCTGGCCACTGACTGCCTCCTTGGATAGAATAAGGCATTCCGAGGCCAGAGAAACAGGCACTGGGGATGTAGTTCAGTCGGCAGCATGTTTACCTCATATGCATGAGGCCTTGGCTTTGATGTCCCAGCGTCACTTAAAACAGCAATACACACCTATAATCCCAACACTTAGGGAACTGAGGCAAGAGGATCAGGATCTTAAGGTCATCCTTGTCAACAGAGAGTTTGAGGTCAGGCTTGGCTACATGAAACCTAGTTGCAGGACGTGGGAGCCAGGGACCTGGGAAGATGGTTCGGTTGGTCAAGAGCCTCCTTCACAAACACAAGGACCTGAGTTTGGATTCACAGGACCCGCACTAAAAACTCGGGGTGTGGTGAGATGTGTCTATAACCCAACTCTGGAGGCACATGTATGTGGAGACAAAGTGGGTCCCCAGAGCTCATTGGCCTGCCTGTATAGCCAACCTGTGAGCTCTGGGATTAGGGAGAAATCCTGTCTCAAAATTACGAGGAGGAAATCAATAAAGGAAGACAGCTGGCATTGACCACAAGCCTCCTCCATCTGCTCGTGTACACATATGCACACACAGACAACTTGTATGCACACCCAGATACATGTATGCACACACACACAGGTCTCAGGGAAGTGCTTTCCTTACACGTGGCATTTATTATAAGGATGGTATAAAAGTTACAACTGTCTAGATGAAGGGATGCTTAAGGCACAGTACACGGGGAGGGACAAGGAATTTCCCAGCGCTCACCTGGACACCGCCCTTCAGACACCTCCACATCTTCAGCAACCCAGACGGTCCCCAAACCCATTTTTGTGTGTGGGGGGGGGCGGGGGGAGGTTTAAGTAGGTATGACTCATATGGTTGATAAAATTGTCAGCCCCTGGTTAAACATTCTACTGTAAGCCCTTCTCCTCCCAAGGTCAAGGGTAAGGCCTCTCAGGGTACAGCCAGTTTCCTTGGCAGCCAGTCCATATCTCGAGGTGCCTTAAGAGTCATAGGATTAGAATAAAAGATACTGCTGTCATTTCAGGAAATGACAGAGGTCACAGGAGCTCAATGTCAGCAACGCCAGCCGGGACCAAATACTGAAAATAGTCTCGTGGTAGCCCTACTGCGACTTTAGGAGTCCTATGTCAGGAACCAGAGCAGAGACCAAATGTACACAGCTAATTTAAATAACCATGGAAGGAAAAAGTATTTCCACTCATACTCAAGGCTGGTTTTGAGCCACAGACTTAGTTTTTAAAAAATTGTGTGTAATGCATGTGTGTTTGCATGTGTGCTTGCCTGCACCTTCATGAGTGGGAGCCAGAAGCCAACCCTGGTTATCTTCCTCTTTTGCTTTCTGCTTTTTGCTTTCCACTGAGACAGAGTTTCTCTGTGTGGCCTTGGCTATCCTGGAACTCACTCTGTAAACCAGGCTGGCCTCAAACTCAGAGCAATCCGCCTGCCTCTGCCTCCCAAGTGCTGGGATTGAAGGCCTGCACCACCACTTCCTGGACAGTAATTTCTTTAATAGAGCAATGATAATGTTATTTCAGGAATGTTCTAAAATGGCTCGAGCATGGTAACACACTCTTTAAAACCCAGGATTGGGAGGTAAAAGAGGGCCAGGAGCTCAAGTTCATCCTTGGAGATATATTTAAAGCCAGTCTGGTTGTAGGAGGCCCTGCTGAGAGTTGGAGGGGGGGGAGTGGGAAGGAATGAAATTCCCCTGAATGGTAGTGTAACTTTTTAAGATTGACTTTTTCCATCCAGAGCAAGTCCCTTTGTTTTGTTGCTTTGCTACATAGGGATATCCACTAGAGCTGTGTGGACTGCTTTGCTAATCTCCTATTCAAAAACAAAACTGTGGGCTGGAGAGATGGCTCGGTGGTTAAGAGTCCACACCACAGCCAGGTGTGGTGGCGCACACCTTTAATCCCAGTACTTGGGAGGCAGAGGTAGGTGGATCGCTGTGAGTTCGAGGCCAGCCTGGTCTACAAAGCGAGTCTAGGACAGCCAAAGCTACACAGAGAAACTCTGTCTCAAAAAAAAAAAGATTTTACTTTATTTATTGTATATGAGTGCTCCATTTGCATGTACCCCTGTATGCCAGAAGAGGCCAGTCAGGTCATATTACAGATGGTTGTGAGCCACCATGTGGTTGCTGGGAATTGAACTCAGGACTTCTGGAAGAACAGCCAGTGCTCTTAACCACTGAGCCATCCCTCCAGCCCTAGAAAAAATATTTTTAAAAAGATTTATTTATTATGTATACAGTGTTTTGCTTGCATGTACATCTGCATACCAGAAGAGGGCACCAGATCTCATTATAGATGATTGTGAGCCACCATGTGGTTGCTGGGAATTGAACTTGGGCCCTCTGGAAGAGCAACCAGTGCTCTTAACCTCTGAGCCATCTCTCCAGTCTGATATAAAAGACTTTTTGAATCATTTTTGGATCATTTGTTTGTGCAGTGACAGAAGTTGCCACCGTTGGACTGTCTTGTAGCCAAGCTGTTTGTGGTAGCAGAGTGAGGCTTTTATAAAATCTGAGTCCGTGGAGGAAGAGAGGAAGAGTTGAAAAATGAACTGACGGAGGGAGTTTCTACAAGCTCCAGGTGGGAGCTGAGAGGCAAGAGAGAAGCCCAGGAGGACATAGAGGCAAGTGAGATTCCCAGGATAGAGCTGAGAGACAGGAGAGACGAGGTTGCAGAGGCCCAGAAGGGCTAAAGGAAGCTAAGGGACCTAGCAGGCAGCTTCTAAGGGGAGGAGGCACAGAAACAGGAAGGACTCCAACAGAAGGAGAGAAACAAGTGTCTTAATAGCTGGAGAGTTGCCCTTGGGTTCAGCCCTCCAGGAGCCAGAGAGAAGACACTTACTGAGGAGGTGAGGAGAGGACGGTTAGAGGGAGGAAGCAGCTGAAGAGGTGGACTCTGGAATTTGGAACCAAATACGATGGGTGGCAGAAGCCAGCAGAAACAAATGACCTGTACACCCCTTATGAGAGTCAGATCAACGGCCCGAGTCCGTTGGAAATGGTGGCACATGGGCACGGGTGAACGATGATTGTGGCACCTTCTACCAAACCACTTGAAAGAGACTTGGGAAAGGGAGTCGTGTTTGGAGCCCTCTGCATGTTAGACGGTGGGCAGGCGGTGAGGAGACAAGACAGTAATGGAGGGCCCGAAGGGCAGCTTCCTTGATTTGCATGTAAGAAGCTCAGCTGCCACCAGAGCGTGCAGGCCAGGTGCCCATCCTTGGACAGTGTGGTCCAATTTTTTTTCAATAAGTATGCAACAGGCATAAAGGAAGGTCCCAGCTGGTGACCCAGGACTCTGAGGGCATATACCTCCTTTTCTGTAACATGGAAAGAGAAGGGGCGAGCTCAGTTCACAAGATGTAGGGCCAGCTCTGGAGGAGGGGCTGTTGAAGCTTAGGAAAGGGCTTGGGTACAAGGAGGGGTTTGCATGCGGTGCCCAGAGCTGCCTCATGTAAGGGGCAGGCAGAAAAAAAAAAGAGAGCGGAGTCCAAGAGTGTGAGAAACCAGACCTCTCTAGGAAGGATTGAATTTCCCCCTTGGTGGTGGGGACCGTGAGTGGCTGAATCAAGTGTTTTCTGTCTAGGGTAATGGCCTCGTGAGTGGAATCTCAGGTAAGTAACCTGAGGGGTGGACAGCTGCACCTTGGAGGGTGAGACCGTCTATTCTGGCCAATTTACAGGGACAGATTACAAAGGGGAAGATTGACTCCGTATTATATGAGCCTGGGTTTTTGGAAGAGGCAAAGAGAGCACACCAGAGGCTAGAGCCTGGCCAAATAGATGCGAGCTGTTCCGGGAACCCTGGGCTAGGATGGTCCAAGTGAGCTGGCTAGAAAGATGAGTATCTGGGTCATCCCAAGTAAAGGCAAAGAGGTTTTGCAACTGGAGATTGAGAGCAATGGGAAAGGAGGCAGCCTCGAGGTCTAGGACAAAGAAATAGGAGGTCCCTGAGGAGGCGGTGGAGAGGAGAGTACAGGGCTTGGGTCCTACAGGGTGAAGAGGAGCCACTACTGAGTTGCTAAGTTGAAGATCCTCAACTGAATGGTAGGGTCCATTGGTTTGTTTGTTTGTTTGTTTGTTTGTTTGTTTGTTTTTAACTGAGAGTGCGAGAATGTTAAATGGGGGGAAGAGATGGGGGTTGGGGAAAGACATGGGGTGTGGAAGATTTCTTTTCTTCAAAGGTCAAAGATGAGAGGCTTCAGTTCCCGGCCCCCCCCCCCCCCCCCCCCGCGGCTTTGGAGAGAAAGTGAGCATTGAGTCTGGGTGACGTATTTGGTAAAGAAGCAAAGAGTTCTACATCTTGATCTGCAGGCAGCAGGAAAAGACAGTGAGCCACTGAGTCTGGGCTTGCGCTTCTGAGGCCTCAGAGCCCACCCCCCACTAGTGACACACTTCCTCCAACAAAGCCACACCTAGTCTAGCAAGGTCACGCCTCCTAATAGTACCACACCCTGTGGGCCAAGCATTCAAAGGCACGAGTCTGTGGGGCCATTCCTACTCATACTACTACACCCCTAAAGATACAGCCAAGTGGTAGGGTTGGGTGAGGCTGGTAAGGCTGTCTCCCCACTCCAACAACAGAGGAATGAGAAGGACATGTGGGTCCCTAGAACTCCGTCAGGACCTTCCTTCTGGAGATGGGCTGTCCTGATACTTTAATGACTACCCAAGGCTCTCTGTCAGAGATGGCTGTGGCCATGTCAAGAGAGCCTGGGCCCCCTCAGTTGTCCATGGCCGACCTAAGAGGTTGGCTAGAGGGTGAGCT
Organism: Acomys minous; assembly: GCF_964271855.1. Taxonomy (NCBI): domain Eukaryota; kingdom Metazoa; phylum Chordata; class Mammalia; order Rodentia; family Muridae; genus Acomys; species Acomys minous. Next base: position 16,795,975 of record NC_140496.1, read on the forward strand.
GGGCTTGATGCCCTCCATGTCACAGGGATCACGACAGTCAGCAGCCTAATGTGGCGCTGTGGGCATGGTTGGAATGGTTTACTGTGGGATCCGGGGAGCCTGTTTGGGGGCAAGAGTGGGGTTGAGACGTGTCCAAACCCCAGAAGTCTCATCCTGAAATTGGCAGGAATAGAGCTGCTCCCTCCCTGCTCTGGGCCTGTGTGTCTCAGTGTACATAGCCTCACGGCCCCCACTTCTGCCATCTTGGAGGTGGTCACATCACCTGTACAGGTTAAACTTTCTCTCTCCTTATAAGGTCATGACCAATAAGCATCTGGAATTCTTCCTCATGCAAATAAGGCATTCCAAACACCTTGGCTCCCCCCAAAAGCCTCTACCCACTCCCCAAAGGTTTAAATAGCCTTTGATCCCCTCTTCCCCCTCCCCCCCCCATTAAATGAGCTGTCTCACAGAAGCCTGCTTCTGGAGAGAATGGCATTCGCTGCCATCTGCAATCTCCATCCCCTGGCTGTTCCTCCATCAGCTTCCCTCTCAGGTCATGATTGTGGGTGATCACACAGCTATGGGTTGGGGAGTGGGATGGAAATGACAGTTTGCAGGGGTTCAGACAGACCCAGGCCCAGTGGCCCTCCCGACTGCATTTGAAGCGGGGAGCCAGAGGTTCTCAGGCTTCAGGAGGGCAGGGAGCCCGGCAGCTGCTATGGCCAGTCGAAAGGCCTTGGCAACACCAGGTACTTTTGTTTTCAGGCTTTTCCCATTTCTCCCATGGTACACCTTGAAGGCCATGGCTAAGACTTCCGCCTGTAGAGTCAGGGGTCCTTTCTCTAGATGTTTAAGTTTGGCCCTAATGTCAAGAAAGCTCTGGGAGAAGAAGTAGGTCATAAGGAGGTGGTTTCCGTCTGGGGTCTTGGGATCCAGATAGGTTTGTTGTAGGAGGGCCTACCTATTTGAGATAGGTTTTCAAGTTTGTCCTGAATGGCCTGACTTTGGATTTTTTTTTTTCCTAATTGCTTTAAGGGTGGCCTTTCGGAGGCCAGCCAGGAGGTAAGTCACAAATTGATCCCTAGCAAGGATGCCCTCTGAGGTATTGCAGTCCTACTCGGGATCCAGGATAGGGACTGACCATTCCTTCCCCCAGAAGGCCTGTGGAGAATAAGCTCTCGTCACACCGAGCTAACCAAAACCTATATAAGGAACACTGGCTCAGTGGGTTAAGGAGATTGCTGCCAAACCCGACAAATTAGCACTCCCGGCTCAAAGACAATCCCTGTCTTAAAGTAACAAGGTGGAGAGCAACAGAAAAAGGCACCCAGCAAGTCGGGCGTGGTGGCACGCACCTTTAATCCCAGCACTCGGGAGGCAGAGGCAAGCGGATCACTGTGAGTTCGAGACTAACCTGTCTACAAAGTGAGTCCAGGACAGTCAAGGCTACACAGAGAGACCCTGTCTCGGAAAACAAAACAAAACAAACAAACAAAAAAAGGCACCCAGCATCACATCTCCACGTGCACCAGACCGCAGGGCCAAGCCAGCGTTTACATCTTCCTCCTACAGCAGCAGCGGCCTCCGGTTCCTCCGGTTCCTCCTGCCTTCACTCTGCTGTGATTAACTAAGACCGGATAGAGAGCACAAGAAATCAGTGGTGTGGAAATGACAGATCTTTGCTCGGATTTTTGGTTTGGTTTGGTTTGTCTGCTTTGGCAGCAGCGTTCATTCAGGAACACTGCTTCCCACGCCAGCCCCTCCCAGCAAGAACTGCTCTGAGCTGCAAGCGGCCTTTGAACCCACACTGGGAACATCACTAGGTTAAAGGCCCAGGGCCTGGCCAATGGCACCTTCTTAATTTAGAGAGAACTGTTGATGGCTAGAACCCAAGGCCATCTGCATACCCTCCCGTGTTTCACTAATGGAGATCCGAAGCAGAAGGACACATGAAAAGACCTGTAGCGGTGGCCAGAATAAGGAGACTTCTTTCTTATCAGGAAGATACCTCAACAGCTAACATTCTTTTTGGCTCCTGTAGGGGGCATAGCACAATCATATTGAAGAAATTCGACTCCCCCACCCCCACCCCGCCTCTGGGAAAGTTCCAAAACACCTGAAACAAGGCGTTTGCCTTGCGATCTGTGATGACATTTAAATGGCACCCACCCGTTTCCTACTTTAAAGCTTTTGAAAAAAAATTGTTTCTAAGATGATATCTGGGCTCAGATCCCTCCATGGAAGCCCTCCCCCAATGCTGGCTGGGATCACAGGATAAGCTGCCACACTCGAGATCCTGGGAGCAGGTAACAACATAGGGCTTTCAGGTCTAGGCCTTCTGAACATTCATGTGTGTGTGTTTTGCCTGCGTGTATATACATGCACCACATATGTGCCTGGTGCCTTGGAGGCCAGAAGAGGGTGTTGGATCCCTTGGGACTGAAGTTACGGCTATGTGGATGCTAGGAATGGAACCGAAGTTGGTCCTCTGTAAGAGTAACCTAGCCTTCGCTCCAGGCAGGGAACGTTTATGTCTTTCAAGCTGATATTTAACACCAGGGGGCAGCAGAGTTCTCACAAATTTGAGCAGTTCCAGCTGAACTAAGGATGGAAGTGCAAAATTAATCCAAAAGCCTATACCTGTTTCTCTGGCTGTAAAATAAAAGCTTTGTGTTCCAGTCACTTTCCTCCTTGCTGTGACAAAATTCTCCAAACAGGGAAGGGTTTGTTGGCGGGTAGAGTCCGCCACAGCGAGAGAGCCGGGGTAGAGAAGCTTTAGGCTGCTGGACTCAGTGTGCCTGAGGCAGGAGACACAGGGATGCTGGCCTGCAGTGCTCAGCTAGTCTGTCTGTCTGTCTGTCTGTCTGTCTGTCTGTCTGTCTGTCTGTCTTCTGTGCCCCCCCCTCTCAACCACAGACCAGGGCCTTGTCTTTTTGTTGATCCTTCATCCTATCCTCCTATCCAGTAAATCAGATTTTGAAATGTTTTCTATAAGCCGTCCAATCAATTCAGTGACTGAACAAATCTGGCCCCCAGCAAGGAAAAGCCGAGTGAAATCCTGCCCCTTCGTTAGGAATGAGCATGCCCCTCACATTAGTGTTTAAATTAAATCACTGGACATTTTTAGCTGCATTTTACATTTATAAAAATTTTGGCCTGGCAGTGGTGGCAGACATCTTTAATCCTAGCACTCGGGAGGCATAGGCAGGAGGATCGCTGTGTGTTCCAGGCTAGCCTAGTCTACAAAGCAAGTCCAGGACAACCAAGGCCACACATAGAGAGTTCCAAGAAAGCCAGGTTACATAGAGAGAACTTGTTTCAAAACAACAAAACCAGTGGTTGATGCATCTAGATGTTGTGGTACAAGCCTACAATCCCAGCACTTGGGAAGTAGAGCAGAAAGATCTGTTTAGGGTTATCCTCAGTCACACTTCTAGGTCAAAGCTAGCCTGGGCTACATGAGAACCTGTCTCAGAGGGGGAAAAAAAAGAATTATAGCAAAAATTAGGATATCTTTGATTTGGTAAAGAGTAGATTTAGACACAAGATGAAAAAACAAAAACCCCCTGACTTTCAATGACTAACAGTAAATTAATTTATTCTATATTTTTTACAATGAAAAATAGGAGTAATGAATCCAAGTTACAAGGACCCTGATTTCAGCTCAGTTAAAGGGTAGCAGCTGGTGGCAGGGAGAGACACACACTACAGGAGTGGGCACTGCCTTGGAGTGTCTGTCTAGGGAAAAACCCGAGCCAGCCTGTGTTATGCACAGAGCTGCTATGTACGCAGAAGGCAGAAAGTACGAAACAAAAGCTCTGTTTTGTTCCCCTGACTACTAAGACGATGAGAGTTTTCATGTTTAGTGGGGAATCTATAGGAAAAAAGAGATAAAAAGAAATGTGGATATCATATGAATGGAGCAGGTTGTATTTAGGAAATATGTATATATATATATATATATATGTATATATCCAATTATGCATGCAGTAACAACTAGTGTGTGTGTGTGGGGGGGAAGCCATGAATTTGAAGGAGGCAGGAAGGTAGCCATAAGGATTTGGAGGGGTTGGAGGAAGGGGAAGGGAGAAATGTTGTGATGATATTATAACCTCAAAAATAAAATAAAAAAAAAATGTGAAGGGCATGGGAAGACCTAGTCCCTTAGAGGGACACAATGAGGAGAAATTTACCAGTGCCTGACTACATTTTTTTTTTTGAAACAGGGTTTCTTTGTGTAGCCTTGGTTGTCCTGGACCTGCTTTGTAGACCAGGCTGGCCTGGAACACACAGTGATCCCCCTGCCTCTGCCTCCCTGAGTGCTAGGATTAAAAGGCCTGCGCCACCATGCCTGGCCTGACTGCTTTCTTAAAGAGCGGTCCTTCACATTAAATGTGAAATGCTCCCCGCTCCCTTCCCCCCTCTTTCTACCCTTTACCACCAACCCTTAGAAAAGTATGCCACCCACAACGACCTTGCTGTCTGCTGTTTGAAGAGAGTGGAGAGGGCTAGAGGTCAGGACAGGGTGAAGGAGTCAGCAAGAGAAATTAGCAAGTGTAGGTGCTAATTTTGAACCGAGGCCAAGCATGGCTGGCAAGGGAGCGACACCCTGCACAGACAGGTGAATACCGAGGCGCTGTAGAAAGCTGGCACGACACCAAGTGTGGCGCTGTGTGTTTGTAACGTTAGCACTTGGGAAGCTGAGGCAGAAGAATCAAAATGAGTTCGAGATCACCCTGGACCACACAGAAAGCCTTTTTTCCCAAAAGATTAAAGAAAGGGACTGGCATGAATTTCTGTACCTTCATAGTTTCACAAGTAGAGGCTTTGTTTTTACATAGATCCTATCACCTTCAATATGTTAGTATGTGTAATTTTTTTTCTTTCCGTATTGCCAAGAATGTATAGGGGTGGAGAAATGGATCAGATAGTGGGGACCTTGCTTCACAGTCGTGTGGACCTGGAGTTCAGACCCCACATGGCAAATCAGGCCTCCCTGTAAATGCCTGTAACCCCAGCTCTGGGGCGGGAGGAAGGGAAGGACACAAGAGGACTGCCTGGAGTTTCTGACTTCCGGCTCAACTGAAAAGGCTCAAGGCCTAGGTTGAGGGAGAGACCCCGCCTCAAAGGAATTAATGGAGAGTGATTGAGGAGGGTGGACAGCGCCCTCTTCTGGCCCCCACATGCACATACATAACACACAAGCATAAATAAGTAAAATAACATTATCTTTCACTAAGGCATTGTTATGGCATTTCTCCAGCATATTCAAATGACCAACAACAGCACTTTTGTGCTTTGGGGGCCTTAAATAAAGTAAGGATTATACCATGGCAGACGTCTGATAGCTGAGATAGTTATCAAGTGTGGATACACTGTACCAGGGGTGACCCTAGTCCAAGCAAGATGGAGCAGGACAGCAGGAGACTAGTGCTACTCAGAAGGGCACACTGTTTACATTTGTGTGAGTTCTCCGTCTCCATGACAAAACACTTGGTACGTGCCTTAAAGGAGGAATGCATTATCTTGGCTCACGTTCTCAGAGTGTTCATCCCATGGTCTATTGGCTCCCATTGCTTTCAGCCTGAAACAAAGCAGAACACTGTGGCAGGGAACATAAGGAGGACCGAAACTGCTCAGAGGGCATTTGGAGGGGGGTGAGGGGAGTGACAAATGGAAAGAGGGTCCATTGGGACAAGATGCACCCTCCTAGGACATTCTCCTGGTGGTCTGCCTCCTCCAAGTAGGACTTAGCCCCCACAGTCTCTACCATTTCCCAATAATGTCATTGAGTTATGACTCCTCTGATGAGCTAATCCATTGATGAGGTCAGAGCCCCGTGATTCAGTCATCTTACAAAAGCCTGACCTCTGAACCCTGCTGCGCCGGGATCAAACTTTCAACACAGGAGCCTTTAGGAGTCATTCCAAATCCAAAGTAAAAAACTGATGCTTTGTTTCTGGAAATTGCTAACCCAGGATGACTTTGGGTAATGGAGTCAATAGAACAGCAACCCACAGACAACCCGGCTCTATAGCCCAACTCCGGTGGGTGTTGGTCCAGTCTCTCTGAGCGTAGATGCCACCTTGCCAGCCGTGGGCCAACTCTGACTCTGAAAACCTGAGAGTGTTCTCTGTGGCTGGTTTGTATCATCTGTCAAAACTGAGGTCTTGCAAAGAAGCCCAGGGCTGGCTAGGTGGCTCGGGGGTCAAAAGCACCTGGGTTTGATGTCTGGGTTCCCTTGTAGAAGGAGAAAACCTCTTTTGGACCTCTGCACACTCATCATGATACATGCCTCTCCCCTAATATTACATGTAAACATTTTTTTTTTAAGGGAAAGCGATCCAGTAGCTAATTTATCTAAGGAAAGATGCTTATCTTACTAGGACCAGGTGTGCTGGCTTTATGTCAACTTGTCACAAGCTAGAGTCATCTGAAGGAAGGGAACTTCATTTGAGAAAATGCTTACACGGGATTAAGCTGTAGAGCATTTTCTTAGTTATTGATTGATGATGGAGAGCCCAGCCCATCATGGGTGGTAACGTGCCTGGGCTTGTGGTCCTGGGTTCTATAAGAAGCAGGCTGAGCAAGCCATGGGGAGCAAGCTGATAAGCAGTACCCCTCCATGGCCTCTGCACCAGCTGCTGCCTCTATGTTTCTGCCCTGTTTGATTTTCTGCCCTGGGTTCCTTCAATGATGGACAGTGATACGAAAGTGTAAGCCAAATAAACCCTTTCCTCTCCAGCTTGCTTGTTCACGGTGTTTTATCACAGCAATAGTAACCCTAAGAAAGACACCAGGGAAATGAGGACAAAAGAACACCAAAGAGGCACTGTGCATAATCAATAACATCTTGATACAGCATAAAAAAAATAATTAATTTATTATTATGTATACAGTGCTCTGCCTGCATGCACACCTGAATACCGGAAGAAGGCATCAGATCTCATTATGGATGGTTGTGAGCCACCATGTGGTTGCTGGGAATCGAACTCAGGACCTCTGGAGGAGCAGTCAGTGCTCTTAACCACTGAGCCATCTCTCCAGCCCGATATAGCATCTTTCTGTTGGTTGTTTCTTGAGACAATGTGGCACACGCTGTCCTTGTACTCTGTATGCTCCTGCTTCTGCTTCTCAGGTGTTGGGACTAAGGTCTTGGGGAAGCAGTGTGCACCATTAGTAAGACTATGGGGCTCCACCTGCACTTGCGCCTCAGTCTTCCTGTCTGCGTCTTGGGCTCTGTACCTGGGTTTCTTCCACTGTGGAGTATGGATATGGCTACTGATCTCAGTGGAGACCAAAAATGTTCCAAGTCGCCAATATGTTTCCAAGTTCTTTGTGGTCTGGCTTTGAGTTCTTTATGCTGTCTTAGCAGGGTCTCCCTGAACCCCCAATGCTCAGTCTTATTACCTCAATTTCCTTGGGGGGGGGGTCCACTGAGACTCTGCTACTGCCTGTGTTCTTGTTTATGTCAAGAATTTTGTAAATGTAATTCACTCAGGTCATCAGGTTAACATCAACAGCGACTCTTGTCAGCCACGAGATAGACAGTTGATATAAAGATTAACACCAACAGTGGCTCATGTCAATCATGAGAGAGAATCATTAGTATAAAGGTTAGCATAAAGTAGGGCCTGTGAGATAGGGACATTGATGTGATGTGAAGAGAGCATTTGACCCTCTCAGCACAGCCTCCCCTAAACATAGGACCCCAGATTGTCACTAGATAAATAATCAGAAAAATCCCAAGTAAGGGACACTCTATAAAATCCTTGGGTAAAACTGTCAGGTCTACAAAAACACAGACTATGGTTTTGCTGTCTGGAGATGAGGCTGAGCGATGGATTGTGAGTTCGAGGGCAGTCTGGGCTACAGAGCAAGACTGTGTCTCTAGAAACCAAAGCAAGCAAACCAGTCAGCAGAACCAAGAGAGAGCTGCAAAACTGCTGCGTTCGAAAAATCAGAAGAGGTTTGACAACTAAACGTTGTCCGAATTAAAAAAAAAAAATGGCCTTAGGTCATCACAGTGTAGCTGTTTTGGCCCATGAATGGTGACAAAGAGACAACACATTTACATATGCGATTAAGGACTTGAGTAGGGCTAGCATGCAGCTTAGTGATAATGCCTCCCTAACTGGTGTGAGGCCCTGGGTTCAAAGCCAACCTAAGCTACATAGTGAATTTGAGGCCAGCCTAGGCTACATCATGAGAGCCTATCTCAAAAAACGTTGAGGAGGTTATTTAGTTTATAAGTTCATATGCCAGAAAGGAGACAGGGGAAAACATGGGTGCATATTGGATATGCTGGCATGTATAATGTAGTGGTGGAAAGCCAGTCCCTTAGAAAACACTTTGGCAGTTCTGTAACTAGTCAGTGCCCAAGTCCACTGTTGTTGGAAGCAAGGACAACCCAGAGATCTTAGGAAGCACAGCTCCAAGTGAGGTTGGCAAAGCAGCAGCAGCAGCCACTCATATCGGCTTGGAGAATGGTTAGTAGTGTTTTTGCCTTGAGTGATGTTCAGGGTTAGTCTGGCTTCAAATGTGACACCCAGGGGGGCGTAAGTGTTTATGTAGTAATCGACAAAGCCTGCACTGCCTGGCAATAGAAAATGAGCATCATTAGTCTAAGAACAAGACAACTTAAATAATGTCTGTCCATCGACAGCTAGAGAGTCAGAAATGTTGTAAAAAGCAATCCTGCATGCAAAAGTTCATGCCTTCGAGTGAACATATGTTTTCTGCTATGTATTTGTTTACAAATGTCACTCCCGGCTGGGGATGGTGGCACGCTCTTCTAATCCCAGCACTTGGGAAGCAGAGGTAAGGGGGTCAGGAGTTCACAGTCATCCTCAGCTACGTAGGGAGTTCAAGCTCAGCCAGGACACATAGAACCCTGTCTCCAAGACAACAACGACATTAAAAATCTATTTGTGAAATTACACATTTGGGGATGGAAAGATGGTTGAGCGGTTGGGAGCAAGGTCTCAAGGTCAATTGCCGTCAGTCACATCAGGCAGCTTGAGCCTGGACCTCCAGCTCCACATGGTCTGTCTTGGCCTCAGAGAGCACCTGCACTCGTGTGTACAAAGCCACACATCAATACACATAATCGTTTTAAAAATTAAAAGTAATGAAGCTGAGCCTAGCATTCAGGAGGCCGAGGCAGGTGATCTCTGTGAGTTCCAGGACAGCCAGGGCCATGTAAACAAACACACAAAAACAAAAGCCCCAAATGAAAATTAAAACAAAGGTTTGCATGCAAATGTTTTAACCCAGCGAGTGTGGCAAGACACAGTAATAACAGATGAGAAAGATTTACCTGGGGTTAAAGAGATGGCTTCTTGGCTAAGGGCACTGTCGGCTCTTGCAAGAAGACCAGAGTTCAGGTCCCAACACCCACAGAGCAGCTCATAACTGTCTGTAACCCCAGCTCACACACACACTTCTTAAAAAAATATAAACCTTAAAAGGTACTTAGCATGAGTATAACTTAAATTTATTTTTTGATGACAAACCAAACTTAGCTTACTATAACCTTTTTACTTTATACACCTTAAAAAAAAAAAACTCAGACTCTTGGTGAAAGCTCTTCACCTAAAACACACTACACAGCTATACAATATGTTTTCTGTATGTCTTTGTTCTATAATCTTTTAAAAATTTATTTCTTTGGTGTTTAATTTTTTTTACTTTAAAAAAATCTGTCTTTATTTTGTGTGTGTGGGTGTGTGTGGTGTATGTGCAGGTACATGTGTCCAAGTGTGTATAGAAAGGCCAGAGAGGCCATCAGGCATTCTGCTCTGTCACATTCCACCTTATTCTCTTGAGACAGGGCCTCTCACAGAACCTGGAGCGAGGCCGGCAGCCAGCGAGCCCCATCGATCCCCTTGTCTCTGCCCTGTGCAGCACTGGGGTTGCAGATGTGTGTGCAGCCATGCTTTTCTTTTTAATGTGGTTGCTGAGGACTTGAACTTGGGTCCTCTTTCTTTCCTGGCAAGTGTTCTTACGCACTGAGCCGTCTCCCCAGTCTTTTTAAACATTTGTTAAAAACCAGGATTCAAGCCCACACATTAGCCTGGGTCTGTTTGTATCAACATTGTCACAGACCTGCATGTACGATGCTGTATGTACTACATATGTATTATGCTGTACTGTGATGTTCTTTTTTTTAATTGCCATATTTACTTGTCTACTTTATCACATTTACTGGTTTGCTTATTCATGTGTGTGCCACAGTGAGCCCGTGGAGGCCAGAGGACACTCTCAGGAGTTGGTTCTCTCCTTTCACCGTGTGGGTTCCAGGGATGGGAGTCAGGCTGTCAGGCTTGACAGTAAGCCTCTTTACCCACTGAGCCATTTCATTGGCCCTGTGATGTTCTGGTGACTATGACGTCACCAGCAATTGCCATTCTTTAACTTGATTAGAATCTCACGGGACTAGGGTCAAATGTCCATTGTTGACCAGAAGTGCCATTGTGTGCATCATGACCGAATGGCATCAGAGGTTCAAGCATTTCTGTGTGTTAAAACCAAACTTAGACATTGAGAAAATCAGAACTTCCAGAACCAATCAGAGAATTGGTTATCTTCTTCTTCTTCTTCTTCTTCTTCTTCTTCTTCTTCTTCTTCTTCTTCTTCTTCTTCTTCTTCTTCTTCTCCTTCATCATGTGCTTAGTAACATATTTTGTTAGACCCACTATGTGCTAGGGCCAGACCCTTGCAGCAGCCTCCAAAGCTCATGCCTAAGTTCAGCTTGGTCTTTCCCATCGTGCTCCTGAGTTCCTCTGAAGGGCCCTTTCCACTTATCCATCACCCTGGTTCTAAAGTGGAACCTTTCTTCCTTCCCAGTGAAACCAAGTCTTAAAAGGGGCTGCGTCCATCCTCAGTAGAGCCATTGATGGCACACTTGAATAAATAGATCTTCCTGCGCAATTCTGGGGCTGTTGGGTGTCCTGAACAGCAGAAAGACGCACACACTGAACAGGAAGGAACAGGGAGATTCCACAGCACGCACTCTTTCAAAATGCTCTTTCTTCACCTCACCTACCTGTTCTCCATGCCCTTCTAAGCCAGATGACTGTCTCAGACTTGGCACCTCGTGTGTAATTCAGGCAGCCAGCCCAAGGCAGCCAGCCCACGGGAACTTGAGTCTGTCAAACTGTAGGTGAACCAGCACAGGCTGCGCTCGGCGTTTGACTCTCAAAGCCACAGCTTCGTACAAGAATTAACTTCTCAATCCACGGACTTACATGGTCTCATCTTTCAAATGTTATCTCCACCAAAATCTACGTTCTGATTTCCATAGGTAGAACCCAGCGACTCTCTCTGCACCTACTTTAAATTCAGCCAGCCTTCCCGATTCCTATGAGTGACTCACTGAATTTCGTATTCTTTGATGTTATTCTTTTCCCTTCTTTTCTTTTGTCAAGTCATTGCCGAGTAGTCCAGACTGGCCTTGAACTCACCATCCTCCTGTTTAGGCTCCCAGCTGCTAAGAGTAGAGACAAAGCCAACACCACCACATGGCTGAATCCTAGCCATATTTGACTTTTCATTTCTTTTTAAGATGCTACACAGACAGAATTGGGGTGGAGGGAGTGGGTCTTGTATGGAATAAAGTTAATTCATGCTGAGACTCTCAGTGTCACGGCGTGGATTAACTGAAGGACCCTTTCACCCCGTACCACTCTGCCAGGGAGCTTTCACCTTCTGCATCCTGACTCACCCTGACTGCTGTGACCTACGTATCTGGAGAGATATGGAACTGGGTGGTACAGCCATGAGGGTCAGCCAAGAGGTGGGGGACTGGCCCCTTCACTGGAACAAGCAACCCAGAGTTGCCTGTTCCTACTAAGACTTTGCTCCCAGATGTGTGTATACATTCTCTCTATGTTTAGGATAGCGCTGAGCCCCGTTCTGTGGCTGATTGCGACTATTCTAACTTAGAGCTAGAAAAATGCCAGTCTTGGCATATACACGAGCCAATAGAATGTTTGCCCAGCATGAATGCTGCCTTGGTTTGATCTCTAGCACCACATAAACCAGGAACTGTGGCATGTGCTTGCCACCCTACTCCTTGGGATATAGAAGAGGACGAAGTTCAATGTCATCTTTGGCATTGGTAAGCTTAAGGGCATCCTGGGCTACTCGAGACCCCCTGTCTCCAAGTAATTGATTAATTGGCCAGCAAAATGAGACCTGTGTCTTCTAGTTTAAGTTCTTCATCTTGAACATTTAAAACATCTATACCTATTTTACTTTATTATGGTGGGTAGGGTGTGCATGCGGATGCCAGAGGAAAACCTGTGGGAGTTGGTTCTGTTCTTCTACCATGTAGGTTCTACAGCTTGAAGGCAATTGCCTTTGCCTGCTGAGCCGTTTCATTAGTCCAGCTGTCTCATCTTTATGGATATTTGTAAGATAAAGAAATAGCCAACAAAAATGAAAGCAATGTCTCGGATTATCACCATCTTAGTAGGTCAACAGTAGGCAGAGTGTGACTTGGCTGCTTCACTGCGAATGTGCTTTCCTTTTAGTAGCCTCATCCACTCCTTATCTCTCTGCTGTCTCCATTTCTTCATATGTATAGGTAAGAGACCATTGGGACAACAGTGAGCTCATTTACAAAGGTGCTGTGATGTAACAAGGTCATTCTCAGGTCTTCACACTCGGTGAGATGCTGACGGCCACTGAGGTATTAGAGGAGGTCTTGAGGGTTTAGGCAAAGATACTGTTTAAGGATACCTGACCTGTCCACATTGGAACTAAGCAACTCACTTCCATTACTAATGGCTCTTGTTTTATTTAGCCCATTTCTGTTGTTAGTTCAGCCTTGTGAGATTTCTACACCTCCAATTAAAACTTGCCCAATTCCATAGAGTAGTCTAGACACAACTTATACAATAGTGTAAGAGTTTTAAAATACAGTTTAAAAACAAAACGCAAAAAAAAAAAAAAAACCCAAAAAAACCAAAACAAAACAAAACCAAAACCGCATGGTTGAGTCTACACAGTAATGTTCTAGCTTAGGACATATATTTAGTTAATATTTTCAGATGGGTATTTATTTAAAAATGGCTTTTAGCAGGGTGGTGGTGGCACCTTTAGCCCCAGAACTTGGGAGGCAGAGGGAGGTAGATCTCTGTGAATTCAAGGCCAGCCTGGTTTACAGAGCAAGTTCCAGGACAGCCAGAGCTACACAGTGAGACCCTGTCTTGAAAAAAAAATAAAATAAAGGCTTTCGTTACTTGCTGTACTGTTGGGTCTGTAAAGCACTTTGCAATCAGACCTGTCCCCACCAAGTAAAACCTGCTGTCCTTGGCCGGCATTGATCAGGAATCATGAGCATCTCCAGGCAATTTGAATGGTGTTTGTGCAGCTCATTTAGATCTTTGATACTTTCACACGATGTTTTGATCACATGCACCCCTTCTCCCAAGTCCTCCCAGGGCCACCCCCATCCCAATTTTGTGTTGTTGTTGTTGTTGTTGTTTTTAAACCCATAGAGCCCAATTTGTGCTGCTCAAATATTTTTAGATATATGGCCTTCCACTGGAGTGTGATGGTCTTATCAGGGGCTACAGCCTTAGAGAACAATGCTGCTTCTCTCTCTCTCTCTCTCTCTCTCTCTCTCTCTCTCTCTCTCTCTCTCTCTCTCTCTCCCTCTCTCTCATTCTCCCCCCCCCCCCCCCCATTGCTAACAATTGCCAATAACTCCTTGGCTAGGAGTGAGATTTCATGTTCACCTCTTTCTCTGTGATGGGATCTGGCTTGAGCCTGCACAGGTTTTGTGCGCGTGAGTTCAGTTCCTCCGCACAGCTGCCCGCTGTATCCGGAAGATGCTTTTTCCTTGTGGTCACCCCCCCCCCCCGGCTCTTACACTCTTTCTGCTCCCCTTCCAGCAATGATCCTTGAATGTTGGGAGAAAGGGATTTTTTTAAAAAATGCTTTGTTTTGTTTTTTGAAGCAAGACCTCATGTAACAGAGGCTGGCCTTGAACTCCTGATCTTCCGTTCCCCACTCCTGGGATTACAAACACACACCACCACATCTGGCTTGAAATTCTGTTTTCTACCCACTATTAGAAGTATCATTTCAAGTGGCTTAGACTATCAAATGTTGATGTAATGGACATAGTAATATTCCTCATGAAGCAAACCCAGTAGGCTCTGGTTACCACTGCGTCCCATGCTGCAATCTCTACTGCTTGCACAAACCAATTGAAAGGAGATGGTTGGTCTACAAGTTGGGTGAAGCAACTTTATTGCTTACAGATCAGCGGGAAGTGAGAACAGAAGTTCAAGGCCCGCCAAAGCCTCAGGGCTCAGGCAGGCTGCCTAGGACAGGTGGAATCTTGCCTGCACGTACTCCCTTTGCACCACAGCTGAGGCCTTGAAGAGCAGCTGATCCTTGGCTTTACACCCTGGAGCTTCCAAAAGGTACAAGAACAGAACCCGGGCTGTTCAGTTCAGTTCCTCTCGACCTAAGGTCTGTCCAGGCCACCCACAGAACCGTCACATACTCTTCACTCCCCAAAGATGAGCACATTTGAATTCCGTAACTCAGCGCTTGTGTTACCTTATACGAAAGGATAGACAGACGCTGCAGGTGTGATTGAGTTAAGAAGGTAGCTGAGCTGGGCTTAGTGGTGCAAGACTTTAATCCCAGCACTCGAGAGGCAGAGGTTGGTGGATCTCTGTGAGTCTGAGGCCAGCCTGCTCTACATAGGTAGTGCGTTCCAGGATGGCCAAAGCTACATAATGAGACCCTGTCCGGGGGCCGGTGTTGAAGATGAAGCAGGTAGCCTGCCTGGAAATCCTTTTGGGAGTGAAACAGAAGCTGGGCTTGGCGTGCTAATACTTAGGTGGCCGTAGGAGAAGGATCCAGCTATGTTCAAGTCAAGGCCAGACTGAGCTGCATATAACAATGCCCGGCCCCTTCCGAAAATGAGAGAAACAGGGAGGTCTAAAGCAGAAAAGAGATGGACAGAGGGAAAAAAAAAAGATGGACAAAGGGGCCATAAGGCAAGAATTGTGGGAAATTTCTAGAAGCTAGAATTTCCTCTGGAGCCTCCAGCGGAAACACAGCTCTTCCTCCAGCCCTCCTGCTTCTAGTCCAAAATACTCATTTTTGGATTGCTAACTTACAGAAGTGTGAGTTAATACACTTAAGTCAGGCAAAACAAACAAGTACTGACATCATTATAAGGGTTGATTTTATTTGTGTTTGTGTGTACGCGTGTCATGTGTGTGGGTGTTTACGGAGGTCAGGAGAGAACCCTAGATCCCCGGGAACTGGAGTTGCAGGGAAGTCATAAACCACCTGACGAGAACTGAACCTGGGTCCTTAGAAGAGCAGCAAACGCTCTTAACTGCTGATTGGTCTTTGCAGCCCTGTCTTATTTGTTTTCAGACCCCAGGTTAGCCTCAAGCTTTGTATGAAACAGAGGGAGACCTTGAACCCTAGATCCTCTTTGCCCCCACCACCCCAGGACTGGGATTGCAAGGATGTAGCAGTGTGTCTCCCAAAGACAAGAGCACCGACTCTGCTTCATCTGACCGCAGGCTATGGTCCCACAGAGCCAGGGACTCAGCCTTACCCAGAATCACTGAGCACATAGGGTCTCTTTTGTTTTCTCGGTGCTGGGCATCAGACCCAGGGCCTTGGGCACGCTAGGCAAGTGCACCATCATTAACGGACACTCCCGGCAGATTCTGGGTATTGGCAAAGTGGGTGTCACTATGGAAGGTGAGTGTCCCGAGGGAAACAGTGGCAATGTCACACAAGGTGTCCTTTCTTGTGGGTCAAGTAAGGCCTTGGCAATCCTCTCCCCCCACCCTTCCTCTCTCCTTCCCTCCCTCCCTCCCTCCCTCCTTTCACTGTGGGAAGAGTAATGTGTGGAGGTTAGAACTTGGAGGAATTTGTTTTCTCCTTTCACCATGTGTGTCCTGGGATCACCTTTAGGTGCCCAGACTTGGCAGCAAGCACCTTTACCCACTGAACCATCTTGCCAGCTCTTTCTGGTTTTCTCTATGGTACCCTCAAATGCTTTTTGAAGTCAACAGTTGATCTAAGTACAAAAAAAATCAAGTCAGTCTACTGTATAAAACATAAGTGAGGGGCCGGGCGTGGTGGCGCACGCCTTTAGTCCCAGCACTCGGGAGGCAGAGGCAGGCGGATCGCTGTGAGTTCGAGGCCAGCCTGGTCTACAAAGCGAGTCCAGGACAGCCAAGGCTACGCAGAGAAACCCTGTCTCAAAAGACAAAAAAAAAAAAAAAAAAAAAAAAAAAAAAAAAAAAAAAAACATAAGTGAGAATATATAATCCTGTGTAACTAAGAACAAACCATGTCACCATTCTCAATGTGGAAACAAAAGGCTTCATGGGGATAATTCAAATTAACCACTTTGTTAGGCTGTACCTGTTTAGATGTATTCTTGTTTTAATTTTTTTTAGTTCCGTATTTTCCGGCATATAAATTGACCTCCAACTTTAACTTTATTGTTTCCAGTTAAAATATAGAATTTGCAGCCCAAGGCTGCTGCACAGGGTGGAGCAGTCTTTACTACTTTCCGTGCTCTTCTTTTTCCCACCTTTTATCCCTGCCCCCCTCCCCCCCCCCCCCCACCATTTGACCCCTTAGCACTAGATAGCAGAGAAGAAAGGGAGAGGGAATTAGGAAAAATCCCTGAATCTATTTTTTCCCTTTTGTTTTGTTTTGTTTTGTTTTTTTCTTTGACCATGGCTACAAGCAAACCACAACGAACCTCCCTAAATGGTCAACAACTACCGACCCTCTCAAAAGTTCCCAGAATTCCAAACATCACACAATCACAGAAACTCTCTGCAGCTGGCGAGAGGAAGCCTCTGCTAGTGCACAAGGTAAATCCTAGTCAGCTGTCGTCCAAAGCGGCTCCGTAGCCCCAAATGAAAACGCATTCTTATAATATTTCTGTGTTTTTAAAGAAACCAAAATCCCCAAATTGTCACTACACTGGGGCACATGAGTGGAGGCCAGAGGACAGCCTACAGGAGCCAGTTCCCGCTCAACCTCATCTGAAGGAAGAAATAAATAAGTCGAGTGATGAAGGTAGGGAAAGGACGGGGGTCGGGGTGGAGTAGGGAATGCGGTCAGCGTTTATTATATACATGTACGAAAACGTTCTTGTGAAACCAAGACTATGTGCAACAAATGTACACCTCTAGAAAGTCACTTCTACAGAGAAAGATTTGGCCAGTTAGATGGCTCAGAGGTAAAGGTGCTGGCCACTGAGCTTGATGACCTGAGAGCAGGGAAGAAAGACCCCAGGTGTGGTGGTGCGTGTCCATGTTCCCAGGACATGGGAGCTTCTGAGCTTCTTTGGAGACATTTTTGGAGCTTACTTCCATCTCCTCTAGGGGATCTCTTCCCAACCAACAAGGATGGTAACCCTGCTGCCCCCCAGGCCTCCAATTATCCAGCTTGCAAGGCAATGTGCTTATAGGGACTTGCCCTGCAGTAGAAGCTTTGCTGGGAGCCAAGGATTTAAGTGGCTCCATCTTTTGTGACATCAGAACAAGTGTCCGACTTGGTCCAGGGCTGTCAGCAAGAAGCATTTTATAAAGTTAAGCCTCGTAGATTTAGCTCTACAACACGCAACTATAATAGCTTTCCAGGTGGACATTCAACTCTAAACATGGTTAAGGGTAAACACAGTAGGAGTACACTTTACAACCACAGCTCTTGTGGGTGATGTGAGAGCCTTAGGTGACATCCAGTCTTCTTTGGGCCATGAGAGAGAGGGAGAGACGGAGGGAGGACCTTTTGTACCTTTGAACTAGATTTTGAACTCCCTACGATAGCTCCCGGGCTTTGTGTAAGCATTAGGGTTCCACCCATCGTCTCCCACTTCGTCTTTTCAGATTACACCACCGTTTGCCTCAAGCTCACCTCAGCTTATTTTTTTAATTTTTTTCAGACACACCTCCCTCCATTGATGACTTCCTATCTGTTAGGTAAATATTTTCTAAGTGTTCTTTTAATCCTTTTGTCATCTTGACTGTAACTTTTAGTTGTTTTATAGGTTGTCACAAGAATATACATGTCTTATAAGATTTAGATCTGATGATGACTGTAGCCCAGTGTCAGGATTGTGCAGGAACTTTCTCCTATATAACTCCGCCCTCCCTTTCTGCTATCGTTCATAGATTGTATCTGTATATGTCCCTGACACATTAGCATTGATTCATCACCATGCACTTGTCTTTTAAATCATATGAGACATAGAAGAGAGTTACAAAATAACCATCAGGCCTGTCTTTTATGATAACCTGTATGCTTACTTTTTATAAATGCTCTTTATCTCTTCATGAAGACTCAGGTTACAATGTATTTTCATTTTAGGCTGAAGCACTGTCTGTAGTTCTTGTCACCGTCAGCTTGCTTGCTATAGTGCTCAAGTTTTGTTTCTCTGAGAACATCAAATTTCTTTTTCTTCTCTCCTTTTTCTCTTCTTTTTGAACCTAGGAATGAAGCTAGGGCACCGCCCATGCTGAGCAAACACTCCACCTCTCAACATATTCTTGGTCGTCTTTCCCTCGCCTTTCCTCCCCTCCCCTCGCTTTCCCTCTCTTCTCCTCTCTTCTTCCCCTCTCTTCCCCTTCTTTCCTTTCCTCTTCTCTCTCATTTCCTTATTCTGAACCGGTGTTCTGCTATGCATCTTGAGCTGAAATAGTACTTGTCACACAGCCCAGGCTGGCCTGGAACGTAGGATCCTTCTTCCCCAGCCTCCTGCCTAGCCTAATTTTCTTTTCCAGTATTTATTGCAACATTTTCCTAAAAGCAAAGTAACATTCTTGTGGCACTTGCTGCTAAACCATATGACCTAAATTCTATTCTTTCCCTAGAATCTATGTGGTGAAAGGGGAGAGCCAGTTTCTGCCCTACACACACACACACACACACACACACACACACACACACACACATACACACACACACACACACACACACATACACACACAAACACACACACACACAGGGAGGGAGGGAGGGAGAAAGGGAGGGAGGGAGGGAGAGAGACAGAGACAGAGACAGAGACAGAGACAGAGACAGAGAGAGACAGAGAGAGAATTTTGGGTCTTGGGTCATCTAGCTTATGCAGCAAATGTTTTCCCACAGAGTCAACCTCCCAGCCCTGTTGGCCTTGTTTGTTTGTAACCCTGCCTGTCCTTGAACTCCCAGTGTAGACCAGGCTAACCTCAACAGAGATCCACTTATCTCTGCTTCCCAAATCCTCAGATTATGAGATTAAAGGCATGTACCACCATAGCTGGCCCCTTCTTGGCATTCTTGAGTGTGTAAATTAATCAATTAAAAATAAATTTGAGGAGCTTTCAGCTATCTTTCAAGTGTGTTTTCTGTCCTTTCTTTCTCCCTCTCTTCTGAAACATCCATGATGTATATGTCAGCTTATTTGGTGGTGTCCTGAAGATCTCTAAGGCTAGGTTTATTTTATTGTATAATTTTTATTATAATTTATTCAGATTACATCCCGATTGTTGTCCCCTCATTTGTGTATCTCCTGTCCCCTCCCTGTCCCTCTTTTGTCCTATGCCCCTCCCCTAGACCTCTGAAGAAGGGGACCTCCTCCCCCAGCATAGACCACAGCCTATCAGGTCTCATCCGGACAGCCTGCTTCCTTTTCCTCTGTGTGGCACTAGGCCTCATCACCAGCGATCAAATTGGGGGCACCAGAGTTCATGTCACGGACAGTCCCCACTCTCCCCAACCATGTAGAATGAGCTGTCCATTAGCTAGATCTGAACAGGGGGTCTAGGTTTACTGCATGCATTGTTCTTGGTCGGTGTATCAGTTTGTGCAGCCCACCCCCCAGGGTTCCAGAGCCACCAGCCTTGGTGGGCTTCTTGTGGGGCTCCTGAACCCTCTGGGTCCTTCTATCCCCCCATTCTTTCATACCACTCTCACCTGGAGTCCAGCAGCGAGTCCCAGCATCTGTCCCGATCCCATGCTGAGTGGAGACTCTCAGAGGACATCTATATCCACCTATAAGTGACTATATAACACGCGTGTCTTTCTGGGTCTGGGTTACCTTACTCAGGATAATCATTTCAAATTCCATCCATTTGCCTGAAAATTTCAAGGTTTCCTTTTTTTTTTAATAGCTGCGTAGTATTCTATTGTGTAAATGTACCACCGTTTCTTTATCCATTCTTTGATTGAGGGACATCTAGGTTTTTTCCCAGATTCTGGCTATTATGAATCAGGCTGCTATGAACATAGTTGAACAAATGTCCTTGTCGTATGGTGAGCATCTTTTGGGTATATGCCCAGGAGTGGTGTAGCTGGGTCTTGAGGTAGAACTATTCCCAATTTTCTGAGAAAGGGCCAGATTGATTTCCAAAGTGGTTGTACAAGTTCGCACTCCCACAAACAATGTAGGAGTGTTCCCCTTTCTCCACATCCTTGACAACAGATGCTGTCTCTTGAGTTTTTGATCTTAGCTATTCTGAGTGTCTAAGATGGTATCTCAGTGTGGTTTTGATTTGCATTTCTCTGATTACTAAGGATGTTGAGCATTTCTTTAAGTATTTCTCAGCCACTTGATATTCCTTAGGCTAGGTTTTATTATTTTTATTTTTATTTACTTATTTACTTTTTGTTTTGTTTTTCAAGTCAGGGTTTCTCTATTTTATCATGGCCATCTTGGACTTACTTTGTAGACCAGGCTGGCCTCGAACTCACAGAGATCTGCCTGGCTGGGCAGGGATTAAAAGCATGCACCATCACGCCTGGCTGGCTAGGTTTATTTTTATCTGCTCATTTTTCTTTCTTTTCCTCAGACTAGGAAATCTCAGTTAATATGTTTTTAAGTTCTTTGAATTTTTCCTGTGTGGTCAAATCTGTTGAGTCCTTCTAGTAAATTAAAAATTTTCATTTATCATTAATTGGGCTTTTGAATCCCAAAGTTCGTACTTCTGTTTCAAGCAATTCTATCTCTTAAGCTCAATATGGTGGTACTGGATTTGGATCCCAGGACTAGAGAGGTGGAGACAGGAGGATCACCAGGAGTTTAAGGTCAGCCTCAGCTACTTAGTGAAGTTGAAGCCAGCCTCAGCCTCATGAATGTCCTGCCTCAAGAGAAACATCTCAGCCTCCTCAAAGATGGCTTCTGTTCATGTTACCCCATGTGTGATTGCTACATTCATTTATTCATCACGTGTATCTGTATGTATGTGTGGATATGTATGTGCCCACTCACACATTCACACACCACACATATGGGTGCCACAGCTTACGAGTGAAGGTCAGAAGACGGCCTGCAGGAGTTACTTCTCTCGTCTCTGTCATGTGGGCTCTGGAATATTAACCTCCAGACAACAGACTCAGCTGCAAGTGCCTGTATGCACTGGACCATCTCCCCAGTCTCAGCTCATAAATTGTCTTGAGACAGAGTTTCCCTCTGTAGCCTTGGGCTCACTTTGTAGACCAGGCTGTCCTTGAACTCACGGAGATCTGCCTGCCTCTGCCTCCCCGAGTGCTGGGGAGGTACCGCACCTGATTCTTTTAGAACTTTTTGTTGGTTCTTTGTGAATTTCACACCATGCACCTGAGTCCCATTCATCTCCTCCTCCTCCTCTCGTGCTTGCCCTCCACCCTTGCAACCTCCCCCAACAGAGAAATAAAATCTTGCTGTGAAACTTGTAGTGCGTCCCATAATATACCCTTTTGTCCACACTCCTTTGCTTACAAATACTCATTGCAATGACTCATTGGTCTGGTTCAAGGCCTCTGTCTTCTGTTATACTATCAATACTAGAACCTCACTGAGCCTCCTCTTGGCTATCATATTGTTGCCCTGTGTCATGGAGATCCTGTAGTTTTGGCCCCTTCACACACTCCAGTAGTTTATCAATGGGGTAGATGTTGGAGTGAGCCAACGAGAGGTATCTGAACTGGTGACCCTGCAACTCTCCTGCATCCACACCACTTGGGCAAGCTGTCCTGCCCTGCCCCACCTGGCTCATTCAATGCCACAACCAACAAGAAGCAGAGCCAGCCTTCCTGCTCTCATGCCCTTTGGGCTGGCTTAGCCACACAAATGTCATCAGGACTGTCGCTACTGTGATTCCCAGATAAGTGAGATTCTCCCAAGTGCCACAGTAGGTGAGGGGAAGGGACAGCTCTCCTGCTTTGATGACCTTGGGACCAGCTCTCCTGCATGCCATCTGGGGCAAGGGGGGGCATTTCTTCCTCACCCATGTCAGCTCAGGGCAGACAAGTGGTGGAGCCAGCTGTCCAAGGCTCACACCCTCAGGGTCTGCTCACCCTTGCTCCTACCATCAGGGTGAACTCTACTGTGCTGCCTAACTAATTAATGTTAGGTAAATGTTTGACCATGGAGTTTTACCCCCAGTCGTATAACTGGGCATTTTAAGTAATATGGCACTTACAAAGAAGATCCTTGTCCATCCTCCCACCAGATTCTGTTGCTGCTGCTGTTTATGATCACTGCTGGCTTAGTGAACCTTATGGAGTAATTCTGCTAACATCTGTATTTTTGGGTTGTATTGGTCTGGTTTGTGGAGTTTCCAACTGGAGATTAAATGACTAGGACCAGTAACTATTTGTCAAAGGGTCCCATGCACGTATTGAGGCATGCCTTTAGCATTCAGCAAGACAGTCAAGAACTTGACCTTGCTTACAGTTTTTGCTTGTTCAGAGCCCAGAAGTTAAGCAGAGGAGAAACCCTGAGGCCTTTTCACTGCTCTTCAGCATATGTGCAGTTCCACATGCAAGTAGTCATCCAGATTTCTAGAACGTGTCAGAGCTTGTCAGAACTCTAGGACAGTCCTATTGCCCAGCTTTTCATTTTAAGCCTTTTCTTTTTTAAAATCTAGTTCTTGCCTCAGCGATTATTCACCATCTCAGGTATCTGTGGCATCAAATAATCACCTGCCAGTGGTTTTGACAAATGCTCCTGGGAAAGGTTTCACAGGGCCCCACATCAGGTAAGCTGAGACAAGCTTGCAAGTGGGTTTTCAAGGAATCACCAGACAGGTCAAGAGATGAGAATTCTCGGGGTGGTAGACTTTACAAGAGCGCCTGCACTATCTATCCCTTTTCTGGTGGCTGCCAGATAACCAGATTTCCTGTCAATATTGCCTGTTGGCTTTTAAGCATACTAAGAGCTGGAGGTGGTGGGGTGTTTGGTGTCTAGAGCAAATTTAAAACATCAGGATGCCAGGACTGGAGAGATGGCTCAAAGTTTTGAGTGCATACTGATTTTGCAGAGATTGAAATTGTGTTCTCATAAGGGCAGCTCACAAATGCCTGTAGCTCCAGCTCCAGGGAATATGATGTCCTCTTCTGGCCTCCTTAGGTAACACGTACGTGCACACACACACTTAAAAATAAAAATAAACCTTAGGGGAAAACCATGATGGTAGTTTTTGTTACCAAGATGTGGTGACTTTTCTTGAATAAATGCTTCCTGGATTGTATCAACTGGTTAATTTCTAGAATTCTGGGGGAAAAATTATTCTGATGATTTTGAGGGTGTTTTTTTTTTGTTTGTTTGTTTGTTTTTGCTTTGGTTTTTTGTGTGGTTTTTCTTTGTATGTTTCGTTTCTGAAATTGAGTCTCACTATGTAGATCTGGCTGTCCTCGAGCTCACAATGTAAATCAGGCTGTCCTCAGACTCATAGAGATCCACCTGCCTCTCTCTCTCTCCAAAGTGCTAGGATTAATGCATGCACCACCACACCCAGCTTATTTTTAATTTTTTTCTTTTTCTTTCTTTCTTTTATTTATTTTTCTTTCTTTCTTTCTTTCTTTCTTTCTTTCTTTCTTTCTTTCTTTGTGTGTGTGTGTGTTTTGTTGTTGTTGTTTAGTTCCTATAGATTTCTGGGACTTACCCCAGTAGTTCTAAGGCATCGTCTCAAAGAACTAGAATAAAATTATACTTTTATAAGTGTCATAGGCAATTCTTACCCAGATCTGAAGAACTGCAAAATGATTTCTTGCCCATCCCATTTTAAAAATATTTTTTAAAAGATTGGTTTATTATTATGCATACAATGATCTGTCTGCATGTACACCTGCAGACCAGGAGAGGGCATCAGATCACATTATAGATGGTTGTGAGCCACCATGTTGGTGCTGGGAACTGAATTCAAGACCTCCAGAAGAGCAGTCAATGCTCTTAACTGCTGAGCCATCTCTCCGGCCTCCGTCCATCCCATTTTTAAAATCAACCTTACTGGGCAGCCAAACCAATGGGATTTCTGTGAAACTTGAGCTTTTATGTGCATGTAATCAAGCATGATAGCAGTTCTTCCAACCACTCCCTCCCCCACACCCTGAGGCAAAGTGTAGAAATTGAGGTCCTTGACTTCCTGAACACACTTCTGAATGGTACTTGCAGCCTATAGCCCTACATGCTACCGGAGAAGGCTAAAAGGCCAGGGTAATGTGCTGTGGCAGATATTAGCCTTTGGGTGAACTATTTAAATCAGATTGCAAAAATGTGGATAGAAGTCACAACAGCCATTTCTTGTCCTGCTTGATCTCTGCCTGGAAATTAATAACCTGCATAACCAGAAATCATAAGTAACAGTCAATGATGAAGTAAGTTATGGCCTCTTACTTCTGAGCAACGTTAGAGTAATGGATGGAGGCGCGCTACCACCCTGTCGCTTGATATTCAAAGCAGCTGTTTTTATGTGGCACCTCGTAGGTGACTGCTTGAGTTAAAGTGAAGCTGAAGATCTGGTTCCCAGGCACTGCTGTCTAAAACTCATTGATGGGGACAGTGAAGGCAAGCTTTGTACATTCTGTGAGATGCACATGGCAGGGTGCACCTGATACTGAGTAAGGGGCCTTCTTGTTATAGGCCAGAGAGAACACAGTATGTTCAGCGAAGCATTATGGATATCAGCTTGAGTGTTCTCAACTTGGTTGTTTATTTGTTTTTCAACAACACAGAAGGGTATTCCTGGACTGACAAATACTACTGTGTCTTGGCAGGTGGTGCCCCCAAAGAGCTAGCAGAATCTACAAGCTTTTTCATTACCCTAAAGATGATATCCAGCCAGAGGGCCACATGGGTAGGTAGAACGGAACAGCCCCAGAGTGCCACCAGCCACCACACAGAGCGGGGTGCTGCCACTACAGTGAGCAAGTATGTGGTGGAGAGGTGGGAGAGAGCGGGGCGGGGAAAGCAGAAATGTTTGTGGAACTGAGGTGGAACTGAGACTCAAGGGCGATGAGGAACAGCCTGATGTGAGTGGCCTGTGCTGCCACTTGAGGCCGTGGTGATGTCCAGGCTCAGGCTTCCGCCAAGGGTCATGCCTGGGACCATGGCCCTGCAGCAGTAGGGAGGGGCGTCTATGTCACTGTCCATGACCCATGTTATCACCAATGGTCATACGGAATCCCTGTTCTGGGATGCCAACTGGGGCCATTTTAATGTTGCCCAGAGCCAGCCCCACCCCTTGCCTGGGAAGCGCAGTAGAGCTGGCTTTGGTGTTATGGTTATGGAAGAGCTGTCCCTACTCCTCAATGGGGTGGCATGGGAGAGATGGACCTGAGGGCATGAGATGAGAGCACTGACCCTGGCTGGCCCTTGCTAGCTTCAGCACTTGGAAGAGTGGGCTGCACCTAACCTGGCCCTGGTTGCGTGATGTAGGTGAGCCTGCCTTGAGGGCATGAGAGAGGGAGAGCTGTTCCTCCCCTTCACCCAGGCAGCATGGTAGAGCTGACCCTGAGGGTATAGGTACAGGAGAGATGGCCCCACCCCTCTCTAACTGCAGCACTCAGGAGAGTGTGCCCACACCTTGCCTCGGCAACACAGTAGAGTTGGCCCTGGTGGTATGAGATCAGGAGAGCTGGTCCCTCCCCCTTACCAGCAGCTGCAGGCAGGAGATCTGGCCCTACCTCTTGCCTGGAAAAAGCAGGAGATCTGACCTTGGTGACTCAGGCACACGGGAGCTGGCAGGCTGACCAACTCAGCTACCACCTAGCCCCAGACCCAGGGCTTTGGGTTGGCCCACCCCAACATTTACCTCAGCTATGAACTGCTGAAACACTTGAAGGGACTGGTCCTATAGAACCAAAGCTGCAGGATCTCCACGACACAGGGCAACAACAGGACATCCAAGAGGAGTCCTGGGGAGGACCCAGTATTGATGGTGTAGCAGAAGCCAGAGGCCTTGAACCAGACCAATGATACATTGCAAGTAAAAATATGTGGACAAAGGGGTATACTGTGTGACACACTGTGACACCGGAGCTTCCACAGCAAGATATTTTCTTTGGGCAGGGTGGTTTGCAAGGGCAGAGGTCAGATATGGAGGGACAGTGAGATGAGTGGGACTGGGGTGCATAATGTGAAATTCATAAAGAATCAATGAGAAGTTAAAAAAAAAATCTGTCAAGACGTTCTTAGAAAGTCCTTAAACAAAGAAGGTAAGAAGCCCAGGACCAAAGTTCCCAAGATTAAATATACTGTTACATCACCTGTCCTGTAGTACAAATGCTGACACATTGCTCTGAAGGAATAATGCACTAAATAAAAACAAGGAGGCTGCAGACTGTGAAAAGAACAAAGGAAGTAAAAGCAAAATGCTAGAAACAGACCACCAAGAGATGTAGGCTGTCTTCATTTAGAGCCTCTACTTTTAGGTCTGAGTCCAGTTTTTAAAAAAAAAGTCTTTAAGAATAAAAAAAATAAAGGCCGGGTGTGGTGGCACAGGCCTTTTAATCCCAGCACTCAGGAGGCAGAGGCAGGAGGATCTCTGTGAGTTCGAGTTCGAGGCCAGCCTGATCTACAAAGCAAGTCCAGGACAGCCAAGGCTACACAGAGAAACCCTGTCTTGGAAAAACAAAAAGACTAATAAATAGGTGATCAGACCTTGAAAGTAACAACCTTTGAAGCAGTCAGTGGTGTTATGGTAGTGAGAATTCAAATGGCCTCAGTGAGCACACATTAAGCATGAAACATTAGCATGTACAGACAGACTTCTTTTTCTGCCTGTTCTTAAACATTTTTATCATTTTAAAGTGTGTGTGTGGCCCAGCAGTGGTGGCGCACTCCTTTAATCCCAGCACTCAGGAGGCAGAGGCAGGCGGGTCTCCGTGAGTTCGAGGCCAGCCTGGACTACAGATCGAGTTCCAGGACAGCCAGAGCTGTTACACAGAGAAACCCTGTCTCTGGAGGGAAAAGTGTGTGCGCATGTGTGGAGGTCAGTTCTTGCTTTCTATCTGGTTGGGGCAGGGTCTGTTGTTGTTTTTGTTTCTTCACAACATACTTCAGGACTAGCCGGCCCGCATCCTTCTGGCTGATTCTCCTGCCTCCATCTTGTGTCTCTGGGTAGGAATGCAAATATTAAAGATACAAACCTCAGCATCTAGCTTTTTGGGTTTTGTTTGTTTGTTTGTTTTATTAATTAAACATTTTTTATTTTTTACATATATATTTATGCGTCTAGCTTTTTATGCAAGTTCTGGGATTGAACTCGGGTTGTCAGGTTTGGACAGCAAGCGCTTTTACCCACTGACCAAATCATCTTACTCCACCTGCAGTAGTAACGTTTCTGTTGCGCTGATGGAACACCGTGACCAAAACCAACTTATGGAAGAGTTTCCTTGGGCTTACAGTTTCAGAAGGAGAGTCTGTTATGGCAGGTGAGGTATAGAGGAAGGTAGCTGGAGCAGGAAGCTGAGAGACCACATCTTCAACCACAAACAGAAAACTGAAAATGTAAACTGAAAGTGGGGAAAAGGCTTTACGCTCTCAAAGCCCACCCCCAAGTGGCATGCTTGTAGTAAGACTGCATTCCTGAACTTTCCCAAACAGTCTACAAACTGAGGATCAACTGTTGTAATACACAAGCCTTTTGGGACTCTCTCATCCAAACCAGCACAATGCCCAGAGAACACAATGCTCTCAGGCTTGTCAGAGAAGCCTCTTTGTGTAGTGGGCAGCAGTTAATGCAGCATGTCACAACTGGGCACAGTGCAGGGGTTAAGTGTTTGTGGACTGTTCAGCCATAAAGGGGACATCTATAGCTTACCCCCTCCCCTCAAGATGCAGAGAGCATTGTGGAAGAGGGACTAGAAATATTATTAAGACCGTGATGCTGAGGAAGACAGGGGTGAGACAGTGTCTTCTGGATATAGAAGGATGGATGAGCTCAGAGTGCCTGTGGCTGTCCGCACAAGATCAAGCCAGCCAATAAAGGCTAAGAGAAGAAGAGTCCGTGTTCTTTAGGTGTGTGGTCCCTGGAAGGTAGACCAGTGGATGACCCCACAGCACAAATTTAACTCAGCAGCTTATAATTTTACATATATATATGCCAAAGTTGTAAAGTGGGGGGTAGGTCTGGGAGAAGGACGGGTAGGATCAAAATGTTTTGTATGTGTGTAAGAAGTTCTCCCGTAATAAATAATAAATATATTAGAACTTTTAAAAGAGAACCTCTTTTGCAACAAGGGAGGTGGCTGTGGCTGTGGCTGTGGCTGTGGGAGGCTGTTTGGAAAAGCAGCTTCCATCTAAGGCTCCCTGGATTGGCCCCTTCGCTTAGCAGTTGTGCGACTGTTGGCTAGTTTCCTGAGATTTCTAATCCTCGGTTGCCTCGTGGGGAGAGTTAGCATAATAATGGTGCCATATCCACAGGGCTGTTGAGAGAAGCAAGTGCGGCAATCAAATAAAGTGTATCACCTGATGTCGTATGAACACAAAGCACCCAATGTAGACCACTAGAGCAGTGTGGGGAGTTGAGGCTAGTGGCTGCTTGTTGTACAGGGCTGTCCTCTGGGCCAAACAGTCCCCAAGCCTCCTGAGTTCAGTTGTGGCCCCTGCAAAAAGATCAAGCCAGCTGCCTTACAGGGGTTGCCATCTGCTCATGGAAGGAAGGGCGGGAAGAGTCATGGAACCCTCACCTGGGCATGTGGTCTCAGGGCAGGGCTGGAGCTGCAGTTCTTTATCCTTTCAGTTGTGGTCCCTTTGCCTAAGACCATCTGCATATCAGAAATTTACATTACGATTCATAACAGTAGCAAAACCACAGTTATGAAGTGGCAACAAAAATAATTTTATGGCTGGGAAGTCACCACATCGTGAAAAACTGTGTGAAGGGGTCATCGCCTTAGGAAGGCTGAGCAGCACTGAGCTAGCGTATATAGGCAGGGAAAGAATAGAGGTGGCTCCTGTCTGTGCATCATGAGTAAAGACTTAATAGTGTGTCCTTTTCTGGGATGACCACCCATACTCTTGTATCTTGTAACCCCTCACCTCTGCTCTGTAAGTGAGCCCGGTAAACTTACTGGTGCCCCAGGGTGAACTTCGGTGGCATTGTACCGTGGTTTGCTGTTGGGAGAAATTCTATCAACACTTGGCATATTGGAAGAATTCAACAGCAAAAGTGTTGATGAGTTGGCGGAGGGGTGGGGACAATGTTGTCTCTGACATGAGGGAGGAGGCAAACAATTGACTCCAAGCTATGTGGGGTTGCAGGGGAACTAGTCACACAGTGGTTTGTCCCCATAGGGCTTATGGGGATAACGGCAAGGCGGGTAACTAAGGTGAGGTCACTTGGGTGGGGAATGTCTGTGCATGAATCCCAGGATGGCAGACTTCTAGGTGGTGTGCAATGGTACGCCTGTTTGATGGGTGGGGTCCCCTCTGGAAGTGTGGAGATGCTTTGAGAACAGCTGAAGGTTTAAAGCAGACAAGCCCTGGGACTATCAGGTCATGGGCGGAGGTATCAGCAAGCAGCTGCAGAGGCAGCCTGGCCACTGCTATGGGTAAGAAAAGATCTATTTGAAGCTGAGGGGCGCAGCTTGGAGGGAGGTCGCTGGTATTAAGGGTGAAAGTGCAGAGAAATAGATATGAGGCTTTGGTCTTGGTCTCTGACTTAATAAATTATACAAAAGAGGAAGACATAGAGATCTTGGCACGTCAGTTTTTATGGCTAGGAGCCAAAAGAGGAAGAAAGTCCAGGTTAGGTTAGATTGCTAACACAGAGCCTGTCTTGGGACCCCCCCACCCCCAAACATGGAACCATGAAAGGAGTTGGGTGGCAATGAAGGGACAATGTAGCTGTTACAGAAGACCCTTAGGTTCAATCTTTAATACAAAGAAAGAGGAACTCTGCGGTCCAGAACATTGATGGGAAAGCCTTAACAATGGCCCAACGCCAGAGACTATGGCAATCGGAGAATGTTTAGCACCAGAGTCATAGGAACCAGGGAAGACTTTCAAACAAGCAATGAAGGAGCCCCTCAGCATGAGGCTGGTGAGGTTGTGGGACACAGGGCAGAGACAGATCAGCCTGAGTGCTGCCAACGCAGACAAGCTGAGCAAGGCAGCCACCCATCAGCCCTTGAGAAAAAAGCCTTAACAGTCCAATGCTGTCTTCTGTGATCTAAGTAATCAGTCTTCTATGATCTAAATAATCAGGCCCTGATAGATTGGCTCACAGGAGCCACTAAGAACATGTGGTTAACTCCAGCTGAGGTTCCCGTGAATATTCGGAACCAGAAAACGACAGAAGATGGGTAGGCCCTAATGAGGGAATTGGGGATGCAGAAGCGGTATTGGATGCCTACCTCACAGGCCCAGACAGGCTTGTGCTTTGGGAGACCCAAGAAAGAAGCTGACTCAGGAAGGCCAACAAGACTGGTGTGGAGCATTGGTGGCAGTGCTGAGCCCCACGGTAGGGAGGGACCTGAATAAAGCAGGAGAGGCTTTGGATGCCCTGAAGGATTTGGATCCTAAACCAGGAAAGGTGCTAAAGCCAGCAGGGACGAGGGGGAGGAGTGAGCTAGGCAAGAACACACATGTGGTTGGACCTGCACAAACCTGGAGTCCCTAGGGACAAAATTGATGGGCAAACAAACACTGGTTTTTTGGAGCTTTTGGAGGGCCCTCAGGGCCAGACCAGCAGTTCACCCCACAGGAATAAGGGGAAATGGGCAGCCAGGAGTTACAGGTGATTCCCACTGCTCTGCTACAGAGGAAATCTCTCAGGACGAGAGCCTCCTTAGCCAATCACCTGAAGGGGCAGCCAAGGTTGCCTACAGGTGAAGGCCATTCAGCGTGAGCAGAGGCCTCCTATTGAACTGAGAAGTTACTAGAAACTCACCAATAGTGCAGAATACTGGGCCCTAGTGAATACTGGGATGGAATGTACATATTGATGTGAGGTAACACCCAAAAGCAACAGGGCCAGTGGGTGGTGGTGTATGGATCTGGGGACAAAACTATACAAGCGAAGCGGACTAAAATTCTGAAGGTGGATAATGGCACCCCTCCCTTCCCCAGGAGTATGACGTGTACATCTCTTGTATGAAAGAACATTCTGGGAGTGAATGCCTTACTAGGATATACCCTGCAGACAGCTATTGAGGAGTCCCAGCCAAGGCTGCGGACAGCGAAGGCAACTGTACAGAGTGGCTGAGGGGACAGGTGGGGGCCCATAAAGCTACCCACACCATGACAAGGGTCTTCTCTATAGATGACGTCATGCTAACTTCTGACTGCTTTACAGATTTGAGGACCGTTTGAGGCACACACAGGTGCATCTGAAGGAACATAGGTCCTCTATGGGGAACATCAGTCCCCATAAAGTGCAAAGTCCTGACCCAGGAGTAAATTTGGTGGGGGTGGGGGGACTATCATGGTCAGTTAGGACACACACGAACAAAGCAAGGAGATGTGTTAATCTGCTCAAGTCAGGACAGCACATCTGGTACAGCAGCTGCAGTGGAACCTCTACTTGATTGCGTTTTCGATAGTCAGCTGTTGTTCTCCACGATCCCTCTGTCATCTTCACCGGACAGATAGGAGAGATAAAGGAGATGTGATGGGAACCCCCCACCCCCCACCCCCGCACCTTTCAAGTCCCTGATGGTGGCGCTCCTTTCCCAAGTTCCTCCAGGGGTGCAGTACTGTTTTTTATTCACTATTTTCCTTGGCAGAGGCAATTCTAAAGGCTATTCTAAATTTATAATGTGTTTGTGATTGTGTCTGGGGTAGTCATATCATGTTCAGGCATAATTATGACCTGGTTATTGGTTTCATGTGGGTGTTAACCATGGCATAAAGAGATATGACTGTGTGTCAAGTTGACAAGGGGTGGATATGTGATGGTTCTTTTTGGTTGTCAACTTCCTACATCTGGAATTAACTAAAACCTAAATGAATGGGCATACCTCTGAGGGACTATTGCTTAGTTTGAAGTGGGAAGATCCTCTTCCTCCTCCTCCTCTATCTCCTCTTCCTCTTCCTTCTCTTTCTCCTTCATTTTTGAGAAGGGTTTCGCTATGTCCTGGAACTTGACCTGTAGACCAGGCTGGCCTCCTGTCTCTGCCTCCTGAGCCCTGAGATTATAGGCATGCACTACTACCACCCAGCTGAAATCCACTTCTAATCTTGATCTTTGAGGTGAGAAGATACACCCTTAATCCAGATCTTTTGTGGTGGGAGGACCACCTCTAACCCGAGTTACAGCTTCTGCTGGAATCCTAGGACTTAAAAGAACTTTTTCTTCTTTGCCTGTTTGCTTTCACCTCACTAGCAAGCCCATTCCTCACTGCCAGTAGAGCCAACGTCTTTGGGATTTCATCACATACTAAAAGATCTGCCAAGACATCCAACCTTGTGGGCTGAAGAGCTACTAGATTCTTGGACCTTCCAATGGTAGACAGCCATTGTTGGATTAGCTAAACCACAGCCTGTAAGTCATTCTAATAAGTCTCAAAAATAGTTTCTATATTGATTTTTACATCCCCACCCGTGCTGCATCCTGCACTGCTCAATCTTGGAGACCTGGTTCAGGTGATGTGGGAATTAAGGAACAACAACCCTTGGGAAGCAGGGGCAGGCAGATCTCTGAGTTTAAGGACAGCCTGATCTACAGCATGAGTTTCAGGACAGCCTGGGCTACAGAGAGAAACCCTGTCTTGAAAAACAAAACAAAACAAAACAAAAATAATGTTGCAACTATCCTGGAGGAGAAAGCACCCCTTGGACCAGATGACCACCTGGAACGAGACTTATCAGCAGTTGTAAACTACCCAGTGTGGGTGCTGGGAACCAAACACATGTCTGCAGCAAGTACAGCACATGCAACAACGACTGAGGCATCTCTCCAGCCCCTGTCTGTCTGTCTGTCTGTCTGTCTGTCTGTCTGTCTCTCTCTCTCTCTCTCTCTCTCTCTCTCTCTCTCTCTCTCTTTCTCTCTCCCTCTCTCTCCCTCCCCTCCCAGTCTGCGAGACATATCAAACCAGGGTTGACCTGAAAAAGTGGGTGCGAATTGCAAGAGACAGAGACACATGGGATATGAGGCCAAGACGGATTCCAGTCAAGGCCCACTTTATTAAAAGTGAGTATGGTTTATATAGCAAGGGTGGGCCACAAGCTCTATTACAATCTCACCTCCCCCTACCTCCCAGGCAAGAATATAATCCTCCGAGTAGTTCCCTGTAAGAACTTCCTTATGCCTTTCAAAGGTAAACAAGCCAAAGGTAGCCTAAACACAAGACCAGCTTCAGCAAAGGTCAACAACTCGAAGGTCACAGCATGCACCTTAAGCACAGGATTTCTAGCACGGCTGATTTTCTAGCATGGCTCCCCTCATCTCACCCTTCTTTATAAATTTATGAAGCAACTGTCTTAGGTTGGTGAACTAAAAACCCTTCTTACCAGTCATCAAGGTCCTGGATATAATTTTCACAGACCTCTGTCTTAGGTTGATAGGGATTTAGAATCACTCTTACCCATCACTGGCTGCCTTCATGTCGCACAGGGTTAAGGGAGTGCTTCAGCTATGTACCATGCACTTGTGCTTGTATTGGTTGCAATTGCTGAGACATGATCTGTGTTAGGCAAGGAAGGAAGGCACAGGCTATAATTTGGAGCCCTGCCATCCCCGCCAAGGAATATCCATGCTGTGGAATACTGTTAATTCTAAAGAGATTATATCGAATGCAAATCTAGTTGCATCCTACTCATAAGGAGTCTAGGGAAGTCTAGCATGACATTGGAACTTGCTCAGTCATCTCAAGTCGCTAACCTCTTAGTTGAGGCATGAAAAATATTAGTAAAGCAATAGCAAAAACAATAGTAGATACAAGAATAATAACAGAGATTTTACCACTCAACAAGTATGCCACAAATCCCTTTTCAGTTCTCCACAGTCCTGCAGATAAAACTGACCCTAACAATTAGGGTGGAAAAGTACTTGTAAAGGTTAAAATCTGAGCTTCTGGAAGGAAAATATTCCGGAGGAGTCTCTGCAAAGTTTCCCAAGTTCAGTCAGGTCAGCACACTCTGGAGGTCCTCAAGAAGGATGTCTCATGGGTGCTGGAACACTTGAATTCTCCTCTCCCTTCATACACAGGCAAACCAAGCCATTGAGTGTGGTTGACATACGTTATCCCAAGAAACAGGTTGAAGAAAAGGAGGATCAGGAATGTGTGTCCAGGGAAGCTTCACCTCCGACTTTGGGATCATCAGCGGACTCATCCATGCCAGCATCCACCTCACACACAAACCTCTCGGGCAGCCAGCGTGCAGCATCATGTTCCCGTGAGAAAACACAAACAGAGCCTCGACCCCATATTGATACAGGGTTGGGTCCGTTCCACTGTCCAGTTAAAGGATCCTTCCATGTCACTCTAGCGAAGGATGACTTGAGTATTAAAGCATTTTTAGATGATTGGGGATACAGCTCCCCCTTCTTTACTTTTTGTGTATTAGGTTTTTATGGTAGAGTGTGCTGACTCCACCATCCCACGGAAACATGAGCACATTTTAACCTTTTAAATTTAGGTGAGCTTGCCACAGCTCCGAAGAAAAAGGAACTTGTGCCAGGCGTGGTGGCGCACGCCTTTAATCCCAGCACTCAGGAGGCAGAGGCAGGTGGATCACTGTGAGTTTGAGGCCAGCCTGGTCTACAAAGTGAGTCCAGGACAGCGAAGATAGCACAGAGAAACCTTGTCTCGGAAAAGAAAGAGAGAAAAGAAAAAAGAAAAGGAACTTACATCTCTGCAAGTAACTTAGCTCATCAGCAGGAGCTCCTGCCCTGTGAAGACCAGGTTGGACTCGTGACTTAATCCCCAAGTGCTGAGAGTAAAGGTGTGTGCCGCCACACCCTGTTCTTTCATTTCAACTCCAGTCAAATCTTTAGAAATCTCAAGCAAAAACTAATCGGGGAAACAAGAAAAAAATTCTAAGTTCTAGACAATTAACTCCATTCCCTCGGCTAGTTTAGAAAACTAGCAGCCTCCTGCTTCTGCCTCTCCAGCCGGCCGCGTGTCTGTAGCCATCTCTGCTCTGTACGAGTTGAGCCCACCCTGAACACACCTCACCTGTGTACTCCACACACTCCCTGTCTCTCTG
Source organism: Acomys minous (assembly GCF_964271855.1). Lineage (NCBI taxonomy): Eukaryota > Metazoa > Chordata > Mammalia > Rodentia > Muridae > Acomys > Acomys minous. The sequence continues at coordinate 16,831,361 of NC_140496.1, forward strand.
TCTCTGTCTCTGTCTCTGTCTCTCTGTCTCTCTGTCTCTGTCTCTGTCTCTCTGTCTCTGTCTCTCTGTCTCTGTCTCTGTCTCTGTCTCTCTCTCTCTCTCTCTCTCTCTCTCTCTCTCTCTCTCTCCTTGCATGTATGTATGTATGTGCACCACAGGCATGAAAGTGGAGGCCAGAAGAGGATGTCAGAGCCCCTGAAGCAAGCGTTACATGCAGTTGTGAGCAACCCAATGTAGGTGCTGGGAACAGAACTGGGGTGTTCACGTAGCCCCGGCTGACCTGGAACTCAAAATGTAGGTCAGGTGTACTCTCCCTTCTAAAGCTTTGGCCCCACCCCCACTTCAATGAAATAAAACAGCTAGCTGGGCGTGGTGGCGCACGCCTTTAATCCCAGCAATCGGGAGGCAGAGGTAGGCGGATCGCTGTGAGTTTGAGGCCAGCCTGGTCCACAGAGCTAGTCCAGGACAGCCAAGGCTACACAGAGAAACGATCTTGAAAAACCAAACCAAACAAAACAAAACAAAAAAAAGGAAAAGAAAAGAAATAGAACAGTTAAACCCTGAGCAGCTGACTAGGCTATGAAGAGGCTAGAAGTGTACACTTCCTTGGCTCTGGTTCCTATTAGAGATGAGACTGTCTGACCAGGCTGGACCCACCACTCCCCATTGTAGCCCCATTTGTCTTCTTTATCTAATGTCTCCTCAGCAAGTCTGTGTGACCCACTCAGTGTTGGGCAGAAGGGAAAGGGAAGAGGGACTAGAGCTTGTCATGGGATAGCGTCTCCTGGCCAGTGGTTCATTACAAGTCTAATAGACATCTCAAACATATCAAAAAAAAAACCCTGAATTCTGAGCCCGAGACTGTAGCTTAGTGCTGCAGTGCTTGCCGGACACATGTATTCAATCCAATACCTTCAGTCCTTGGCACTGGAACAAACACTGGCCAAGGCCACCGCTGGTTCCTGTCTGGGTTGTTGGCAGCCACCTGTCTGGGGTCACTTCCTTTTTCCTAAGTTTTGCCCTCCTCAATCTGTTCTCAGCAGGCAAGTGATGTTGTTAAGAGACTGTAAGTTGCCACTCTCTTGGAGCACACAGGAGTTGTAATGACACTTCATTGTAACAACAGCAAGAGTGTTAGTTCCTGCTTGTCAGAGTGTGTGGGTCCCTTGGTTAAAACCTAAATGAGAGTGTTCCTTGCTCAAAACCCATTTCACATGCAGATAAACCAAAGTCCTGGTAGGAGGCGGGCTGCTGTTTGGTTTCCAGCTGTCTCTCCAGGCTCCGTGTTGCTCTGACGATCTGCTGCTCACTGAGCGCGTGGTAAGGAGCTGTTGGATGCGTCCGTGCTGTTCCCTCTAGCAGCTCTTTCCCCAGAACTCCCCACAGTATATTCTTTCTCTCTTGAACATCTTGGTGAGACTCTGAAGACTTCCCTCAACTGCTTGGGAGAGGTGTCCCTTACCTCCCACTTGGCCCTTAGACTCAACCCGGGAAAGTGGGTATGGATGGCGGCACCACTGGTTCTAATCTAAGTCAAGAGAAGCTGAGAGTAACGCCTGCAAAATGAACGGTTAATCATCCTGCACGACACCTTAGCTGTTGGGTGCCAAATATAACCAGACTTTCTCTGGACAACCCGCTTCCCAAGTGATGATGCACAGGCCTTTTATTATGAAAGTTTTGCTTTAGCTTAGGTTTGTCCCCAACTGGTTGTCATCTTAAATTGTCCCATTTATACTAATCTACATTCTGCCACGTGACCTGTTGCTTCATAATCTTAGTCCCCGCACTGTTTCTCCCTCTGTGTTTGTCTAGTGAATCTTCCATGCCCGATTTAAATATATATATCTATATATATAGATATATATATATATTTATTTATTTATTTTATGTATATGAGTGCTCTGTCTGCATGTACAGAAGAGGGCATTAGATCTCATTATAGATGGTTGTGAGCCACCATGTGGTTCCTGGGAATTGAACTCAGGACCTCTGGAAGAGCAGCCAGTGCTCTTAACCTCTGAGCCATTGCTCCAGCCCCGAAGCCTGATTTTAAAATAATTTTTAGATTACATTTAGGTGTGTGTGTGTGTGTGTGTGTGTGTGTGTGTGTGTGTGTGTGTGTGTAGGGGGCAGACTTCATGGAGCTCTAAACAAATTGATGAGCTTTATGTTCAGTGAGAGATCCTTTCTTAAAAAAAAAAAGTCAGAGGAGCTGGGTCAATTGGTAAAGCGCTTGTTAGGAAAATCAAAGGATCTAAATCTGAACACTCAAGCGCCCATGTAGAAGCTAATTCAGTCAGTGGATGAGATACAGGCTCAGTGAGAGACCTTGTCTCAAAAAATTTAATATTTAAGTAGAGAGCAGTGGAGGAAAACCCCATAAATCAACCTCTGTTTATCACACACATAAAGGCACATGCTCTCAGATGTGTACACACACACACACACACATACATGCACACACTGATAATAACAACATACAATAACAATAACTTGGAGAATGACTGAAGAAGACACCTGTCTTAGTGTTTTATTGCTGCGAAGAGACACCATAATCATGGCAACTCCCATAAAGGAAAACATTTAATGGGGCTGGCTTACAGTTCTGAGGTTTAGTCCACCATTGTCATGGCGGGAAGCAGGGCACTGCACAGGCAGACATGGTGCTGGAGAGGTAGCTACATCTGAATGGGCAGGCAGCAGGAAGAGTGAGTGAGCCACTGGGCTTGGCTTGGGCTTCTAAAATCCCCAAAATTAACCCCCAATGATGTTCTTCCCCCAACAAGGCCACACCTACTCCAACAAGGCCACGCCTCCCAATAGTGCCACTCTCTATGAGTTTATTGGTGCCATTTTCATTCAAACCACCACAACGCCTAATGTTGACCTGGGGCCTCTAGACCCACGTGCACATACACATCTGCACATGAACCTACAGAACAGAATGCACAGTGACAGTTATTTCATTTCCTTGTGGCTCTGGTGTCCCTGGGATTTGGATTGGAGGGGGCTGAGTTTGACATAGTGAGCCTGGCTCCTCCCTGTTTTATGGGCTCTCTGTAGAGGGTGAGGAGAGCCCCAGACTTGTTTGGTAAGAGCCTCACAATGAGGAACCTTGCTGTGCATGGGCACTGCACTGTTTCCTCTGGGAGCAAGCATAACTCCACCACCTAGTGGAGAATCAGCTCAGTGTCATGGGTCCCCAGCAAAGCCCAGATGGTAGGGTGTGGCTCTTAACACCACAGTCTCTGCCTGATTTCACTTGACTGTCTGAACCCGAATCCCAGACTGGGGCAGATGTTTTTAGCCTCTCTTCCTGGCAGGACTCCTAGTTTGCATATTCTCCAGGTACTGGCCTATGGGCTGCCAAAGGCATGACCCAGTCAGCATGGTACTATCCCAGACATACAGTCCTTTTTGATTACTAAGCACAGCCTCTTGAATCCTGCCATCCCAATGCTTTTAAATTTGTTATAGTTTTCTTTAAAGATTTTTAAAATTAATCATTAATTATGTGTGTGATGACACACATGTGGAGGTCAGAGGACAACTTTTAGGGAGTTACGTCTCTCCTTCTACCTTTTTTTTTTTTTTAGGCAAAGTCTCTCTTATTTCTGGTGCTGCTATGTGGATGCAAACTTCCTACTGATTTTCCACACCACCCAACTTATCCCATTTTTTTTGTAGGTGGATTTCAAGGGATCAAACTCAGGCCCTCAGGATTGATTATATGCCCAGCACTTTTCTTTTTCTATCTTTCTTTCTTTTTTGTTTTTTGAAACAGGGTTTCTCTGTGATGCCCTGGCTGTCCTAGACTCACAGCGATCCACCTGCCTCTGCCTCCTGAGTGCTGGGATTAAAAGGCCTGTGACACCACGCCCAGCCGTGCCCAGCACCTTTACCTGCTGAATTATCTGTCGTTTTCTTTCTGTGACTCACTTTTTTTTTTTTTTTTTTTTTTTTTTTTTTTTTTTTTGGTGTTTTGAGCCAGGGTTTCTCTGTGTAGCCTTGGCTGTCCTGGACTCACTTTGTAGACCAGGCTGGCTTCGCACTCACAGCGATCAGCCTGCCCCTGCCTCCCGAGTGCTGGGATTACAGGCATGTGCCTCCACGCCCGGCCCTGTGACTCACTTTTTAAAGACCAAATAAATACATTAAAAGAAAAGCAAGCTGGGTGTCACTGTGGCTCCGACCTGTAATCCTAGTTGTTCTGGAAGCTGAGGTTTGGGGGAACCTCAAATTCAAGGCTGGCTAGGGCAACATAGTGAGACATGTATCAAAACAAATCGTTATTATTTGATACAAATGAATCAAAACGTATCAAAACAATTTGCCACATGTCTAAGGTAGCTATAAGGATAAATAGAACAAAGAAGACACTATTACATTATTGCTAATTGCTAATGAATTCTCACTAGGCTTTGGCTGAATAGCAAAAGCTCTAATCTTAAGCAAAGACTGAGAGAGCAGCATCAAACAAAGGCTTTCTCTTTGGCATAATCAGGAAGACTGGGGATGAGGGTGCAGAGCAAAATAAATAGCTTTCTTACTGCATGGCATGCAGTCCCACTACTGTCAGAGCATTCCACCCTTGGGGGACACTGAGGGAGGCAAGGCTCTGGGCCCCTCAGCACTCAACACTCTGAAAAGTAAGAGCTGCATAAGTCCTGAATTAAGGGTTCTGGATTATTCTAGGACCTTTTTTTTCTTCTTCTTCTTTCTTTCAATTTAAAATTTTTGTCTTTATTAAGACAGAGTCTCCCTCTGTGGCTCTGGCTGGTCTGGAACTCATTATGTCGAGCAGGCAGGCCTGGTGCACTAACCCTCCTATCTCTTCTCCTGAGTACAAGGAACAGGCGTGTGTCATTCCCTGGAAGGCTCTACCATAGATGGGCGCTGTGGAAGACTTGCTTTACTCTTGGTAGATCTGAAGAGACCCATTCTTGGGTTTCAGCCAGGAAGCCACAAGATACATTCATTACTTGCACGTGGGGCAGATTTTCTGGGTAGCAAGACATGAGTGTGTAAGCGAGTAGGAGTAGCCAGGCTGTGGGCAGATGGCTCACAACCTCACTTGTGGCCAATATACTCCCTCAGCAAGTTCGTGGCCTGGGGTTTGTGCCAGGACTCATTGCTCCACTCAGTATTTACCCACAGTATTTCCAAAGGAGGAGAGAGTGAAAGAACTGAGCAGATACAAAGGAGCTGAGAGTGAATTGAGGTCTGTGTGTGCCTGTGTATCGTGAGAGCCATGGAACTCTCAGAACATAACTGCCTTAAATCTAAAAAAAAAAACAGATTAGGGAGAACTGATGTCTTAACACTATTAAGTATTCCAGTTTATTATTTTTTTTTTAAAGCAAGCTCTCATGTAGCCCAGGGTAGCCTCAATCTCATTATGTAGTCAAGGATGACCTTGAACAGAGTACGTATCAGTACTAAGAACTCTTCCTAAATTTCTCAGCGATGTCTTGTGTTATGAATATATAATTGCTCAGTGACTTTTTCCAGCTATATTCCTTTTTTTCCCCAGCTATATTCCCACTTCATATTTTTTTTCTTTTTTCGACATGGTGGGTGGCAGGTGTGCATGCACATGCACATGACATCTTCCTCAATCCATCTCTACCTTGTACATTGAGGCAGGGTCTCTCGTCACCAATTTAGCTAGCCAAGTTATCCAGCCTGCTTTGGGGCTCCTACCTCTGCCCCCTGAGGGCTGGGATAACAAGCAGCTACCAAGCCTACCAGGTACAACTTCATGTGTATGATGGGGAATCTTAACCCTAGTTTTCATGCGTGTATACCCAGCACTTTACCCACTAAGCCATCTACGCGGCCCCTCTATTTCACATTTTTAATGGTATATTAAATGGGTTCTTGAAACTTTCAACAACATTTGTTTCTAGTATATGGATTTAACAAAACTTTAGTGATACAACAATCTAAAACAGCAAAATAGTAATGATATGTCATGAATAAACAGGGTCAATAAATAAATAAACAAACAGGGTCTATTTCAGGTAGTGAAGTTTAGTTTAGCATTAGGAGCTAAGTACAGTTCACCACATAAACAAACTAAAAAATTCACAGCCATGTGATCATCAAATGAATGTCACACACACACAAAAATTTCACAACCTAGTAAGACATATTTCTGCCATCCATTGTCCTCTCTCACCTCATATAATTGATTTATGGAAATTGACCTTTAATCTATATGCTTGCTGGCCTCATTTATTACAAGGTCATGCCTTCACTACAACATCCCATACCTGTAATCCCAGTCTGTGGGAGTGGAAGCAGAAAGATCAGGAGTTCAAGGCAGTCCTCAGGAACATGAGGCAGACACTTGAGATCCTGACCCCCAAAACAAAACAAAACAAAAGTCAAGTATGGTGGCTCACACCTTTATCCCAGCACTCAGGAGGCAGAAGCAGGTGGGTTTTGTGAGTTTGAGGCCAGCCACATCTAAATAGTAGTTCCAGGACAACCAGGGCTATAGAGAGAGACCCTGCCTTTAAAAAAAAAAAATCTTTGCTGGGTTTAGTGGCCCACGCTTTTAATCCCAGCATTCAGGAGGCAGAGACAGGCGTATAGCTGTGAGTTCAAGGCCAGCCTGGTCTACAAAGCAATTCTAGGATAGCCAAGGCTACGCAGAGAAACCCTGTCTCAAAAAAAAAAAAATCTTTTAGGGGCTCAGAGGTCAAGAGGTCAAGAGCACTGGCTGTTCTTCCAATGGTCCTGAGTTCAATGCCCAGCAACCACATGGTGGCTCACAACCATCTATAATGTGACCTGGTGCCCTCTTCTGGCCTGCCTGCTCACATGCAGGCAAAATACTGTGTAAATAAATAAATCTTTTTTTTTAAAAAAACTTTAATATCATGCTAAATAAACATGGTAAGAATGGAATCTTTACACTCTCCCTGATATAAATGGGAAAATACTGTGTTTAGCCACCAAGTTTGGTAATTGTTGCTGGGTTTTTGTAGATAATCTTGATCAAGTTGAAGATGTGCTTTCTGCCCCACTGGGATGAGAGGAGACGTGGATGGCAGAGAGATGATGTTTGACTAGATTATGACAAATCGGGTTTTTCTTTGTTTGTTTGTTTGTTTGGCATTCATTTGATGATCCCATGGCTTTGACTTTTTTAGTTTATGTAGCAAATGGTACTTAGCCCCAATTGTTAAACTAAACTTCACTACTTGAAATAGACCCTGTTTTATATATTGTTGTATGGCTAAAGTTTTGTCAGGAACTCGTGTGGGGCTAGGGAGATGACTCAGTGTAAAAAGCACTACCTGAGTTCAGATCTCCTGAAGCCGTGTAAAGCCAGATGCGGTAGCGTGCATCTGTAGTGACATTACACCATGGCAACATAGAGCTCAAAGACAGGAGATTCTCTGGAAGCTTGTGAGCCAACCAGCCTGGCATATGCAACAGTGAACAAGAGACCGGCCTCAAACCAAGTGGAGGGCAAGGACTGACATCTGAGCTCGCCCTCTGACCTCCACATGTGTGAGATGGTACCTGTGGCCCTCATTCACTTACACACAAATACACAAACTCTAAATAAACTTTCTAGTGATGTTGGTGAGTGGCAGAGGTCTATAGCTTTATTAATGTTTTAATCTGGTTTGGGGGGGTTAGAATAATGTTGAGCTCTATATTAGAATTGTATTATTACTCGAAGTATAAAATGAATGTTGAATGCGAAAGCATATGAAAGAGAATATGTAAATCTGATATATGGAAAAAATACTGTGTAGTTCATGTAGATATTCTACTATCCAGGAGGTGGGGATTTTTATGCAGTACTCATGGGAATGTAAAACAGTATAGTTACTTAGAAGCTAATTTATATTATCTTGTAAATTTAACACTTGTATACCCTAGGATACAGTAATTTACATCTCTAGACATATAAGCTATAGAAATTCCTACCCGAGTGCACAAGGATGCTTATAATAGGAAAAAAATAGCCGAGTAAGGTGGAGCACACCTTTAATCTCAGCACTCAGGATCAGGAGCCATCAGCTCTCTGTGAGCTCCAGAACAGCCTGGTCTACAAAGCAAGTTCCAGGTCAGCCAGGGCTACAGAGTGAAACCCCTGTAATGAGCGAGACAGAGATGAGGGAGGAGAGAGAGGGCGGGCATTGCTTCCTGTGTAAAGGGGAAGAAAAATGGATACGTTTATACCGTGTCCTAGCACACGCCAAGTGGTAGACTGCGGTGATGCTCGGCAACACGGATGAAACGTAAAACATTATCAACCGAAATACTTAAAAGCTACACAATGACAAGTAAATAGCATGTTCTTTTCACAGAACACAAAACCAATTTAATTCAAGCCATATATCTTGTAGGAACACACAGATGGTTAACATAAAAGATAAAGAGGCTGGGAGGTGGTGCAGAAGGTAGAATTGCTTGTCGTGCAAGCGTGGGGACGTGAGTTTGAATATCTACAAGTGTGCAAAGCTAGATGAGGCGACACGGTCTGATTCTACAGTCCCAGCATTTCTATGATGAGATGAGATGCAGAGATTAATTTAATTTTTAAAAACTGATGCTGGAGAGATGGGCTCAGCAGTTAAGAGTGCCTGCTGCTCTTCCAGAGGACCCGAGTTTGTTTCCCAGCACCCCACTAGGTGGCTCACAACCACCTATAACTCAATCCCAGAAATCCAGTGCCCTTTTCTGGCCTTTGTGGGCACCCTCATACATATGCATATATTCACATGAAAGAATGCATGCTTGCACACATGAAGCACACACACACACACACACACACACACACTAAATCTAAAAAAAAAAAGATAAAAGGTGACAATAGGCTGAGAGTATAGCTTATTGGCATGTACCTGAGATCAACTCCCAGCACAGAAAAAACAAACAAACAAACAAACAAACAAACAAACAAAGCAGAAGCCATGATTAGGGACTATCAATTGATAACCAGCAGACAGAATTTAGACAGTTTGGAATAAAAAAGTATGTTCACGTTTCTGTCTAAATTATACTGTCTGTTTAAAATTTACACATATCCCTCTGTTTGTATTAAAAAATTTTTGTTGGTTTTTTTGAGATAGGGTTTCTCTGTGTAGCCTTGGCTGTCCTAAACGCACTCTGTAGACCAGGCTGGCCTCGAACTCACGGTGATCCACCTTCCTCTCCCTCCTGAGTGCTGGGATTATGGGCATGTGCTATATAAAATATTTTCAAACCAAATAAGTAAAAATAACAAGGCCAAGGCATGGTGGCAGAATCAGGTTGATCTCTGTGAGTCTGAAGCCAGCCTGGTCTAGAGAGTGAGTTCAGGGCCAGCCAGAATGACATGTGAGATACCATCTCAAAGCAAAGCAAGCAAACCGACAGACAGAGAATACCAGCTGTTAGCATGTTCTCGTTTCCCACTACATCGTCCTGGAGATTATTCCATCTATCAGACATGCACCTACCTAATTCTTTGTAGTTGGCTACATGGTATTTTGCTGTCGTTCTTCCCTCGTGATGGATATTTGTGCTGTTTCTACTCTATAATCAGTGTTGTAATTACTGCTATTAATAATTAATTATACATCTTGATATAGTATATCTTCAAGATCACATTTCTAGACATGGAATTACTAGGGCAAAAATGTGAGTGCCATGATTCTGAATAGATGGCTGATTTTTTTTTCAGCTTCAGATGATGAGTGTTTAAGGCAGTAGCGAGAAACAGTAATAGTAAACACATGATATCAGCCAGCATACTTAGATGCCTGTGCTTGTCTGCTTTTGTCATGCTACACACTTGGAACCCAGGAGGTGTGAAATAGGCTTAGGGTGACCATTCAGGTCTTGTTGCCCAGGCCTGATGGCTAGCTGTCCCTTAACAGACACAAAGTCACAGTAGAACTCTTACCTAACCCTGGAGGGTGAGACCAGCTAGCCTGACTTCCAAGTTGTGGTGGCCCTGAGGCATCAGAGACAGGCTTACCACACAATGCTATCCTTGTCTGGCCAACAAGCAGAGACAACCTGGAAAACCTTTTTGGTGGTGTGTGTGTGTGTGACCTTTGTGGGCACCTGCATACATATGCACATATTCACATGAACACACACACACACACACACACACACACACACACACAGGACAAAAGCCAGCTGGATGGGGCAGCCTCAGAACCGGATGATTATAAATCAGGGCCCATGGCTAAGCAGGCAGAAACTGTGTGTTGCTTTCCTTGTTATTAGCACAGTTCTGATAACACACCCAGCCCATAGGCTTTGCCTATAAGGCCCCAATTTTTCCTTATATAAAAGAGGCACTGCCAGAAGTGGTAGCGCTCACCTTTAATCCCAGCACTTGAGAGGCAGAGGCAGGCAGATTGCTGTGAGTTCAAGGCCAGCCTGGTTTACAAAGCAAGTCGAGACAGCCAAGGCTACATAGGGAAACCCTGTATCAAAAAGCAAAACAAAACAAAACAAAAAACAAAACAAAACAAGCACAATTCCCTGTTCCCCCTCCAGAGTTCTCTTCCAGGAGTTATGAGGGGACAAAAATTAAAAGCCTGCCAAAAAATTCAAGATAACTTCAAATCTCAAGATACATGTTTTAAATTTTTTTTGAACTTTTAAAAAAGTATGTATGTTGCTGGGTGTGGTGGTGCACACCTTTGATTTTAGTACACAGAAGGAAGAGGCAGGCAAATCTATGAATTTAAGGCCAGCCTGGTGTGCAAAGTGAGCTGTATATCAGCTGGAGCTATATAGTGAGACTCTATCTTGGGAGGGGGGTGGGGGGAGGTAGAGGGAAGAGGGGGAAGGGGAGGGGGAGGGGAAATGTGTGTGTTCTCACAGAGGCCAGAGAGGGTACAGGATGCCTTGGAGTTGGAGTTAGTTATAGGTGGTGCAAGCTGCCTGCTGGGAACTCTGGTCTTATCAACTATCTCTCCAAACTCAGCATAAATAATTTTTCCTTCTTGAAAATATTTCAAATTTTATTCTCCATGCACCAGATGGAAGCTTATTCAGAAATCAAGAATAAAATTATCAGTTAGAATAAAAGATCTCATGAAAGAGATGAAGTGGGCACAAACCCATCAATTGCCAGGCAGGCCAGCAGCCCACCTATCCCTCAGGAGGTCTCCAAAGGCCCTTTCCTTCCCAAACAAGAGGAAAGTCAGGAGGAAGCTTGGAAGGGCATTGTATCAGCTATGTCTTTAGTACAAGATTGAGAGGTGACAGAGATACGCTGATGGATAGATATATAATAAATTCAGAAGTCAATAAGGCAAACAGTAATTCCCAAGATACTTTAATAGTCTTTGACAAGTCAGAACTAATGCAAAATGCCCATAATGAACAAAATAGAAAACCTTTAAATAATCTGGCTGTGCACCTTCCCAATGCTGTCTTGGTAATAATGACTTTTATTTTGATAAAACATAATTTACAAAAACAACCGTGAAGCTCGCTGAGTGGCTAAGAGTATGGGTAGCTCTTGCAGAGGGCCAGGGTTCAGTTGCCAGATGGCTGCTCACAAACAGGTCCAGGAGCTCACCACCCTTTTCTGGTTTACACAGGCATTGTATGCACACGGTGCATATACATGCACACACTCACACATAAAGTAAAATAAATCCTTTTTAAAGCTGTCCATTCACCCAGTCCACCCAGCAAAGTGGGTTTTTTTTTCATTTTTATTTAAAATTGTAGTAAAATGTGTATAACATAAATTTATAACATTTCAACGATAAACATTCAGCATCTAGATGCGCATCCACGTAATACAACGATATAATTTTTTAATGATTTATTTTTATCTTATGTGCTTTGGTGTTTTGCCTATATGTGTGTCTGTGTGAGGGTGTAGGATCCCATGGAACTTGAGTTACGGACGTTTGTGAGCGGCCATGTGGGTGCTGGGAAGTGAACCCGGCTCCTCTTGAAGAGCAGCCAGTGCTCTTTACTGCTGAGCCATCTCTCCAGCCCTAACGATATAAGTTCTTAAATATTACAGTATTGTATATTGTGGCTGAGTTTAGGGTGACTACATTTTTCGCCTCCGGCATTAGACCAGACCTCTGCCCTGGTGCTTCTTGCCTTTGGCGCCTCTTGAAACTGTGGAATTCGATACGATAAGTTTCTCCCTTGAAGAAGAAGTACAAGTTTTACCCCCACCTAGGATGTCATCCCTTCAGTCCGCTCGCATCCACCTGCGGCTCGACACACCTGGCGCCACGCCCTCTAAGCGCCGGAGGACACCTGGCGGGCCGCGCTCAGCGCTCAGCGCTCGGGGCTCCGGTCCCAGCGGGCCAATGGGGGAGGCGGCTCCGAGCATCAGTCGCATCCCACCGAGTGGCCAATGAGAGCGCGGCATGCAAATGAGCAGGTGCGGTGGCGGCCGGCCCGTTGCGGCGGCCCCGGCTCCCGAGATGTTAGAGGCGCGCTGGGCGGCCGCTGAGCAGACTGCCGGGCTCCGAGATCCGAGCTCCGCTGTCCCGCCATGGCCCCCGCTCCGCCCCCCGCCGCCTCCTTCTCGCCTGCCGAGGTCCAGCGGCGCCTGGCGGCCGGCGCCTGCTGGGTCCGCCGAGGGGCCAGCCTCTACGACCTCACCGGCTTCGTGCGGCAACATCCGGGGGGCGAACAGCTGCTGCTGGCGCGGGCTGGCCAGGACATCAGTGCCGACCTGGATGGGCCACCTCACAGACACTCGGACAACGCCCGCCGCTGGCTGGAGCAGTACTACGTGGGCGAACTGCGAGGGGACCCGCAGGTACCAGGCGACCCGGGGCATACCCCGCTCTCTGCCTCCCATCCCTCCCCCAGCCCGCCACCCCAGACAGCCCCGATCACCTGGCCTCTAGGAGAACGCAAGGTGACAGCCGCCGCCTTCCCTTCCCTCCGCTTTCCCAGTTTCTCTCCAGGTAACAGGTCAATGCCCCTGTTCCTAACGCCAGGAGCCTGCCCTTCCTTTTTCCAGCGGTACCCCCACCCCACCCCACCCCGCCCTGACCTGGCTGCGTCCTCCTTTCTACATATCCCATCAGCAGCCTCTGCCTCCTGACCGCTTCCTTTCCAGTTTCTGGCCCCAGTCACTGCTTACCCCCTTTTTCTTATTAGTCTTTCTGGTCTCCTTTCTTGTTTCAGTAATAGGTTGCCAGGCTCACCTGACCTCAGGTCCCCAGCCTACCGATCTTCTGGTTCAAGGAAGCACAAATCCGAAAGCTCTGTTAGGCTAGCTCCCAGGGCTTCTGTGGGTGGGTGGAGGACCTGGACAGCGTTCTGTAGATTATACCCTCCAGCTCCTCGTTTTATTTCCATCCTAGACTGTGCTGTGAGTGTGAAAGAGTGAAACCACCCTGGGTTTTGTTATCCTCATTTTAGGATGTGAAAACAGAGCTTTGGTGAGGTTCTATAAATGTCTGAAGTCAAACAACTAGGTAGTTTGTTTGTTTGTTTGTTTGTTTGTTTGTTTTATTCCAGACTCAAAGTCACCTCCATCCCAAGGGTCGTAGGGCTGAGGACACAGTCCTTATCTACAGAGCTCTTGATAGACTCGTGTGGGAGCCAGGCTAACTCCTTGCTCCCAGGCTTGGCAGTAGAACTGGTCACGGTGAGGCCATCGAGACTACGTGTGAAGCAATGGTTGCCCCTGTTGCTCACTTGTGTTCAAGTGCTTTTAGATCTTTGGGTGAAAGGACGTGCCATTCTCTGTTCCAGGAGACTCCTCTTGGCCATCTTGCCTAATCTTTATCTTTTATCTAGTCACTTAGGTGGTTCTTAAATGGGGTGACAGTGTGCTAGGCACCAACAGACAACCCCAACATGGTCCCGTCTTCACGGAGTCAACATACTAAAAGGGAGGGGAGGGACCATACTGCTGACATGTTTAATTACATTTTTTATTAATATTTAGAATATTTGCACATTGAGTCTGGATGAAGATTTCTGGGTACAGGTTCCAGGAAGAGCTATCTTGGGAAAGCGACATTTTTTCACCAAGAGCTTTAACCAGACAAAATGGTAGGAAGGACATCCCAGACAGAGGGACAGCATGTATGGAAAAAAAAAAAAGTAAGGCACAGTAAAGAGACAGCAATAGGACCAAGGTGAGCACGGGCTGGCATGCAAAGGGAAGCGGTAGGGGCCAGATCACTGAGGCTTGATCACATGGGCCTCAAACCTGTGGTTGGTGGCTTGACTTGTGGAGCTATGAAAGCCAGGGGACTTAAGCAGGGGAGTGGCATGGAAAGATTTGCATCTTTGGATGAGTATCCTTGCTCCAGTGACAAGAAGGAGAGGAGGGAACTCTGGTGGAAGCAAGGAGAGCAGTGGGCAGCAGATTTGAGCAATCTCATAAAGTGTCCAGACTTGGCATTCCACAGCGGGATCCCAGTATGGTACAGGAAGCTCGTGGTTAGTGTCCGGTCTTGCCGAGGGAACAGAAAGCTTAGTTGCAAATACAAGAAAAGTTGAGCACAGAAATTGGCAAGGGCTTGGGATCAGAACACTGGAGACTGCCTGGCCTGCCCTGTACTGTGACTGTGTCCTGCAGAAGGAGCCGGAGGGTGTGGCCTCCACTCAGTGTCATTCTGCATGCCACGCCCTTCCCCCCTCCCCTGCTCTGGACGGCCCCGCCTCCCTGCTTTGCCAACCACTCAACATTAGAGTTTGGTTTTGCTTTGCCTTCTCTGCCTGACCCCTAGAGAGAACTCAGAGACAAAACCCAGTTTACCTTTGCTTCCTACTCCTGTTATCCTAAGAGTCCCAGCGTGGCCACATTGTGAACATCCAGCTTTCTGAGAACGAGAGTCTAACAGTACACATTCAAGCCCACAGATCAGATTTGAGCAGCAGCTACAGTTCCCTGTCACTTTGTTGGCAGAATTCTAATGTAGAAACTAGTATAAAATTCTCCTTATTTTAGCTTATGGTTTTTTTTTTGAGGGTTTTTGTTTTGTTTTTTGTTTTGTTTTATGAGGTATTTTGCTATATAGGTCAGTCTGGTCTCACACTTTGGATCCCTCTGCCTGGGTCTCACAAGCAGTGGGATTACAGGCATGTATTACTATACCAGACAAGGTTCTCTTTAAATTAAAGGAGACAGGTAGTCAAAGGAGAAAGTGGGTGGGTGGAGGTGTACATTAAAAGAGATGACTAGGGGCCTGAAGAGATGGCTCAGCCCTTAAAGGCTAGGCTCACAACCAAAAATATAAAAGAGATGACTAGGTAAGTCCTTCTCATAACCCCCACAGTGCTTTCTCTACCTCACTGCTCTCCTGCTGGATCAGGGCTGCTGATACCTCTGGAAGTAAGAGCCCTCTCCTGTCGTGTGAGGAGCAGGAAGGAAATGCTATGAACTAGCTCTGTTGTCGCCCCCTCCAGGGCCCCCCTCTGACCTAGTTAAGTGGGAGCACTATATCTTCTTCTTCTGTGGAGAAGGCACACCTTTTTGCCCTGTGCCCCACTTTGCCGCACCCCCCTATGTATACACATGCACACACACTTTCACACTTACACAAAAGCACACAAAGAGAACGAGTCAGACTTGTTTGGGCTGACATACTGTGGGGTAGGGGGATATGAGCTGCTCACCTTGAAAGCAAAAAGAGCCAAGGCTGTTCTGGGGAGCTGTGTCACTATCCCTGGCTGCCAGAGGCCAGCGGGAACCCAGCTCCTTACTCTAAGCACAGATAGCAGTGCTCTCCAACCTGTGGACATGAAGCCCTATGTGACTGCCACTTAAAAAGAAGAAAATGAGGAGGAGAGGGAGGGGGAGGAGAGGAAGAAGAAGGAGGAGGAGGAGGAGGGAGGAGGAGGGAGGAGGAGGAGAAGCAGCAGAGCTGGTGAGATGGCTCAGTGGGTAGGGTGCTTGCCACCAAGCATAATGACCTGAGTTGGATCCCTAGAAGCCATACAGTGGAAGGAAAAAACTGACCCCTGCCACTTGTCCTCTGACCCACCCACTGTGAACTCTGCACATGCACACAACAAAATAA
Organism: Acomys minous; assembly: GCF_964271855.1. Classification (NCBI taxonomy): domain Eukaryota; kingdom Metazoa; phylum Chordata; class Mammalia; order Rodentia; family Muridae; genus Acomys; species Acomys minous. The sequence continues at coordinate 16,847,359 of NC_140496.1, forward strand.
ATCAGAAACTAAGGCAAGAAGAGCAAGGAAGGTACTTTTAGTCTAAACCTCCTTCCAAGGCCATAGATTTTATGTTCCCTAGACTTTGGTCGTCCATGAGTCACAAATTGGCACACCACTTGAGTTATGTTTGATATTCACCTCTATATAGACTTACTTTTTATTTTAGCATGGATGCTTGTTTGTTTCTTTTAATAATAGGTCTTTTTATGTAGTCCTGGCTGTCTTGGAACTCACTGTGTAGACCAGTCCAGCATCAAATTCACAGAAGTCGCTTGCTTCTGCCTCCCAGGTTCTTGGATTAAAGGTGTACTCCACCATACCGAGACTTATATATACTTTTAAATGAATATAAATTTGGGGGGCAGGGAGACACATATCATGTGGCCCAGACTGGCCTCAAATTCATTTTTATCAGAGGATGACCTTGAACTTTTGATTAATCTTCCTGCCTCTACCATCCAAGTGCTGAAATTATAGGCATACGCCACCATGCTCAGTTCAGGTGGTGCTGGGGACCAAACTAGCCCTGTGCGTGCTAGGCAAGCAGTCCACTAACTGAATTACATTCCCAGCCCCAAACTTAAAATGAGAAAAATTTCCTCTTGTATCTCTTAAAAACCACCATGGGTACAATGTGGACCATATTATGGGAAACATTGAAGCAAGACTGCTAAAATCTAGTGTTCTGTGCGTCATCTTCTGGGACTAAAGAAAGAGATGGAATTGTATATGGAAAAATGTGGTTTTTTTCCCCTAGTGAGAGTTATAGCTTTCATCACATCCCAAACTAGGTCCTCTGTGACCCCCAAGTCTGCTACCAAGGAGATAATAACTGTCAGAAAGAGACCTGTGTTTTTCACACATGTATCACAGACTTGGGGGATCCTTGTTTGGGGGCTGGGGAGATATGAAACATGTACCTGAGAATACTCTAGGTAGGGTATAAAGTTCAACCCTCCAGACTGTAGCCCTGAGTCAGCATATGTCTGATGGACCTGGGGCCCCTACCCTAGTCACATAGGATGTGTCTTTGAGTGGCTAAGAAGTCCACAGCTCCTGCCACCTGTGGTTTCGTCAGGCTTTCCGATAGAGGTTCAGAGCTCCAAGGCTTGAGTGACTAAATGGGGAGGGAATCAAATGAAGGGAGCCGTGTGGTCCCCACCCTTCTGGAGAGCCTTGGAACATCTCCAGTACAGCTCTACTTGCAGATCTGAGCTGAAACCTTGGAGAGGGGGTGACCTGACTCCACCTCCACTGCAGAGTGACTCCCTGAAACCCACTGTCCAGGCTTCCCAGGAGGGCCTGTCTGGCCCATTGAAGGTCATCATCCTTTCTAACTGTTCTGGCCTGCTGTAACGCCAGTAAGTTTTATGTGGAGGGTTTCTCTGTGTAGCCTTGGCTGTCCTGGACTTGCTTTGTAGACCAGGTTGGCCTCGAATTCACAACGATCTGCCTGCCTCTGCCTCCCAAGTGCTGGGATTAAAGGCATGCACCGCCACCACCCAGCTAGAAATAGGGGTCTTGAGAATCCCAGAAGCACATGAGAGCTATTTTCTTTGGAAATACCTTAAACCCATGCCTAAGTGGCACCTGCCATCCTTGCTAGCCTTGCTGTTTGGTGGCTTCCCCAGTATGACACACATTGTCACTCCACGTGTAGTTTTTGTTTCTTTAGACAATTAACATGTACACCCCTGTCTTGAAAACCTACCTTGCTACTGAAGCTGCCTTTGCCAGGGTCTTCTGAGCCTTCCCCCTTCCCCAAATCCAGTACTTGGCTCTCGCCTGCTCTTTCCTGGCCTGGCAGCAGTCTCGAGGTCGCCCCCTGCTGTCGCTTGACTACTGTTTTCCCTCACTTGGATACTTTTTGGTTTTCTGTCTGAATTCATCTTCTATTGCTACTGTAACAAAATGCCACAGGCTGAGATTTAAAGCAACACAGGTGTAACCTCTTACCATTCTGGAGGTCAGAGGTGGCACATGAGAGACAGTGCAGCATTGGCTCTAAGCTTCCTGTCTTGCCTTTTCAGCCTTCCAGGGGCAGCCTGTGTTCTCTGAGTGGCCACCAGCCCATGTCTCACCTCTCTAGCGTCAGCTCCCATCATCACTGCCCCAGCTCTGACTCTTCTGTCACAATCTACCACTTACAGCTGTATAATCCTGGTAACCCTCCCAACTCAAGTCCTTAACTCACACCAGCTCAGTCCTTTTGACAAGTGAAGCAACACGGACCGGCCGGGAGGAGAGGGCATCATGCTGCCTACCGTGCCGTCTGCGCTCTTGGTCACCACCTCTCAGTCTCTGTCGCTGCGTTCTCCTGCTTACCCTCTGCCAGGGAAATGGAAAAGGCGTAAGGCAGCCCAGGTCTTCAACCCAGTGGATCTCAGGGAGCCGACTTCTCACCTCCACTCCTGGCAGGCGGAGTGGAGGCAGGTTAGGAGCTCTCAAGGTTTCAGCTCGGACCTCCACGTTCCAGGAGTTTACAACAGGCAGGGGACCCCAAGTGCCTTCCTTCAAGGCACTTCCTGCAAGTGCCCAGACAAACCCTTGTATTGCTAAGACTCAGAGGAAGGCATAGGACTCTCCCCAACCCTGCAAGGAGCTGCTGCCTCCTCCCAGCCAGCAGCGCCCCCAGAGGCCTCTCTGTCCTAACCTCTGTCACTACAACATGCTTCCTTTCCTGCCCCCCAGCTTCCCCTAAAAGGAATCATGCTCTCTGCAGGATGGCTTCCTTCACCCCTTATCCCGCCTGGGGGTGTCACACCGGTCCTTATCTTGTCTCTTGTCTTCTCCACGGAACTGCAAACTCTCTGAGGCCTGGGCACTGATGTTCACTTCTCCTCTGACTTTTTGCAAGGAATAAAAGTGAAGTTGACCATAGGAAATAGTGGTAGAGCCAGTGGGTACACACCTGCAATCTTGGTGCTTGGAAAACTAACCCGGGAGTTCAAGGTCAGCATTGGATGTTTAGATTGGCCCTAGCTCAAAGGAAGAACAACAACAATAATCAATTGAGCTTGAGAGGCAGAGAGGCAGAGCTTGCCACAAGTTCAAGGCAAGGGATACCACCTT